>NC_060207.1:219260833-219885000 GCF_021130785.1 Homalodisca vitripennis
AATATTCAATAAAATACCTCACGTAACAGAATTCGAACACACTGACGGTTTGAAATCTGCAGAAATAGACAGTAGTAAATAGTAGAGCGGAGACTATTGTTCAACCGTCTCTCAACAGTTTACGCCATACTGTGCTTTGTTGGCCTTCAAATTTACTGCCGTAAGAGGTTGAGCTTGGCTGTCATTATGACGAGGGTCAACTTCCTGTTATAACTTTCCTCTGTCTTGATTTTTCGGTTGCTCTTTTTCTGCAATGTAGACTTCAGGTATTTATTTCTGGGTTTACGTAAAACTTTTCTTGTAAAAGTAATCATGTCTGTGTTTATGGCCAAGTGTTGTTTACATTTGTTTTTTGTTAAAACTTATAAATGTGATTAATACTTGAAAAAGATGGAGGACACCTGTTCTCGAAACGACCTAATTATTATTGCAACTTTTAACTATGTAATCTTGTGATAATGAAATCTAAGAAAAAAAGTATTTACTGACACTACCTCAATAATTTAACTATATTTCATACCTTTGGCCGGATATTCTTATTGTACCAATTTCAAACACATAGCACATACATTTTTCTAGTATTAGTAATTTAATAAATAGTTGTTAGATTAAATCGTATTAGATCAAGTACAATTTATCAAAAATAGAATTACCTTTGAGCCTCTTTTAAAATAGCTTCTAACAAATAACTTGCTTCAATTTGAAAAAAGAAAAAAAAACAGGCGAATTAAAAAATTACAGAACTGCACAGACTATACACATTCACCGTATGCAAAATTGGTTTTGTCCAAACCGTATAGAGTCATCACGTTTTAACGCATGCGATATCAAATAAAAACAAAAGCATATGTGATGTACTATATATTATCACCTCGTCATATGGTTAACTCCATTTTATAGAGGTTATAAACAACGATACAAGCGATAACGACGTTAGCTGATCACACAGACGATGTTGTTTATGCACTCAACTGAACGACTCGGGGCGACGTGGTTATGGTCAGAGTAACTGAATTATTCCAATACAACTCTCGTCTCTCACATTTAGTCCATCTGTCGATTGAACAATAATCATGTTGCTTATATCATGCTGTTGTTCTATTTGACTTTTCTCACTTTTATATTGACCACGAAATAAACATCATATGTATGTATATATATATATATAGTTATCATAATTGTGCTATCTTACGCAATAAAATCCGCCAGTAAAAGTCGCAGCGTAACCAAAACAGATCCAATATTAGATAAATATATGAAGAGTGTCATAATATATTTATTTAATGAAAATGTTATTTATTTTTTCTATTTCCAAATGTGATAATATTTTAACACGCTTTAGTGTTTACAATTTAAAAAGTTACCTTTTCACTTTTGGTCCCTATTTAAAACGAGGATGCCTAAGCTCCGTCTAATTTGATATTTATAAGTAATTAATTTATGTCACGAATATATGGGTTGACATTAACAGTGCAAGAGGGGTTTCATATATTTCCGGAATGTTGTGACTTAAAGAGAAATGTTTCACTACCATTCGTATAAAATGTAGATAACACGGAAAAATAAAGAAATTTAGTATTTCACTTGCCTTAGGCTTTTTTAATATTTAATAATTAAGGCGAAGTCTATAGAGCACAAGGTTCACAGTACTGTTAACAAAGTACCAGGGACACAGACAAGATTTTATCCTGCATTATCTCTAACTCAGATCTAAAGTCCATTGCTTTAGGCCGTACTGCTATTGGCTCTTCTATATCATACATCTACCTTCAAAACACAAAAATGCCCTCCTAAAATAGCATTTTTATGTTACATAAAGTAGCAATAGTCTAGTAGCCCAGCGCCAATTTGCATTTTATAAGCACAAAATTTGAAAATTAATGAAGAAACTTTCTACTACGGAATAAATTGTTCACCAATTGCACTAGTTTTTATGGAAGTCGAATTTTGGAAGGTAGGCTAAAACGGTAAAAATTTAAACTGATCATTTTTCCAAGGTCATATTTTTTAAATTGATAGACATCAGACACGTTAATAGATGTTAAAAGAGGGTCAGCTTACCATTATAAAAAGTGACGTATTTTAATCTCTTTATCTCGTGGGCTGACGGTGATATAAATATTATTCATGTCTCTGACCAGCGGTTTAATTGTATCAAGGTAAGACAAATAAAACTGGAGAAAAATATTTTCGTTTTATAAACTGTATCCTGTTTTACTTCCTTCAGAATAAGCGTAAATAATTATTTATTTCTTTTATAGATAAATGTTCTCTGCCATCTTCAAGAAAAATCAGGTTGTGCTTATACAGGCAAACCTCCTCGGCTACTGTACTATAATACACTCTACTAATAACAAAAATAGAAGCAGGCCTAGACAGTGTGAAATTCAAATACCACAATGTGTTTACATTAAACATTAAGACACTACCCTCATAACCTCCAAACCCAATTTGTTACGCAAATGGTTATTTACTGTTCTGAAAAATTATGTATCCTGCTCTAGACAGGATTCTAAGACATTCCGCAATATTTTGTAGTTTGGTCATTTATACTTTGCCTTTATATTCTTAACAAACATACTGTAAAATCTTAAATCTTTTAGACATAGGTTAAAAACTTATAATAAAAATATCCTTTAAACGTAATTTAAATATTATTTTATAAACCACAACGAAAAGTGTTGCGAATTTATATAAATTTGAATTTATATGTACTTGATATAAAACGAAACTGCAGTGAGTTATAAACCACGATACAGCCAAAGTTCTGTATGTATTACACAACTTGGTTCTATCTTGTAACAATCCAGTTCTGCTTTCTTATGTCAAAGCTGACACGTGACTTCCAGTACTGATGATTAAAGGAACATTCTGAATAATACAAGTTGTTGCTTTGTTAGGTGCAAAGCTTACCACAAAATTAATATAAAAATTATTGTTGATTATTAACAAGTAAGGATTTATTAACATGCTGTAAATATTTTGGAAAAATGTTTGTAGTGGATCAAAATTAATCTATTGCAATTTCAATACATAGACACGTCTCTACCTTTGTAGTTATGTATGTGTCTAAGTATTATTTAAATCCATTCATGGGTCAGCCTCAGAACTACAACTACTATATCACAACAATGCTGGAGGTCCTTAGGATCTATAGAATTTCTCAAAAATTATCAGCATAAACATGTTATGGATCAATGACATAATAGAAGGATATCTATTCGGTACCCTTTGAGTAAATTACTTGTAGTTCAAGACCTATAAACCTTCTCTACAGAACTCTCTACAGACTTATGTACCTTACTAATAGTAAAGGTAGTATTGAAACAAAAACCATGATGCTGTGTCATTTATTATATTTCAGCCAAATATAGTCCTAGATAGCATTCGAATCCAAGAAGACAGAACATCAAGTTCAAAACCGATTTCTATTTAACTATCGTGGATGTGTTGCTTAACCAATTTTACTCTTTTTGACCAAAAAATTTAAAGGTTCAGTACCTAAAATATGTTTCTATGAAAACCAACACACAAGTGCTTTTAGTCAAAATAGTTATGTTATAATTATTGTTGTTAAAAAATACGTCAAACTATAAGATTTATAGGACACTTTCAGAGTTAAATAGGTGCATTTCCAGTATCAAAACAGTTTTCTACACTATCGATTCAGAAGCTATTAACTGTAAAGAACAGTACTGGGTGTAAAATCATACTTGGTATGATGTACCTTTTTCACTTTATGTCGACTTTTCAATTTAGTTTCCGATTTGCTTTTTAAAATAAGCATTAATTAAAACATAAATATTAGTACTGATATACACCACATATTTTATTAACTGTGAAAATGTTTACACAATAACTGTACTAACTTCTAAAATATTAAAGACAATCAATATTAGTGCATCAAGTTGTACTCTTTAAGAGTATTTTTATTAATTTACAAAGTAAAACCAACCTCGTTTTTAATATTTTAAAGACATAACACGACTGGAAAGCGCTCGACGTGTAATGAACGTCATCGCAGCTTTTGACACTAATGAGTGAAGAGATGGACGGCTTTGACCCTTTGGTGCCTTATTGACTTTCCTGATCAAACCAGGTCAAATTATATTACCCTACTATAATGTTGAAGTATGGTAATACTAATATATTTGAAGAGCGTAATACAAAAACATCAAATGCGTTGCTAGAATATGAGCTTGCAAGGGAGATTTGCTAGGTATAAAATCTTGGCCCTCTGAAACTCCAGCTCAACATCAAAAATATTGAACGTATTATGGTGAAGGGGTTTGAGCCCCCAAACTCCATTTTAGGAGGATGGACATACCATAATATAGAAAAGAAATTTTTAAATTCCTTAGAAGACAAAAGAACAATTTTGTCAGCAGCCTACTGAGCTTCAATAACGCTCAGCCAATTCTCATGGATGGACATACACTATCATAGAGCTCATTCTTGTATATGTATAAATGAAGCTTTATGCTAAATTTAAAGAAATCATGCAATTCGTGCTCGAGCTATATTATTTTTAAATTTGGTCTTATAGGTAACCATGATAACTACGAGAACGTTAATTTAAGAAAAAAATAAATGTTCAAACAACTGATTACTATGACACGACATTTTAAAATTTGAAATGGAAAAATACATACCTATTAACTTGAAATTTGGCATTCAACTTGTATTATTTTATACGAGTATTGAAACAACGATCACCATTAGTAGTTATAAACATAAACAATACTCATTACATTACCTGAAGCTTTATGGTAAATTTACAGAAATCATGCAATTCGTGCTCGAGCTATATTATTTTTAAATTTGTCTTATAGGTAACATGATAACTACGAGAAAATTTAAGAAAAAGAAATGTTCAAACAACCGTTTACTTTGACACGACATTTTAAAATTTGAAATGGAAAAATACATACCTATTAACTTGAAATTTGGCATTCAACTTTTATTATTTTATGCGAGTATTGAAACAACGACCACCATTAGTAGTTATAAACATAAACAATACTCATTACATTACCTGTACATTCTTTATCCTCTGAAGAGAACGATGTATGTTCAGTTAAATTATATTATTTTCTCATCTATGACATATGAAATTTATAATCCTTTAGATGGTTTATAAAACAATTTGTAATAATCAAATAATAATGTTCATGAGATCATCGATATACGATTTTAAAATTGATTGCCCCAACACAATAATTTTCTATTATATTTTGCACAAAATTTTGTTAAATTATATTATGTATGTGTTATATAATCAAGATGCTTTGTTCAAATTCACGTACCAAAGCTAGCAAGCACATTCAAATGAGATTCTAAAGAGCATCAGCATTTAATCTCTAGTCACGTAATTCTTAATTACCCCCTTACTTACTCTTACATACTTAACCCTAGTTTGTATCAGTTTAATTACGTTAATCTGATATTATTAATCTGATATTATTATAATCTACCTACAGTTTACGTATAGCAAAAATTAAACAGTAATCTTCAAATAACAGTGCCTATCATATAGCCAAATAAACTATGATAAATCCTTAAGGAATTTAAATGTTAAAAGTTAAAATTCTCTAAACTTAGTGCTTTTGTATTTAATTTATAAAAATTGTAACTACATATTTCTGAATTGAACCAAACCCCAATTGTCACACTATTATCAATATTTATATACTAAGCAGAAGGAACCTTGAGAGTCATTGCCAAGTTGCATGTTAGGAAAATATATAAAACTTAATTTTGAAGATTGAGAACAAACCTATTTTTCAGGCGTTAAAGAGTTCTAAAATATAAACTTAAGTACACACTAAAAATAATGTTATAAATTATTATATTTTAGTACTTAACTAACCAACGTCTAAACTTAACACTATAGGAAAATTAACGTAAAAAAACGTTCACACATGTAAGTCCACACTGTGAGACTGAATCCAAACATCACTGCACAGAACCTGCGCACTACACAACCACATACCACCGCACCGGGGACTGCGAGAGACTGGAGAGACCAACATTATTAGCACTTCCTGTGGTATCGCTGTGTGTCTTCAAAATATTATAGGGGGTTTCATTTAACCTGATATTTTAATCATCATGTGCAGCCTTTTTAATAACTGAGGTAAGGGTATAGATTTCAATCCTTTAACGTAGTGTTTTATATTTTGTACCAAATAACTAAGGCAAATGACTTTAATCCTTTTATTATTTCAAAGTTATACATCACAATTATATAAATTGTAATAAAAGGGTAATGAGAGTCGTTAAAAATTGTAGAATATAAATCTGAGAGTTACGTAAAATGAACTAATAAACTTTTAATAAAACATTTAAGCAATCGTGATACACTTAAGATTTTTTCAAACTGACAAGTTTGAATAACAACCTATTATTTTGTGACAGTTTAATATGAAATTTTAAAAGAAATTGTTATGATATGAATTATACTTGAATGGTTAAAGCTATTCAAGTGAATTACATGGAATGAACTGAAGCAAACATTTGTGGTTTCCAATTTTCCTAATGCAGTGTGTTCAATCTTTACACCAGAGTTTAAAAATGTCAAATATACTGACTGGCGGTGACAATATCTAAATAAAAGATTAACTGTGGTAGCAATCAAACTTTTGATGTTTACTTTTTACATTCCAACTGAAAGCAATTTAATGCATTAGACAAGTAAAATGTAACTATCAGCATTTACTGATATTTCTATCTAGATATAAAGTTTATTAAGGGAAAGTGTAAAACAGATATTTGATTTTTTTTATTTAGAAATTCTTTAACTTAATGTTATTATTTTTATTAACAAACGTTTAATTGCAATTACTTATTCTTTAATTAATTGTGGGATTAAGTTTTTCACGTGACTCGAGTTAATATGTCAATGTTATTATTGTGATTATTGTGTGTAAATAAAGAGTCAGTTCAACCATTAAAACGGCTATTAACATTAACTGTAGGTTAAAATGATTACTTATCACTAGGACCACTTTACGAGAGCACGGATCCCGATGTGATCGACGTGATTGGCGCGATAAGAGTGATAAGTGAACAGTGTAAGTGAAATTACCAGTGCAACATGATCAAATCAACACTGTACAGAATACTGACAGTTCTATCTATGGTGAATTTGGTTGCAGTGATGATTTTACTCTTCTGAACTGTCGATTTTGAGCTGTGGTTTGCGCAGATTGAGAAGACATCAGGCTGTGTTTGACAGCCAGGTATACTTATACAATACTTTTGTATTTTGCCGAGGGTAGGTACTTCACCAACAAATGTTTAACAGATGCATTTACTTATTCCTTGATATTTACGTTCTTCCCGAGAATAAATAAATTCCTCCAAAAATTAGATAGAGGCATACTTTACACTGTAAAGCTTATTTTAGTATGTGGAAGTTTATTTATACGGTTTGTCTATGATGATGAATGGAGATAAATGGATAACAAATTTTACTATACGAGTATAGACACTTTTTTGACTACCAGTGGAAAACAAATGTCACAAATATAACATAAAATTAATTATTCTATTTCACAATATCTCTGTTATATCTAATGAATTCTCTTACCTTTTAGAAGGAATTATAAAATATATTAGCTTCAAGCTAAAATCTACAAGGCATCATTATGTCGAATCACAAAAATTACATTAAAACTGTCAACTATTTTATTGTGTAATAACTACTTTACTTCGTCTATAAATAACCTGAAAATGTAAAATAGGAAACACTTTATGAAATTAAAATGATCATATAAACACAAATAATTTAATTGAGTAAATTTATAAAAAGTATAAACCCAAGTTACTTTTATAAAACAACCCATAGAATATAGCTCTACTGAGATTTTCATTCCAAATCCGTAGAAGGTTCATTCTAAACAATTTAAAAACTATGGTTTATTATTAATTATCAATTGAGTAATAATGCGAAAAGTTGTAGTAAAGTTTTAGAACTGGAGCGCAGTACATGACATGAAAGAGATATATAGGCAAAGTTCTGTATATATTACATAAACTTGGGAGTTGTCGTCTATAGTGTACGTGTTCAGTCTTTCTTGTTACCCATCCAGTCTCTATACCGTTGTCAATCTCTCTAAGCTTCCAAGAAATGTCATATACCTGTCTTAAAGTTTTTATTATTTGTTTCTTTTGGCAATAGATGCTTTTTTGGAAAGCATAACTGTTAACGATTTAATTCAGAACTGATAAAACGAGTTCTGTTTTCACAATGTTCCAATGTTATGGACGGATCAGAACAAATTTATCATACTAATATTCCAGAAACACATAATACGCACAATCTAATAATAATATCGATTTTTGCAAACCATATGGCATATTGATTTTATAAAAAGTAAATTTTTATACTATATAGTTAGTAAAATTGCATGATTAAAATATCGTGAGTTGTTTTTTCTCCAAAAGTTGATTTCCACACATCAAATCTCAAACTTTAATTTTTCAAATACTAAACAACGTATTAAAAAACGATTTACTCACGGCTTATTTGATAAAGTCATTCTGATTTAGAGATATTGTGGATCTTGCATTACTAGATATATTGTGAATTCAAATTCTGCATTACACCTCCACAGTTTGGAGAGCATACTGGCATCCTTGCCAGATGACGGCAATCCCATAAAGGAACATTTACCTTCATTGGACTCGATCTACCTTACGAACAATTGAAAATTCATACAAAGTGTCAAGTCTATAGCGCGATCCATTCTTGAGATATCCTGCAGACTTAAAGAAGAACAGACTTACAGAGAGACAGAAGAGATTCTTAAAAAAAAAAAAAGAAAAAAAAAAAAAAAAAAAAAAGTGCTTTCGGTTGAACTCGGACACAGCATGCATCTTTTAATCAGCAAATGAGTGTTTTTTTTTATTATTTTACAACATTATTTTACAAAGCATTGTAATATAATTTTGTATTCTTTATTAGTATATTTCGTATGAAGTATAGAATACTCAAGTGTAAAATAATTCAGTTTATTTGTATACATAGCACATACATGTTCTCTACACATAACGTAGCTATGGCGAGAACGGTTCACTACATACGAGTACAATCGTTTACTCCATGTCACCTTCCATTGCAGCGTCTATAAGCACGGACGCTTATTTCGGATTCCTAGAGTTTCACCCTGCTACTCCGTAAAATAAGTGCTAAAGTTAAATACAAGACTAACCCAAAAACTCAGATTTCTCATTGCGTGTATGCCTTTCAGTTTAGTTAGGGTTAGTGCCAATTCAAATACAAAGGCTTTCAGAAACAGATGATTCTAATAAATTATTATAATAAAGTTAATTTGAAAAATAATAAAGTATTTACTACAATAGTGTTAACCATTTTGAAAGGTTACACTGCGCCTGCAAAGTTCAGTACACAGTTACATTACTTACTTATGTGTACTGCTAACTGCCAATTCAGTTCTGGCAGGCGCCACTTAACAGTTTTGAAATTTATTTATTTATTATTAACGGCAAGCAGCCAATTTACATACAATATGCAATAAGATGGAAGTACAGTGTATATAGTGCAGTAAAAAGTATAACTAGTTTAAAATAATACAGAGCTAGCAATGGCAGAACACAACACAATATGACAATGAATCGATTCCAAGTCCCAATAACTGTCCATCACAACAAGAAAGTTTTAGTTTATACACTAATATCATATAAAAATCAACAATATATTATGAAATAGACCCAACGTACAATAGAATTAAACAACAATGTATAAAATAGAATAGTATAACAACAACAAGTACGCGTAAATAACAACAACCAAAATAATATAAATACACCAATGATGCAAAAAGTCGAAATTAAATGAAATGTACCTTGCAGTAGAGCAGAACATAATAAAAAATACAAAATAGCAAAAGCTAAAAAATGAAACAGTCTTAAAGTTTACAGGGGATTTTAAGTGTGTTGAGACAAAACATAAGTGGCCCGCTTTTCTGATTTGATGTAGGCCATCAGCGAAAAAATCGCACTCTGATGCAACACGATTCCCCAGGCGAACAAATCTTGCCAGTGGACTGTTGAAGTCGTAGTTCGTGGAGTGGTACTTGCGGCTGAAAAGCCCACTAGATCTGGTGTTTACAGGGATCCTGATACCAATTTCATCGAGAAGATCTGGGCACTGCACATGGGCGCCAACTAACTTCCACAACATGAGTACATCTGCTACATCACGGCGCAAAGACAGAGTTGGCATATTAAGTTCTGCAGTTAATGCTTCCACGGGAACATCAGGATAGTTGTAGCCAATCCTCACACCGACCAGACGAATGAAGCGTCGCTGGAGGGCCTCAAGTCTAGTCCCTGGCACCAACTGTATAAGGAGACCAAAACAGGACTGGCATACTCCAAGAGTTGTCTTACCAACGAACAATAGAGAGAACGTAGGGCAGAAGGATTATTGATGCCTCTAGAGAATCGAGATATAAAGCCCCAACATCTTGTTAGCCTTTACTACAAATAATATTCAAATGCTCAGTAAATCCCATGTCACTAGAAAAACACACGCCCAAATCTGTTACGTTCAAAAGTCTTGGAATTTCGGAATTGGATATAAAGTAAGAGTACAGAATCGGTGATTTGATTCTATGAAAGGTAACAACAGAGCATTTGCCCGGGGTTCACAGACATATTATTGCTTTTGCACCATTCCTCCACTGCAATCAAGCTACTTTGTAGTTTTAAAGAGTCTTGTGGGGAGGAAATTTCCATGAAGAGCTTAAGATCATCCGCAAATAGCAGGGCGTTGACATCGACCACCTCCATGAGATCGTTAACGAAGACATTGAAGAGGCAGGGGCCCAACAACGAGCCCTGAGGCACTCCCTGAAGATGGCGAGAATCTGGTAGATGTGGAGGAACCAATTTTAACACAAAGATAACGATCCCGGAGATAGCTGGAGATCCAAGACAATAAGGGGTTGGCAACTCCGTAGCCCCTCAACTTTGATGCAAGAATAGAGTGGTCAACCCTATCAAACGCCTTTTGCCATGTCAATGTACACGGTATCCATTTGCTTATTCTTGCGAAAGGAACCAAGCACATGCTCTTGGAAGAGTAGAAGATTGGTTACTGTGGATTTACCACGCATAAACGCATGCTGTGCGGGGTGGATTGATCTCGATATGAAGCGACTAAGCCTATCAACCACAAGGCCTTCGAATAGCTTGCCAATCACTGGAAGGATGGTAATTGGCCGGTAGTTCCGTACATTGTTAATGTCCTTGGACTTGTGCAAGGGGATGATAAAGCCATTCTTCTGAGGGAATATGCCCATTTCCAGTGACTCGTTGAAGAGAGATGTAAGAGGATCAACGAGGAGCTGCGGCAGCGATGAATGACAGAAGGAGGAACGTTGTCAAGCCCCGCGCCCTTAGTGATATCTAGATGCTCAAGCTTGAGCAAGACCTCCTCCCTGGTTAGTTTTAGGCAGCATAAGCAGTCCGAATTGGCGTAACAATGGTTGAGGGAGCAATGCGATTGTGGCGAATAGACAGAACTAAAGTAAGTGGAAAACAATTGGCATATGCTTGAGGAATCCGTGGCCTCCTCTCCATCAAGATGTAGCATGGACGGTATGTCAGGTGACTTCCTTTGAGCCTTTACCTGACCCCAAAACGCCCGAGGATTAGTTGAGATATTCGATTTAACATTAGACAAGTAATGCCTATAGCATTCACGGGACATAGTCCTACAAGTGTCTCTAAGCTTAGAGAAATCATAGTAATGGGCAAGATTGAGGCTTCTTTTGTAGCGTTTGTGAGCTACTTTTTTCTTAACTATGAGACTTTTTAGCTCACCAGAAAACCAACTCGGGAAGTGCGATATGCCAAATTTCTTTGTTGGGCTTGCCTTTAGACAGAAATTATTAACATACCAAACATTCTGACTAGTATATATGTTGAATGGCGTTAAATTACAATAACTGTAACTACCTCATACCGCCAAATCAGACATTTTTTTTCAAACTTTTTGAGAATACTAATTAATCTGTTTATAATTTACTGCTTCCTGTATTCCAAATGCAACAACCTAAGAGTATACCACATCACACGTTGCGTAATAGGCTTCGGTGAAGTTGTATACACAATTTTATGTCTGTATTACATTCGTTGTGGAGATGTCCTGCGTACAGATAGCCAAACAGGCATTTAAAAAAAATGGAGATCTTATCTCTCCAGCAGATAAAAGCAGAAAAGTGCCAGCGTATTAAGTGATAGGCTCTTCAATGACGCTCAACCAAATGCCATGGGTGGCCATGCATCATCATAGAGCTTACCCTTGTAGAAATGAAGTTCCATGGAATATCTAAGGTTTCTTAGATCAAAGCCAATATTAAAAATTAAATTTGTCTCGAGATCTCTTATGAATAGTTAAGCTACGAAGTGTTATGTGTGTAATGAAACTTAATACAAACTTAATACAGGTCAGTTCATCTAGATATATGGTGGGGATAATCATACGGACAGAGAACAAATCTTTGCAAGCTCCTCTAGTAATTACCATCTCCAACACTCATTCAGTCGTTACAATTTTGTAAAAATACTGATATATTACATATGCATTAATCACGCGTATTACTTTCCGTGCAAAAAAAGAAGAACAGCAATAAACGTGTTTAATTTTAGACGTCATGGAAAATGCATACGACGACTCGTCTAAAAACTGTTTAAGAAAGGAAACACATACAATAGATGAAAGCAATGTTTTCCAATGTGATCCTGTTTCCATTCGTAATGGTACGAGAGGAGATGTTTTGTTTTCAAATGTGACGAACACTTATTTCTTTTAACTGATCGGCCAAGATGGTTGGTCAGCACGGTACGATTTCATTCTAATATATTGGTCTTTTAAACTTTTTTAAACGTTTAAAACTGTATAAAAGACGTTTCATGTAGATCTGATACAAATTTCTCGAACACTAAGAACTGTTGAAAGAAAGGCTGAAATATGTAACTGCTAACTAAAATTGCTTTTATATCAATGTTGGCGACTGTCATTAACCACTTCCTCTATCGGTTTCAGGAAAGGTCCTAAGATTACTCACAAGACTCCCCAGTACCAGTAAAACCATGGCTTGCCATGCAGTGAAGTGCATGTTATGTCTGGTGAGAAGTGGCATCTTTTAATAGCGTCGACGTTTAGCAACTCTGCCATCCCATCAAAATCATACCATGAAGTGGTATTAAGATAGCACAATGCAATAAACGGTGAACTCATTTTTAACTAAAAACTAATGGAGTTTCATCTCAAAATCAACAGACCAGTTCTTTGTAAATTGTGGTTTCGGAAAATGGATGAACGAGAAATCCTGACCAAATTAGAAATATTCAATAAAATACCTCATCTAACAGAATTCGACCTCATTGACGATTTGAGATCTGCAGAAACAGACAGTAGTAAATAGTAGAGAGGAGGCGATTGTTCAACCATCTCTCAACAGTTCACGCCATCCTGTCCTTTGCTGGCCTTCAAATTTACTGCCGCAAGGGTTTGAGCTTGGCTGTCATGATAACGAGGGTCAACTTCCTGTTTTCTTCTGTCTTGATTTTTCGGTTGCGCTTCTTCTGCAATGTAGACTACAGGTATTTATTTCTGGGTTTTACGTAAAACTTTTCTTGTAAACTTAATCATGTTTGTGTTTATGTCCAAGTACTGTTTACATTTTTTTCATGTTAAAAAGTTATAATTGTGATTAACACTTGAAAAAGAGGTAGGACACCTGCACCTGTTCTCGAAACGTCGTATTTCTTATTCAACTTTTTAACTATGTAATCTTGTGATAATGAAATCTGAGCAAAAAAGTATGTACATGGCACTACCTCAGTAGTCTAACTATAATTCATACCTTTGACCGGATATTCGCAATGAAACAATTTCAAAAAAAAACACACACATTTTTTTAGTTTTAGTAATTTAATAAATATTTTTTAGATTAATCATATTGGATCAAATACAATTTATCAAAAACAGAAGTACCTTTGAATCTCTTTTAAAATAGCTATTAACAAATAACCTTCTTTAATTAAAAAAAAAAAACAGGCAAATTAAAAAAGACTTACAGACCCACAAAACACATCACGGAATGCACCATTCATTCTTTCTGTCCAAACCATATAATCTTGGTTTAATAAATGTGATATAAAATATAAAAAGCGTATGTGTGATGAACTATATATTATCACCTCGTTGTATGGCTAATTCCACTTTATAGTGGTAATAAAACAACGATACAAGCGATAACGACATTAGCTGATCACACAGACGATGTTGTTTATTTATGCACTCAACTGAACGACTCGGGGCGACGTGGTTATGGTCAGAGTAACTCAATTAATTATTCCAATACAACTCTCATCTCTCACATTTAGTCCGTCTGTCGATTGAACAATAATCATATGGCTTAATCCACGTTCTATTTGACATTATTCACTTTTTTATTGACCGCAATAATAATCATCATATACATCATCATAATCATCATCATTGCGCTATCTTATGCTATGAAGTCCGTCTGTAAACGTCGTAGCATAACCAAAACAGACTCAATATTAGATACCTATACAAAGTGTGGCATAATAAATTTATAAGAATTGTATTCATCAGTATCAAAATTCCTTCCCACATTAAAAAAGTTGAAACCATGTAAGCACCTTAGCGTTGACTGGAATTGTTAATACGAGTATATATAAGTATTTGGTCTGTAGCAAATCTTTTTTGTTGGGTTTAATGTTAAAGTGTTTTAAAATCACTTCGTTTTATTAATATTGATATCAATATAGACTAGTAGAATTTAGTTGCTTATTGTTAAAAAATAAAAGTTGTTATGTTCAATTTGATATGATTTCTTTCGAGTTTTATTAAGAATAAAAGTGAAATTGAGATGTTTGTATTAGTTAAAAGAATATGACGAATCCGTGGAAACTGTACAATTAATGCTAAAGTTATGAGCGCTAATTCGGTAAAAAGAACAAAATACACGCTTCATGAACAAAAATTTTATTTATATTTTATTCTAAATACGATAGTATTTTTAACACACTGTTTGTTTCTCAAACTAACAACAATACATCCATATATATTTTCGTTTTATATACTTCATCCTTTTTTACTTCCGTCAAAACAAGCGTGGCTAATTATCTATTCTTTTTTGGAAACATTTTCTGTATCATCTGCAAGAAAAACCAGGTTGTGTTCTTACGAGTAGACAGGGTAAGTTAGACCTCGGCTACTATAGTAAAATACACGCTAAACATAAACATACAAGCGGGTCTAGACAGTACGAAATTCTAATCACATAATCTGAAACTCACATGAAACAGTAAGACACTAACTTTATAACTTCAAATGTTTACGCAAATGGCTATTTACTGTACTAAAAAATTATTTAACCTGCTCCAGGCAGGACTCTAAAACATATTCCGCAATATTTTGTAGTAGTTTTCTAAATTATACTCTCATAAAATTATCTAAGTCTTGATATTCTTAACAAAACACACTGTGAAATTTAAAATTGTTTAGAATGGTTAACAAATTAATAGATTAACTTGCATTTAAAACAACTCAATACACCTGGCTTACAACTATAATCCAAACCGAACTAAATAGCAGAAAGAAGCTGCAGTGAGTTATAAACCACGATGCAGTCTACATGTCGCGAGAGATATACAGCCAAAGTTCTGTATGTATTACACAACTTGGTTCTGACTTTCTTGTAACAATCCAGTTCTGCTTTCTTATGTCAAAACTGACACGTGGCTTCTCGTAGCGGTGATAAAGGAACGATCTGAATATTAAAAGCTATTGCACTGTGCTAGGTTGTGCAAATGCTCACCACAAAGTTAATATAAAATTATTTTTAACGATTAACACATAAACATATAATAACATGCTGCAAAAATCTTGATAACATGTGTGGTGCACCATAATTAACCTATCGTAAAGTGTATAAATTACATTTGTATTTATGATTGTATCTAAGTATTATTTCAATCACAATTCTTCACAGACATTAGGAAAAGATTATCGTGAACTTTCACGATAACTTAGTAAACGATAATTTCATGTTGGTTTCTCTGTTATATTTTATAATGAGTTTAATCACACGAAACGGAGTGGAATCATAGAGTACGTTTTTTCCTTCACAACTTTTGGTTTCTCAGAGTTTAATTTCACAGAAAATTAAACGAACGTTCAGTACCTAAAATAGTTTTTTATGAAAACATACAAGTGCATGATTTTTTAATAAATAAAATAGTCATTATTATTATTGTTAAGATTAGTGTCTACCTATAAGAGTTGCAGGACACTTTCAGAGCTAAGGAGGTGTATTTCCAGTGTCAAAACCGCCTTGCTTTTCATTATACATAAATTAAAAATATAAATAAATAAAAAAATATAATAACAATAATAACTTCAATAATATTAAAGGCAATCAATATTAGTACATTAATTTGTACTCTTTAAGAATGTTATTATTAGTTGACAAAGTAAAACAACATCTTTTTTAATCTTAAAGACATAAAACGACTGTGAAAGCGCTTGACGTGTAATGAACGTCATCACAGCCTTTGACACTAATGAGTGAAGAGATGGACGGCTTTGACCCTTTGGTGCCTTATTGACTTTTCTGATGAAACCAGGTCAAATTATATTACCCTATTATAATGTTGAAGTATGGTAATACTAATATATTTGAAGAGCGTAATACAATAACGTCAACGCCGTTGCTAGAATAAAAGCTTGCGATGGAGATTAGCTAGGTATAAATCTTAGCCCTATGAAAACTCCAGCATAACATCGACAATATTGTATTGTACTTACGGTAGAGGGGTTTGAGACCCAATCTCCAGTGATTTGTCAATTAGTTTTCTTGTTCTCTAATAAACATCTTTATGTATATATATATATTACATGTGACATATATATATATATACTCATTTCATTCTTGAGATATATAGGATGGACATACAATAATATAGATTATAAGTCTATACTCATTTACATTCTTGAGAAAACAAAAAACAATTTTGTAATCCTACTGAGCTTCAATTACGCTCAGCCAAATCTCATAGATGGACATGCACTGCAATAGAGCTCATCCTCATCTATGTAGAAATGAAGCTTCATGCAAAATTTTATGAAATCATACATTTTGTTCTCGTGTTATATATTATTTTGAAATTGGTCTTATGGGTAACCATAATAACAACGAAAAAATTGAAGAATAAATAAATTTTCAAATAAACCGATTACGATGATATGACATTGTAGAAAATGAAATGGTAAAATACATAGCTGTAAACTTGAAATTTTGCAGGCAACCTCTTGTAATAAATTCACTCTAGGGTTGTGTACAGGTAATGAATCAACGATCATCACTATTACTTAACAACATAAGCAGTAATCATTACGTTGACTGTGCGTTATTTACACTCTTAATGGAACTTTATTATGTTCTGTTAAATTATAATATTTTCCACCTCTCATATAGCAAATTTGTAATCCATTTGATGGTTCATAATACAATTTTTAATAATCAAATAATAATGTTCATGACATCATAGATAACCAATATTAAAATTTAGTGCTGTAATACATCTGTTTCTTAATTTATTTTACATAATAATTATGTTAAATTATTTAATGCATGTTATATAATCAAAAATGTTTATTTAAATACACGTACCATAGCTAGCAAACACAATCAGATAAGACTCTAATACTCATCAGAGTTTAATCTCTAGTCACGTTATTCTTAATTACTACTAACACACTTAACTCTAGTTTGTATCACGAATTAATTGGGTTAATGTGATATTATAATCTACCCACATGTTAGATAACAAAAATTAAACAGTAATCTTGAAATAACTGTCCCTGTCCCATAAATAAGCTAAAAATGAATCTGAAAGGAATGATTATTTTCTAAATTTAGTGCTTTTATCTTTTGATTTATAAATAAATTTATATAAATATTTCTGAATTGAACCAAAAGCCCAATTTTTTACACTGTTATTAATAATTATATTCTAAAAAGGAGAAACATTGAGATTTATTGCCAAAGTTGGATATTATAAAAATATATAAAACTATTTTATAATTTTAAGAATTGAGAACAATTCTATTGTTCAGGTGTTAAAGACTTAATAATTCTAAGACATAAAGTTGAGAATACATTAAAAAAATGTTATAATTAATTATATTTTAGTAAATCACTCACCACCTTCTAATCAGAACGCTATAAAAACATACGTAAAAACCCATATACATGTTAGTAAATACTGTGAGACTCAATCCAGACAATGTCTCTGTACGGAACCAGCGCACTACACAAACATATACAACCTCACCAGGGACTGCGAGAGACTGGGAAGACAATCAGTATTATGAGCACTTCCTGTGGTGTCGCTGTGCGTCATATAAAAAACTATAAGGGTTTCATACATACCGGAAATTTTAATCAGGTGCAGTTATTTCAACGCCGAAAGAAAGAATAGATTTCAATCCTTAAAAATTAGTTTCTTTATATTTCTGTAACAAACAACTAAAACAAAAGACCGTAATCCTTTTATTCTTTCAAATCATGCATCATCATTAACTAGAAAACTTTAATAGAAGAGTAATGGAGAATCGTCGTTGTAAAATTATAATTTAAATCTGAGTTATGTTGCATTTTATATAAACATAAAAAGAACTAATAAAGTTTTAATGGAAAATCTAAGCTATCTTGAGACAGTAAATAATGTCTCAAACTGACACAGATGTGTATAGCACCTATTAAATTGTGACAATTTCAATATAAAATTTGAAAAGTAACGGTTATAATATGATTTATACTTGAATGGTTTTAGCTATTAAAGTTAATAGCTACAAAGCCTACTACTTAGAATGAACTGAAGCAAACATTTGGAGTTTTCAATTTTCCTAATGCAGTGTTTTCAATCTTTACACCAGAGTTTAAAACTTTCTAACTAACTGATTGGTGGTGACTATAAAAGTAAGAGGTTACTTGTGATTGCAACCAAATTGTTTATGTTTACTTTTTACATTTCAACTGAATGCAATTTAATTGTATTAGATAAGTTAAAGGTAATAACTATAAACCATGTACAAACATTTCTATTTAGATATAAAATTTTATCAAGAGAAAAGTGCATTAGTCTTGATATTAATGTAATAATTTTAACAATTGTACTTGTTTCATAAAAGATAATATATTTTCACAATACGCTCAAGCTTTTATATAGATTGGTACATCCAGTATTTATTTTTTTAAATAAATTGATTAAAGTATGTATTCTACATACATTTTTACAATATTATAACCAGAATACGAATAAGAGTAACGAAATGTGCTTTTCATTTTAAATGTTATTAATGTTGTACTTAAATATAAATAACCTAATCCTAATAATATATCTTATAATATTATAAATGCGAAAGTGAGTTTGTTTGATTTGCTTAAGTTTCTACGCGTAAACTATCCAATCGATTGTACTGAAAGTTTACATTGATACTCATAGCATTTAATCCTCCAATGTTAATATAGGCCTAATCTTATTTCAAAAATACCACCGGGTATGCTCCAATGGTCTCTAAAGTTGCATTACAGCAAACACTTATTTTTGATTAAAATATCATGTTAAATATAATCAACTGTTCAATGTTAATATTGTTTTATTACAGCTCAAGCGTATGCTTAATTATTTTAACTACTATTTTCAATTTGTATCAGTTAATTTGATATCAAACTTAGAATACTTCTCTATAGCTTAAATTTTTCCCTGTTTCAACCGACTGATATTTAATTATTTGTTCAAAATAATGAGTATAAAGTATAGTAACAGTAATACGTAATTATTTTCAATAAGTGCAATCTTAAACGTCCTACTAAAAATACGAACTACTTCTTCAAATCCCTATTTGACTGAACATTATTAATAAATCAGGCTTATAATTAAGCCTAATGATGATAAAACTTTTATTTTCAAGTCTCTAAGCAATTCCAGTTAAAAAGAATTTACAACGGTATTCAATTGAATAATTATTGACATTTTTATACTGTCATTAAAACCATTCCAATTTAGATCTTTTTCAATATTAACTGTAGTGAGATATATGGGGATATTTTGTTTTATCCTCTCAGTATAGAATATTTCATGATCAGTGAATTAAACTGTGCATTCAAATCAAAGAAGCATTTACTGGAGTATGAGTATTTTAGATGGATCTTGTTTTTAAATTATTACCTCAAAATTCATTAATGTCAAAAGGCTATAAGGCTGAACGCCCTTATACGCAGTGTTGCCCGTATATTTTTATTGAATAATACAAAATTATATGAAAGCACAGTTAATATATTAGTTAATAGAATTGTCACCATACTCATAAACTAGATCACTTTTAGACTTGAAAATATATATATAGCAAAATATATAGACTTGATATTTATAGCAAAAAATCTACTAATCTGTAGGATATTGAAATGCGCATCAAAGTTTTCAAAATACATACTGAGCAATAATTTTGTCTCTTATTATGTCATTATACATTCTTTAGTTTTATTTTATTACCAAAGACAAAAAACACTGAGGTGTAAAAAAAGGCATTGTTTGTAAAAGCAATGTGGTACTCTTAAAAATATCAGCTTAAAATTCATTCTCATTATTTTCAAACAAATTTAGGCAATGGTCTAACTTATATATTTATTTACTTATTTTCTTAATTCGCAAACCTGTACAAAGGTTAAATTTGGGCTACGTTGCTCTTTTTTCAGTACACATATGGTTTGGAAGTAATGGTTTTAGTATTTTTGTGTGTGAACATTTATGCTTGGATTTCAGCTAAATTACTCTGAATAACAGTAGAGATTCAAATGAGTTAGTACAAAGATATGTGGGTAAGCAAGGAAGAGGAAGCAATTAAAACCTTGGAACTGGCAGTATAAACTTTCACGGACCTCAAAAGGCGTTTGTGGCAATAGAACATTATATTTCCCTTTTCGGTGTAAAATGTAGCGTATTTTTATTTATCAAGTCTATAACCTTTCTACAAAAATATATAAGGTTCAAAAATTACATTTTATTCACCAAAAGCTCTACCTAGAAGGTTATAGCTTTATTTGTATCACTTTCATAATTTAAATTGTAAAAGGTCAGGAGACTTATAGGATGTACTCTTAACTTGTAATAGATATAACAGGACATTTTCGTCTTTTCAGGAGATATCAAACAATAGGTTTTTACGTTAAAATCCCAGACAGTTTAAACTATGTAATTCTAACAGGACATTGCAACAGAAATATTGAAAAGAATTTGTTAAATTTGCTGTACATTACATTTTTAACTTAGTCAAGGGTTAATCTTGTAAAGAGATTATTCGTTGTCATCTTTTATAATGAAACTCAACCATCGTATGATGAACGTCCAGCAAGCTCAGTCTGGACAAAGTCTAGCTAGTTTCTTAAAATAACATACAGTCTGAGCAACCGTGTGTGAAGATTTAACCTTCACTCACACATGTAAAAAGTACTCTCATTGTACTTGTGTAGATTTTTCATGTCACTTCGTTTGCCATACAACAGATGCAATAACTAGTACTCTTTGCACTTTCCCGTAATGGTGAGATAGCAACAATAGTTTACGTAAGGATTTCGTAAAAAATATTTACCAACTAACACGATTAACGAAAGTCTACTTATATTAGTCTTTGTACTTCATATCAGTTAGCAGCCAACCATGAACTACAATGTTTTTTTAAGAATTTCAGAAATCACTTATTCACTAATGAATACAAATATTTATTTTATGTAAAATGCAGTGAGATAAATCACTATGCGACAATTTTAGAAAGGATAGTGAAATGATAAATTGAACATGAATTATTGAAAAAAAAAAAACATTGAATATTCAAGGTCTTGATTAACAAAACCAATTGCCCAAAGTTGGTAATCATGTTGTGCAGCAACCATTTTATCCTAAATTGAAGCCACTATTTTATTGATGGAATGCTAAATTTGAAAAGGTCTCATCATTTTATCCGCACCTGAATAATGCATCGGTCTCCAAGTAAATGGATTGTTTATTAAAATCTGCCGAATACTAGAGAACATGTCATCAGCATTTTTCAAATATCAGCCTCTGTCAACGAGTTAACTCCTATTATACTAGCTAAGATTAATTTTTATGTAGTTACCAGTACAGTAGTTGTAAGGCACTATTTATCTGTATTACTATTTAGTAGCTTTAGTAGACGGGAGTCACTTTAAATGTAGTCCTCAATAGTTAGGAATCATCATCGGTAATAGTGAATTACTATATAGCTACTGAGTTTTTCTTTCGTTTAAATGCTACTCCAGGACCGTTGTATGCTCTACCATAAACTTTTCTATATATTCCAATGTTAAAGAGCTTAGCTTGATCAAATTTAAGATTATTCTGTTTTAAGATATTATATGTTTTCAATCATGGAAACTGTTACTTGAGAAGCAATATTGAAATTAGTATGTCCGAATGATAAAAATATGTATAAACATTGGATATAATATAAGTAAATGTTTTTTATGAAGCAACTACATCATATAACATCGTATGAACCCTAAAACGACCGTTAATTCGACCGTTATTAACATTCGATTTTTACACGTTTGTCTGTCCGCAAGATATTTCTAGAACAAAGTGATATATAGATTTAAAAATTTTGCATGAAGCTTTATTTCTACGTTTAAGAGGAACATCCAGTTCAATGATTGTGCATTTCGATTTGGTTAAGCGTTAGCGAACATTCTACTTAGTCTTATGGGTAACCATAATGGAAATAAGAAAATCGCAGAATAAATCAATTCTTAAAGAAATCGAGTCCAATCGTATGACGATATAACACGTGATGCAGTAACACATGTAGCCTAATGAAATGAGTTGGATACATGAAATGGTACATGCAACTTTAGAGGAGACTGTTACGCGAGACACATAGTGTGGCGTCCTTTTAAATATGTTTAGTATTAGCTTAGTTTTCAGTGTAACAACAACTTGTCTCTTGACTTAACAGATCCTATTGTTTTCATCTTTGTAAATTGTATTAATGCTTGATAAATCATTTATTGAATGTGGTCTGATTTGGGTACATATATAAACGTAAATAGAAAATCAATACTAAAAATATTATTTATACAGTTATCTTGTGTTTGTGTTTCTTGTGTTTGTAACTAAACGTCTAAATGTTGTTTGTTGTTCCATTGTGGTAGAATTCATAGTGTTTAATAATTTTTTGGAATAAAACATCGAAGTTTCACATTACCAGTAAGCTGGAATTGCAGTGTGACATATAACGCCACTTACAGGTAATGAACGTTTACACGGGCTTTGACACGTAATTAGTAAGGGGAGGAGAAGGGCTCTGGTGGCAATGAGAATGTTTAATCAAACTTTATTAGTTACTCTTTCCTCTCCTGGAAATAAATTACACCCCTTCTCCAAATATACAAAGTCAAGGATTTATATTTCCCGTCCTAACAGTTTTAACCTGCTATGCAATATATAAATAGTGTTGTCAAAGGATCCTGAAACTAGACTATATCTGCAATGGGAATGCTATACTATAGATCAAAACTGAAACTGTACAGATAGCGGTGAGATATTTAGAACCGAAACCAAAACCTGTTGGACCGTAGTATGCATTACTACTAGTCATATAATGTCGAATAAATACCGTCTAATCAAATATATAGTAACTATAAGTAGTAAATATTAGGTATTATTTCTTTTACTAAAACACTTTCTGGGGAGTATACTTATCTAGATTACGAAAAGTTTTAAAATGCGTTATTTCAAAACCAACTCAACAGAAGAAAAACACAGTTTGTAGACGTGCAATAAATATTAATGCTATAGATAATTAGTGAGTATAATTATTAGAGGTATTTGATGCCATTAAAGGTCCTTTAATCCTGTTTCCTTTAACTCCTTAGTAAATAAATTAAATACTAGTGAAGACCTCTATATTGAGATTTTTCTTAAATCTGGTTATGCATGAATAATTTATTTCCTTCTATGAATAATAAAATAAACATAGTGTTCTGAATTATTTTGTCATGTCCTCTTAGCTTTGAACTTTACTATTAGCTGTACTTTTCATTGTTCAATGATTAACTCCAGTCATTGTAACAAACCTTTCGAAAATCTACTGCATAATTTACTCCAAAATATCTTTCAACTAATTTTGTGAAAGAGATGTTAGGCCGAGCGCTAACAGTGAACTCTAATCCAGGAAGGTTTATTTCTGATTGGCTTATACCTTCCAGTTAAACCTACAATGGGTACAAAAACAAATACTATGTGTCCACTAAATGTAGGCACCTACTGTGAGAATGATTTTGAAATTAAGAACAAAAGCTGATCGGAAGGGGAAGTGGACATAGAGGGAAGACGGTTGAATAAAGGAATAATGTCACTCACCTGCTACACGCACAGCACAGTACGGCTAAGATGTCTCATCCTCCCAACAGACTATCTCAGGCGTCGACACTCTGTCTATAGGCAAATTTACAGAGGAGATTGGAGTATAGCAGATTTCATACTTAGAGTCCCCCGGCATCTAAAGGTAGAAATACTCCAATAACACAGGAGTCCACACCTGTCCACGGTCGCAAAATACTAACTCCAAAAATTACAAACATCAAAATTCATCTGATTAGTATCGTCGTCTACGTCTATGTTAGCCAATTGAGTATTAAATATAAAACAAAATTTAAATATCATACGTCATGGATAACCAAGATCACTAACTGCAAGTTTCGATACATTGGAATAAAAGGGTGAACCGATAAACTTTTTTATAACAAGACTGAAAGTAAAATACAAATTTAAGAAAACAAATTCACTGGCATAGAAAAAAGTTACTGCAGGAGTTTCTCACTCTTTGAGTAGAATCAGTAGGAACGATTACTATATAAGGGCCACTGTGCTCGAGTGAGTGACGTGAAATACTATATTGGTTTTGAGGCGTCACATTCAATAACGTTGCCGGGGGTCTGACGTCATGCGCTGCGTCAGGCTTGTCACACGTTCAGTCAAATGTGGTTACTTTTTTATCTTTCACTCGCTTCTACATCTTTTATGGAGGTTTATTCCGTCTCTAAATGTTTCAGTTTTATTCGTTTAATATTTTAACATGTGGAAATCTGAAATGAAGAAAGTAAATGTTTTCAATTTGAAATAAAACAGCATCCATACCTGAGATATAAGCAGATGTGCAATTCCGGATCTCAAGTTTCAGTTCAAATTTGTCCATTTATATTTGCAACATATAAGATTTTACATAACTGTGATAAGGTGGTAAGTTTCAGTGTATTACAAGGTCTAAACAACGGGACACGTTAAAGGCTTCCTTGAGGTTGCTATTTAAATCTATAGCTACGTGTGTTTCTATTTCAAATATTAAAATGTCATCTCGCTGTAATCAGTGTAACTTAGTTGACATATTTGAAAATATTCACTAACGCTCAGCCAAATTCCATGGAATAACATTTGCCATTATCAAAATATGTTGCCTATATACGAATGAAACCTTCATGTAAATTTCATGTATATAGTCTATTTCGTTCTCTATAATATCGTGAGGACAAGCAGCCACGCAGACAGTAAATAACTTCGGTACTCTCGCACAATTAAATATTATTTTAGTTAGGTATTTCAACTGATATAGAACACGTTTATAAAAATATATTTACAATGATGATGCACCTTCTAAACCAATACATTGATGAGCACGTATTTACAGTACTTTACAGTAAATTTGTAGATATCACTTCAAATCGAACTAAACATGTTGTTTAGATACAAGTGGAAGATGTAAGATTAAATTTGTTTATCTTCTGAAGGTGTGAATTCTTTACTTGGTTGTCTTTATCATTAACAAAATTCCTTGAATAAAGGACAACACTTGTTCATGGTTCTACACCGATTGTTGTATTTGGAATTGTTATCATTGCATGGGGCTAAGCATTCCATCAAAATAAATCACGATAGTCACTTCAATCTTTCTAAACCTGAGTTAAAGACAGTTTCAGCCTGAACTATTAGCGTATTGAACAACAAAAGGACGGATGTGAGAAGCAAAGCTCGGGCTAACTGGTTTATGCGGCGAGCCGTGGTGGAACATAAATCCACGTTTTGCTCCAGTTGGGTCTCGGTCCATTTCTGCACAATGGAGAGATATCGCTTTACTTCATCTCCTGACTGCCACATAGTTCTCTCTGGCAGTTCTAGTTGTTACTTACTTACTTAGATTCTATACAATAGCTTTTATAAAACATTAATGTCTACAGTTTTCTTGAAGTAATAGAACCAATGTTCAGTAAAATTTTTTACTGTTTAATGTGCAATAATAATTTTAAAGAAAGGATGTAATACTCTCATTGCTCTTTAATCTGTTGATGTTGAATATCAAATAATGTTTAACTCTCTCAAATGCCGGATTAATAGTTTATACAAAATAGAATTATGCTTTCTTGGACTTTTTAAAATACTTTAATTTCTTTTGCGCCTGATATTCATGAACCATTTCCAGTTATTTAACACATATTTTTATATTTTTGTTTGTGTGTAAATTATTTCACGTCATCCCCTGTCACTCTCAAATGAGCTGTGTCTATCACCAATTTCTCCATTTATTACAATTATCTTCCAGCCTCTTGGGGCTCTTTCCATCTATTTCCAGCTTATTTTATCTCACTTCCAGCACCTTGAGGATTCCATTGCTACCTTTGTCACAGTTCCATCAGTTTTCCTTGTAATATCATATCCAGTCTAAGAATTGTATGATTGTACTTTATACAGGTAAAAGTTTGCAAAATGTTCTTGAAAATACGACTAAACGAGGATTCATCTACATGTACAGTACTAATATTAGGAAATATTTTTTGTAAAGTTGTATCTGGATTCTGTGCCATCTATAGTTCAGAAAAGTTTTAATTTTTAACATCTTGAGGGTGGCCATTTGCGAACTAAAGTATGAGACGGTTTTACAACAATTTTTTGTAAGTTTTACAATTTGTTGTGTTTAATTATATTTCAGAGAGTCGTGATAATGCTGTAATATTATTTGCCTTCAGGAGCTGCTGAATTTGAGTTCTCTACACATATGAAGAAGACCTTTGCTACATGATATACATCCTTCATCTAATATCAAAGAGTTTTTTTATAAACCAAAACTCATTTTAAGTTACTTGTCTTCAAAATTAAAATAAAACATATTTTTAAATCCTAAAGTTGTTGTCACAAGTTGGTTTAAACTAATCAATGTGATTCCTGAAGGCATAAGGCAATTGCATGATACACCCAGTCCAAATGTGAACTAGAAACATTTGTTGATTTGTACGAAGTTTTAATTAGTGATTTTAGTATATGGATGGTAACTTAGTGCAATATTGATTGGCATAGATATTTTTTTTAAGTGCGTTAAATTCAGATCAATCCTTATATAAATTAATTAAACTTGCAATACACTGCATAGATGTGTCATTAACGACAAAGATATTCATAATTATTTTTTTAATATTATTTTACATCAATGTCGCCTGTAACGTCATTTAAAACCTTTTGATAAAAACGCGCAAAAATAAACTTCGTTATCGGAGTTTTGTCCAACAAAGCGCCCCCAAATCGTGTTATCAGTGAATGTGCATATTAATTAAATCCTCACATGACAAACAAAATCTCGTTATAGGACTCTCCGCTCTCTGCTACAACGTTTTTACGAATTTTGGTTCCTGGAGTACTGAGAAATATTTGCATCAACGCTTATTATTACTTCAAAATTCCAAGTATTTTCCAGGTAACCACAAAAAGTGTTGGTGAGTTTCGATCTTATTTGAGAACAAAAGATCAGCATAAACAGTTGTAGTGTTCAATAGAATAAAATACAATATGTCATGAATATCTTTTTATACCTAATTCTACCCGCATTATGTTTGTAAACATTGTTTGTACCACTTGCAGCTTTATTGTATAGGAAAACATTTCGACTGCAACTCAACTGGGTAACTCATTATTTAGGGAATCTAGGCCGTTTTATTTTTTATCCTGAAGTAACTTCCGGCTTTTTCACCTGTCACTCCTCTAGTTACGTGGTACAGTAATTATTCTAAGAAAAATCACGGTATTTATAGGATATTTTATTTTGAACTTAAATTTGTACGACTGATGAAAAAGCAAATTTTAACTAAAATAACAAATAAATTGCTGCATAGCGAATACCACAATTGTAATCATCTTCCCTTGCTTAGTAACTTTAGTGCAAAGGAGACAAATGTCTTTAGTTTAGTAATTTTTTAATAATTGTGTCCAGGGAATCTCGTAGTCTAATCTATCAGTTAACCTTATATTATTTTACCTTTTTAAGATTCAATCCTATTAGATATAATCAGCTGTTTGATCCAAAGATTGTTATTAGGGGTAGTTAAGTGAATTTCAATACTCGATACCTGAATATCTCGATACATAGAGGTAACGAGGTACCCATTGTTCTCTATACTGAATTACTTGCCGTTTTCCATTCGAATCAGATAACAATAATTTGCAACTGTTATTATCACAAAATAACTAAAAAATCAACAGAAATACTTAAAGCACGATTTCAAACCTACAATTTTTTAATTTATGCGTATCCATTCAGTAGTAAATGAAGTATTTAAAACATCGAGAAAGCCCTGTAGAAAGAAGAATAATCGTTAAAAGAAGCCCGTATTTCAGTCAAGTACTACATCACTATCGTTTATGACTTTATTGTTCAAAGTGCCAATGCTATTCTTAGAAAATCAAAAATTCTTTAAATACAAGATTTATTTTACCAAATTGATCTGATGTTAATACAGATTTGGTAAATAAATTTCAAAACGTGTTGCGTAAAAGAAAATTTCAACGTCAAAGATTAAAAAATGTGTTGGAAAGAAATTTCAAACTAACTATGAATATACATAAATTTTCGATTTAATTTTTTCCCAGTAAAGTTGCAGTAAAATTTTGAGAGGGAGCGTAAGACATCTGAAGTAAGAGACGTACAGCCAAAGTTCGATAGATATTACACTAACTTGGGACTTGCCGTCTTTAATATAGGGTGGTATGTCTTTCTGTTACACTTAAAACTTCCGTACTGTGCTGATCCTCCAGCCAGTAGGACGCTTATCCTCTCCCACCAAAGCTAAATGTCATATTCTTAACAATACAATGATCTTAAATCATTATACATCGAAACATTATTTCTTAATATTAGTAAAGGTACATTAACTTTTTCTTTCCTGCAGTCTATTAATAAAATATTACAGCGCTTTATTTTTAGGTGACCAAATCGTTTACAATGTTTAAGTATAATTAGAACCAATAATTGAAAAATTCGTCCTTGATTTTACCCTGTATATAATACAAACTTACATGAAGTCTTTAGTATAGGGTGGTATGTATTTCTGTTACACATAAAACTTCCGTACCAAGTGTTGATACTCCAGCCAGTGACACGTTTATCATCCTCTACCACCAAAACTAAATGTCATATTTTCAAGAATTAAAAAATCATAAATCATTCTATGTCCAAACATTATTTCTGAATACTGGTAAATGTATATTTTAATTTTTCCACTGCAATCTAATAATAAAATACTACAACGCTAGAATATTAGGTGACCACATCATTTATAATCGTTGGAATCTTACAATTAATTTTAATATATCGTTAAACAACTTATTTGTATATTCAATTAAAACCAACAATTAAATGCTTTAATTGCTTATTGAAGTATTTTATCTGCATAAACAAATTAAGAATTTTCATTTTTTGAACTAAATTTTGTTTTTATTTAGTAATTTCTAACATACTCCAACTCTTTTTATAATAAATACGCACTGACTAAATGTCATCAATTAAAAATTATTAAAGTTATCATCAACATTTTTTTAACTGGTTATTTTATTTACATAGATATATTTTACGAACTTCAGACATCCTCTGTGTGGGCATTATTGTATTTTTCTAAGAAATTCACTTCAAGAAATAAAAATATTTTGGACCTAGATCAACAATAATTTGAACTTAAATTGATTTTAATAAGAATTAAGGTTTGTTTAGTTTCTAAGGGAAATAATTGTAGTATTAGGAGTAAAACAACACGATTAGGTATAGAATACAATCAATCTAGTAACCAAACAGTCTTGAAGATAATATCAAAGAAAGAAACCCAATTTTCTGTATCGACGACGCATCCAATTTCCAACTCCAAGTATCTAAATTTACAATTAAATTACCACAAGATCAAGATCACAACTGAGGCGCTTTCCGATACCTACTTAACTTTCGAGTGTTCAATATGTTAACAGCTTCTTTTGTTACAAACCTTCAGACGATTAAATAATCAACAATACATTTCCATGACAGCACTTCACTTTTATATATCATATTTTGCTTAATTTAATTAAACGTTTGCATTATAATGTATAGCATCGTCATTATAAAACATCCACAACAAAAACCACTTCCAAAAAATGCAAATTATTTAACTGTAAATAAATGTCAGTTGGAAGATAACAAATACATTATAAAATTACTCGAAACCTTCGTCGGGAGTTTACAAATGTTTGATACATGATTAATTTGTAACATAAAAGAATAAAATAATATTACTATAACCAAAAGCGTAGAGTTATAACTATGTAATTCCAGAGACATATAAAATCAGCTAGCCAAATATATTTTTTTCTAGTATATGAGTATATAGAGTGAGAATGATCAGTATATTGAATATATTAAGTAATCCGAGTATATACATAACATTACGATTTTAGATACATTTCTAAGGGGTAGCAGTTTTATACAATGATGACACTTAAATAATTGTTGATGATAAGTAATAATCAAGTATACTTATATTTATATTTTGGTGGTTTTGGGCCTAGGTATTTCTATAAATTGGTTAAATTTGTTTAAATTATTTTATAAAAATAAAATTATCATGTTATATAAAATTAACTAACCTTAATAATTGTACGTAGTTCAGATTTATATAGCTACAGTTTACTTGTTAATACTGGATAAGTTAAAAAGAGTAAAAATATTTAGTAAATTAAAAATGAATATTTATAAAATATATAACAGATGTTACGTATTATTTATGAGTCACTTAAAGATTTTAAGACTGTTTATTATTGTCGGCTTACCTTTTTTATGCATACATGGATATAAGACAGAAACTCATATTACTATCAAAATATGGTTTGCGTATTATCAATAAAATAACGGTAAAGATAAACGTATTCCAATTACTTTTTAGCCAATTATCCTCTTTTATTTAATAATACCCCTAAATAGTATGATATTTAATAATACTTCAGTAATTTAATTGTAACTCTAAAATATAGACTTTAGGAACTTGACGTAAAGAAATCTAATCAGTATAATACTTTTTATCAACTGCTACATTCATAATCTGGAAACCCATTCCAGGCTCAAAGTTTAATCATAATAAATATCGTTTTATTACCAAAGTTTGAACAGAATCAATCTAATTTAAAGTTGAAGTTGGTCCTGACTCGTGCTGAACTCGTTTTACAGCAACACACAAAAACCGTAATTATGTTCTGTGTGGGCTGATCGTTCTATTTCGTACACTGTATAGTTCATGTTCGCTTTTAACCTTTAATCCTTTTTTTATCTTTAACTATCAGTCATTTAAGAAATAACTTTTATCCTTTCGAATTGGCAAGTGATGTCCGCTTAGAACATTAAGATTTCAAATAATAGAAAATACTTTTCTATGTACTTTAGATTCATAAATACATATTTCTGTAACTACGATTTCATTAAAGACATACAAAAGATCACAATTTATGAATTCTAAAGGCTATATTGAATTCGATTATTTGCGTCCTTCTGAAAATCAGCACTTTGAGACACTTGAATTCTCCCGTGCAAACCCTTCTATCTGCGTAGAACTGTCAAGTGCTTTACTACATCATTTCTACAATTCAAAGTACAAATTATATATATTACAATACCCATAGAATAATTTGGATTATAAAATAGATCTGAAGGTAGAAAATATTCCTTTATCAAAACTTGCATTAAGTTTAGAAACTCCAGTTTCAGAAATAATCCGCTGTTTTCGCAAGAATGTACAGCTAAAGTTTGCTATACAATATATGAACTCAGGATGTGTCGTCTACACGAGAGTTCTGTGTTACATGTAGTTTATACCATTCTCTGTCAAAGGAAGCTTGTCTCTAGTTACAGCAGGGGATAAAGGATACAAAGAACTATATTCGTACCGAATAAAATGAAGGAATGCATGCTGAATGGTAACTGGCAATTCAGTTAAATCATTTTCCTTTATTCGCGGTCTATAATATGAATATTATCGTTGAATTATGATGAAGAGCTTATGTTGAATGTTTTCTTAATCAAGCTGTACCTAAAATGATCAATTTTCACCAGGCATAATGATCCTGTGTCAATTGCAAACACAGATCTGACAAGGACAACTCGTACTCGGGTTTAAATATTACACAATTTCCAATCCACAACGGTTTCTCTATACTTAATTGAATGGTTTCAAATTAAAATGTTATTGTTTTAAAATATATTAAGTCGATTCTCTGATTACTGTTGTTATATGACAAAAACAGATTACACCTTCCTTCTAATTAATTGTATCACAGTACATTAACGCAGGAGTATTACCTTTCTTCGATCGTGGTAGCACAATGCGTAGGTTTAACTGAAAACAGCAATAGTTATTATGTATTGAAATACGAACACAAATGTAGTCAAAGATATTTAGAATCTTTTAAAAACATATAGTTTCATTTCTAAAACTATATAATATAATCTATAAAAAAAGAATATGAGAGTCTAATAAATTTAGGGTAAAATGTCAAAAATTAAAGTTAAATAGTTGTGTTTATACGTTATCTCAATAAATTGTTATAATCTGAAAATATGAATAAATTAAACATAGGATATTATTTCTGTACTAATATTACAAATCCCAATATGGCTTGAATTAAAATTATTATATGATATACCAAAATCGTATTTTTGGTTAAAAACAATGAAATTCTAATTGATAATGCACTGAATTTCAATTGTACACGAGTAATGAATCTATATTCACTATCATTGAATACTGGCATCAAGTATGATCTCAACAGATGTAGTTATGGACAGCAGAATATGCGATATGCAGATAATGTGATAGTTAATAAATTACTCCATTACTCACACAATTAACAAGTACTCCGTCTGTTAATTATCACATAACTCGATAAATACGGGCAGTTTTACTGAATTATTGTCGCTTCATGAACAGCGAGTGGCCTTAATTACAGTTACGCTCATTGTATGCTTGGTTATATGTTTACTTTATGAATCAAACATTTACAATTTGATATATTTGTAAGGTAAATATATCCAGTAGTGTAATGTAATTAATGTACCTCACTAAGTACTCATTATGATATTTAACAACCAATACATATATTTACACTTTGCTAAATATCTGAAAGCAGGGTTTTCTGAAAAATTTTGATGTAAAACTTAGTATCTGAAAGTAAATTTCCTCAAAAATTATTTCTGATGGGATTGTAGCAATAAAGGCTTCTAATATATCCGACTGCAGTGTTGCCAAAGCACAAAGCTAATTTCCCATAAAAATAATTTATGTCAAAAATAAGCAGTCGTATCTATATGCGAATTGAAGTGGCAATGCCTTTATCGTGCTTGAATAAAGCTTAACCAACCACTAACCAGAGTCAGTGATCAATATGGCTTCTGTATCACTGGGTTGCAAGCATTTAGACAACTCCTCGCTTCTTAGATGATTCAAACTTCCGAGATATTAAAAAAAAATTAATTGTGTAAGCAATGAAGCGGTGTTATACAGGAATCCTATGATGTTAGTTTTGAATGATGAAATGCATCACTGTCCAGAAATGAAGTGTATCAAAACCTTTAGATTTTCAATTTCGTAAATGCAGTGCTTCCAATCTTTTCAACAAAGTTTGAAACTGTCAAAATAACTCATTGATGGCGGTTCTCTCTGTCAAAGTAAAAATACATAAACTATAAATCTTTTATTTTTATGTGTTTTAGTGAATACGATAAAACTTTATACCTCCTCTAAAATTGAACGATTCTGTGCAATTTACATCTTTAAATAAATTATTAACTGTCAGAAGCCCTTTATTAATTTAAAATATTTATTAAACTGTTTGGACGGAGTGATATACTAGTAGTAATAAAATTCACAAAATATATTTAATGGCATAAGCCACTATCAATATCAATCTCATTTTTCCACTTACACAATTTTTATGCTTTTCTACAGTTTGCTAAAACCCCGGTTGCTACCTAATTGAGTCACAAAATATTGCATTAAAAATTCAATAATCTTAGTATATCCATGAGTTTTTACGAAAATAATTAAATATTACAAAAATTATTCTTTCACTTATATAAATAAAACACAGTTAAATATAAATAAATTATTTAGTATCCTAGAACCCAAATTTCGAGTCATCTCTTACAAAACAACACATTTTTGTATCTAAACCAATTACTAATGTATATTTATGTAAGCAAAAGGACAATGAACGCTTTTATTTATTTTTTATTTGTTGTTTTAGAGATGAACCATGTTAATCTAGTCGTGTATAATAAATATGTTATAAATGCCATCTTATAGTCTTTTAGTTTATTTGACCTATCTTAAGAATCTTTTAATTATCTGTTAAACTTTTTTCTTCAGTTTGGTTTCATATTAGTATTTTATTTAATTTTTTTTATTTATTTAATTTTAAGTGCATGTTTTACAGATATTATGCTTGGATTTGACACACAACTGGTTTGTTTTGATTCCTGACGTATGCGTGTGTCTTATGCTGATGAATCTGGTATCATTTCTTTAATTGTAACCTAATTTGTAGTTATGTATTAAGTTATCATCCACTTGAAGAAGAGATAAGATTAAAAATCTTGAAACGTAGTGTTACTGGTTTCTTTTATCACTGAACAATTGTCCGAAAAATCCTGTTTCCTACATAATCTTCTATTATCAAACATACATTTGACAAGGATACTAAGAAAAACAAAATGTTATTGTACAGTAATCGTTTATCGTATCGACAAACGTATTCACAAACGTGTATGGAGGCAAAGTACTTAGCAGAACCATGCTGTAATATACAGTCACTGCAGTATAGTGTATACAGCCAGTTTTGAGGGGTGGAGAGATTCTTGTCAAAACATCTTAATTAATTGTTGACTCGCTTATTAGCGCAGTTACCAAACTTCTACCTACGTCATCTTTAACTTTGTTAATATTTTCAACGTTAACCAGGGCGGAACGATGAGTCATAAACCAAGTGAAAATACTGAAACTATATCTCCATCAATATTATTTGATGGATATCACGTACAACTTATCTTACCTTACTGGCACAAGTAATAAAAGGAAATGAAAGATGACTCTTACTACCCAAAAATTTCGTTTATATTGTAATGTAAATAATAGCGAGTCAAGTAACCACAATGTGTTAATCACTCCTTTTGTGAGTTGAAGTACACGGAACCATAAAATGTACTGAAATTTAATTTAACAAAGAATACTGATTGATAAAGTTAAATAGACCAAGATTTTTGAATTACAACTGCGTCTTAAATATTGTAAATAATTGTTAAAGAGGTATTAAAAATACGCATTATGGTTCCAGAAAAGATAAACAGGGCAGTTTACTCTTAGAATTTTTGAACCTCTCGTGAGGGAAAGATCCTATGAGAGATTATAAATACCAGGATATCAAATAATCATCAATTACAACAATAACAACATCACACATCAGGTTACCATGAGTACTATTAGCGTCCTTAGCCTTATGGTCCTTATAGTGTCCTTATGGTCATTTCCAATGATTAGTTAATCGTAGATAATATGACTAAACGAAAAACTATACTACTTCTAAGTAGATGTTGAATTTGAAATTTAATTATAATAAAAAAATAAACAAAAGTGAGCCTAAATTGAAGCCTCGAGGCACTCCTAAACTGGCAACCAAATCGCAGAGTCCACTGATTGTTTCTTCTTCAAAATAAATTTAAACGAAGACTAACGCTTTGAAACATAAAAGATTGTTAAATTACTACAATAAATGTAATTATTCATACGTTAGAGTCATATGTAAGCTTGTTATTCTGTAAAATGAAACTGCAGCCTTGTACAATGTACCGGTAGTAAGCTAAGAGCAGACACAGACATGAAAACTGTCTCCATAGTGTCAGACAGCGCTGAGCAGCCGTGTGTGAAGATTTATTACCTTCCCCACGTGCCATATTTATGGAATGTACTCTTATATATTTCACTATATTAACCTTATTCTCATGTAATGAATCCGTTGCCAAATTTCTAGTAAATAAAAATTATCATATGTGATAATATCAAATGTAATAATTCCAGTAGTTAGTAATCACTTTCGTCATGTAATGAATCCGTTGCAAAACTTCTAGTAAATAAAAATAATCATATGTGATAATATCAAATGTAATAATTCTAGTAGTTAGTAATCACATTCGACATTATTATTATCTCCAGTAATTTGAGTCAGTAATGATGAAGTGACTAGTAACGTAACCACTACCATAATCACTTATGGGGTAAGTAAGGTTCGCTTCTGGTTGGTTTATATTTTCCAGTTGAAGTTACACTGTCTATAGAAAAAACCTATGTGCCACTTATATGTTAACAACTTATATGGACAAATCACTTCCCGCAGATATAGATAAATGGAGGTAGAATGGTGGATCGATGGGTCAAGTCTACTGTGGATCTATGGAGAATACTCTTAGTGAGTGGCCTTAGTGTTAAATTCTGTTGCTAGCCTGGGCATGAGGGAATTTTGTCCCAGGCCCGCTTTGACTGAAATATGCTAAACAGAGTTAGCATAATTTTCCTCCAAGATAGCATGACTGGAATATCACGATGAGGCGGCGCCTAACCCCAACATCACCCGTCCTGAATATCCTGTCTGCGGTAGCAAAGCGGAAAGGTTCTCTTACGATTACGTACAACGAGAGGTTTCTCAGTTTCTCAGGTTAACAAAAGAGTCACTACAAACTTCTTAATTATTACTATGTAACAGATCGTACTGGAATTTCATGGTATACAGCAATGATAATGTGAAATGATAAAAAATAACTGTTAAAATGTAAGCCGGTTAATAGTTTCAAGGTTTAGTATCACAAAGCATTAATCCGTTACATACAGTACGTGATATTGCGTTTTTGGTTGATGCATTTACCGTTCTTAACGGTGTGAATATTTATAAACTATCTTCTTATAAGGATTTACGGTATTTTGTGGAAAGTTAGGAAATAAATAATGTGTTCTACAGAAAGTAAATAGCGCTTGAAATGGTTTTACAAATTAAATAATGTCCTAGCTATAGTACAATGTTTTGTTTATATAAAGTATTTTCATTAAAGTTACAGATTTAACAAGACAGATATATCACAACACCATTGCCTTGAGACTTCATTACGGAAAGAAATAACGTTAGAATGTGATGTATGCTCACACAGGAAAGATGGCTTTGGTATTGCAATGATAGCGCTCCATCGGGTTCCATCAGTTTACCCTGTCATTTTCTGACAATCAGCTACACGATATTTCGAAATACACGAATGTACGTATTATTGGTAGCGAAGCCTATATCGGGAAGGGATGGAAAAAATATGATTACTGTCTGTGTATATGTTTGTCTTTATCATTTGCATGTCTGTCCAATCAATATCTATAAAACAAACTGGTCTATAGACTATTTTATTAAGCTTCGCTTCTACATAGGCAATATTAACTTCGATGATTTGGAGGATTTGGCTGATCGCGTGAACATTTGTTACACTGGTCATATGTGTAACCATGATGACAATGAAACAATCACAGAATAAACACATTTGTAATTAAAATTTATAAAATCATATGAAGTTTTAACACATGGGATAATAACACATGAAGGTATAGCCGACTGGAGATTTTTCATCCAGCCTCAGTGAAGCTTGTTACGTTAAACTTGGTGTAGCGTACTCATAACTTCTACCTTGTATTACTATTAATAACAGGAACATTCTTGAACAATATCTGTTGTTAAATATTTTAGCGCACCATACGTCTAAGTTACTTTACAGTACGTATAAACATCGGTATAGTGAAGTTTCATGAAAATGTTTCTCTATGGACGAATCGAAAATATTTCATGTATATTTGTGTGTGTGTGTGTGTGTTTTAGATCTCCCAAGTAGTAATAATACAATTGGGTAATACGAATCTAGCCTACACTGTGTATCTAAATGTTAAATCAAGTATACTGTATTAAGCGCTACTATCCCTTCATTATTATGTTAATATGTGTTGTCACAGAACTTTTATGTAGCGAACTAAACAAAGCTATATAACTTTTTAAGAAAATGCTTACAAATTACCAGACTAAAACAATCTCCAATCTCTTTACAAGTAATTAACTGTTCAACGGGCCTTTTGGTACTTAATGAGTGTAAAGGAAGCTCTTTGATCCCATGGAAGTGAAAATGTTAAATCAAACTTTATTGTTCGCCGTGACAGCTGCTCGGTTAATTACGTTTCTTCAATCATATCATCGTTTATATTGTATGTAGGTAATAAATAATGCTATAAATATTTATATACATTTATTAGGAATTCATGTAATATTATTGATCTACTCTTATTACATATTTTGTTCAATTACTTTAAATTAAAACCAAAAGAAACAACAGTAGCAAATATTCTTTTTTAGATACATTTTTGCTTATGCAACAGCACCGTAATACATTTAAAGGACAATAGTTAAAGCACACCTCAAAATTAATTTAATTCCCTTTCTCAGATAAAGTATTCAATCTCTGAAAGCTCCCTTTCATTAGGAGCTTCTGGCTTATATGATCTCTTTGTCTCTAGAAGATCTTTCTTCTAAATACTACTGCACTTTGAAATTCTGGACTCTTAACACTTAAAACCTCTAGAAGATTTATGGCCCTGAAAGCTTAGCCTTAGGAAGTTTGCAACTTTTCTGAGATTTTGGCCTATGGAAATTCTCTATCTCTGGACTTCACTTTAAACGTTCACGGAGCTGTCATATTGCTAGATACTAGTAGAACTTGTAGAAGCTTCTGAAGAATCTCAGCTTTTTCAATCTCCCCTCCTCATTACCAATTCAGAATTTGGAAAAGCAACTATCCTGTCAAATAAGCATAAAGCACATACGAGGCAATCCACAGAAGCCTCGAGCTTAATAACCATTCTGAAACAACCCTGAAATAATTATTTCGTAGCAAATTATATCTTACTATCACGTAACCAGAAACCGGAAGGACAGATAGTCTACGTTATGCTCAAATATTCCAGACGCTCCCAGATATTCATAGATCTCAATAGTTATGGATTCTTGAAGTACAACCGGAATTCGCAGAGGTCATGGTTTTCTTTTCTATGAGAAAATTTCTATAAGCTACATTTTTACGTAAACCAGTACTTTACTACGACGGAAGCTCCCAGAGTCAGAAAGCTTTCAGAGACCGGAAGCTTTTAAAGCCCGTGGTCTCGAGTTTTGGCATACCTGTCTCCACAGGCTTCAAAAGTCTCAGTTGGGGAAGAGCTGGGTGATACTTTTAGCAATATAGTATAGGCTAAGAGCTTTTATTAGTTAATTCGGCCCAAATATGGGGTACACTGACAGAAAAAACCAAGGGACCAATAAATTCGTATCCAGAAGTTCAAAATGGTTACCATTACTTTTTAAAATATAATCTCCAAAAGCGGAATTAAAAGTTCCTATTTAGTTTAAGGGTTATATGTGTTAGTAGTAGTTATAAATACAACCTTTTGACACATTCCTTATTGAATTCAACCTTTTGTGAACATATTTCTATTCAAAACTATTTCAGAAATCATGAAAGTGAATGGGGAAATCTCTCTCTTCGTAAGAAGAACTGGAATAGGAAATATTTACTATATAAGAGCTGAGGTGTACGTGGCAGTGACATCAATAATACATTATTGGTTGCGAGACGTCACATTCAATAACGTTCGACGCGACGCCTGGCCTTGTTACGTCATGCATTCAAAGTAAGCAGCAACTTACCTTCTCTTGTGTCTAAATGTTATATTAAGATTTAAATTCTTCTTCTTAAGTACTATGTAAAATAGACTTTCTTCTATTCGATTTTAACATATTAGTATGTGTCACAAAACTATCTTCGAAAAAGATGTATAACAAATTCGATTTGATTTAAGTCCCTAATACTGCTAGATTGATTGTGTCTTACACTGTATTTAATTAATTGATTTTAAATGGCAACTGCAAAGGTTTCAATCACACAGAATTTGCTTAGTAATCAATAAAGACAGGAGCAGAATCCTGGAAATGGCAATGAAAGGTTTAATCAAACATGATTGGGTGCTCGATCCTGTTTGCGCAATTTACTACATGTCCCTTCTATACATGAAAAGATGTGCATTCACTCTTTACCCAAAGCCGTATTTATAGTGAAAAATATTGTAGTGTACACAATTTTGTTGGCAAAGAATCTTGAAAATAATTCTTGTCTCCATTGAATGTTGTCTCCATTCGTGCGCCCGGATCAGAAATTAAAATATATTGTAAGTGTCTATCGCTAATAGCAAAATGTAATTTTCTTTACTATCAATATAAAGCAAATTTGCGTTCCTAAAAGCTTTCTTTGCACATGTAATCAAGCTACTGATATTTATCAAGAATAAAAACTGTTTCCAAAACTGAGCCTTGTAGGATACCTTACTTACGTTCGTATATCACTTTACACAAGGTTCTGTTTTTGCATAATATCTACGATTCTGGTATGACATTAAAACTAATGAACTTGAGGTAACACATATGTTTAAATAAAAGGATATTATAATGTTCTATGATAAAGACGGTTTTTAAATATTCAAATATCACTGAATTATTTGTGTTTATTCAACCTGTTGTTTAAAGTATGTATGAATTTAGCAGTGCAATAGTTGCATTGTAATTCTCTCTAAATCCAAACCGAATAGGATTAGTGATTTATAAAAATGATACTTATCTCCTTTTCATGTCTTTCTCAAACAATTATACAATATTTAAAGTAATTAAATCAGACAGAAATTATGGAACTCCGTTCTATACTATTCAAAAAAAATCCTTCAATATTATTTTCTATTAAAATATCTATAGTCTATTTATTATAAACATAAAAAGATTCTATAACTTTAGGGAAAACTTTCATAAGAGCGTAAAGTTACATCAATCACAAGTTAATGTTAGTTTTTAAACCTTAAACATTTCTTGGTGTTTCATTTGTGACTGGATTAATATCAGACTGCCATTCTAATAAATTTGCTCCTGAATATAGATTATTTTATCCTGAAAATCCATAAATCTATAATCGATATGTTCTTTTTGTTAAATATTAGAATTAAGTAGTTTTAGTTTCTATAACAATCTTTTTATGACTGTATAACATTACGATAGATAATAAACGTAATTGCTCTTTTACAGAAGTAATGAAATAACTTTTCATATCATAATAACATTAGCTGATAGCAGATGATGTTGATGCATTTAACAGAACGATATGACGCGGTTACGGACATGGGAACTCAATTATTCCATCGTACATCTCATCTCACACATCACATATTCCATCTGTTGATTAATCAATCATCACTCATGTTTGGTCGTACACGATCACACACCTAGGAATTGCAGTAGGTACTATTGAACGTTTCCTGAGAATAACTAAAATATACTCGATATTTGGTGAATATATAGATTGTATAAAAATGGTGCCTTACTATTGATTTGTATACATATTAAAGTATGGTTTAGAAAACCTTACTTTCATGTCCCTTAACTGAATGTTTTGACCCTATTCGACTATATAATATTGAGAATTTTCAGGATGGAGTTCTAAATCAATTACAAACTACAGCATCTTGGACATGGATGAATTTCGATGAAAAAAAAAAACACTTTCGTGAAAAGTTTGGACCAGTACAGTATATTGGAATGCATTTTCTAAACAATAAATAAAAAAAATTAAAATTTTCTGCAATTTTAGCACTTAAATATTGTTATCACAGAATGGAGCTAAACTCTCAGTTCGAGATTTACTTGGCAGCTTGAACATCGTCAAGTCAGACGTCAAGGCACTTGTAATCTGAACTATTAGGTTGTTGAGCAACAATTGGGCAGATGAGATAATGCAAAGTTCGAACAAGTTGGTTTACGCGGCGAGCCGTGGTGGAACATAAATCCGAGTTTTGCTTCAGTTGGGCCTCAGTCCAGCTCTGCACAATGGTGAGGTTACCCTTCACTTTACTTCCCCGCCACATAGTTCTGTTTGGCTCGAAACTCCTCATTCTCAAATGTGAAACTAGAGGCAGATAGTGAAACATATACATTTGGGATTGAAATTCATTCCTAGCTTGTTGCGTTTTATCCTAGGAAAATGTCTTAATATATGCGTAGTAATATGTAAAAATTTACGTCCGTTCTTTGGCGCTAAACGACTGATCATGACTATAATATATTGATTTTTCTTCTCAGAATATTCTTTTTACAATATTTCTTTTCTTAATATTGATTGAATAAAACGATGTTTAATTTAAATTTTTTAGAAAAAAAAATGATATGGTAAGGTGTTTAGATTTAAAAATAATGTGTTTAAACATAATATATTACATTTATATACACCTCAAGTGAGGTGAATGCTATGTCTGGTGAAGAAGCATCGTTTAATGGCGTTGACATTCATCATGTCTGCCATCACATAAAGTCATCCCACGAAGTTGAATTAACAGAGCATAATACAATACAATACACCGTGAATAGAGTTTTTCAATGGAAAGCTAGTAGGGTTTCATCTCAAAATCAGCAGATCAATTACTTTATCAATATTATGTTGAAGTCCGGACATTTTTGGTCTAAAATAATGTAAAATGAATGAACTAGGATCCTGACCTAATTACAAATATTCAATAAAATACCTCATCTAACAAAATTCGGCCACATTGACGGTTTGAGATTTACAGACATAGACAACAGTAAAAATATTAGAGCGGAGGCGATTGTTCAACCATCTCTCAACAGTTCACACCATCCTGTCCTTTGTTGGCTTTCAAATTTACCGCCACAAGGGGTTGGTCTTGGTTGTCATGTTGACGAGGGTCAACTTCCTGTTATAACTTTCTTTTTTCATTTTTTGATTTTTCTGTTCCACTTCTCCTGCAATGAAGTTGAATAACAGGTGTTTATTTCTGGGTTTCACGTAAAAAATATTTGTTTAAATAGATCGTTTATGTGTTTATGCCATGTTTTATTTACATTTGTTCACGTTAAAACTTATGATTGTGATTAACATTTGAAGAAGAGGGAGGAAAACCCTTCTCTAAACGTCGTATTTTTATTACAACTCTTAACTATGTAATCCTGTAATAATGCACTATAAGAAATATGTATTTATATGAAACAACCTCTAAAGTATAATTCGTACCAATTTAAAATACATTGTACATACATTTTTATAGTTTTAGATGTTTAATAAATATTTGTTAGATTATACCTTACTAGTACAATTACAGTTTATTGAAAACAGGGGAACTTTGTATCTCTTGTAACATGGCTATTAACCAATAACATGTTTTAATTATACAACGTAGTGGAATGTTAATTTACAGAACTACCGAAAGTATACACATTCACCGTAACCGTATTGAGTCTTATCACGTTTTAAGACACATGCGATATCAAATAAAAACAAAGCATATGTAGTTTATTGAATATAACCACCTCTAGCCATATGGCTAATTCCATTTTATAGTGGTAATAAAACAACGATACAAGCGATAACGACGTTAGCTGATCACACAGACGATGTTGTTTATGCACTCAACTGAACGACTCGGGGCGACGTGGTTATGGTCAGAGTAACTCAATTATTCCAATACAACTCTCATCTCTCACATTTAGTCCATCTGTCGATTGAACAATAATCATGTAGCTTATTATTAGTTTTAATTTCACTCTTTTTTATTGAACATAATAAGAATTCATAATCATCCATCATATATATATATATATATATATATATATATATATATATATATATATATATATACATATTTCAGGATGCCAGTGAAAGACATAGTAGAAACCAAACAGACATAATACAACATAAATATATGAAATGTGTCCTATTATATTTATGACAGTTTCGCCTACCGGTATCAAGCTATCCTTAGTTTGATTAATATAAATATTAATGTAGTCTAGTAAAATGTTGTTATATATTGTTAAAAAATAAAATATGAGATGAGTCCTTATTTGAGTTTCATAAAGAATTAAAGTGAAATTAAGATGTAACACGAGTTGGCGGAATTATTCGTCCAATCCATTAAATTTGTACAAGTAATCCTGACGCTTTGCAGGTAAACTTGTGAAAAATAAACATGCCTCAAGAAAAAAAATTGTATTTATTTACTGTAGCTTAATTATGCCCTATCATTCCCATGTTAATTTGGCCAATTTTATGTACCTTTTTCTACCGGTATCATCATCAAACTTTAGGACACTACTATTTAGATTTTTTTAACATTTAGAGCGGAAGACATTATAAAAATCTATTGTTAAATTTTTATTTAAAAAATTATAATATAAATTATTTTACAAAAAATTAATAAAATTTTATTTACAACAAATTAAATAAAAACTTCTTTTTTTAACTTTTTTCCGCTCTAAATTTGTTAACAAGGTCTAAATAGTAGTGTCCTGAAAGTTTGCAGATGATAGCTTTAAAGGTTTCTGAGAAAAAGGTACATAAAAGTGGCCAAATTAACATGGGAAGGATTGCATACCGAACCCCCTTAAAATATGATAAAACCTTAACAAGCTGTGGAATTTATTTTTTTCGAAAAGTAACCTTTCAATTTTTGGTACTTATTTATAATGAGTCTGATGCAGGTTTCAGCGCAAATACCGTTAATTTGATATTTTTAAACAATTATTTTACGTCCCGAAATAATAATCGACATTTACAATCCAGGAGTTTATATTTTTCAGGAGTTTTGTGATCTGAAGAGAAATGATTCACTCCATTACTATAACAAGTAGACACTACCAAAATAAACTAAATTTAGTCAAACAGGTATAATAATTCACAAATCCTTTAAAGCTAATTTAAAACGTGTTTTATGAATTAAGTAGAAAAATATAGGTACTAAAAAATTACGAATAGATTGAAATTTCATAGCAAGTTTTAATTAGGTACAGAAATAGGTATACGTTAGAATGAAAACAACGCAATATACCTGGCCAACAACTATAATCCAACCGAACTAAACATTGTAGGAAGAAGCTGCAGTGAGTTATAAACCACGATGCAGTCTACATGTCGCGAGAGATATACAGCCAAAGTTCTGTATGTATTACACAACTTGGTTCTGACTTTCTTGTAACAATCCAGTTCTGCTTTCTTATGTCAAAACTGACACGTGGCTTCTCGTAGTGATGATAGAGGAGCAATCTGATTCTGCATTGTTAGATGCAAAGCTTACCGCAAAATAGATATAAAAATATTGTTAATGAGTAACATATAAGGACATAATAACATGCTACAAATATCATGTACAAAATATTTTTACACAATAACTGTAATAAATTCTCTAGTGTAAAAGATAATTAATGTTAATTATTGTTAAGTGATATTTAATATTTAATCTTTATATGTAACCCTTAAGAGTAATTTTATTATTTGACAAAGCAACGCAACCTCCTTTTTAATCTTAAAGACATAAAAAGACTGGAAAGCGCTTGACGTTTAATGACGTTATCGCAGCCTTTGACACTAATGAGTGAAGAGATGGACGGCTTTGACTTTTTGACCTTATTGACTTTCCTGATCAAACCAGGTCAAATCACGTTACTCTATTATAATATTTAAATTCGGTAATCTTATAAATAAAAGTGAATCGTTAGATGTGTTGCTAAGCTCTAATATCAAGAATGAGTGGACCAATTTGGTTAATACTTTTTTTATACTCATTAAAGTCAGAGGAAGAATTTTGTAAAGAGAAAATAAGGAAGCTTCTTGAAATATTTTAATATTAAGAAAATTGTTATATTTACAAAAATAATCCAAATTTAACTGACATTAAACTGATGTTGACACTTTTACTTTAAATTTTAGAAAATGTACAGTGCTTAATCAGTTTATAAAGAGTTAAAATAAGAAGTAATTTTACTACATATTGATTGCATCAGTGGCGAATTTAAACCATCTAATACATTTAAAATACCTACTATTGAAACTATTTTGTAAAACCGACCTCAATGAGCAAAACTGTAAATGTTTTCGGGTGGCTCCCTTGATTTTTTGTGGATGGAAGTTTTACTGTAGCTTAAACTAAGGGATGGCATATTTGACGAGTAATGTAGCAAACGCAGGGTACATTGCGGTGGCAAATGCATTGTGTAGTATTTTATACGGCCAATGAAACATCGACACCACCAGTAGTTATTACTATAGGCAATAATCATTACATTATCTGTACGTTCTTTATATTCTCAACGCAACATTTTATGCTCCTTTAAATTAATTGCATGATTTTTCCATCTCCCACATAGAAGATTTAAATCCTATAGATGGTTAACATGTTAACACGGTTAACAAATAAGTACAAATGTTTAATGTTCATGACATATCCGATAAAAAATATTAATTTTGAGTGCCCTAATACAATTACTTCTTCTTTTGTTTAAAACAATAATTATGTTAAATTATTTAATGTATTAATCATCAAGATGCTTTATTTAAAACACGAACCATTAGCAACAAAGCAAAATGAAACGAGAATCAAATGTTCATCAGAATTTAATCTCTAGTCACGTAGTTCGTGATTAACAGTTTAGTCACATACTTATCTCTGTGTGTATCACGAGTTCAATTGTGTTAACTTGACATTATTGCAGCTAGTAATAATCTACCTACAGTTTACTCGTATTAAGAAGATGAAACAATAATGATGAAGTAATTGTGTCTGTCCAATAGCCAGATAAAATGTTGTAAAAGCTTAAGGATATGTAAAGTTAACATTTTCTATACTTAATTTTGTTATTTATAAAAATATCGATCTACATATTTCCGAATCAAATCAACCCCCAATTTTTGTAACATTTATATTACACATAAAATTTAGTATACAATAAAATTATTTATTTTATTTAATTATATTGTACTAATTAACTCAGTACCGTCTAAAATTAACACTATAAGAAAATGTATGTAAAATAGGCTTATACATTAAATGTACTTAAATTTTAAGTCTACACTGTGAGATTGAATACTAACATCATTGCATGGAACCTGCGCACTACACAACCATATACGACCCCAACAGGGACGACGAGAGATTGGAGAGATAATCAATATCAACATTTTCCTTTATCCTTAAATTTTAATCAGGTGCAGGTGCCTATCACCTGTGGAAAGGATACGTAGTGTTTTATATTTTTGTAACAAAAATCCTGACAAATGACCGAAATCCTTTTATTTTTTCAAATCATATTCTCGTATTATCATAAAATAAACTTTAATTCATAAGAGCCGTTATAAGAGGCATAAGGGCCGTTGAGCATTATAGGGTATAAATATGAGTTATATTGCATTTCAAGACGTAAAAATTACGAATAAACTTATGATGGAAAATCCAAGCAATCTTGTTATAGTCAATACTTGTAAAGTCAAACTGACAGACGTGTATAACAATTTTTATTTTGTGACAATTTTAATATGAAATTTAAAAAGGAACTATTATAATATGATTTATACTTGAATGGTTAAAACTATTGGACTGAAATGTTACTTAGACTGAACTGAAGCAAACCTTTGGGGTTGTCAATTTTCCTAACGCACTGTTTTCAATATTTACACCAGAGTTAGAAACTGTCAACAAACTGACTGGTGGTAACTCTATCAATTTAAAAGATTAACTGTGATTGCAATCTAAATGTTTATGTTTCAACTCAATGCGGTTTAATGTAATATACAAGTTAAAGGTCCAGCATGTACTGATAATTTTATATCGACTTCCAGTTTATCAAGGAATACTGTATTAGTCTTGATGTCTATGTAATAATCTTACACTTGTTCTTCTTGCATTTCCTACAAAGAATATTTTCATTATACGCTTAAAATTTTACAGATTGATCAATCCAATAGGCTTTATTTTTAATCAATTGATTAAAATAAGTGTTGTAGATAAATATTCATGTTGGATGGACATGTACCATAATAGACCTTATTGCCTTTTCTTTGTATCATGCTACAGATTAAATCTTTCTCGAGTTATCCCTCCAAATTATACATTTACATTTATATTTAATAAGTTAGGTTTCATACCTCTTTCCCTACACAAATATATCATTTGCATTGCATTTCCATTGTCTCAACACGATCAGGTATTCTATTGTAATGTTAAAAGTTGGTTACAAGATCTGAATTCAGAACACTACAGTGTTACTCTCCCTACCTCGCCACACATTATTTTAAACACTGCTATGAAACTTAACTGAAAGAAAAAATGCTAACGTATCCTGTAGCAAGATATATCGATAAAGATCATCTACAGGCTAGTTTGCATGAAACTTCATTTCTAAATATACAAGAATGATATATTTATGCATGTGAACCCTTAGAAATTGGCTGAGCGTCATTGAAGCAATTTATTTTTTCCTGGTGGGGGAATGTAAAAATTACTTTAAATGTTGCATGCAGACTTAGCGAGCCTGTGACAGCAAAGTTCTATAGATTAGTAATATTTATATCCTCAAAGGAACGATCCATGAGAGTAGTTATAAAATATTTTATGTAAGCGAAGGTTAACTTGTATTTCATGTAAAGGTAAAAAGAACTCATATAATTATAGATGAAAATGAAAGCAATCTCGATAAAGTCTGTAATTTCGAACTGAAAATTACGTAAAAACACCTTTCAATTTGTAATAAGAATAATACAACTATTATAGCATAGCAACTATTATAATATCAGATTTATTTATAGGGTTAAAGCTATTGGAGCGAATCATAACATAGAATTAGGTGAATGAAACCTTTCGGGTTTTAATTCTTCTAATGCAGCGTTTTAAATCTTGATGGGAATTCTGAAATGTTTAAACTAAATGACTGAAATTGACTTTATAAATTAAAATATTAAGTGCGATTTCAGTTACACTCTTCAGTCTTAGTTTGTACAATTAAATTGAATGCAATTCAGAGTAAATTATAGATAGGTTATCGGTTATTTTTTTATTGACAAATGCTGTTAAAGGGTTATATTAAAGTAATAGTTGCTTGTTTTGTTACTTCTCTAAAGTAATTTACCATTAACACCAATTTTCCTTAGGAAAGTTACTGAGCTATTTAATTTTTTACTAATCCGAAGTAAAATCCATTAATTACTACTTATGTTATTTAATATAACAATTATATCACACAAAACTAACTAAAAATGTATTACAAATAATCTGTTATGGATAAGTAGGGAAGTACAGAACAATGACTGATGTAAAAAATTATTATGTAAATTAATAGTAGAACACAAAAAGTCTGCAGTAAATTACTCAAAAGTTATAGAGGGAGAATACGACTTGACAAGGTTTGATCATAAAGGTCTAGAAAATGCCAAAGTGTCAAAGCCCTCAACTTCTAAACACAAGTGTCAAAGGCTTTGGAGGCGTTCATTGCATGCAAATTTTTCCCCATATCTTTTTATAGAGAATACATAGTTATATCAAAGCAAAATTAATAAACGTACTAAAGCTGTTATATAGAATTTTTAATTCTGACCGATAAAGGTCTGTATGACAATAAAACTTTATATTCACCTTTTTGGTTAGAAATGTGCTGTATTTTGATTGATCAAGTCTATAAGTTTTATAAAAAAATAGTAAAAATTCCAATAATTAAATTTCATTTACCGAGAGCCTTAAATATAAGTTTATATCTTTAATTTTTCCGATTTCATAATTTAAAGTGTATAGCAGCCGGAAATATATACTCGTAGATTTTACTTTTAAATTGAATTTGACAACACAGGGTAATTTCGGACAAAGTGATTTTAAGTTAAAATTCCAGACAGTCCATGTCACTCTAACATTGAATCAGGAATATTGAAAATAATGTGTTAATATGCAGTAACTTCCCTATTGGAAGTATTTAAGCGTTAGTGTTGTAAATAAAGTATTCTTTGTCGTCTTTTGTAATGAAACTGAACCGTCATGTAATGAATAGCTAGGAAGCTCGGTTTGGACAAATTCCAGTTACTGCCCTACAACAGTCGCATACAGGCTGAGTAACCGAGTGTGAAAATTTACTCCTGAGTCACACATGGCAACATGACTCTCATTGTACTTGTGTAGATTTCCCATATCACTTCGTTTGTCATACAACAGATCCAATAGTTCTTTGTACTTGCCAGTATTGATGAGATAGCAACAATAATTCACGTAAAATGTTTACCGATTAACACAGTTAACTAAAGTCTAGGTATAATAGTCACTGATGTTTAAGCGTTTCATCTCAGTCAGCAGCCAACCGCGAACTACAGTATTCTTTAAAAATTACAGAAATAACTTATTCATGAATGACCACTGATAATTAGTTTATGGAAATTATCTGAGTTGAACTACTATACGACAATTGAAGAAGGGATAGTGAAATGATTAGAACATGAATAATTAAAAGAACATTGAATATTTAAGGTCTTGATTAACAAAACTAATTAGCCAAAGTTGGTAATCGTGCTGTGCGGCAACCATTCCATCCTAACCTGATGCCACTATTTTATTGATGGAATGCTAAATTTGAAAAGGTCTCATCGCTTTATCCGCACCCTAATAATGCATCGTACTCCAGTAAATGAAGTTTACTAAAATCTCCTAAATACTAAAAGACATGTTATCAGTACTTTTCATCTCTTACGAACTAGCTTCTATTATCCTAGGTAGGCTCTCTGTTAAGAGGAATTGTTGCTTTAGTTACCAGTAGTTGTATTTCACTAGTAGTCTGTATTACTATTAATGTATCTGTACTAGTCGGGCGTCACTTTAACTTTAATCATTAATAACAGGGAATCAAGGTCAGTATTATTATCGGTAGTAATGAATCACTACATATCTATTGGTTTTTTTTTCTTTTATTTAAATGCTATTCCAGAACTGTTGTATGCTCTAACATATACATTAGAATATATTGCGCTGTGAAAAGGCTTAGTTTTAGCAAATTTAAGAATATTTTGTTTGAAGGTATTATTTGTTTCCCATCATGGAAACTTTTAACTGGAAAAAGAATAATGGAGTTAATATGTCCTAATGTAATTTATATGTCAAAAAGTTGCAAACTAATTTGGATATATTATAAGTGTATATTTTTTACTCTGAAGCTGCAACTTCAAGGGCTTATAAATTTCTATTTATGTAAGTTTGCCTGTCACACAATCTACACACAGTCTACATTTATAGAACAAACTGATGTTTGGACTTAAAAATTTTACATGAAGCTTCATTTCTACGTATCGAGTTCCTTGATTGTGCATGTCCCATGAAGTGGGATTTGGTTGAGCGTTAGCGAAAATGTTTACCTTAATCTTAGGGGTAACTATGATGGCAATGAGAAAATCGCAGAATAATCAAATTTGTAAACAAATTGAGTAAAATCTTACGACGTTATAACATGTGATGTAGTAACACATGTGGCCTAATTAATGAGTTAGAAACTTCAAATGGTACATGCAACTTTAGAGAAGACTGTTATGCGACACATGGTGTAGCGTACTTTTAACTCGTTTTAGTAGCAGCTTAGTGTCCGGTGTAATAGCAACTTGTTTAGTAGTGAATTAGCAGATCCTACTGATTATTTCTTAATTTTATTAATACGCTAATTATTTTTTATCGCATGTGGTCTGATTTGGGTGCATATGTGAACAGCAATAGACAATCAATACTACAATTTTTATCATATTGCTTTCTTTTTAACTAATTTGTTTACGCCTTAATTACTATTTACTGAATGTGATCTTATTTCGGTGCATATATAAACATCAATATACTAACATTTCTATCATAATCTTTTTCTGTTGTTATACAGAAATTGAAACTTTTTGCTCGCTATTATTTCCAAATGCAACTAAATGTCTAACTACAGTTTTTTGGAATCGTTAAACATCGAAATTTCACATTATCAGTTAGCTGGAATTGCAGTGTGACATATAACGCCACTTACAGGTAATGAACGTTTACACCAGCTTTGACACGTAATTAGTAAGGGGAGGAGAAGGGCTCTGGTGTGGCAATGACAATGTTTAATCAAACTTTATTAGTTACTCTTTCCTCTCCTGGAAATAAATTACAGCCTATCTTCAAATAAACAAAGGCATGGTTTATATTTCCTTTGCTTATATTTCCTTGGAATGGAAACAAAATAGAACAAAACTGAAACTCTACAGATAGCGATGTGAAATTTAGATATGAATCCAAAAACTTGTTGGGCCGTAGTATTTATTACTACTAGGCGTATACTGACTAATAAATAACGTCTAATCAAATATACAGTGACTGCCTCATTTTTATTTATTGTATCAGAACGATGTTCCGAAAAATAGATTGAGCAAAACTAGAAACAGTTTAAAAACGTATTTAAAAACTAAACCAAAGGAAGAAGTAAAATTAAATCAGTGTGAAGACGTGTAATAAACATTAATTAAGTAGATAATTAATGAGTGTAATTGGGGATAAGTAATCCTTTAATCCTGTTTTTAAATAAATTAAACTACTAACCAGCTTAGTGAAGACCTCTATTTTGAGATTCATGTGTGATGGTTGTTGCACGAATAATTTATTTTTGTTGTTGTTTTTATGATTTGTGACTTGCTAGATATGTTGTTTACTAGTTGGAATTTTCAGCTGTTCATTAATGAACTCCAGTCATTGTCAAATTTTTTTAAACCAAGATGTTATGTTCTCCGAAATATGTACAGTATATTCCAACTAAGTTTATGAAAGAGATGTTAGGCCGAGCGCTAACAGTGAACTGTAATCCAGGAAAGCTTACTTCCGATTGGCTTATACCTTCCAGTTGAACCTACAATGAGTACAACTAAATACTGTGTCCACTAAATGTAGGCAATCCCATGTGAATGATTTAGAAAGTTGGGAACAAATGCTGATCGTAAGGGGAAGTGCACATAGAGCACAGTACAACTAAGATGTCTCATCCTCCCAATGAACTATCACAGGCGTCGACAAACTGTCTGTAGACACATTGACAGATGAGAGTAGAGTACAGCACATTTCACACTAAGAGTTCCCCGGCATCTAAAGGGTACATACTCCAAAAATTAAATAAAACCCGGATCAATCGGAAACTATTCCTCACCTTGTGTTAACTAAAATCACAACATTAAATAATGGGAAGAGCTACGAAAATGTGCTCGGCCTTTGAAAGATAAATATCACTTCACGCACTAATAAATACATCGTAGAAATAAATGTAAATGTAGAATCAAAGAGATTGTTAAGCGACATGTACCCGGCCCTAAACGTGCAACGAGATCGAGACCATTTTTATAAGGAGATTTACCAAATAAAATACAAATTTATAAAACAAATTCACCGGCATACAAAAAATATTATGGCGGCAGTTTCTCACTCTTTGAGTAGAATCTGTAGGAACGATTACTATATAAGGAGCCTCTGTGCTCGAGTGAGTGACGTGAAATACTATATTGGTTTTGAGGCTTCACATTCAATAACGTTGCCGGCGGTCTCACGTCATGCGCTGCGTCAGGCTTGTCACACGTTCAGTCAAATGTGGTTACTTATCTTTCACTCGCTTCCACATCTTTTATGGGGGTTTATTCCGTGTCTAAATGTTTCAGTTTTATTCGTTTAGTATTTCACATGTGGCAGTCTGAAATGAAGAAAGTATGGATTTTCACTCCCAAACAATACAGCATCGACACCTGAGATCTAAGCAGATGTGCAATCCGGATCTCACTTTTCAGTTGTAATTTATCCATTTATACTTCCACCTATAATATTTTACACATCTGTGTTAGGGTAACAAGTCTTAGTGTATTACAAGGTCTAATCAACGTGACGCGATAAAGGCTTCCCTGGGACATATCAAATCTATAGTTGCGTGTGTTTATATTTTAAATAATAAAATCTCATCTCGCTGAAATCAGTGTTACCCATTTAACAATTTAAAATACTCACTAACATTCAGCGAAATTGCATGGAGTAGTAACTAGACGTGCCTATATACGAATGAAGCTTCATGTAAATTTCATGTCTATAAGTTAGTTCGTTCTCTATATATCGTGCAAACATGCAGACAGTAAATGGCTTCAATACTTCAGAACAATTAAATGTTATTTTCGTTAAGTATTTAAACTTATATACAACACGATTATAAAATACATTTACGATCATGACGCAACTTTAAACTGCTATTATGATGAGCCCCTATTCACAGTGACCTACAGTAAAATTTCAATAAGATATTTTAGATTAGATTTTTTCATCTTTAGAATGTGTGGATTCAATAACACTCTGGAAATAAATTTGGGAATTTAATAATACAAACTAAATAGCACAGCCTTTGACAATAATTAATTCTATACTTTGTTATCTTTACCAATAAAAAAATTGCTTGAAAAAAGGACAGAACTTGTTCATGATTCTGCATCGATTGGAATATTTGGAATTTTTATCATTGGACGGGGCTAATTTTTCAGTCTAAATACGAGTAATTTACAATACCAGCTTTAACCTTGCTACACCAGAGTTGAAGACAGTTGCGGTCTGAACTATTGGCGTACTGAACACTAAAAGAACGAATATGATGTAACAAAGCTCGGGCTAACTGGTTTGTGCGGTGAGCCGTGGTGGAACATAAATCCAAGTTTTGCTCCGGTTGACTCTGATACGAGATAAATATCTTCAGTCTTCTTGAAGTAGTAGGATAAATGTTTAATTATTTACTTGTTAATGTGCAATTATAAATTCAAAGAAGGGATAAAACAATGCTCTTACATCTGTTAATGCTGAATTCCAAATAAGGTTTGACCCTCTCAATGCCTGAGTATATGGTTTATCACAAAAATAGCTGTGCCTTCTTTAACTGCTAAAAATACTTCTCTTTTGCGGCAGATACGAGGGTCATTCAAATATAAACAGGACTTTTATTACTATACCCAACGTCCAGGTTGTAGCAGGTAGCCATGTTGCAGTAGTGGTAGGGGGCAGCCTGGGGGAGAGGGCTGCAACAATGCGTTCTCAGTGCTGTTTTGTTTGTCATTGTAACCATGTCTGAACAAGAGGTTGTACCTGCAGTTGCGTAACGAATTATTATTAAGTTCTTGACAAACGAAGGTGTTAAACCAAGTGAAATTTTTGTTAGACTGACAACTCAGTTTGGGGATAAGACTTTATCACGTTCTCAAGTGTACGATTGGGTTAAAAATTTCAAAGGCGGACGTGAAACAGTTGAAAATGAAAGTCACAATAGGCGTCCAAGGACCAGTTTGACTAATGAGAACATTTGTGCTGTTCGTGAACTTCTTAAAAATGATCGACGCTTAACGATAGATGAAATCGCCAGTGAAGTGGAAATTAGTCATGGTAGTGTGCATTCCATCGTCACAGAGCATCTGGGTTTTCGGAAAATTTGTGAAGATGGGTCCCTCGGCTTCTGACTCTCGATCAAAAACAAACCCGGAGAGACATTTGCCAAAGGCTTTTGAATCGGCTTGAGAGAGGGGGGAATGGTTTTTTTAAATCGCATAATAACCTGTGATGAAACGTGGGTCCATCACTACACTCCTGAATCTAAAATGACGTCAATGGAGTGGCGAAGGAAAGACGAAACTCGCCCTGTGAAAGCCAAAACACGGTTGTCTGCTGGGAAAGTTCTTGCCACCATCTTTTTTGACTGCAAAGGCGTTTTGCTTATTGACTTTTTACACGAACGTCGTACTGTAAACGCTGCTTATTACTTTCAACTTCTTGAGCAAGCAAAAGCAGCCTTTCGTAACAAAAGGCGTAATCAGCCAATCAGAGATGTCATTTTGCTTCATGACAATGCTAGGCCTCACACAGCTGCCTTGACCCAAGAGAAATTACGCCAAATTCATTGGGAAACATTGGAACATCCTCCCTACAGCCCAGATTTGTCTCCATGTGACTTTCACCTCTTTGGTTCTCTCAAAGAAGCACTTGGTGGAAACCGTTTTGAAAGTGATGAGGAAGTACAGGAATTTGTGTGCAATTGGTTCAAGACACAACCTCAAATCTTTTATGAAGAAGGGATCTATAAGCTATCCTCACGCTGGGAAAAGTGTGTGAGAGTTGAGGGAGACTATGTAGAAAAGCAGTAACATGTAATCATTGTATTGTTTAGCTTTAATAAACGTATAAGTTAAAAGTCTTGTTTATATTTGACTGACCCTCGTATTTATGAACCACTTGTAGTCCTTTAAAACACGTCTTTATATATTTGTTTATGCGCAAATTATGTAAATTATTCTCTGCCACTCTGAAAGAAGCATAGGCCTACCACGAATTTTTTCAATTTATGATGATTATCTCCAGCCTCATAAGCTCTTTCCATGTGTTTCCAGCTTATTTGGTCTCACCTCTAGTACCTTGAGGATTCCAGTGCTAACTTTGTCACAGTTACATCAGTTCTTTTTTTGGAATATTATGTCCCGTATAAGAATATATTATTTTAGCTGTAAATGTATCCAGTATTACTTCCGGCGATATTATAGCACAATAGAACCGACTGTCATGTTGTATTTTATCGAGATACAGGTTGCAAAACATTCATGGAATGCGACTAAACGATCGTTCATGTACAACTATTATAAGTGGAAATATTTTCTTTATAATTGTACCTGGAATCTACGTCCTCCATAGTTCAGTAAAGTTATGTTCTTTTAACGTCTGAAGGGTGACCAATTACGTACTGTATAATTCCTCAGACATATGATATCTTAGTATGGGTCGTTGCGCCTTCAAGGTTTGAGAGACGGTTTTAGAGATTTGCTAGCGTTAAAATTAAATGTCAGAGAGTCATGAATGAATGCCTTTCAGGAACAAATATTGCTGAATTTACATTGTCGATAAATGTGAAAGAGACAATTTCCTATGCTTTGTGATACGGTATATTTTATAGCGTGATTTGGTTCAAGGCATAAACTCTTTACTATGAGACTAAAGCGGTAGAACAGTAAAATACAGCAGCACATTTTTTTTAATTCTAAAGTTGTAGTGTCACAAGTTGGTTTCAAGCTAATCAACGTAAATACATAAAAATACATAATGCAATTGCATGATTTAACTTGTCAAATTGTCACCTGGAAACGCTTGTTGATTTTGAAGGAGTTTTCCTTAGTGGTTTATAATATAGAAGGTCACTTAATGCATCACTGGTATAGAAAACATTTTATAAAAAGGACGATATATCGAGATAAATCTTTATATAAATGAGTTAAACTTGCTAGATACTGTAAACTGTGTTAACAACAACAAATATATTTATAATTATATTGTTAATATTATTATACATCAATGTCACTTGTAAGGTATTTACAAATTTTGAATAAAACACACGCAAAATTTAAAACCTCGTTATCGGAGTTTTGTCCAACAAAGAGCCCTAAAATCAGGGAATGTACATTATTAATTAAATCCTGACCTGACAAATAGATTCTCGTTATGGTATTCGCCTCCGCTCTCTGCTACAACATTTTTGTGACTTTCAGTCGCTGAAGAATAGAGAAATATTTGCTTCAAGGCTTATTATCACTTTCTAATTTCAGGTATTTGTCAGGTAATAACGAAAAGTATTGGTGCGTTTCTATCTTCTTTGAGAACAGAGGATAAGCATAACCAATTTTAGTGTTCTCTTGAGTCGAATGTTTCATGAATATGTTCTATGCCTAATTTCATCGCATTATGTTTGCCAACAGAGACTTTACCAATTGCACCTATATTCTACGGGCAGATTTGTCAACTACAATTCAACCTGTTAACGCATTAGTTAGGGAATCCATTTTCTTTTGTATCCTTGAATACATTCCGGTTTTTTTTTCACTCATAAGTCCTTCCGTTACGTAAGTAAAGTACTTATTGCACGAATAATCACGGTATTTTGTAGTATATTTTATTTATGAGCTTAACTTTTTAAGTCTGATAAAAAGGACATTTTTATGAAGTGCCAAATACAAGTTACTCGGTGATATAGTTAGCACTGTTTTAAACACTAAAATGTATTTAAGTCAGCTGGGGCAAACAAGAAAATGTGTTATGAAAGCACTATCGTCTCATAGCGAATATCCTAGTCTCATAGCGGGTTGCTGAGCTTATTTGAGATTTGAAATAAAGTCCATTCTTCGCATTATTGCTTAGTTCATCTACCTCTTAAATGTATTTACATTTAAATACAAACTTACCGCTGGTTTCAATATTGATTATAGAATGTGTTTTATGGTTGCGAGTTTATTCAAAATCTTCAGAACTACTGCACTTTCTAAACTTACTTATGATCTGATCTTATTTTTTGTTCCTTGTAATGCAACGTGACGATTTAGGAGCGTTACTCGGTGTTGTGTGAAGGCATCTTCTAGTTTTTCTTCTAGAATTAAATTCTATTTCTCGGTTTATTTTGTTGTTAATAACGATTTACTAAGTCATTATCACAGATCACAAATTTAGGGTAATTCCATATGACTTAAATTGTCACTATCCTCCTCTGCGCTATAAAGTGATTCTGTGTTTTCTGAACTGTGATTGTACTCCTGTTACTCTCAAGTGCCCAGATATTTTAAAGACCCTGTGTCAACATTTCCTTGAGAGGTGGAATCTCTAGTGCTTTACTGTGTTTCTCCGGTGAGGCTGCAGTGTGAACTGTGATTGTACTCTTTTTACTCTCAAGTGGCCAGACATTTTAAAGACCCTGTGTCAACATTTCCTTGGGAGGTGGAATCTTTAGTGTTTTACTGTGTTGCTCCAGTGAGGCTGCAGTCTTATAGATGCGCAAGTTTTACTTAGATCCTTTTCTATACCTTCTCCCTTCATACTCACAATTGTCTTTAGTTTAGTTTTTTATGTAATTGTGTCCATGGCGCCTCGTAGTCAAATCTGTCAGTTAACCATATATTAAATTATCTCTTTTATTATTCCATTTTATTATATGCAATCAAATTTTTATATAAACAATGTTATTAGGGATAAGTCAATTTCAATAATCGGTACCTGAACATCTCGATACATAAAAGTATCGAAGTATCGATGGTTATCTCTACTGTATTAATGCCCTTTCCTCTCTAATCCGATACAAACATTTGAAAGTGTTCAAATATTATCACATAATATTCACAAATCAATAGAAATTCTTAAAGCACGATTAAAAACCTATAATGTTTTATTTGTATGTTTTCACTATGCAGTAAATGAAGTATTTAAAATATCTAGAATTTCATCCAGAAATAAGTAGGCTACAATTGTTAAAGAAATCCGTAATAGCACCATATCAACAATAATTTATGACTTAATTATTCACAGTGTCAGTGCTATTCGTAGAGATTAAATATTTTTATAATTATAAGAGAAAAACAGGATTTATTTCACCAAATTGTTCTGATATCAAGACAGGTTTGGTAAACCAATTGGAAAACGTGTTGCGTGAAGAAAATGTCAACGTCAAAGATTTTTTAAAGTATGTTGAAAAAATACAAAACGAACTGCGAATAATATATTGAATTTCATTTTTAAATTTTTCCTGACGAAGTATAAATAATTGTCAAACTCGGTTAAAAAATAGTGTAAAATGACAAATTATCAACAAATCGATGGATTTCCATTCAGTAATTCACGGACAAAATTGCAACAAGGAATTGTAGTAAAAGAATATCGATGAACATGACAGTTGAGAGAATAAGGGAAGTCACAGTAAAGTTTTGAACGGGAGTACATCTGAAGTAAGAGACAAACATCCAAAGTTCGTTATATATTACACAAACTTGGGACATGTCGTCTTTAGTATAGAGTGGTATATATTTCTGTAACCCGTACAGCTTCAGTACTAAGTGCTGGTCCTCTAGCCAGTAAGGCACTTAACATCCTGTCCCACCAAAACTACATTTCATATCCTTAACCATGATCAATCATTCTATATCAAAACATTATTTATGAATACTAGAATCGGTATATTTACGTTTTCTTTGTACTGCGATCTATTAATAAACCATTACAACGCTAGATTATTAGTTGGTTACATCGTTAATACTAGTTTTAATCTTACAATGAATTTTAATATATCGTTAAGTACCTTAATTGCATGGTCAATAAATTCAATGATGCTTATTGAAGTTTTAATATTCATAGAAGAATTAACAATTTATATTTTTAAGTTCGAAATTTTGTTTTTTGGGTTTAGTAATTGCTTACTTACTCTATAATATGCTCTGTTCTGTATTTTTTGTTATAATATGTATTTTTATAGAAGTCGTAGACAAAATGTACATTTTATCCCTTACATTTCACGAAAAAAAAATTAATAAAGCTGTCATTAAAATTTATGAAATTGATGTTAAATTAACGTGAATTTATTTCACGAATGTCTGATCTCCCCTGTATAGGCGATAGTAGATATTAGATATCAATAATAATTTTCAAAAAGTTTACAGTAGATATTAGATATCAATAATAATTTTCAAAAAGTTTATAGGTAATGTTTTTTAATACCTAAGTATGAAGGTATTTAGTATTTTTTTAAGTGAATGTACCGTATTAAAAGGACTAGAATAACACGATTTTTGTATGGAATACGATCAATGTAGTAACCAAAGAGCCTTAATGGTCTTGAAGATAACATCAAACAAAGAAACCCAATTTTCTTTACCGTAGACGATTCCAATTTCCAACTCCAAGTATATAAATTTACAATTAAATTACCACAAGATCAAGATCACAACTGAGGCGTTTTCCGATACCTACTTAACTTTCGAGTGTTCAATATGTTAACAGCTTCTTTTGATACAATTCTTCAGATGATTAAATAATCAACAATACATTTCCATGACCGTACTTCGTTTTTATATATCATATTATATTTAATTGAGTCAATCGGTAACGTTAGTTTTTCAAAGATAAGTATATACACATAATTAAAGTGTATCATTTTCCAACTAAGATTAGACAGGAGTAATATTCGATTATATGTTTTATGTAGTATGCAACACTAACTGTAACCTGGGGCCTCACATGTAGTTTACTACAATAAAAGGTTTATTGTTGACAGCTCCATTTTAAACAGTTTTCCAAACTTTTATTATTTTGAGCATCGCCATTATAAAACATCCACAACTTATAAACCACTTACAAAACAATGCTTATAATTTAAATATACATTCTAGTTGTAAAGTGGAAATTAAAAACTTATATTATGAAATTACTTGAACTCTCCTTGGGATTTTACAAATATTTGATACTTTATTAATTAGTGACATAAAAAGAGAAAATAGTATTATTAAAACCAAAAGAGTGGAATTATTAGTGTTAAGGTCGTATCAACGCATCCAGTAATCCAAGTAAAATACAACTGTAGCTAGGAAACATCATTAGAATTTTAGATACTTTGCTAGGAGGTAACATTTTTATACATGTATGACACTTAAATGATTATTGATGATAAGTAGTAGGCAAGAATAGGTGTACTTTTTACATTCTTAGGAGAAAGCAAGTCGATGCGATGGGTAGTAGGCAAGAAATAAACTGTTTATGATAAATGACACCACTTTCTATAAAATCAACACATATAGTTTCGTGTTTTTAATATAGGTAAAACAAAGAATCTCACTTTATCCATTCGCCTTTTTAAGCTTGTTAACTACCGTTCCCGCAAAATAAGCCACAGAATTCCAGGCAGCCCTAACCTAACCTAACCTGAACTGGCCTAACCTAACATAACCTACCACACCTTAACCTAGCCTACCCTAATGTCCATGCACCATCATCAAACTATATGTTGCATATACAGGGTGTAAATATATTAAGTCCTGATACACCTGGATATATTCCAAATAGATTGAGATCAATGTACAACCTTTAACAGAAACACAATGACATGAACAAAACACCTCTACGTCGTACCTACACCAAAGGAGTATAACCTAACCTATCCTAACTTAATCACTCAATAAATATACTTAATAAATAATAAATCATACATGACGGGATATTCTGGAGGTAAGGTGTATGTTCTCTTCCAAAGACTTTCAAGGACCATGTGATTAGTTCTCTGATATTTCAAAAGGTCAGGCTTCTTACAAACTGGGGACATTGACCTCTTGTATGGATTCTGGGCGAAGAGACCTTTCATTGCTATGAGTAACCAAGATGACGGAACAAGAAATTCTCTAATATTAGTTTGTTTTCTATGTGTAGTAAAACATTACGAGCGCTTTAAAACAAAACGGGAGTTAAATGCATGTGATACTCCATATCAAAGGGAGCTGACAGAGACTTAATTAGTACAGAGAGGAGTCAAGCCTGTAGCAATGGAATCCTTAGCAATCTGGCTAAACTATTTTAACACAGATAACACAGTTATCAAGCGACTGTTTACTTGTTTATATTGGTTGCAATAATACGAGTACACGCATTTTTGAAATTAAAATAGAATTTATGAAACAAATGTACTACAGATGAAATGTATTATTTATGAGCCACCTAAAGATGTTGAGACTGTCTATTATTGATGGATGACCTTTTAATGTATATATATGGAAATAATAAAACATCAAGGTTGATACTCGTATTACTTTTAAAGTATGGTTTGCGTATTATCAATGAAATGAAAATAATATGAATGATTAGAGCATTTCATAAAGTACTAAAGGTCGAGTGATAAAAATAATTTTTTAGACAAGTACCCTCCTATATTAACATAGTAACATCCCCAAATAGCATGTGCTTTAATAATAAGTTTCTAAGAATTTTATGTAAGTTTAAATGTAACTCTTAAAATGTAGACTTAGGAACTTCACGTAAAGAAAACTAATCAGTTTAATACTTTTTATCAACTGTTCCATTCATAATCTGGAAATCCATTCCAGGCTCAAAGTTTAATCATAATAAATACCGTTTTATTACCAAAGTTTGAACAGAATCAATCTAATTTAAAGTTGAATTTGCTCCTGACTCGTGCTGAACTCGTTTTACAGCAACAAACAAAAACCGTAATTATGTTATGTGTGGGCTGATCGTTCCATGTTGTACACTGTATAGTTCATTTTCACCTCTAACCTTTAATCCCTTTGAATCTTTAATTATCAGCCATTTAAGAAACAACTTTCATAATTTGGAATAGTCATTTTAAATTGGCGAATATTTTCTTGTCTACTGTAAATATTTCTAATACTACAAAATATTATTTATTTACTGTTGAATCATAAAGGACATATTTCAGTAATTGCGACTTCAATAAGGATTTAAAATATTTTACAATTTTAAAACTCTAAAAGCTCAATTGAATGCGGTTATTGGCGTGGTTCTGAAACTCAGATATTTGGCAGTTGAACTCTCCTGTTCAAACTCTTCTATCTGTTAAGAACTGTAAAGTGCTTCGCCGCATTATTTATAAAATATTTGTTTCTAGTTTAATAATTCTTCGATTACAGTCCTATTAACTGAGAGTGCATTTTAATAGAAAAATATAATCACGTCATTTATATTTTGAAGGCATTTATTTGAGTATACATATATATTTTAAATATATAATTTAGATCATAGAATAGATCTCAAGGTTGGAATTGTTCATGTATCAAAACGTGCAATTTAGAAACTCCGGATTCAGTCTCTTTTCGCAAGAGATGTACAGCCAAAGTTCGCTATGAAATGTATGAACTTGGGATATGTCGTCTATTCGAGAGTTGTTTGTTACATGTAGTCATACCGTTCTTTGTCAAAGGAGGTATGTCTCTAGTCACAGCAGGAGCATATGTCCTTTGTGCTAATCCTATTAATTAAGGGTATAATTTAAGGGAATATACATTGAAGAATATAAGAATATATATTCAATAGTTTGGATTATAAACTAGATCTGAAGGTCTAAATATTCCTTTAGAAAAACTTGCATAACGTTTAGACACTTCGGATTCAGTCTGCTTTCGCAAGAGATGTACAACCAAAGTGCGTTATGCAATATGTCGTCTACATGGGAGTTCTTTGTTACATATAAGTTACACCATTCTTTGTCAAAGGAATCAAATCTCACAGCAGGAGATAGAGAAAAAGACGCTGAGTACAATGAAGGAATGCATGCTGAATGTCATTCCTAATATTTATAACACAAAGCTTGCTTCGTTGGTAACAGGCGAGACAGTTAGATCAGTTTCCTTTATTTGTAGACCATAGTATGGACATGATCGCTAATGGATAATGGAGAGCTTATGTTGGATTTTTTTCTTAATCAATGATGACCTAACGATGATCAGTTTGCACCAGGCATAATGTAACTGTGTTAATTGCCAACACAGATCTGGCAAATACAACTCGATCTCAAGTTTCTAATATTACACAAGCTCCAATCCAACATTGTTTCACTTTAATTGATTTTATGGTTTCAAATTAAATTTTTAGTAACATTAAGTAGATTTGCTATTTGTTATTATTATGTGACACAAGCAGATTACACATTTATTCTGATAAATTTGTTACAGTGGATAAAGGCAGTGATATTACTTAGATGTTATGTATTGAAATACGAACATAACTTAGTTAAAAATATTTATTATATTTCTAAAACATATAGTTCATTTCTAAACGTGTATAATATATTATATAAAAAAACAAGATGAGGGTCTATTAAAATTATGGAAAAATGTCTCACAATACGACAAATAAAAGTTAAATCGTGGTTTGTATACGATTTATATTTAGGAAGTAGCTCTGAAAAGATTTGCTAGCTTGAAATCTCAGTGAAAAGGACACACAATAATATTACTGTAAAAATGTTATTGTGTAAAAAAATTAAAAAAAGTTTGTAAGTATCACATAGACCAATCCTATATAATACAAAATAACTGCCTTATGAGCATATTATGTTTAACAATGCACCACATATTGCCATAGATATACTATAGTTTCACAAATAGATCTAGGTATTGGAACTAACGGATATAAAATCCTAAAATACCATTAACTTATACACTTAGGTTTTCCATATCTTTCAGTGAAAGGTCTTAAACCCCAAATCACCAGAAACATTTTGAAACTCTAAAAGTGTAACCAATAATTCCCTAAACTTTTCCTTGTCATTTATTTTTTGAATTGTCATACCTTTAATAATATACCTAAAACGTAATTTCTGTTATTTTATCAATACCTTTTAATGAAAATTAATGTAATATTTCACTCATTCTTTCGAGCATTAGGCGCGCTCATACCTGGTTCTAATTTAATAGAAGACAAATTCATAATAGCATCAGTTGTCTTTACAAGTATTAAAGCGATAAGTAAAAATATAATAGATCTTCTTCTTTGCTTTTTATAATTAGATAATTCGTCAAGTGATTGAATTATTACTCATAATGAAGATAATTTTATAACCAAAGTTGGAATCAATCTAGTTCTGAGTTGAAGTTGCTTTTAACTGCTCGTATCTTCTTAGCTTGGCAAAACCACAATGTTTCACAAAAACTGTATTATTGTTTTGCTTACTGAAGATGTTTTTTTTTTACTGTCTTTTTCTCTCACTTTTTTGGAGTGTTCCTTTAACTTTAGAATCTCATCTAAAAGTTACACAAACTAGAAGATAGTGAGTAAAGTTTTAAATATGTACATGTTTACTTGCTTTGCTAACTTTTTTATACGAAAAAAGACTAATAGAGATGCTTAATATTATTTATGTTAAGTATTTCTCCACCAAAAGGGTAAGGGCCACAGATAATACAACTCAAACTTAGAGATTACAAAAGTACCATAATCCAATAACTACTATAGTACTTTTATTTCTAATCTTATTAGAAAATTAAATATTAAGTTTATAGAACTAAATAATCAATACTGGCTGTCTCATATTTCTTCCTACAACATATGTTTGGATTATGAAAATGGCACAAATTACATGGACCTGTAAGATATTTTATTTATATTTCTCATAGAATATTTCCATTTCTTAGACTTTTGAAAATAAATTAAAATATCTTGACCTGTATATGAAGCTTTGTGAGAAAACGTAATTATTTGATTGGTCAAGGTGCGTACTTTAAAACTCTTACTTTTAGTATAATAACCCAATTAGTATTTTGACTAACAAACTTAAGCCGTTTTATATTTTGTACGTGTTGAGTACAGATTCAGTTCCATACATAAATTTAATAAAGTAAAAGTACCAACACTATCTTATCAGTTGCGTTACCACATTTACGTAACAGGTATTTTTTATATAACTGGATGAAAAATAGCATGCTTAAAAAGCTCATTTCACTCTCCATATTCCACCGGACGGAGAGACAAAATAAATTTCACAGTTCCTGGCAGACATGAGATAAATTGTGCAAACCTCCTGAGTGACCTGCACAAACTGCAAATTTATTTATGCTCAGATTTTCTCGTTGGCATCATGTTTAACCATAACACCAAGTTCGCTAACGCTCAGCCCAATCACATCTTCTCAAGATATCATGCAGACAGACAAAAAAGTGTATTTTTTATATTTTTGGAATAATATTTTTGGCAGATAGTTAATGACATAATTTAATTTAAATTATATGTGTGTGTATATATACATTCTGTACACATAATCTTGCTCAAGTGTTCTAACAATATCTATAATCTGAAAACATCAGAAAATAAAATTTTTGGAAATTATTGCTGAACTAATATTATAAATTTTGGTGTGGCTCGAATTATATAATATTGTATTATCTACCAAAATCGTATTTTTTTATAAAAAAAAAACAATGAAATTCTAATGGCTAATGTACTGAATTGAAAGCAGTCGAATGAGTAATGAATCAATATTCGTTATATCGGCATACACTATGTCACGCTGATGATCTCAACAGATTAATGTGGTTATGGACAGCTGAATACTATAATTAATCAATTGTTCTGTTACTCTCACAATTAACAAGCACTCTGTCTGTTAATTATCAGTTAACTCGGTAAATACGTGCAGTTTTACCGAATTATTCTAGCTTTATGAACAGGCAGTGGCCTTAATTATTACAGATACGCTCTTAATAGTCTATGGTATTGGTTATATGTTTACTTTATGAATTAAACATTTACAATTTTAAATATTTAATGAATACAAGACAAATATATCTAGTAAATATAATTTACCTTAATAAGCATTCATTACGATATCTAACAATCAATACATAACTTTACTAAAAGTATTTACACTTTGTGGACAGCCAAATATCTGTAAAATCATTCGGAAAGTAAATAATGTTTTATAGAAGCAGGATTGGTCAGACAAAGTTGATGTAAAAATTAGTATCTAATAGTAAATTTCCAACAAATAATTTTTTATGGATGTGTGCCAAAAAAGACGTTCTGATATACCCGACTACAGTGTTGCCAGTGCACAATACAAATTTCCCTTAAAATTAATGTAGTCAATAATAAGCAGTTATACCTATATCATAGTTGAAGAGGCAAAGCTTTATCGTCCTTGGCATAAAGCTTAACCAACTACTAACTATAGGCTACGATTAATATGGCTTCTGTATCACTGGTTGCAAGCATTTAAACGACTTCATGCTTCTTAGATAATTCTAACTTCTGAAATATTAAAACAATTAATTGTGTAAGCAATATTCCGAAAAGGTATTATACAGGAAGACTCTGATGTTATTTTTTTTTATTGATAAATGCATCACTGTCCGGAATTAAGTATATCAAACCTTTAGATTTCCAATTTCGTAAATGCAGTGCTTCCAATCTTTTCAGTCTTTTCAACAAAGTTTTAAGTTGTCAAAATAACTCATTGATGGCGGTACTCTCTGTCGAAGTAAAAATATATTAACAAGAAACCTTTAATTTGTATGTGATTTATTGAATACGACTAAGCTCTATATCTCCTATAAAATTGAACGATGCAATGCAATATATACTTTTAAATAAATGATTACATAAAATACCTGTCAGATATCGCTTTATTAATTTAAAATATATTTTTAACTGTTTGGATATACTAGCGATATACTAGTAGTACTAAAATCACAATATATATTTAATGGCAATAGTTACTCTCAACATCTATCACTCTCAAACTGTTCAAAAACAAGCGTGATTAATTTCTGTTTTCGGCAACATGAAAACGAAATCCGACCAATTGTGATGGTGGATGAAACCATAATAGAAGAAGAAGAATCCACCAAGTTTCTTGGGATGCACCTTGATCGAGGGCTGACATGGGACGATCACATTGAGAGTGTCTGTTCAAAGGTTGCTTCTGGCATTTATGTCTTACGCAATTTGGCAAAATTCTGTTCATTGGATATTCTGAAGACAGCTTACTTTGGCCTAATACATCCACATTTAGCTTATGGTCTAAGATTGTGGGGTGGCTGTTCTAGATACAAATTTAATAGAGTGTTTAGAATGCAAAAGAAAGCTGTCAGAATCATTTACAAATTAAATTAGAGAGAGTCGTGTAAATTAGCCTTCGGGGAGCTTGGATTACTGACTTTGCCTAGCCTCTACATTCTCGACGTCGTGCTATACTGCCGATTCAAGTGCGTCTCACTTCGGGGTAGCGACGTACACCAATACGGAACTAGAGGCCGGGACAACTTTCGTATGGCACAGCACAGAACTACTGTTTTTGAACGCTTGCCACCTCAGGTTGGTGTAAGGCTAATCAATAGGCTCCCTGAAAAGATCAAACGCGTCAATAGCCACAAACAATTTAAATCTCGATTAAAACACTTCTTAGTGTCCAAAGCATTGTACTCAGTTGACGAGTTTGCGATGGGTCGCTGGGATAGTCTTCACTAACATTAAAAAAAAGTTCTAACTCCCCTTCTGATATCCAAGAAAATTTGGCCACTATCGAGGAAACGGCGACAGGTGGCACATACACAAAAGGAAATTTTTATTTTAAATTTACTTATCTATTAATTTTTACTCAGAATTAAAACTAATTGTGTTAGTTATTAGATTAGGACTTTTATTCCTATATGACGCTTGCAATACAATTATTGTTAATTGTTTCCTGCAATAAAGAATATTATTATTATTATTATTATTATCACATTTTTCCACTTACAAAATTTTCATACTTTCTACAGTTGGCTAAAACCTCGGTTGCTACTCAATTGAGACAAAAAATAATGAATTAAAAATTCAATAATCTTAAGTATATCAATGAATTCTTACTAAAATAATTGAATCCGACAAGAATCACTTTCGTACTCATATAAATAAAACAAAGTTTAAATGAAATAAATCATGAAGCATTCTAGTACCCAAATACCATGTCAAGGCTTACAATATATTTTCGTATCTAAACCAATTACTAATTTATACTTATTTATGCAAGGAACGCATTTAATTTTTTTTATTTGTTGTTATTAGTAACTCATGAACTCTGTTAATCTAGTCGTGTATAATAAATCTTCCATATATGCCGCCTTATAGTACGAGTATTTTAGTTTTTTGACTTATCTTATAAGTCTTGTACTAATAATTAAAATTCTAAAAATGTAATTCTCTTTTTAAACTTGTCTTTAGTTTAGTTTCAAATTAGTGTTTTATTTGTAAGAAGTGCATGTTTTACAGATAGTGTGCTTGGAGTTGACACGCAACTTGTTTTTTATTATTCCTGACGTTTGCCTGTTACTTATGCTGACGAATCTGGTATGATTTATTTAATTGTAACCTAAATTGTAGTTATGTCTTAGGTTATCAACCACTTGAGGAAGAGATCAGGTTGAAAATCTCGAAACGTAGTTATACTGGTTTCTAGTATCACTAAATAATTACACTTTTTCCGGAAAATCCCGTTTCCTACACAATCTTCTATTGTGAAACAAACGTTTTGCAAGGAAATAAAAATTGTATTGTGGACTAAAATACACGGTTTGTAATGCATCGCATTTACAAACGCGTATCGTGTCAAATTACCAAGTATTGCGCAGAACATTGAAGTAAGATAGTATAGTATACAGCCAGTGGTGAGGGGTGAGGGGGTTCTTGTCAAACATATGGCAATTATTGAATTAGCGCAGTTACCAAACTTCTATTTATAGGTTTAAGTCATCTTTAACTCCGTAATAACTTCAACGTTAACTAGGGCGGAAAGATGACTCATAAACAATGTGAAAATACTGAAACAATATCTCCATCAATATTGATGGACTTATATTAATCTCATATAACTTATCTTACCTTACTGGTACAATTAATAAAAAGAAATGAAAGATGACTCTTACTTCCCAAAATGTCTTTTATATTGTAATGTAACTAAAATATTGAGTCAAGTAACCACAATGTGTTAATCATTCCTTTTGTGAGTTGAAGTACACGGAATCATATAACATACTGGAAACTCAAAATTAACAAAGAACACTGACAGATACAAAAACTAGAAAAAGTTCTGAATTAAAATTGTGTAAAAATACTACTACTCGCTGCTGTTCAACATCTGTGAATAAAAAATGTATAGTATAATTTATTAAAGCCCGTCTTTAAATTAACTTACTGTTATTAGAAAACTTAAAATTCACTTTATTCATTATTAATTTATATTAAACTGAAATCTAAATATGAGTACATAACCGTTAAAGTAAATCCGTAGGTTTTTAAATTTTAATTTACGTTTACAACAAGACAGAAGTGAGAGTAAATTGAAGACTTGAGGCACTTCTGAACTGGCAACCAAATCCTGGAATGGACTATATGATTGTTTTTTTTTTTTTTTTTAATAAATTTAAACGAAGTCTAACGTTTGAAACTAAAAAGATTATTACATTAATATAATAAATGAAATTATTCATACGTCATAGTGATATGTAAGTCTGTTTTTCTGTACAATGAATGTACAACCTTGTACAATGTACCGGTAGTAAGCTCAGAGCGGACACAGACATGAAAACTGTCTCCATAGTGTCAGACAGCGCTGAGCAGCCGTGTGTGAAGATTTATTACCTTCCCCACGTGCCATATTTATGAAATGTACTCTTTTATATTTTATCATATTAATTTATTCTCATGTAACATATCCTTTGCAAATTTTCTGGTACAGAGCAATAATTAAAATGTGATAGTAACAAATATCCATGCAATATGTACAATAAAATTTCGTCTCCATTGAAGTGGTCGCCAGTATTTCGTAGATACTAACGACATTTATTATCTCCAGTAGTTGGAGTCAATAGGGATGAAATATTTAGTAGTGTAAACCCTACCATAGCCCCATAAATAACGTTCACTTCTGTCTGGTTTATATCTTCCATTTGAAGTTACACTTGTGTATAGAATAAACCTATGTGTCACTTATATGTGGACAACCTTATGGACAAATCACTACCCGCAGATATCGATATGTTGGAATAGAAAGGTGGATTGGTGGGTCTAGTCTACTGTAGACCTATGGAGTGCCACTCTTTGTGAGTGGCTTTAGTGAAAGTCTATTGCTAGTCTGGGCATGAGACATGCTGTCCCCTGCCTGTTTTGGCTGGAAGATGCAGAAACAGGGCTGGCATCCTCTGCTTTTAAGACGACATGACTGATATTACCCACTATCACTTCTCGAAATATCTCTACAGGATACGGCCCCCTCTCACAATATTACCAATCCTGAATATCCTGGCACTCCCGTAGCAAAGCGCAAAATTGCCCGCAATAGCGAGTATTGACTATTTGGCTGTTGCATTTATTGTCAATCAATATAAAGCCTTCTTCTTTATATCATCTTCTTTTAAAGCTATGTGGTTTTTGGTGGACACTCGGGAAAGAAATAATGAGTTCTACACGATGAAAACATCGCTTATAATGGTTTGAACAATTAGACAATGATCTGTATACAGAATAATCTTTTGTTACTAAGATCATCAAAATATTTTCAATAGACACCAATGTAGATTTGATGATACAGAAATTTCAGTGGTGAAACTTCATTACGACAAGAAATCCCGTGCGCATGTAATGAGTGCTCACACAGGAAAGAAGGGTTTGCCATTGCAATGCAAATCCATCGCTCCATCGAAATTCATCAGTTTAACCTGTCATTTTTTTCCGGCCATTGGTGGTGGTTCGGAAGTCACCTTTAAGCCGTTGGTCCCCAGGTTAAGTGTTAGAGAGGGCTTCTTAGCCCTAACTTCGCCTGGTAAAATAAGACATTCTTTACTTTTTTTTTATTTTTATGAAGCTTCTTTCTACATAGGCCAATGGACCACGATTATTTGAATGGTTTTGCTTAGCAATTGAACATTTTTACATTGATCTTATGGGTAACAATAATGTCAACGAGAACATTACAGAACAGACATTTGTATATAAACTGAATAGAATCGAATTATATTTTAAATCGTGATATAAAACACATGAAGCTACAGACTTGAAATTTTGCATCCAGCCACAGTGAAGCATGTTACGTCACATGTGGTTTAGCGTACTCTTAACTTCTACCTTGTATTACTACTAACAACACTAACATTCTTGAACTTAATACAGTATCTGTTAACACATTCAGCGCCATACGTTTATGTGACTCTACAGTAATCATAAAGCTTCAAATAAAGATTTTGGCCTATGGACATTCCTAACGCTCTTATAGACTCCTACCACTTAGCTCCTGGATACATACGTTGTTAGATAGAACGTACGGAAGCTTACGGCGATTCCCAGCTTCTGCAATCTCTCGACTTCATTAACTCGACAACATTAATCCAAAATTTGGAATAGCCAATGTACTGATAAATGAGCATGAAGTTCATGGTCACCCTTAAAAGCCACGTGCTTTTAAAATTCTGAAACAATCCTGATATAAATATTTTACAGCAATTAATATCTGATTGTGACGTAATCAGAAGCCGAAATGATGGGTAGATTTATTGATGGTTACGAGACCATCGTATTTCGAAAGCTCCCAGATTTGTATAGATCCCACTTGTTAAGGATTCTAAAAGTACAATCAGGATTCGCAGCGGCCAGTGTTCCAAAAGATCGTATTTAAAATTTATTAACTATTTTTGCAGTCTTTCAGATGTGACTCATTCCTTATTGAATTCAACGTTTTTAAACATATTTCTATTGAAAACTATTTCAGAATTCATGAAACTGATTGGAGAAATCTCCTTACTGGAATATTTGAATAGGAAACACTTACTATATCAGAGCCGTAGTGACATCAACTACATTATTGGTTGCGAGACGTCACATTCAATAACGGAGACGAGAGTTAGACGTCGGAACGTGTTATGTCATCCAAACAAAGTAAGCAGCATTTTTACCTTCTCTTGTAGTGGCTAAATGTTGTATTAAAATTTAAATTCTTCTTCTTAAGAATTATTTAAGACCACTTCCTTCTCAATTAAATATTTAGGTTCTTCAAACTTCCTATCTTCTAAAATTAACGTTTTAGTATGTGTCACCAAACCATTTTCGAGAAAGTTGTGTAACCTTTTCGATTTTATTTTAGTATGTAATACAATTAGTTTAATGTTTTCTGACGTTGCATTTAGTAAATTGATTTTGACAATTACAAAGGTTCCAATCGCAGAGAATTTTCTTGGAATAAAGAGAGGAGCAGAATCCTGGAAATGGCAATGAAAGGTTTAATCAAACATGATTGGGTGCTCGATCCTGTTTGGGCAATTAACTACATGTCCCCTGTATCCATCAAAGGATACTCTTTTACTCGTTTACTCTTTACCCAAAGCCGTATTTATAGTGAAACATATTGTAGTGTAGACAGTTTGGTGGGCAGAAGATCTTGAACACAATAACTGTCTTCATTGACCACGTATTCAAGCTGCCCGAATCAGAAATAAAAATACGTATAGCATAAGTTTCCATCCCCAACACCGAAATTCAATTTTTCAGCGTATTCAAGGATTTTCTTCGACGGATGAGTAATGTTTTTTTATCGTACATTAATTGTCTCGTAGGTTTGTTGCTAAGAAATTATAAAATTTCGTCACTTATAGTGTCAATATATCTGACGTATATTTATTTACTGAACTTTAAGTATTCCATTTTATAAAAATCTTCGGAATTTACCCCAGATTATCAAACCGAAAGTCCTTGAACTGAGTCTCACCTGACTTCAATATGCTGTCTAGAAGAAACTGAACCCATTAATTGTACAGATAAAGTCAATTAAAAAATCTTTTTTATGATTGGGAGCAAAAGTGGCTCTTGCCGGTGCGCAAGAGTTCGAGTCTTGATCGGAAATACGAATCAGTGCCTAAAGACACTTGCTTCGTATGTTGAACACCTTTTTATATCGTTCGGAAAACAAAATATTAAAACGTTATATCAACCAAGTAAATGATGTTAAAGTTGATTATGCAGTGTTTTTCAGACCACACTGTAAATTAAATTTGATGGTTAATAGACTTATTTAATATAACCCTACATGGTACCATTTGAAAGTCTATGTATGAAGTAACGAAAAAAGTTTTATTTTGGAGTAGTTTCATGTAAAAAACGCTATTTTTATACACTTTACACCGCCATTTGAAATTAATATAAATATCAAAACTTTTTCTTTGCCAAATGTTTAGGATGCAAAGATATTTAAAATTGTCTAAGTAACGTGTGTTTGCATTTGAAAGTTTTTAGATTAAAAAATAAGACCCTATGCTTTTAGGACAACCTGTATTTTTACAGAGCTTACATTATTTCAAAAAATCCTTTAGAATCGGTTCAGTGGGAGAATTCACTTAAGCTAAATCTCTACAGTCAGCCGTAAACTGTAGATAGTTCAAACGTGTGGTCTAAAACACCATGTAGAAGAAACAATGTTAATGAATGTTTGCCACTGATATTTGTTGATAACCACACTATAACTGGGACAGTAGAAGTTTAAACTGAAACTGTACATCGGGGATTGGAGGAATGCGAGGAATTGATTAAGTTTCCCGTCTACCACAACTTATTGTTTACTTATTTTAAGTTTCTATAACAGGCTTTCTTTAAAAATTTTTTACATCACTCGGAAGTATTTAACATCTATATTACACAGAATTCATTCTTATAATCAATGTTTTAAGAACCTAATTTTAGTTGTGATGACCATTGAGTACGCTTTACCGCAACCCTTAAAATGTATTGCATAATCTGTATCCATTAAATTTGAATGAGTACATTTCAAGATAGAAATCTTATTAAGTGTAAAATTTAAAAAATTTTTAATTAATTGAAATTGTTTCAATCGTACAATTCACTTACAAAGTAATTGTGTTTTTGTTTCAATTACAATTCCAGGCTACACAATTCAAGGGATATCATATTCAACATAATCAAAAATTGAGTAGAAATTAGACTTTTATAGATTTTATTAAATGTAAGATAACTAACAATATATTCACTTTCTCTCTCTAGGTGATATCTCAAAAAGGGGATATGATTTAGGAAAATGGTAAAATGATTAATTAATTCAATAATGAGGACAGAAAATTGCACTTGTGAATCACATTTCTTCTTACAGGTCACTTTACTGCACTATAAATCGTCGAAGAAGAGAAATAAATAAATAATTTAGAAATATTAGTTAAATTGAAATTTTATTTAATAATTATTGATTTTTTTTAAATACCATGTGTAAAAAGTTACACATTAGGAACTTTAAAGTGTTACTAACAAAATAATTGATTAAATATTACACATTTATTAAAATTTATAATGATTTGGAATTAATTACTTCTATAATAAGAATTGCAATGCTTAAGTGTTGTGATAAAATTAATGAGACATTTAAAATTGACCAAACACCTTAAATACAAAATTATATGGCGGACAGTCATCACATTGAATGGACAAGTTATCTCAGTTCGTGTAAAGCTTTGAAAATTTTCAAAAGGATACGGTATGAGGGCAGCAGTGCACGTGGAAGTGACATCAAATACATTATTGGTTCTGTGACGTCACATTCAATAACGGAGACGATATTCTGAAGCCTGGTGCTGCGCTGGTCTTGCCACATCACCCACGTAAATGAGGTCGTGTTTCAACTTAAACATGTCTCTATATATTTGTTAAGATTTTTTTCTTCTCATTTTTTTCTTTTGGGTCCCTTATATAATACTGTAGACTTAATTCCATTAATAGTAATAAATTTTACGTTTGGAGTAAATCTAGTTTACATCGTTATAAAGAATTTACCTCTTAAATAAGTTCCGCTTTATCTGATATTTATAAAGCACAAAAACTATTTTTCTGCAGCTATTAAAATATTACGGTACTACAAATTTAAAGTAAGCTGCACACACAAACTTAAAATTAGTTCCAACATATTAAAATAATATTCTTAGTTTGAGCATTAGGGATTTAATATGTAAAGGACAAGGGAGTTTTATAATGCTAGAGGTCTTAACAATCCGACATGTACATTGTAGAAGTAAAAATACTACAAGAGTGTATTCTTCTTATTTAGTTTTTCTAGTAATTGAGGTCAGGAGAATGTAACTTAATAGAGGCTTGCCAGTTTCGATTGTTTCCAATTATATCTTGATGTGATCGGAATGTTGCTGTGTTTGGATGTGGAGAGGCGGGCCAAATAACCCGGAAGTCGCGTCCCCTGAGAGAAATAACTTATGTTACCGTGAAGTGCGATTCCTACCGAACCGTAAAACCAGTCTTAATAATAAATATCACTTCCGGCTTAGAAGTAGGTAATGTAGTTGTCACGTGTGGCAGTCTTCTGGAAATGTCAAACTTTAGATGTATTATTAATTGAGACTTTTAATTTGCACAAGACTGACGGCACGATGAATAAAAGGTGTTCATGTTATTATATACTGTAGCACTTTCAGATATTTAGAAACGTTAAGATAGAAATCATCATAAGCATATAAAGTGGTATGTAAAATTATGGACGCGATTTAACAGAATTCATCCAAAACTTTATCCGTTAACGTATACACTTGAAACGGACTAATGTTATTGTATACTTCAAAAACTTTGAACGTCCGCCGACTGGTAATTTTAGAGATATTACAAAGATGTGTAATATTAAATATTGTTTGAAATTGCTTAGCATATACAGTAATATTAAAATGAAACTACTAACTTAACTTTCTCACAAGTATGTAATTTCTGTGTTTAGTCCGGATACCATCTTCCTTAGCACGTAAAATAATGACCCAATTATGTCATAACATATTTATGTTATATTTTTACAAATAAAACTTACATTGAAATAGTTTGGCGATATAAATTAAATAGTGCGTCATATTAGAATTCATAAATTTTGAGTTAAAAATTGTTGAATATAAACAATGCCATCAATCCGTTAATTGATAATGTACAACGTTACTGCGAACAAAACACCAAAAATTACAATATACTGTTTTACACTTTCGCTAACGAGTGATGATCAACCAAGTGAATGGATCACTAAAGATACTTTCCTTAAGTGGCTTATTCTGTTTATAGAACGAGTGAATCCTATCGATAAATCGTCAATCGCATTATTAATCGTGGGTGGTGGCCACTCAAGCCTCAAGGACTTGCACGCCATAGCGTTTGCAGAGAAACACCACATTCACATGTTAACCTACCTCCACATGCTTCCCAGAAACTACAGCCACTGGACAGAACTGTAAGAAACCTTTCAAAATGCTTATCATGAGGCATGATCATACTGAATGAGACAATATCCTAACGTTAAGATAACCTTTTAGGGCATATCAGATGTACGAGTGGTAAGCTCAACTCTCTCAAGGATTTCCAGGATGGAGTTGGCAAAGTCAGTTTCTCCCCTGAAGCGAAATATTTGCATTAACTTGCATTACGCTCTTTCACTAAACACCGTTAAAAAAACAACTAGAAGTAAAGAAAGACAACAAGAAGACTGAAAAAGCTACTGAAGTTAAATGGAAACTTAGGGAGGTAACAGTATTTTGAAAGAAGAAAATTAAAAATAACAAACCAAAAACAGCCTGTGGCCTAAAATTCAGTTAAGGATAACCTCACCATAATGGTGATAAGGCTGGGCAAGCGGACAGTAACAATGTACCAAAGCCATAGCACAGACTTCCTTTAAGTTTCAAGCCAAACAGAACTATGTGTCCAGGAATTAAAGTGAAGGATAACCTCACCATTGTGCAGAGCTGGACTGAGGCCCAACTGAAGCAAAACTGGGATTTATGTTCCACCACGGCTCGCCGCATAAACCAACTTGTTTGAACTTTGTATTATCTCATCCGCCCAATTGTTGTTCAATAAGCTAATACGAAGCACTTTTACTCGTAGTTCAGAGTACAAGTGCCTTGAAGTCTGACTTGACGAGGTTCAAGCTGCCAAGTAAATCTCGAACTGAGAGTTTAGCTCCATTCAATGATAACAATTTTCAAGCGCAACATTTCAGTCTCTAGAATACCAACAAATGTAATTTTTACTATCTACTAGTTTAGAAAATTTATTTAAATTTACAGTATTAGTCGGAACTTTTCACGATTTTCAGTCTGTTTTTTTTATTAAAATTCATCCATTTCCAACGGTGCTGTAGTTTGTAAAGAATTTAGAACTCCATCCTTGAAATTCTCAATTTTTTAGATTCGTGTAATTTCATATACAAAAATTAAAATTAGTATTCGACTGTTGTATAATTTTTTACAGAAAATACGTATCGACTCTTTTCTACCTTCAAAGTAGATAGACATACATACATTTTGAATATTATGAGTTGTTGAACATTATTTTCTAATGTGGTTGTTTTAACCTATAGTTTTAATATACAAGAATTACACTTAGCGTAAGATTTTTGGGGAGCCTTTAGTAAGCGGCCTACACTCGTTAGTCGGCTGTTTTATCGAACGATTCGATATATTATCCAACTGACCCATATGTAAAAATCGTACACAATTAAAAGTTATACCAAATTACCGTAACAAGAAGATTCTCGTACATTACAATTTTAAATACATAAATTTCGCACTAACATTAGAAAACAACAAAACCAATAATGGCCTAGACTTAGATATCAAAGAAACCTTACTATATTTATAACTTGCCCAGCTTGATATCAATGAGTACTGTGTTAGATATTGTGAATTGAAGGAAGGAATTCTCCCCATGTGTTACCAGGAGCCAAACCCACATTATGAAGCCTCTTAAACAAATCTCGTCACTTGTCTGAAATATCTGACATATACGTATTCCTATATTCATCGCGATTTTTAAAGATTCAATATATTAGTTACTTCTTACTGTGTATTGTTTAGATTAAAAATTACTATAACTACTACGTTGAAATATTATGCTAAGTTAAACAAATTGTAATATCGAATTATTCCTTCAATAATACCGGATAAAAAACATCGGACCACTCGATAAAAACAACCGAATAACTAATGTAGGCTGCTTATTAAAGTCTACACATATCGTTAAGTTTTAACAGTTTTTAAAATTAAATAGTATAATAATAAATCATTTTAAAACCACAGATTTAACCGTATACGAATAAATAGTTTGCCATAATCTTTATACAAATATATTGACAAATATTGAGCCTATTTTATTTATTGTGAGTAAACGTCCAATAGTAGACTACCTACTGCACATCCTAAGTGTATAATCGTGCACGGCCAAACATGAGTGATGATTGATTAATCAACAGATGGAATAGATGATGTGATAGATGAGATGTACGATGGAATAATTGAGTTTCCATGTCCGTAACCGCGTCATATCGTTCCGTTCACTACATAAACATCATCTGCTATCAGCTAATGCTATTATGGTATGAAACATTGTTTCATTACATCTGTAAAAAAGCGATTGCGTTTATTTTTAACGCACTTTTATAGTCATATTACATTTGATATAGAAAATAAAACCAATTAATTTTAATATGTAACGAAATGAGCATAACGATTATGGATTAATGGATTGTCAGGATAAAATAATCCATATTCAGGAGCAAATTTATCATAAGTCAGTCTGACATTAATCCAGTCACAAATAAAGAACTAAGATATGTTTCCAACAATTAAAGATTTCAAAACAAAACATTAACTGTAATTGATGTAAAATTCTACTCTCATGAAAATTCTCCCTAAGATAGTAGAACTTTGATGTTTATATTAAATAGATTATAGATCTTGTAATAGAAAAGAATATTGAACACTTTTTGAATAGAAGTTCAATAATTTATGTCCGATTTGATTACTTTCAAAATTTTAAAATAATCTGAAGTTTCCTAAGTTACGTAAATAATCTTGTGAATAGAAAATTTGTATAAGGTTCTAATTTGTTTTAAATTATTCTGACAAGAGAAACATACATACATACATTTTTACATGTTGATACATAGTTGAAATAAATACATAGACCTTGTGTATTTCCTATACAAAGAGCAATAATAATTATTAAAAATATTACGTTATTAATAATCAAATGATAGTGTCGTTACATGTATGTGTTTTTATTTAGTTACTTATTATTATTTTATTTATTAAGTTTTTTCTTTTTCCTTCCTGAGGGAAGAGGACAGTTTGTTCCCGCACTTAGTCTTAAAAAGGACCTTTTTTCGCCTCCCTTACTTTAATTTGTGCCCTCAAAGACCGAGGCTTTTGCAAAAACCAATCAGATTTAAGGGCTCCTGTTCTCTAATGTCCTTGGGGCTGAGGAGATATGCTCCCAAGTATCTTTTCCGAGTCTACAATGGCAGGAAAATCCAACCAAATGTGCTCGCTGACTCCTCCTCTTCTCCACAGAGTCTACATTCGCTGCTCTGACTAAGGCCTACCTTCATAAGGTGCTTCCTCAGAGGGCCATGTCCTGTCAACATTCCTAATATCAGTCTTATATCCTCCTTATTCTGGTCTAGGAGAGCTGTCCACCCTTTAGCGCAAGGAGAGATAAACAATTTGGATGTTCCTCACCTCTTTGGTTTATATTTGTGCTTCCCTATTTACTAAGTTACTTATAAGGTAAAATAAATGTTATGGCCAATACAACCATTTCAGTTAAATTCTAAGGAACGCAAATGATATTCCTGTTTGAAGGTCCCTTAATACTAAAACACGTGGGACTGGAATCATTTCATTTCTGTCTGTCTGTTTGTTTGTCTGCTTGTCCCAATAAAATGATGAAAACGATCTGACCTACAAACTTGAAACAGTGCAAGAACCAACATTTGCATACGACAAAACTGATTTTGATGATGATAGTGCATGTGACCTTAATGTGAGCGTTAGCAAATACCTTTAATTGGTCTTATGGGTACACATGATATCATCCAGAAACTAACGGAGAAATAATACACCCATAATATACTCAAACATGTGATCTAACACATTTCGTCTAAATATACGAACACGTGCAACGATACTTCATAAACAATCGGAGTGTAAAGTTTTATTATTTCAAACATGATATGAAACCCTATTTAATAAAAAAAACCAAATGAATCTTATGGCAACATATGTCAAGTAATATGTTATATGTAGACTTTAAATATATCCATGACACTTCATTTGTTGTTCATATTGATCGAGTTACATGATGCGCTATTTTCAAGTTAATTCCTTTACTTGCATGAATTCCTTTACTCTTTGTCTAAATATCTGTAGGATATCTTGATAATGAAATAATTTGTATATTTTCTGCTTAATTGCACCGAAAAATCAACTTTTGCTTCTAACTATAGACACTTATAATATATTTAAATGTCTGATTCGGATAGCTTGAATAATCAGTAGATAAAGACATGGATTATTTTCAATATTATTTACCAACAAACTGTGTACACTGCAATATGTACCAAAAATACGGCTTTCGGTATAAAGTGTTAGCCCTTTTCACGCGGTATTTGTACTCAATTTTGACTCATAACACGTAATTAACTTTAAAATAGTTTTTTTTTTAATTTTACCAACTCTAATTTGTTTTTTAGTTAGTGGTGGCGATTAGGAATAAAAAATAATACAGTATCACAAAATAATCAGTCCCCTATATTTTTAACAAATTTTCAAATTTTACAAAAAATCGTCAGAATTCGCCATTGTATAGAACAATATAGGCCTATAACGACACAACAAATAAAATAAATAGATAATATAATGCTAAATACAACGGGGACACTAACAGTAAATAAGAAAATATGGCAAAACAGCGTTAAACACTAAAATATGCCATGCCGGGATATATCCGTTTACCGCGTAATGGTTCGCCGCAGACTGAGGCTAATTCACGCCACGAGGGACAAATCCACGCCCTCCCACCACTGCGACGCCCCAATGAGGTTCAAACTGTAACATCTGCTTTTCGGAACAAGTATTCAACACTCCCTTGAACTCTAGCGGATTCCATGGCAACTACAATGTATTAAATAACACAAAATAGACTTTGAAGGATATATCCGTTTACCGCGTTTGGGTCAAAATTAGGCCTAACGGATATATCCGTTTGCCGCATGGGAAGGGTTAGAGCCCATCTTTTCATGGATACAGAGTTCTTGTAAATTGCGCAAACAGGATCGAGCACCTAATCATGTTTGATTACACCTTTCATTGACATGTCCAGCATTCTACTCCTGTCTTTATTGATTACTCAGCAAAGTCTGTATGATTGATACCTTTGTAATTGTTATTTAAAATCAATTAATTAAATACAATGTTAGACAAAATAAAACTAACAGTATTACAGGGTTAAATCAATTCGATCTTTTTCTATTATAGTTTTGTGACATGTACTGATATGTTAATTTCGAAGACAAGAAAATTGGGTAAGAAGGAAGAGATTTGAAATGAAGGAGAAGAATTTAAATCTTAATATAAATTTAGACACGAGAGAAGGTAAGTTGCTGCTTAAAGTGATTGGATGACGTAACAAGTCCCAACGTCGAACTCTCGTCTCCGTTATAGAATGTGACGTCTCGCAACCAATAATGTATTTGATATCTCTGCCACGTGCACCACGGCTCTTATATAGTAAATGTTCCCTCTTCTCAAGAAGAGAGAGATTTCTCTATCCAGTTTCATGAACTCTGAAATAGTTTTGAAAACGAAATATCTTCAAAAAAGGTTGAATTCACTATGAACTGTGTCAAATCTGAGCGACTAAATAAAGATTTTTACCTTTTAACACTGTAAAATTAAAAACGAATTTTTAATTCCACTTTTGGTAATTATATTTCAAAAGTAATTGTGCCCATTTTGAACTTCTGGATACGAATGTACTGGCTCCTTGCTTTTGGTCTCTCAGTGTACCCCATATTTTGGGACAACTTAACCAATAAAAGGTCTTGGCCTACACTTTATTGCTAAAAGTATCACCCAGCTATCCCTCAACTGGGAATTTTGAATCCTGTGCGGAAAGGTATAACAGAACTGGAGACCATGGGTCTTAAAAGCTTCCGGTTTCTAGAATGCTTCCGCACTCTGAAAGCTGCCTGACTTGGTTTATAAAAATCTAGCATATAGAACGTTTCAAACAGAAAACTCTGACCTCTGCGAATCCCGGTTGTACCTCCATAATTCGTAACTATTGGAATCTATCAACATCTGGGAGCTTCTGAAATTTTTATCATAAATTAGTTTATTAATACTTCCGGCTTCTGATTAGTTGAAGGTAAAATATTAATTGTTATGAAATAATTTTTTTCCGGTTTGTGTTCAGAATAAGTTATTACATGTACGTGCCTTCAATGGATTATCGTGTACTTTACGCTCATTTAAAAAGACAATGATATTTCAAAATGACGAATGGTTAATGAGGCGGGGAGATTGAAAAATCTGGGATTCCCCAGAAGCTTCTTCAAGTTCTACGAGTATCTAGCAATATGGCAGTTCCGAGTACAGGAGCTTAGAGTGATAAGAGTACAGAGGTAGAGAATGTGCATAGGACAAAATCTCAAAAAAGTTGCAAACTTCCAAATGCTAAGTTTTCAGCGTCTATAAATCTTCTAGAGGTTGTTTTAAGAGTTCAGAATTTCAAGTGTATTAGTTTATAGAGGAAAGGACCTTTAAAAGGCAAAGATGCCACATAAGCCGGGAGCTCCTAATGAAAGGATGCGTACAGAGATTTGTATACTTCATCTGAGAAAGGTATTTAATTAATTTTTAGGTAAGATTTAACTATTGCCCTTTAAAATGTATTACGGTGCTGTTATATAAGCAAATATTTATCTAAAAAAGAATATTTGCTACGGTTGTTTCTTTTGGTTTTAATTTAAAGTAATTGAACTAAATATTTGATAAGAGTACGTAACAAAATTACACGAATTCCAAATAAATGTATACATATATTTATTGGAATTATTTATTACGTAAAGCATAAACGATGAATAAAGAAACGTAATTAGCCGAGCAGCTGTCATGGCGAACAATAAAGTTTGATTTAACATTTTCACTTCCATGGGATCAAAGAGCTTCCTTTACACTCATTAAGTACCAAAAGGCCCGTTGAACAGATAATTACTTGTAAAGAGTTTTGAGATTGTTTTAGTCTGGTAATTTTTAAACGTTTTCTTACAAAAATATATAGCTTTGTTTAGTTTGCTACATAAAAGTTATGTGACAACACATATTAACATAATAATGATGGGATAATAGGGCTTAATTCAGTATACCTGATTTAACATTTAGATACACAGTGTAGGCTAGATTCGTATTACCCCATTGTATTATTACTACTTGGGAGATCTAAAACACATAAACACACACAAAGTATACATGAAATATTTTCGATTCGTCCATAGAGAAACATTTTCATGAAACTTCACTATACCGATGTTTATACGTACTTTAAAGTAACTTAGACGTATGGTGCGCTAAAATATTTAACAACAGATATTGTTCAAGAATGTTACTGTTATTAATAGTAATACAAGGTAGAAGTTATGAGTACGCTACACCAAGTTTAACGTAACAAGCTTCACTGAGGCTGGATGAAAAAATCTCCAGTCGGCTATACCTTCATGTGTTATTATCCCATGTATTAAAATTTCATATGATTTTATAAATTTTAATTACAAATGTGTTTATTTTGTAATTGTTTCATTGCCATCATGGTTACCCATATGACCAATGTAACAAATTTTCACGCACAGCCAAATCCTCCAAATCATCGAAGTCAATATTGCCTGTGTACAAGCGAAGCTTAATAAAAAAGTCTATAGACTAGTTTTTTTTAGAGATATTGATTGGAAAGACATGCAAATGACAAAGACAGACATATAAACAGACAGTAATCATAATTTTTCCATCCCTTCCCGTTATAGGCTTCGCTAACGCTCCGCCAATAACACGTACATTCGTGTATTTCGAAAGATCGTGTAGCTGATTGGCAGAAAATGACAAGGTAAATTGATAGAGGACGATGGAGCACTATCATTGCAATACCAAAGCCATATTTCATGTGTGAGCACACATCACATTCAAACGTTATTTCTTTCCGTAATGAAGTCTCAAGATAATGGTGTTGTGATATATCTGTCTTGTTAAATCTGCATTGTAACTTCAATAAAAATACTTTATATAAACAAAACATTGTACTATAGCTAGGACATTATTTAATTTGTAAAACCATTTCAAGCGCTGTTTACTTTCTGTAGAACACATTATTTATTTCCTAACTTTCCACAAAAAACCGTAGATCCTTATAAGAAGATAGTTTATAAATATTCACACCGTTAAGAACGGTAAATGCATCAACCAAAAAACGCAATATCACGTACTGTATGTAACGGATTAATGCTTTGTGATACTAAACCTTGAAACTATTAACCGGCTTACATTTTAACAGTTATTCTTTATCACTTCACATTATCATTGCTGTATACCATGAAATTCCAGTAGGATGTGTTACATAGTAATAATTTAGGAATTTGGTAGTGACTTTTTTGTTCGCCTGAGAAGCTGAGAAACCTCTCGTTGTACGTAATCGTAAGAGAACCTGTCCGCTTTGCTACCGCAGACAGGATATTCAGGACGGGTGATTTTGGGGTTAGGTGCCGCCTCATCGTGATATTCCAGTCATGCCATCTTGGAAGAAAATTATGCTCTGTTTAGCATATTTCAGTCAAAGCGGGCCTGGGACGCCGCATGCCCAGGCTAGCAACAGAATTTAACACTAAGGCCACTCACCAAGTGTATTCTCCATAGATCCACAGTAGACTTGACCCATCGATCCACCATTCTACCTCCATTTATCTTTATCTGCGGGAAGTGATTTGTCCATATAGGCTGTCGTCATGTAAGTGACATATAGGTTTTTTTCTATAGACAGTGTAACTTCAACTGGAAAATATAAACCAACCAGAAGCGAACCTTACTTACCCCATAAGTGATTATGATAGTGAATACGCTACTAGTGACTTCATCATTACTGACTCATATTACTGGAGATAATAATAATGTCGAATGTGATTACTAACTACTAGAATTATTACATTTGATATTATCACATATGATAATTTTTATTTACTAGAAGTTTTGCAACGGATTCATTACATGAGAATAAGGTAATATAGTGAAATATAAAAGAGTACATTTCATAAATATGGCACGTGGGGAAGGTAATAAATCTTCACACACGGCTGCTCAGCGCTGTCTGACACTATGGAGACAGTTTTCATGTCTGTGTCTGCTCTTAGCTTACTACCGGTACATTGTACAAGGCTGCAGTTTCATTTTACAGAACGACAACCTTACATATGACTCTAACGTATGAATAATTACATTTATTGCAGTAATTTAACAATCTTTTATGTTTCAAAGCGTTAGTCTTCGTTTAAATTTATTTTGGAGAAGAAACAATCAGTGGATTTTGCGATTTGGTTGCCAGTTTAGGAGTGCCTCGAGGCTTCAATTTAGGCTCACTTTTGTTTATTTGTTTATAATAATTAAATTTCAATTCAACATCTACTTAGAAGTAGTATAGTTTTTCGTTTAGTCATATTATCTACGATTAACTAATCATTCTTAATCTATATTTAATCTTCGTTTAAATCTATTTTGAAGAAGAAACAATCAGTGGATTTTGCGATTTGGTTGCCAGTTTAGGAGTGCCTCTAGGCTTTAATTTAAGCTCACTTTTGTTTATTTTTTTTATTATAATTAAATTTTAATTCAACATCTACTTAGAAGTAGTATAGTTTTTCGTTTAGTCATATTATCTACGATTAACTAATCATTGGAAATGACCATAAGGACACTATAAGGACCATAAGGCTAAGGACGCTAATAACACTCATACTAACCAGGTGTACGATGTTGTTATTGTTGTAATCGATAATTATTTGATATCCTGGTATTTATAATCTCTCAAAGGATCTTTCTCTCACTAGAGGTTCAAGAATTCTAAGAGTAAACTGCCCTGTTTCTCTTTTCTGGAACCATAATGCGTATTTTTAATACCTCGGTATTGAGGTAAGTTACATTTTATTAATTTTAGAATCGGGTGTAATTATTTTATTAGAAAGATCATATATTTTTCCTACCTTGTATAGAAAAATTAGAAGAACTTATTAGGAAGTTATGAACTCATAGCGAAAATCATATTAATCTTTAACAATTATTTACAATCTTTAAGACGCAGTTGTAATTAAAAAATTTTGGTCTATTTAACTTTATCAATCAGTATTCTTTGTTAAATTAAATTTCAGTACATTTTATGGTTCCGTGTACTTCAACTCACAAAAGGAGTGATTAACACATTGTGGTTACTTGACTCGTTATTAGTTACATTACAATATAAACGAAATTTTTGGGTAGTAAGAGTCATCTTTCATTTCCTTTTATTACTTGTGCCAGTAAGGTAAGATAAGTTGTACGTGATATCCATCAAATATTGATGGATATATAGTTTCAGTATTTTCACTTGGTATATGACTCATCGTTCCGCCCTGGTTAACGTTGAAAATATTAACAAAGTTAAAGATGACGTAGGTAGAAATTTGGTAACTGCGCTAATAAGCGAGTCAACAATTAAGATGTTTTGACAAGAATCTCTCCACCCCTCAAAACTGGCTGTATACAGTATACTACAGTGACCGTATGTTTCAGCATGGTTCTGCTAAGTACTTTGCCACCATACACGTTTGTGAATACGATACACAACATACCGTGTATTTTACTGCACAATAACATTTTGTTATTCTTAGTATCCTTGTCAAATGTATGTTTGATAATAGAAGATTATGTAGGAAACAGGATTTTTCGGATAATTGTCCAGTTCATTTCATAAAAGAAACACTAACACTACTTTCAAGATTTTTAATCTTACCTCTTCTTCAAGTGGATGATAACTTAATACATAACTACAAATTAGGTTACAATTAAAGAAATGATACCAGATTCATCAGCATAAGACACACGCATACGTCAGTAATCAGAACAAACCAGTTGTGTGTCAACTCCAAGCATACTATCTGCAAAACATGCACTTACAATTAAATAGATTAAAAAAATTAAATAAATACTAATATGAAACCAAACTGAAGAAAAAAGTTTAAAATATAATTAAAAGATTCTTAAGATAGGTCAAATGAACTAAAAGACTATAAGATGGCATTTATAACATATTTATTATACACGACTAGATTAACATGGTTCATCTCTAAAACAACAAATAAAAAATAAATAAACGCGTACATTGTCCTTTTGCTTACATAAATATACATTAGTAATTGGTTTAGATACAAAAATGTATTGTTTTTGTATTGTATTGGTTAAGAGATGACTCGAAATTTGGGTTCTAGGATACTAAATAACCTATTTATTTTAACTGCGTTTTATTTATTTAAGTGAAAGAATAAATTTTGTAACATTTAATTATTTTCGTAAAAAATCAGGGATATACTAAGATTATTGAATTTTTAATGCAATATTTTGTGACTCAATTAGGTAGCATCCGGGGGGTTTTAGTAAACTTTGGAAAAGCATGAAACTTGTGTAAGTGGAATAATTAGATTGTTATTGATAGTGGCTTATGCCATTAAATATATTTTGTAAATTTTATTACGACTAATATATCACTCCGTCCAAACAGTTTAATAAATATTTCAAATTAATAAATGGCTTCTGACAGTTAATAATTTATTTAAAGGTGTAAATTGCACAGCATCGTTCAATTTTAGAGGAGGTATAAAGTTTTCTCGTATTCATTACAACACATAAAAATGAAAGATTTCTAGTTTATATATTTTTACTTCGACAGAGAGAACCGCCATCAATGAGTTATTTTGACAGTTTCCAACTTTGTTGAAAGGATTGGAAGCACTGCATTTACGAAATTGAAAATCTAAAGGTTTGATACACTTCATTCTGGACAGTGATGCATTTCATCATTCAAAATTAACATCATAGTATTCCTGTGTAACACTGCTTCGAAAAATTGCTTACACAATTAATTGTTTTTTTTTTAATATCTCGAAAGTTTGAATCATCTAAGAAGCGAGGAGTTGTCTAAATGCTTGCAACCAGTGATACAGAAGCCATATTGATCACTGACTCTGGTTAGTGGTTGGTTAAGCTTTATTCAAGCACGATAAGGCATTGCCACTTCAATTCGCATATAGATATGACTGCTTGTTTTTGACATAAATTATTTTATGGGAAATTAGCTTTGTGCGTTGGCAACACTGCAGTCGGATATATTGCCTTTATTGCTACAATCCCATCAGAAATAATTTTTTTAGAAATTTACTTTCAGATACTAAGTTTTACATCAAACTTTTTCAGAAAACCCTGCTTTCAGATATTTAGCAAAGTGTAAATATATGTATTGGTTGTTAAATATCATAATGAGTACTTAGTGAGGTACATTAATTACATTACACTACTGGATATATTTACCTTACAAATATATCAAATTTTAAATGTTTGATTCATAAAGTAAACATATAACCAAGCATACAATGAGCGTAACTGTAATTAAGGACACTCGCTGTTCATGAAGCGACAATAATTCAGTAAAACTGCCCGTATTTATCGAGTTATGTGATAATTAACAGACGGAGTACTTGTTAATTGTGTGAGTAATGGAGTAATTTATTAACTATCACATTATCTGCATATCGCATATTCTGCTGTCCATAACTACATTTATTGAGATCATACTTGACGCCAGTATTCAATGATAGTGAATATAGATTCTTTAATCGTGTACAATTAAAATTCAGTGCATTATCAATTAGAATTTCATTGTTTTTAACCAATAAATACGATTTTGGTATATCATATAATATTATATAATTGAAGCCGTATTGGGATTTATAATATTAGTACAGAAATAATATCCTATATTTAATTTATTCATATTTTCAGATTATAAAAATTGAGCTAACGTATAAACACAACTATTTAACTTTAATTTTTGACATTTTACCCTAAATTTATTAGACTCTCATATTCTTTTTTTATAGATTATATTATATAGTTTTAGAAATGAACTATATGTTTTTAAAAGATTCTAAATATCTTTGAGTACATTTGTGTTCGTATTTCAATACATAATAACTATTGCTGTTTCCAGTTAAACCTACGCGTTGTGCTACCACTATCGAAGAAAGGTAATACTCCTGCTGCGTTAATGTACTGTGAAACAATTAATTAGAAGGAAGGTGTAATCTGTTTTTGTCACATAATAACAGTAATCAGAGAATCGACTTAATATATTTTAAAACAATAAAATATTAATTTGAAACCATTCAATTAAGTATAGTGAAACCGTTGTGGATTGGAAATTGTGTAATATTTAAACCCGAGTACGAGTTGTCCTTGCCAGATCTGTGTTTGCAATTGACACAGGATCATTATGCCTGGTGAAAATTGAACATTTTAGGTACAGCTTGATTAAGAAAACATTCAACATAAGCTCTTCATCATCCTTCAACGATAATATTTATATTATAGACTGCGAATAAAGGAAAATGACCTAATTGAATTGCCAGTTACCATTCAGGATGCATTCCTTCATTTTATTCGGTACGAATATAGTTCTTTGTATCCTTTATCCCCTGCTGTAACTAGAGACAAGCTTCCTTTGACAGAGAATGGTAAAACTACATGTAACACAGAACTCTCGTGTAGACGACATATCTTGAGTTCATATATTGCATAGCAAACTTTAGCTGTACATTCTTGCGAAAACAGCGGATTCTTCTGAAACTGGAGTTTCTAAACTTAATGCAAGTTTTGATAAAGGAATATTTTCTACCTTCAGATCTATTTTATAATCCAAATTATTGCATATATATATATATATATATATATATATATATATATAATTTATTTTAATAAACATTGAATCGCAAAAAGTACTTGCTCCGCCGGGACTCGAACCCGGATCTCTTACTTGCCGGGTGAATGTGCTACCATTACACCACAGAGCCCTCACTTTTTACGATTCAATAATTTTGAATTTGGCCGTTTCTTTCACATATGTGTTTAAATAACCAAACTAACATATGATCGGAAGACCAAATACCTGTCAAATGACTTCTGTTTACATTCATTAAATTTGTATAAATGGCAATTTAATTTATTTCAATAAACATTGAATCGCAAAAAGTACTTACTCCGCCGGGACTCGAACCCGGATCTCTCAACTGCCGGGTGAATTTATATATATATATATATATATATATATAATTTGTAGTTTTAATAGTTTATTGTAGAAATGATGTAGTAAAGCACTTGACAGTTGTACGCAGATAGAAGGGTTTGCACGGGAGAATTCAAGTGTCTCAAAGTGCTGATTTTCAGAAGGACGCAAATAATCGAATTCAATATAGCCTTTAGAATTCATAAATTGTGATCTTTTGTATGTCTTTAATGAAATCGTAGTTACAGAAATATGTATTTATGAATCTAAAGTACATAGAAAAATATTTTCTATTATTTGAAATCTTAATGTTCTAAGCGGACAAGACATCACTTGCCAATTCGAAAGGATAAAAAATATTTCTTAAATGACTGATAGTTAAAGATACAAAAAGGATTAAAGGTTAAAAGCGAACATGAACTATACAGTGTACGAAATAGAACGATCAGCCCACACGGAACATAATTACGGTTTTTGTGTGTTGCTGTAAAACGAGTTCAGCACGAGTCAGGACCAACTTCAACTTTAAATTAGATTGATTCTGTTCGAACTTTGGTAATAAAACGATATTTATTATGATTAAACTTTGAGTCTGGAATGGGTTTCCAGATTATGAATGTAGCAGTTGATAAAAAGTATTATACTGATTAGATTTCTTTACGTCAAGTTCCTAAAGTCTATAAGAGTTACATTTAAATTACAGAAGTATTATTAAATATCATGCTATTTAGGGGTATTATTAAATAAAAGAGGATAATTGGCTAAAAAGTAATTGGAATACGTTTATCTTTACCGTTATTTTATTGATAATACGCAAACCATATTTTGATAGTAATATGAGTTTCTGTCTTATATCCATGTATGCATAAAAAAGGTAAGCCGACAATAATAAACAGTCTTAAAATCTTTAAGTGACTCATAAATAATACGTAACATCTGTTATATCTTTTATAAATATTCATTTTTAATTTACTAAATATTTTTACTGTTTTTAACTTATCCAGTATTAACAAGTAAACTGTAGCTATATAAATCTTAACTACAATTATTAAGATTAGTTAATTTTATATAACATGATAATTTTATTTTTATAAAACGATTTAAACAAATGTAACCAATTTATAGAAATACCTAGGCCCAAAACCACCAAAATATAAATATAAGTATACTTGATTATTACTTATCATCAACAATCATTTAAGTATCACCATTGTATAAAACTGCTACCCCTTAGAAATGTATCTAAAATGCTTAATGTTATGTATATACTCGGATTACTAAATATATTAAATTCACGTGAATTATAGAACTGATCATTCTCACTCTATACATAGTAGAAAAAGGATATTTGGCTAGCTGATTTTATATGTCTCTGGAATTATATAGTTATAACTCTACGCTTTTTTTATAGTAATATTATTTTGTTCTTTTATGCCACAAATTAAGACACTTCCAACTGACATTTACAGTTAAATAATTTGCATTTTTTGGAAGTGGTTTTTGTTGTGGATATTTTATAATGACGATGCTGTACATTATAGTTTGGAATGCTATTTTAAAAGAAGCGGTCAACAATAAACCTGTGTACTGCCGAATACTACATGTTACACCGCGGGTTACAGCTAGTATTGTATACTTGCATAACTACACAGACTACATAATTGTATTTGTTACCTGTCTAATCTGAGTTGGAAAATATTGCAATTTAATTATGTGCATATATTTTTTTTCTAAACTAATGCAACCGTTTAATAAAATGAAGCAAAATATGATATATAAAAGCAAAGTGCTGTCTTGGAAATGTATTGTTGATTATTTAATCATCTGAAGGTTTGTGACAAAAGAAGCTGTTAACATATTGAACACTCGAAAGTTAAGTAGGTATCGGAAAACGCCTCAGTTGTGATCTTGATCTTGTGGTAATTTAATTGTAAATTTAGATACTTGGAGTTGGAAATTGGATGCGTCGTCGATACAGAAAATTGGGTTTCTTTCTTTGATATTATCTTCAAGACTGTTTGGTTACTAGATTGATTGTATTCTATACCTAATCGTGTTGTTTTACTCCTAATACTACAATTTCCCTTAGAAACTAAAAAACCTTAATTCTTATTAAAACCAATTTAAGTTCAAATTATTGTTGATCTAGGTCCAAAATATTTTTAGTTCTTGAAGTGAATTTCTTAGAAAAATTCAATAATGCCCACACAGAGGATGTCTGAAGTTCGTAAAATATATCTATGTAAATAAAATAACCAGTAAAAAAATGTTGATGATAACTTTAATAATTTTTAATTGATGACATTTTGCCAATTCGTATTTATTATAAAAAGTGTTGGAGTATGTTAGAAATTACTAAATAAAAACAAAATTTAGTTCAAAAAAATGAAAATTATTAATTTGTTTATGCAGATAAAATATTTCAATAAGCAATTGAAGCATTTAATTATTGGTTTTAATTGAACATACAAATAAGGTGTTTAACGATATATTAAAATTAATTGTAAGATTCCAACGATTATAAATGATGTAGTCACCTAATATTCTAGCGTTGTAGTACTTTATTATTAGATTGCAGTGGAAAAATTAAATATACATTTACCAGTACATATTCAGATATAATGTTTGGACATAGAATGATTTATAATTTTTTAATTCTTGAAAATATGACATTTAGCTTTGGTGGGAGAGGATGATAAACGTGTCACTGGCTGGAGTATCAACACTTGGTACGGAAGTTTTATGTGTAACAGAAATACATACCACCCTATACTAAAGACGTTATGTAAGTTTGTATTATATACAAGTTAAAATCAAGGACGACTTTTTCAATTATTGGTTCTAATTATACTTAAACATTGTAAACGATTTGGTCAACTAAAAATATAGCGCTGTAATATTTTATTCATAGACTGCAGGAAAGAAAAATTAATGTACCTTTACTAATATTAAGAAATCATGTTTCTATGTATAATGATTTAAGATCATTGTATGGTTAAGAATATGACATTTAGCTTTGGTGGGAGAGGATAAGCGTCCTACTGGCCGGAGGATCAGCACAGTACGGAAGCTGTAAGTGTAACAGAAAGACATACCACCCTATACTTAAGACGGCAAGTCCCAAGTTTGTGTAATATCTATCGAACTTTGGCTGTACGTCTCTTACTTCAGATGTCTTACGCTCCCTCTCAAAACTTTACTGCAACTTTACTGGGAAAAAATTAAATCGAAAATTTATGTATATTCATAGTTAGTTTGAAATTTCTTTCCAACACATTTTTTAATCTTTGACGTTGAAATTTTCTTTACGCAACACGTTTTGAAATTTATTTACCAAATCTGTATTAACATCAGATCAATTTGGTAAAATAAATCTTGTATTTAAAGAAATCTTGATTTTCTAAGAATAGCATTGGCACTTTGAACAATAAAGTCATAAACGATAGTGATGTAGCACTTGACTGAAATACGGGCTTCTGTTAACGATATTCTTCTTTCTACAGGGCTTTCTCGATTTTTTAAATACTTCATTTACTACTGAATGGATACGCATAAATTAAAAATCGTAGGTTTTAAATCGTGCTTTAAGTATTTCTGTTGATTTTTGTAGTTATTTTGTGATAATAACAGTTGCAAATTATTGTTATCTGATTCGAATGGAAACGGCAGTAATTCAGTATAGAGAACAATGGGTAGCTCGTTACCTCTATGTATCGAGATATTCAGGTATCGAGTATTGAAATTCACTTAACTACCCCTAATAACAATCTTTGGATCAAACAGCTGATTATATCTAATAGGATTAAATCTTAAAAAGGTAAAATAATATATGGTTGACTGATAGATTAGACTACGTGATTCCCTGGATACAATTATTTAAAAATAACTAAACTAAAGACATTTGTCTCCTTTGCACTAAAGTTACTAAGCAAGGGAAGATGATTGCAATTGTGACATTCGCTGTGCATAAATTTATTTGTTATTTCAGTTAAAATTTGCTTTTTCATCAGACGTATAAAGTTAAGTTCAAAATAAAATAGCCTATAAATACCGTGATTATTCGTAGAATAATTACTGTACCACGTAACTAGAGGAATGACAGGTGAAAAAGCCGGAAGTTACTTAAGGATAAAAAATAAAACGGCCTAGATTCCCTAAATAATGAGTTACCCAGTTGAGTTGCAGTCGAAATGTTTTCCTATACAATAAAGCTGCAAGTGGTACAAACAATGTTTACAAACATAATGCGGGTAGAATTAGGTATAAAAAGATATACATGACATACTGTATTTGATTCTATTGGACACTACAACTGTTTATGCTGATCTTCTGTTCTCAAATAAGATCAAATCTCACCAACACTATTTGCGGTTACCTGTAAAATACTTGGAATTTTGAAGTAATAATAAGCGTTGATGCAAATATTTCTCAGTACTCCAGGAACCAAAATTCGTAAAAACGTTGTAGCAGAGAGCGGAGAGTCCTATAACGAGATTCTCCACTTTGTTTGTCATGTGAGGATTTAATTAATATGCACATTCACTGATAACACGATTTGGGGGCGCTTTGTTGGACAAAACTCCGATAACGAAGTTTATTTTTGCGCGTTTTTATCAAAAGGTTTTAAATGACGTTACAAGCGACATTGATGTAAAATAATATTAAAAAATAATTATGAATATCTTTGTTGTTTTTATATATAAGGATTGATCTGAATTTAACACACTTTTTAAAAATTTGCCTATACCAATATTGCACTAAGTTACCATCCATATACTAAAACCACTAATTAAAACTTATTACAAATCAACAAATGTTTCCAGTTTAAATTTGGACACGGTGTAACATGCAGTGTCCTTATACCTTCAGGAATCACATTAATTAGTTGAAAAAAACTTGTGGATTTTACTGTTTTGCAAACTTTTACCTGTATAAAGTACAATCCTACAATCCTTAGACTGGACGATATTACAAGGAAAACTGATGGAACTGTGACAAAGGTAGCAATGGAATCCACAAGGTGCTGGAGGTAAGATCAAATAAGCTGGAAAGACATGGAAAGAGCCCAAGAGGCTGGAAGATAATTGTCATAAATGGAGGAAATTGATGATAGACCTAAGCTCCTTTGAGAGTGACAGGGATTAACGTAAAATAATTTACACACAAACAAAATTATAAAAATATGTTTTAAAGTACCGGTACTGGAAATGATTCTTGAATAGCTGCCGCAAAAGAGATGAAAGTATTTTAAACAGTCAAAGATGGTACAGCTATATTATTGAAATTGAGAGGGTTAAACATTATTTGATATTCAACATGTAGATGTTCGAGCACTCAGAATATTACATCCCTTCTTTAAATTTTTAATTGCACATTAACAAGTAAAAACTTTTACTGAACATTGGTTCTATTACTTATTGAAAACGTTAGACATTCATGTTTTATAAAACTATTGTATAGAATCTAAGTAAGTAAGTAACAACTAGAACTGCCAGACAAAACTATGCAGTCAGGAGGTGAAGTAAAGCGTTACCGCTCCATTGTGCCGAACTGGACCGAGACCCAACTGGAGCAAAACGTGGATTTATGTTCCACCGGCTCGCCGCATAAACCAGTTAGCCCGAGCTTTGCTTCTCACATCCGTCCTTTTGTTGTTCAATACACTAATAGTTCATGCTGCAACTGTCATTAAGTCTGGTGTAGAAAGTTTGAAGAGGGTATTGTGAAAAAAATTCTTTCTTTTATTCAAGCAACGTTTTTAATGATAAAGGTAACCCAGTATGGAATTCACACCTTTAGAAGATAAACATATCTAATCCAAGATTTTCCACTTGTATCTAAACATCTTTAGTTCGATTTAAACTTATATCTGAATAATTACTGTAAAGTACTCTAAATACGTGCTCATCAATGTATTGGTTTAGAAGGTGCATCATGATCATAAATATATTTTTATAGCGTGCTCTATATCAGTTTAAATAATTATAGAAAATAATATTTAATTGAGCGAGAATATCGAAGCTATTTACTGTCTGTCTGTCTCCATTTCCTCACGATATATAGAGTAGAACTAGACTATATACATGAAATTTACATGAAGGTTCATTCGTATATAACATATAATTAGATAATGGCAAATGTTAGTCCATGGAATATGGCTGAGCGTTAGTGAATATTTTTAATATGTCAACTTAGTAACCCCGATTACAGCGAGATGAAATTTTAATATTTGAAATAGAAACACACGTAGCTATAGATTTGAAATGCAACCTCAAAATGCAAATATAAATGGACAAATTTGAACTGAAACTTGAGATCCGGAATTGCACATCTGCTTATTTCTATGGTGTGGATGTCGTTTTGTTCGGAAGTGAAAATCCATTCTTTCTTCATTTCAGATTCCCAAATGTGAAATATTAAACGAATAAAACTGAAACATTTAGAGACGGAATAAACCTCCATAAAAGATGTGGAAGCGAGTGAAAGATAACCACATTTGACTGAACGTGTGACAAGCCTGACGCAGCGTATGACGTCAGACCCCCGGCAACGTTATTGAATGTGACGCCTCAAAACCAATATAGTATTTCACGTCACTCACTCGAGCACAGTGGCCCTTATATAGTAATCGTTCCTACTGATTCTACTCAAAGAGTGAGAAACTCCTGCAGTTACTTTTTTATGCCAGTAAATTTGTTTTATTAAATTTGTATCTTACTTTCAGTCTTGTTATAAAAAAGTTTATCGGTTCACCCTTTTATCCACCCAAATATCCATGGCGTATCATATTTACATTTTGTTTTATATATAATACTCAATGGGCTAAATAGACATAGACGACGATACTAATCAGATGAATTTTGATGTATGCAATTTTTGGAGTTAGTTTTTTGCGACCGTGGACAGGTGTGGATTCCCGTGTTATTGGATATTCATACCTTTAGATGCCGGGGGACTCTGAGTGCGAAATCTGCTATACTCTAATCTCCTTTGTAAATGTGCCTATAGACAGAGTGTCGACGCCTAAGATAGTCTATTGGGAGGATGAGACATCTTAGCCGTACTGTGCTGTGCGTGCAGCAGGTGAGTGACATCATTCCTTTATTCAACCGTCTTCCCTCTATGTCCACTTCCCCTTCCGATCAGCTTTTGTTCTTAACTTCAAAATCATTCACATTAAATGCCTACATTTAGTGGACACATATTATTTTTTTTTTTACCCATTGTAGGTTTAACTGGAAGGTATAAGCCAATCAGAAATAAACCTTCCTGGATTAGAGTTCACTGTTAGCGCTCGGCCTAACATCTCTTTCACAAAATTAGTTGAAAGATATTATGGAGTAAATTATGCAGTAGATTTTCGAAAGGTTTGTTACAATGACTGGAGTTCATCATTGAACAGTAGAAAAATATATCTAATAAAGATCATAGCTAAGAGGAAATGACAAATGATTCAGAACAAATGTGATTTTATTATTTAGAGAAGGAAATAAAGTATTCATGCATCAACCATTAAGAAAGAATCTCAATATAGAGGTATTCTAGAATTTAAGTATTTAATTTATTTACTAAGGAGTTAAAGGAACCAGGATTAAAGGACCTTTAATGGCATCACATACCTCCAATAATTATACTTAATAATAAACTATTGCATTAATGTTTATTACACTTCCACAAACTGTTTTTTTTTTTTTCTGTTGAGTTGGTTTAGGAAAAAGGAATTTTAGAACTGTTTATAATCTTGATTAGTATATTCCTCAGAACGTTTTTCTGATAAGTGAAATAAAAACTTATAGTTACTATATATTTGATTAGACGGTATTTATTCGACAATATATGACTAGTAGTAATACATACTACAGTTCAACAGGTTTTGGTTTCAGTTCTAAATTTCACATCGCTATCTGTACAGTTTCAGATTTTATTCTACTTAGTTAGCATTCCCATTGCAGATCTAGTTTCAGGATCCTTTGACAACACTATTTATATATATAACATAGCAGGTTTAAAACTGTTAGGACGGGAAATATAAAGCTTTGACATTTGTGTACTTGGAGAGGGGGTGTAATTTATTGCCAGGAGAGGAAAGAGTAACTAATAAAGTTTGATTAAACATTCCCATCGCCACACCAGAGCCCTTCTCCTCCCCTTACTAATTACGTGTCAAAGCCGGTGTAAACGTTCATTACCTGTAAGTGGCGTTATATGTCACACTGCAATTCCAGCTAACTGGTAATGTGAAACTTGGATTTTTTATTAAAAACATGTAAAATACTACAAATTCTACTATAATGGAACAACAAACAACAGTTAAACACTTAGTTAAAGACAGTTAGAAGTATAACAAGGAAGTTTGTTCGTTTACTTTCTTTCTGCAAAAGAAAAGAAAGTATATAAATAGTCATTGTAGTATTGATTTTCTATTTACATTTATATGTGTACCCAAATCAGACCATATTCAATAAATGATTTATTAGGCATTAATAGAATGTACAAAGAAGAAAACAACAGCATCTGCTAATTCACTAGTGAAAGAAGTTACTTTTTCACCGAAGACTAAGCTACTACTAAAACAGGCACGCCACACCATCTGTCGTGTAACAATCTGCATTAAGGTTGCATGAACCATTTCAAGTTTCTAACTCATTTCATTAGGCTACATGTGTTACTACATTGCATGTTAAAACGTCATACATTGTACTCAATTTGTTTACAAATTTATTTACTCCGCAAATTTCTCATTGACGTCATGTTTAACCACAAGATTAAGGTATACATGTTCACGACCACTCAACTAAATCCCACTTCCCGGGACGTGTATAATCATTAAACTCGAAGTTTCTCGTACACCTAGAAATGAAGGTTCATGCAAAATCTTTAACTCTATAAAGTAGTTTGTTCTAGAAATATCGTGTGGACATACAAACTTACAGAAATGGAGTGTTATAGGCCCTTTGAGTTAAAGTTTTGTTTTAGGATTCAATAACGCTAAGGGAAGAACTTTTGTGTTGTAGAAGCTTCATAAAAACTATTTACTTATAGTATATCTAATTTTATTTGCAAATTTTGTACATATTCATTACATTGGAACGTATTAATTAGGTTATTGCTTTTGAAGTTAAAAGATTCCATGATGGAAAACAAATAATAATCTAAAAAGAAATTTTCTTAAATATGCTAAAATTAAGCTTTTTGACAGTGCAATATTTAGAAAACTGTATGGTAGAGCATACGTCAGTTCGGAAGTAGACACATTTGAAAGAAAGCAAGCCAATAAACATATACTGATTCACTATTACCGATGATAAGACCAACCTTGATACCCGATTATTGATGACTACATTTAAAGTGACTCCCGACTACTACAGTACACCTACATTAATAGTAATGCAGACTACTAGTGCCTTACAACTAACGGTAACTACATCAACAATTACTTTTAAAATTCGCTTAAGAAGGAACCTAGCTACGATAATAGAAGCTAACTCGTTGAAAGGAGCTAATAGTTAAATTGTACCCATAATATTCGCTCTAGTATTCAGGAGGTTATAATAAACACTCCATTTACTTGGAGACCGATGCATTATTCAGGTGCGGATATAATGATGAGAACTGTTCAAATTTAGCATTCCATCAATAAAATAGTGGCATCAATTTACGATAGTGTGGTTGGCGCATCCAATGTGATTACCAACTTTGGGCAATTGGTTTTGTTAATCAAGACCTTGAATATTCAATGTTCTTTTAATTATTCATGTTCTAATCATTTCACTATCCTTTCTACAACTGTCGTATAGTGATTACCTCACCAAATTTTCCATAAACTCATTATCTGTTGTCATTAGTGAAGAATTTATTTCTGAAATGTTTAAAGAACATTGTAGTCCGCGGATGGCTGCTGACTGAGATGAAGTACAAAAGCTAATATACTTAGAGTTAAGTTAACCGTGTTAATCAGTAAATATTTGTTACAATCACGTTACGTAAACTATTGTTGATATATCACCAATGCTGGCTAGTACAATGAACTCGCTATTGAATTTGTTGTATGACAAAGAAGTGAGATGGAAAATCTACTCAAGTACAATGAGAGCACGTTTGACAAGTGTGACTCTTGGAGTAAATGTTCACACTCGGTTACTCAGCCTGTATGCTACTGTAGGACACTAGCTGGAATTTATCTAAACTGACCTTGTTGGTCGTTTATTACACGATGGTTCAGTTTAATTACAAAAGACTACAAAGAATGCTTCGTTTACAACACTAACTCTTGACTAATTTAAAAAGATCATTTACAGCACATTAAACATATTCTTTTGAATATTCCTGTTTCATTGTTAAATTGAAATGTTCAAACTGTCGGGGTTTTTAACGTACGAGTACATACATAATAAGAGACAAAATTATTGCTAAATATTTATTTTGTAAACTATTATGCGCATTTCAATATCCTACAGATTAGTAGATTTTTTGCTATAAATAATAATTTTCAAATCTAAAAGTTATCTAGTTTATGAGTATGTTGACAATTCCATTAATTAATATATTAAATTTGCTTTCATATAATTTTGTATCATTTAATAAAAATATGCGAACAACACTGCGTATAAGGGCGTTAGCCTTGAAGCCTTTTGACATTAATCAATTTTGAGGTAATAATTTAAACTGTGCATTCAACTCAAAGAAGCATTTACTCCATTTTGTTTAATTCACTGATCATGAAATATTCTATACTGAGAAGATAAAACAAAATATCCTCATATATTTCCCTACAGTTAATATTGAAAAATATCTCAATTGGAATGGTTTTAATGACAGTATAAAATGTCAATAATTATTAAATTGAATACCGTTGTAACTTCTTTGTAACTGGAATTGGTTAGAGACTTGAAAATAAAAGGTTATCATCTAATTAAACCTGACTTATTAATAATGTTCAGCCAAATAGGGACTTGAAAAAGAAGTTCGTATTTTTAGTAGGACGTTTAAGATTGTGCTTATTGAAAATAATTACGTATCCCTATTACTATTCTTCATACACATTATTTTGAATATTAATAATTAAATTTTAGTCGGTTGAAACAGGGAAAAACTTTAAGCCATAGAGTAGTATTCTAAGTTTGATATAAAATTACCTGATACAAATTGAAAATAGTAGTTAAAATAACCAAGCATACGCTTGAGTTGTAATAAAACAATATTAACATAGAACAGTTGATTATATTTAACATGATATTTTTAATCAAAAATAAGTGTTTGCTGTAATGCAACTTTAGAGACCATTGGAGCATACCGGTGGTATTTTTTGAAATAAGATTAGGCCTATATTAACATTGGAGGATTAAATGCAACGAGTATCAATGTAAAATTTCAGTACAATCGGTTGGATAGTTTACGCGTAGAAACTTAAGCAAATCAAACAAACTCACTTTCGCATTTATAATATTATAAGATATATTATTAGGATTAGGTTATTTATATTTAAGTACAACATTAATAACATTTAAAATGAAAAGCACATTTCGTTACTCTTATTCGTATTCTGGTTATAATATTGTAAAAATGTATGTAGAATACATACTTTAATCAAATTATTTAAAAAAAGTATATTGGATGTACCAATCTATAAAAGCTTGAGCGTATTGTGAAAATATATTATCTTTTATGAAACAAGTACAATTGTTAAAATTATTACATTAATATTAAGACTAATGCACTTTTCTCTTGATAAAATTTATATCTAAATAGAAATGTTAGTACATGATTACAGTTATTACCTTTAACTTATCTAATACATTAAATTGCATTCAGTTGAAATGTAATAAGTAAACATAAAAAGTTTTGGTTGCAATCACAAGTAATCTTTTACTTTGATAGAGTCACCACCAATCAGTTAGTTAGAAAGTTTTAAACTCTGGTGTAAACATTGAAAACACCGCATTAGGAAAATTGAAAACTCCAAATGTTTGCTTCAGTTGATTCTATGTAGTACTGTATGTAGCTATTCATTTTATTATCTAAAACCATTCAAGTATAAATCATATATCAAGTAACAGTTACTTTTCAGATTTTATATTAAAATTGTCACAATTTAATAGGTGCTATACACATCTGTGTCAGTTTGAGACATTATTTAGTGTCTCAAGATAGCTTAGATTTTACATTAAAATTTTATTAGTTCTTTTTATGTTTATATAAAATGCAACATAACTCAGATTTATATTCTAATTTTATATCGACTGCCATTACTCTTCTATTAAAGTTTTGTAGTTAATGATAATGCATGATTTGAAAGAATAAAAGGATTACGGTCTTTTTCCTAAGTTGTTTGTTACAAAAATATAAAGAAACTAGTTTTTAAGGATTGAAATCTATTCTTTCTTTAGGCGATGAAATAACTGCACCTGATTAAAATTTCCGGTATGTTTGAAACCCTTATAGTTTTTTATATGACGCACAGCGACACCACAGGAAGTGCTGATAATCCTGATTGTCTCCCCAGTCTCTCGCGGTCCCTGGTGAGGTTGTATATGTTTGTGTATTGCGCTGGTTCCGTACAGAGACATTGTTTGGATTGTGTCTCACAGTATGGACTAACATGTATATGGGTTTTCACGTACGTTCTGATTAGAAGGTTGTGAGTGATTTACTATAATATAATTAATTATAAAATTTTTTAATATAATCAACTTTATGTCTTAGAATTCTTTAAAAAATATTAATTCCTTTCAGATTCCTGTTACCTTATTTGGCTATGGGACAGGCACAGTTATTTCAAGACTGTTTAATTTTTGTTATACATGTAAACCATGGGTAGATAATAATAATATAACATTAACCCAATTAACCTCGTCATACAAACTAGAGTTAAGTGTGTTAGTAGTAATTAAGAATAACGTGACTAGAAATTAAACTCTGATGAGCATTAGAGTCTTATCTGATTGTGCTTGCTATCTATGGTACGTGTATTTAAATAAACATTTTTGATTATATAACATGCATTAAATAAGCTAACATAATTATTATGTAACGTTTTTTATACCTTCTGATTAGAAGGTGGAGGGAGAGTGATTTACTAAATTATAATTAATTATAACATGTATTAATTAAATTTGTTCTCAATTTTATGTCTTAGAATTCTTTAGAACACCTGAAGAAAAGGATTGTTCTCAATTCTTAAAATTAAGTTTTATATATTTTTATAATATCCAACTTTGGAAATAAATCTCAATGTTTCTCCTTTTTAAAATATAATTATTAATAACAGTATAAAAATTGGGGTTTGGTTCAATTCAGAAATATTTATATACATTTTTTTTATAAATCAAAAGATAAAAGCACTAAATTTAGAAAATTTTAATTCCTTTCAGATTTCTTTTAGCTTATTTGGCTATGGGACAGGCACAGTTATTTCAAGATTACTGTTTAATTTTTGTTATACATGTAAACTGTGGGTAGATTATAATAATATAACATTAACCCAATTAACCTCGTGATACAAACTAGAGTTAAGTGTGTTAGTAGTAATTAAGAATAACGTGACTAGAGATTAAACTCTGATGAGCATTAGAGTCTTATCTGATTGTGCTTGCTAGCTATGGTACGTGTATTTAAATAAACATTTTTGATTATATAACATGCATTAAATAAGCTAACATAATTATGATGTAAAATAAATTAAGAACTAGTTGTATTACAGCATTAAATCTTAATATTGGATATCTATGATGTCATGAACATTATTATTATTTGATTATTACAAATTGTATTATGAACCATCAAATGGATTAAAATTTACTATGTGAGAGATGGAAAATATTATAATTGAACAGAACATAATAAAGTTCCGTTAAGAGTGTAAAAATAACGCACACGTCAACGATTAATGATTATTGCTTATGTTAATAAGTAATAGTGATGATCGTTGATTCATTACGCGTACACAATATTACAAGAGGTTGCCTGCAAAATTTCAAGTTTACAGCTGTGTATTTTACCATTTAATTTTCTACAATGTCATATCATCGTAATCAGTTTATTTGAAAATTTATGTATTCTTTAATTTTTTCGTTGTTATTATGGTTACCCATAAGACAAATTTCAAAATAATATATGACGAGAACGAAATGTATGATTTCATAAAATTTTGCATGAAGCTTCATTTCTACATAGATGAGGATGAGCTCTATTGCAGTGCATGTCCATCTATGAGATTTGGCTGAGCGTAATTGAAGCTCAGTAGGATTACAAAATTGTTTTTTGTTTTCTAAGGGATGTAAACATTTCTTTTCTATATTATTGTATGTCCATCCTCAGAACATCTCAAGAATGAAATGAGTATAGACTTATAATGTCACATGTAATCCCTATATATATACATAAAGATGTTTATTAGAGAACAAGAAAACTAATTGACAAATAACTGGAGATTGGGTCTCAAACCCCTCTACCCCAGTACAATACAATATTGTTGATGTTATGCTGGAGTTTCATAGGGCTAAGATTTATACCTAGCTAATCTCCATCGCAAGCTTTTATTCTAGCAACGGCGTTGACGTTATTGTATTACGCTCTTCAAATATATTAGTATTACCATACTTCAACATTATAATAAGGTAATATAATTTGACCTGGTTTGATCAGGAAAGTCAATAAGGCACCAAAGGGTCAAAGCCGTCCATCTCTTCACTCATTAGTGTCAAAGGCTGTGATGACGTTCATTACACGTCAAGCGCTTTCACAGTCGTTTTATGTCTTTATGATTAGAAAAGACGTTGTTTTACTTTATCAACTAATAATAACATTCTTAAAGAGTACAAATTAATGTACTAATATTGATTGCCTTTAATATTATTGAAGTTATTATTGTTATTATATAAACATTTTCACAGCTTATAAAAGCTGTGTTTATACATCAGTACTAATATTTATGTTTTAATTAATGCATATTTTCAAAAGCAAATTGGAAACTAAATCGAAAAGCGACATAAAGCAAAAAAGGTAAATCCTACGAAGTACGATTTTACACTCAGTACTGTTCTTTACAGTTACCAGGTCCTAAATTAGTTGTGTAGAAGGCTGTTTTTGACACTGGAAATACACCTCCTTAGCTCTGAAAGTGTCCTACAACTCTTATAGGTTTTTTTTAGGGAGAGGGAAGGAAAATGCTTTTGCGCACACAGGTGGCCAGCCTGTAGTGTGAGGACTCCTACTTACGTAGAATACCCACTAAAAACCTCCTCTACTCTTAGGATTCTAGCCTGGAAACCGCTTATCGCTTTAAACTTCGCTTTAAACTCTTATAGGTTGACATTAATCGTAACAATAATAATGATGACTATTTTTATTTAAAATCATGCACTTGTATGTTGGTTTTCATAAAAAACTATTTTAGGTACTGAACGTTTGTTCTAATTTTATGTGAAATTAAACTCTGAGAAAGTTTTGAAGGAAAAAAACGTACTCTATGATTCCACTCCGTTTGGTGTGATTAAACTCTGGATTAAACTCATTATAAAATATAACAGAAACCAACATGAAATTATCGTTTACAAAGTTATCGTGAAAGTTCACGATAATCTTTTCCTAATGTCTGTGAAGAATTGTGATTGAAATAATACTTAGATACAATCATAAATACAAATGTAGAGTAAATACAAATGTATTTATACACTTTACGATAGTTTAATTATGATGCACCACACATGTTATCAAGATTTTTGCAGCATGTTAATATATGTTTATGTGTTAATCGTTAACAATACTTTTATATTAACTTTGTGGTGAGCTTTGCACAATCTAACAGTGCAATAGCTTTTAATATTCAGAATGTTCCTTTATCATCAGTACTGATAGTCACGTGTCAGTTTTGACATAAGAAAGCAGAACTGGATTGTTACAAGAAAGTCAGAACCAAGTTGTGTAATACATACAGAACTTTGGCTGTATATCTCTCGCGACATGTAGACTGCATCGTGGTTTATAACTCACTGCAGCTTCTTCCTACAATGTTTAGTTCGGTTGGATTATAGTTCTAAGTCACGTGTCGGTTTTGACATAAGAAAGCAGAACTGGATTGTTACAAGAAAGTCAGAACCAAGTTGTGTAATACATACAGAACTTTGGCTGTATATCTCTCGCGACATGTAGACTGCATCGTGGTTTATAACTCACTGCAGCTTCTTCCTACAATGTTTAGTTCGGTTGGATTATAGTTCTAAGTCACGTGTCAGTTTTGACATAAGAAAGCAGAACTGGATTGTTACAAGAAAGTCAGAACCAAGTTGTGTAATACATACAGAACTTTGGCTGTATATCTCTCGCGACATGTAGACTGCATCGTGGTTTATAACTCACTGCAGCTTCTCCTAACAATGTTTAGTTCGGTTAGATTATAGTTTTTCTAAGTCACGTGTCGGTTTTACATAAGAAAACAGAACTGGATTGTTACAAGAAAGTCAGAACCAAGTTGTGTAATACATACAGAACTTCGGCGGACAGAACTTTCGGCTCGTATCTTCGCGACATGTACAGAGACTGCATCGTGGTTTATAACTCACTGCAGCTTCCTTCTGCTTGATTCTGTTGGATTATAGTTCTAAGCCAGGTGTATTGAGTTGTTTTAAATGCATGTTTATCTATTAATTCGCTAACAATAAAATTATAAACGATTTTAAATTTCACTGGCTAGACCCGCTTGTAAGAATATCAAGGTTTAGATAATTTTATGAGATTATAATTTAGCAAACTACTAAAAAATATTGCGGAATATGTTTTAGAGTGTTTTTTCTTGCAGATGACACAGAAAATGTTTCCACAAAAGAATACATAATTAGCCACGCTTGTTTTGACGGAGGTAAAAAAGGATGAAGTATATAAAACGAAAATATATACGGTTGTATTGTTGTTAGTTTGATGCATATAAACAGCGTATTAAAATACTATCGTATTTAGAACTTAAAGTATAAATAAAATTTAAGCATGTATTTCGTTCTTGTTACCGAATTAGCGCTCATAATCTCAGCATTAATTATACAATTTCCACGGATTGGACGTATAATTCTGTTAACCATTAAAAATATATCAATTTTACTTTTATTCTTAATAAGACTCGAAAGAAATCGTATAAATTTTGTTATAACAACTATTATTTCATAATACATTTTTAATATATATTTTTTTAATAAAACTAAGTGATTTTAACCACTTTAACATTAACCCTAACAAAAAAGATTTGCTTTAGACCAAATACTTATATTATTAACAATTCCAATCAACGCTAAGGTGCTTACACGGTTGAACATTTTTTTTATGTGGGAAGAAATTTTGATACTGATGAATAAAACTTGTATAAATATATTGTGCCACACTTTGTATATGTATCTAATATTGAGTCTGCTTTGGTTATACTGCGACTTTTACAGACGGATTTCATAGCATAAGATAGCGCAATGATGATGATTATGATGATGCATATTATGATGATTATTATTGCGGTCAATAAAAAAGTGAATAATGTCAAATATAACGTGGATTAAGCTATATGATTATTGTTCAATCGACAGACCGGACTAAATGTGAGAGATGAGAGTTGTATTGGAATAATTGAGTTACTCTGACCATAACCACGTCGCCCCGAGTCGTTCAGTTGAGTGTATAAACAACATCGTCTGTGTGATCAGCTAACGTCGTTATCGCTTGTATCGTTGTTTTATTACCTCTATAATGTGGAAATAGCCATATGACTAGAGGTGATTATATTCAATAAACTACATATGCTTTTGTTTTTTACTTGACATCTTATGTTTTAAAGTGAGAAGACTCTATACGGTTTGCACGAAAGTAATTATGCATACGGTGAATGTGTATACTTTCGGTAGGAACAAAGGACAGGATGGTGTGAACTGTTGAGAGATGGTTGAACAATCGCCTCCGCTCTACTATTTTACTGTTGTCTATTTTCTGGCAGATCTCAAACCGTCAATGTGGTCGAATTTTCTTAGATGAGAAATTTTATTGAATATTTTGTAATTAGGTCAGGATTCCTAATTTCATTCATTTTACATTAGTTTAGAGCAAAATGGCCGGGGACTTCAACAGACTATTGATAAAGTAATTGGTCTGGTCTGCTGATTTTTGAGATGAAACCCCTCTAGGTTTTCCCATTGAAAAACTCTATTCACCGGTGTATTGTATTGTATTATGCTCTCTTAATTCAAACTTCATGGGATTGGTTTTATGTGGTGGCAAAGCTGATGAACGTCAACTCCAATAAACGATGCTACTTCACCAGACATGGTATTCACCTATCCTGAGTCCCCCCCCCCCCCCACCCCCCCCCCCCCCCACCCCCCCCCCCCCCCACCCCCCCCCCCCCCCACCCCCCCCCCCCCCCACCCCCCCCCCCCCCCACCCCAGATTCAGTTTTACAATATCCAATGTCCAATCAAAATAATCTTAATTAAACTTGTACTCGACAAACAAATAATCCAATGCAATGTAATGGATAATATAGGTTTTTATAAATCACAAGATAATACTGGATGAAACCGTTTATTTTTATACTAGATAGTTAATAAAATTACAAGATGAAAATGTAGCGAGTTGTGAGCGAACTTGAAAAAATTTGATTTCTATACTTTAAAACCTCAATCTTTTTTAAAAAATTAAGGAACATTAACAAGGGAACAGGATTTTTTCCGGACATTTTGCCATCGTTCAGTAAAACAAGAAATGTGCAACACTAAGTTTTGAGATCTGCAATCTGATCTCTTCTTCAGGTAATATCTAAACCTAATACATAATTACAAACTAGGTTAAAATAAACAATCAATCTTTCCAAGACATGATTTTATACTTGTCTTAAAAGTTTTTATTACTTCCAAAATTGTTAATTTTTGGATAATTTTTGGATTTTAACCTAGTTTGTAATTATGTATTAGGTTAGTTTCTTTACCTGAAGAAGAGATCAGATTGCAGATCTCGAAACGTAGTGTTATACTGATTTCTTATTTCATTGAACGATGGCAAACGTCCGGAAAAATACCTGTTTCCCTATCACAATCCTTCCATCGTCAAAAATAACCTTCAAACAAAGAACATTAACAAATTCTTAATAATAAAGTTCGGTCTTTAATTTAATTTAAATATAATTTAATAGAATTTGAATTTAAGTATAATCTGTATGGAGTTATTGATGTAGACACTCAAAACAATTATTTGCTTATATATATATATATAATATATTATATATATATATATATATCAATGTCAACATCGTTTACGGAGGGTGGAAACAATTGCCAACTCTTTCTGTAGAATGGCCGAGTGTCTAAGTATTATTCAAGACTTCGCCAATCCTACAGAAAGAACGTTTATTCAATATTAGAACAGTTTACTCAAATCATCCAAGTTCATCTTATGATCCCAGTATCTCTGACCAAATATTTTTTGCAATCAAAAAAAGTCAGTACCTGCAAAAAAAACAAGTAATTCCAAATTAAAATTACAAAAACATTTCAATTTACTAAACACTAAATATGTCATGTCGCTTTTATAAAATACCCTATTCCAAATATTAACCTTTTAAATATATCTTGTATAAATGCACAGTTGGCAAGTTTTTTGAAATAAATTCATGATTTACTTTGACGAAGCTGTCACTGAAGCATCAACCTTGGAGTAATAATAATGATTGTTCATCATTATGAATATCCCATATATTAAAGGGCATGAAGTTTTACCAAGCTCTGTTATCACATGAAAAAATCATTACATGAAGTGATATAAAGATAACGTAATACAATAAACCGTTAAATACAGTACTTTCAAGAGAAAAACTAACGGGGTTCATCTAAAAGTCACAAGAGCAATTACTTTGTCAAGTCCAGATATTTTTGTTAAAAAAATTGAAAAAGTAAGAACTAGGAATCCTGACAAAATTACAAATATTCAATAAAATACCTCATCTAACAAAATCCGACCACATTGATGGTTGTGACATCTGCAGAAATAGATATTAGTAAATAGTAGAGTGGAGACGTGTGTTCAAACCATCTTTCAACAGTTCCCGCCATCCTGTCCTTTGTTGGCCTTCAAATTTACCGCCACGAGGGGTAGTAGAAATACCCATTCCAAATGTTAACATTTTAAATATATCTTGTAAAAATGCACAGTTTGGCAAGTTTTTTTTGAAATACATTCATGATTTACTTTGACGAAGCTGTCACTGAAGCATCAACCTTGGAGTATAAATATGATTGTTCATCATTATGAATATCCCATATATTAAAGGGCATGAAGTTTACCAGCTCTGTTATCACATGAAAATCATTACATGAAGTGATATAAAGATAACGTAATACAATAAACCGTTAATACAGTACTGTCAAAGAAAAACTAACGGGGTTCATCTAAAAGTCACAAGAGCAATTACTTTGTCAAGTCCAGATATTTTTGTTAAAAAAATTGAAAAAGTAAGAACTAGGAATCCTGACAAAATTACAAATATTCAATAAAATACCTCATCTAACAAAATCCGACCACATTGATGGTTGTGACATCTGCAGAAATAGATATTAGTAAATAGTAGAGTGGAGACGTGTGTTCAACCATCTTTCAACAGTTCCCGCCATCCTGTCCTTTGTTGGCCTTCAAATTTACCGCCACGAGGGGTAGAGCTTGGCTGTCATGGTGACAAGGGTCAACTTCCTGTTATAACTTTCTTCTGACTTGATATGTCGGTTGCACTTCTTCTGCAATGAAGCTGGATAACAGGTGTTTATTTCTGGGTTTTACGTAAAAAATTATATTTTAAACTTGATCGTTTATGTGTTTATAGCCATGTTTTATTTACATTTGTTCATGTTTAAACTTATGATTTTCATTAACACTTGAAGAAGAGAGAGGAAAACCTTTTCTCGAACCGTGGTAATTTGTATTACAAATCTTAATTATGTAATATTGTGATAATGAACTTTAAGAAATATGTATTTATATGACCCAAATTAGAAAGTGTAATTCATACCTTTGATTGCATATTCTCATTGTACCAATTTTAATCACTTGGTATATACATTTTTCTAGTTTTATAAATTGAATGAATATTTGTTAAATTATACCTTGTTGGTACAACTACAATTTATCGAAAACCGGGGTAACCTTTGTATCTCTTGTAACGTGGCTATATGTTATAATTTCACAACGCATTGGAGTTAACAATTACAGAACTACACAGAGTATATACATTCACCGTAAGCATAGTTATTTTTGTGTAAACTGTTTAAAATATTACCACGTTTAAACAATGCGATATCAAATAAAAAACAAAAACATATTTAATTTAATGAATATAATGACCTATAATAGTCATGGCAAATTCCATTTTATAGTGGTAATAAAACAGCGATACAAGCGATAACGGCGTAAGCTGATCACACAGACGATGTTGTTTATGCACTCAACTGAACGACTCGGGGCAACGTGGTTATGGTCAGAGTAACTCAATTATTCTAATACAACTCTCATCTCTCACATTTAGTCCGTCTGTCGATTGAACAATAATCATGTAGCTTATTCATAGTTTTATTTCATTTGACTCACTTTTTTATAGAACATGTAAATACCATATGTATCATATAGTAATGATATTCGCGATATCATATGCAATGGATATTTGCCGTTAGCGAAAGTCTCTGCGCAAAACATACCCAATACAATATAATTATATAAAATGTGTCCTGTTATATTTATAACAGTTTCACCTACCGGTATTAAGTTTTCCTTAGTGTTTCCATTGATATAATTATCAAATATAGGCTAGTAAAATTTTGTTATATATTATTGAAAAACAAAAACTGTTATGATCTGCATCAGTTGTAGATGAGTTATTATTTGAGTTTCATAAAGAGTTAAAGTTAAATTAGGATATTCACACGAGTTGATAGAATTATATGTCTAATCGTGAGGCTTTCATTGCTAACTTGTCGAAACATAAACACGCCTCAAAAACAAAAACTCAATTTCTTTACTGTAGCTTAAAATATGATAAGACCTTAACACGCTTTAGTGTTCACAATTTCATACAAAAGTAACCTTTCAACTGTTGGTCCCTTATTTAAATCGAGTCTGGTGCAGGTTTTAGCCTACATTCCGTAAAATTTGATATTTATACACAATTACTTTATGTCCCGAAATAAGAATTGACACTTACAATACAGGAGGATTTTAGTATTTTTCAGGAGTTTTTTTTTTTATCTGAAGAGATATGTTTCACTCCATTACTGTAAAAAGCAGATGACACGGAAAATTAACTAAATCTAGTATTTCACATGCCTTAGGCTGTTTCTAATTTTTTTTTAATATTAAGGGTAATAGTCTGTGGAGTGCAAGGTTGACAGTAATTGATAAAAAGTTCTACAGACGCAGCTAAAATTCTATCCTGCTTTATCTCTAACTCAGATCTTAGGCCGTCCTTCTATTGGCTCTTCTATATCTTATAATAATTATCAACAGAACACGAAAATGCCTCCTAAGACATGATTGATAGTTTGATTTAAGTTAATAAAATAGTATTCATTCCAAAAAAACAATCCATAACTTTTCTATATCACGTCATAACAGCTTGACTACCTAATAAGACTGACACCGCTGCTGGAGGCGGGAGGATTGGCAAATGGATTGGCGTATGAACGAGTAAATTTGTATGTTTGAGTGAAATTTCTTGTGGTATATTTGTTAAAATTGTATTCAGAGTTGTTTGGTCGCTTGGGCTTTGCATTGTAAGATGTTTTTGGCCATAAAAGATTGATTTGAGTTTAGTCATTATAAGCTACATTGAGTAGTTATATAGGCCTACTAGGAGCAGAGAGCCTTATTAATATTAGATTAACTTCCAATAAGATATAAATTCTTCGCCAGTTGCACTATTTTTGGTGCAAGTCAGATGGCGAGGATACCGGAAAGGTTAAAATATGAACCGATAAATTTTTCTCAGATCATATTTGTTTCAATTTTGATACACTTGAAACTACTGTTATAAATGTAAAACCCCAGATAATGACAAGTCTCTTTCTAGTCTCTTTATTTACTTAACTGACAGTGGTATAAATATTATTTATGTGTCGGACAGGCGGTTTTAAGTATATAAAGCTGAGAAAAACATATTTTGACCTCCACCAAAACGGATGTGGATGGCGATCTGGGCAAAATTTATGTATCAACTTCAAGAAAAATCAGGTTGTTTGCTTATACGGTGTAAAACTGGACCTCGGCTCCCACACCAAAATACACACCAAAAATCAAAATACAAGTGGATATAAACAGTAGGAAACTCAAATGATATAATTTGTAGTTTGCATTGAACAGTAAGACACTACCTTTACACTGGAAAGATGTTTCAAATTATTCGAAAATTTAAAAATGAGTCATACAGGTATAATTAACAAATCCTTGAAAGTTGATTTGAAACGTGTTTTTATAATTACGCCAAAAAATATAGTTACTAAAGAATTACGAATATATTGAAATTTCATATCAAATTTTAATTAGATACATAAATAGGCATACCATAAGTTGAAAACAATGCAATGAACGTGGCTTAGAACTATAATCCAACCGAACTAAACATTGTAGGAAGAAGCTGCAGTGAGTTATAAACCACAGTGCAGTCTACATGTCGCGAGAGATATACAGCCAAAGTTCTGTATGTATTACACAACTTGGTTCTGACTTTCTTGTAACAATCCAGTTCTGCTTTCTTATGTCAAAACTGACACGTGACAGAACTATGATCCAACCAAACTAAACATTGTAGGAAGAAGCTGCAGTGAGTTATAAACCACGATGCAGTCTACATGTCGCGAGAGATATACAGCCAAAGTTCTGTATGTATTACACAACTTGGTTCTGACTTTCTTGTAACAATCCAGTTCTGCTTTCTTATGTCAAAAATGACACGTGACTTCTCGTAGCGGTGATAAAGGAGCATCAGAACATTAAAAATTGTTGTATTGTTAGTGCATTTTTTGTGGATCATAATTAACCTATTGCAAAGTGTGTAAATATATATATATATATATATATATATATATATATATATATATATATATATATATATATATATATTTAGCTTCTTATATTATTTTGTGACTTAAAAACAGTGCGGATGTTAAATTTATAATTTATCTTACGAAATTTTTCTTATGTTCCTTTTACATAAGGAATAGTTACTGTCGTGAGATAATTAGGATTGTCTTTTTTGGTAATTTGCTTGCAACTTTTGTTTTTAGCCTGAGCTCGTTCAATAATTGACGGAGGGTAGTTGTTTTTAATCAAAAGTTCCGTAGTATAATTTTTCCTTAACATTCTATCTTTGTTATCAGTTACCAAATTATTAATCTTCTGGAACAAACTTTGTACTAATGCAATTTTACATGTTGAGGATGATTTGAGTTATAATTAAGGTACTGTCCACTGAAAGACTTCTTCTAAAATAATGTTGTTTTAATTGTGTTTTCTTTTGTTTTTAATTTCAAAATATCAAGAAATGGAATTTCACTGTTAACCTCATTTTCAATAGTAAATTTTATCGATGGTCTAATTGTATTGATGTGTTTTAAAAATTCATCTTTAATGTTAATTTTATTTTCCCATACACAAAAGACATCAACATACCGTAACCAAATTTTGGGTTTAATACTCCAATTTTCAAGAGCAATATCTTCACAGTGGCCCATAAATATGTTGCTAATTATTGGGCTGAGAACACCACCCATAGGTAAACTGGATACTTGATTGTAAAATGTATCTTTTAACTGAAAATAGTTGTGGCTAACACATACAGTAAGAAGTTCCATTACACAGTTAATAGATAATGTTGTTCTCATACTGAAGTTGTTATCATTAGAAAGTCGTTGTCTAATTAAACACAAAGCTTCAGAGACAGGTACATTTGTAAACAAACTATTTACGTCGTAGCTGACAATAATATTACTCTAATCAATATTAATATTTTTCATTTTATTGATAAAATCTTCTGAATTCTTGATGTAAGAATTAGCTTGTCTAAATAATGGAATAATAATAGGTAACAAACATTTAGCCAACTTTGATACAGGATTGTCAATGGAACTTACTATTGGCCTAAGAGAAATTAAACTTTGTGAATTTTTGGTAGTCCACACAAATGTGGTGGCTTTGAATATTGAGGGCTTAATTTTACAATAAGAGGTTTACTTAGTTAATTTTCATGGTTTTATAGTGTCTGTTTTATAATTTTTTTCAATTTTTACTGTAGGATCCTTATTTATTGAAGCATATTCATCACAGTTAACTAATTTATTAATTATGACAGTTTTAAAAGATAATTGTATTTCCCAACCTTCCGTAAATTTCAGTGATATTTTTATACTATTAGTAAAAAATGAAACCCATTCCAAAATTCTGAATTAATTAAAATTATATTGCAAACCATATTTTCTACATAATCCTTTTATAATTTATTAGTTTTTGGTCTTTACAATTAGTTTTAAATTTTATTCTATTTTATCATATGTTTTTTTCTATTTTGCACATATGTTTTTCTGTAAACAATATCAAACTGATAATGCCATAACCGGCGAAAGCGCTTTTTAAATAAATTTATTGTGGAAGTATGAAAAATGTATTGTCATTAAAACATACTCACTTCCATCAAAAATAAAAAGCAGAAAGTGACAGGGTATTCAGGATGGATAAGGTTAGGGAGTAGGGGCCGCCTCCTATCGAGATCCATGAGGAAGAATTAGGGGACTACATCTCAAAGTAATGTCTCCCCAGAAGAAGGGGAGGCCAGCTATGATCCAGCCTCTCCAGCCAAAGCAGGCAAGGTGTGGCACACCCTTGTTAGGCTGGCAAAAACCTCTGAGGTTAGGGAACAAACCCCACCAACTCCAACAGTCATCTCTGACAGTAGACTAGAAGTGTTGAATTGCCCATGAACCCCAAACATTTGCGGTTAGTGGTGTGCCGCTCCTGGACATCCGTTAGGTTGCCTAGATTTAAGTGACGCATCGGTTTTTGTTGTGCCCAGTGGTGGGTTCAACTGGCAGGTATAAACCAGCCAGAAGTGATCCCTGTCGGGATCACCTTTGAATTTATGTTGATGTCTAAATTATTTTTAAATTACATTTCTTCACAGATATTAACGAAACATTGTTATGACTTTTAAAAGTCAAATTTGTTTTTTTTATATTTCATCATGAGTGCCCTATAAGCATAACTCCACGTTTTAACCCCGGTTCTGATTAAATTAGCTACGATTTTTAATGTCACAAAAATAGTATGAACCTGTAAAACGTGAATAGTTAGATATAGTCTTTAAATTCAAGGATCTTAGGCTCAGATCAGGCCAAAACCGATTTCTATACCACCATCTTGGAAGTGACGCTAAACCAATTTTGCTCCTTTGTTTGAAGTTTATTTTTGACCAAAGATGTGTAGGTTTTCATTCAAAATAGTCAAAATTTTATTTTTTAGGACAAATGTTAAAATAAAAATATTACTGGATACTTTCAGAGTTAATTAGGTGTATTTCATGTGTCAACTCCGTTTTCTACACAACTCTATTCATTTAGGATCTGTTAATTAATTGCAAAGAACACTACTGTAGCTACAACCATACTTCCTATGATGTCCTCTTTAACTTTATATGCCCATTCCATTCAATCAGTATTTTACTTTTTAAAATATACATTATTTCAAATATAAATATTAGTACTGACATATAATACAACTTTTAGAAACTGTTAAAATTATGGTGAGGTTTTTACATAATAACTGTAATAAATTTTTAGTATTAAAGACAATAATGTTAATAAATAAATTTTTACCTCTTAAGAGTCTTTTTATTATTTGACAAAGCAACGCAGCCTCCTTTTTAATCTTAAACGACCGTGAAAGTGCTTGACGTGTAATGAACGTCATCACAGCCTTTGACACTAATGAGTGAAGAGATGGACGGCTTTGACCCTTTGGTGCCTTATTGGCTTTCCTGATCAAACCAGGTCAAATCACGTTACTCTATTATAATATTTAAATTCGGTAGTCTTATAAATCAAAGTGAATCCTTAGATGTGTTGCTAAGCTCTAATATCAAGAATGAGTGGACCAATTTTATTAATGTTATTTAAAATTTTTTATACTCATTAAAGTCAGAGGAAGATTTTGATGAAGAGAAAATAAGGAAGCTTCTAGGAGTATTTTAAAATAAAAAATTGTTATATTTACGAACATAATCCAAATTTAACTGACACTAAACTGATGTTGACACTTTTACATTGAATTTTAGAAAATGAACAGTGCTTAATCAGTTTATAAAGAGTTAAAATAAGAAGTAATTTTACTACATATTGATTGCATCAGTGGCGAATTTAAAGCATCTAATAAAATTTAAAGTACCCACTATTTAAACGCTTTTATAAAACCGACCTCAATGAGCAAAACTGTAAATGTTTTCGGGTGGCTTCCCTTGATTTTTTGTGGATGGAATTTTTACTGTAGCTTAAGGAAAAACTAAGGGATGGCAAATATGACGAGTAATGTAGCAAACACAGGGTACATTGCGGTGGCAAATGCATTGTGCAGTATTTTATACGGCCAATGAAACAGCGACACCACCAGTAGTTATTACTATAGGCAATAATCATTACATTATCTGTACGTTCTTTATACTCCCAAAGCAACGTTTTATGCTCCTTTAAATTGCATGATTTTCCATCTCCCACATAGGATATTTAAAATCCTGTATGTGGTTGATAATACAATTTTTACTTATTAAATAATGCTCATGACATATCCGATTAAAAATATTAATTTTGAGTGCCCCAATACAATTTTCTTCTTATTTTGTTTTAAAAAAATAATTACGTTAAATTATTTAATGTATTAATCATCAAGATGCTTGATTTAAAACACGAACCATTAGCAAGCAAGCAAAATGAAACGAGAATCAAATATTCATCAGAATTTAATCTCTAGTCACGTAGTTCGTGATTAACAGTTTAGTCACATACTTATCTCTGTGTGTATCGCGAGTTTAATTGTGTTAACTTGACATTATTGCAGCTAGTAATAATCTACCTACAGTTTTACTCGTATTACGAAGATGAAAACAATAATGATGAAATAATTCTGTCTTTCAAATAGCCAGATAAAATGTTGTAAAAGCTTAAGGATATGTAAAGTTAACATTTTCTATACTTAATTTTGTTATTTATAAAAATATCGATCTATATATTTCAGAATCGAACCAAACCCCAATTTTTGTAATATTTATACTCCAAAAAGGAAGACCATTGAGACAAATTGCCAAGGTTTTAAGTTATGAAAATATATATAAATTCATTTCGAGGATTAAAAAAATTCATATTCTTCAAATGTTGACATTCAAAGACATAAAATTTAGTATACAGTAAAATTATTAAAAACAATGTAATTATATTGTAGTAATTAACTCATCAGAGTTTTAAATTAACACTATAAGAAACTGTGCGCACTACACAACCATATACCACCAAACCAGGGACCGCGAGAGACTGGGGAGATAGTCAATATCAACACTTTCCTTTATCCTTGAATTTTTAATCAGGTGCAGTTGCTTATCACCTGCGGAAGTGATAGATTTCCATCCTTAAAGCGTAGGTTTTATATTTTTATAACAAAACCCCTGAAAAATGACTGAAATCCTTTTATTCTTTCAAATCTTATTCTCTTATCATCATTAAAAAACTTTAAATAAACAGGCATAAAATTGTATAGGGTATATGAGTGATATTACATTTCAAGAAAACGTAAAAAGTACGAATAAACTTATGATGGAAAATCCAAGCAAACTTGTTATAGTTAATACTTTTAAAGTTAAACTAACAGATTTGTATATAAATGTTATTTTGTGACAATTTTAATATGAAATTTGAAAAAGAACTATTATAATATGATTTATACTTGAATGGCTAAAGCTATTGGAGTGAAATGTTACTTAGACTGAACTGATTCAAACCTTTGGGGTTGTCAATTTTCCTAATGCACTGTTTTCAGTATTTACACCACCAACACAGAGTTAGAAACTGTCAACTAACTGACTGGTGGTGACTCTGTCAAAGTGAAAGATTAACTGTGGTTGCAATCAAACTTTTGATGTTTACTTTTTATATTTCAACTCAATGCAGTTTAATGTAATAGACAAGTTAAAGGTCCAGCATGTACTGATAATTTTATATCGACTTCCAGTTTATCAAGGAATACTGTATTAGTCTTGATATCTATGTAATAATCTTACACTTGTTCTTATTTCCTAAAAAAAATATTTTCATTACACTCTCAAAATTTTACAGATTGGTTGATCCAATAGGCTTTCTTAAAATAAGTGTAGTAGATAAATGTTCACAAATATTGTGGCTAGAATACGAAGTAGAGTACTGACACATGCTTTTCATTTTGAAATGTTATTATTAGGCCTATTCTACTTTTTTGTATAATATTAGATGTTGAGCACTATAGAATACAAAAACCAAAGTAGAAAAGTACTTCTAAAAAAACTTCTATTAACTTTCAGAAAAGCGTTTAATATTTTGTAGCAGAAATAATTGAAACTTATCACATATTATTACTATACATCATTCAACATTATTACAATATAAATTAGTGTTCAAAATTGACTTTTATATTTACTTGGCAGGAATACAGAAAGAGTAATGATGCAAAAATTATTTTGTGAATTAATTTCAGCATTTACAGAAAACTATATAAAAGTTATAAAATGGTAATATAACTTGAGCATGCTTAATCAGAAAAGTCAAGAAATTGTCAAAGTCTTTCACCCATCTTTACTCATTAGTGTCAAAGGCTGTGGGGGCGTTCTTTACACGCAAAGTGTCCGCTTAGTTTTTCTTTCACAATTAATTTGCACAGAACAGCCAAAATATTTGTAAATCGGTTTCGTTGAATTTTAAAAATTATTCAAGGAGTACATGTTCTTTTAAATTTTCTATTAATATTGAAACATGTGTTAATATTATATCCAAGATATTTTACACGATTCATCTTTATTTTAAGTTAGGGTTAAGTTACATGACATAAAACCGTAAAATGAATCAATAATAGTTGAAAATCGAAGCAATTTCGATAAATTCTGCAATATTTTATAACAACAAATATGTACACTTTTTAATTTATGCCGAGGAGTTTTTAAAGGAGCTATTATAAAATTGGTTATGTCTAAGTGGTTAATGCTTTTGAAGCAAATTATAACACGTAATAAGCCTTCGATATTTTCAATTTTCATAATGCAGTGTTTTTAATCTTTAAACCAGAGTTTAAAACTGTCAATCTATCAGATATGACTGCATAAGAGTAAAAAGTATAAATGTGGTTGCAAATTATGGATTTTATGTTTTTTTTTTACATTTCAATTGAATGAAATTCTGAATTATATGTGGAAAAGTTATGGTTTAAAAAGCTTAATCTATTTAAGGAAACATTTATATCGGTTTAAAATTGATTAACGACGTCGTGATTACAGCTTTGTACCCGCATAATAATTTATATTTCTGTATATTTTATATTATATCTGTATATTTATATTCATTCCCGCTGCTGTTGTATATTTCTCCAAGTTTATTAGCACGGACATTAAGGCCACCTGTCCTGTCGAACAAATTTCCCACTAGCCCGAGACGGATATTTCCTCTTAAGATTAGGTTTCCTTGAAAACACAGAACCTGCTTTGTAAACAAATTTCACTTTAGTTAATATATTGGTATATTTTATTTTTTTATTTTCGCAAAACGTAAAATTTATAATACAGGTCTTAAATTAGAAGCTTATAATTTCATTAATATAATTTATTACTTACCAGATACAATTTCTGGTATTTTAAATTAAACTTTGAAAACTCTTCTATAGCTTCCAATTGTCCCGTTTTCACCGATTAACAATTAATTCTTAATTCAAAATATGGTGTATAGAGTATAATAATAATAATATGCATTAATTTACATTAATTACAATCTTTAACATCCTTCTAAAAGTATGAACTACTATTAAGCCTCTATTTGATTGTGCAGATTTTTAATAATTCAAGTTTAAATTAAAAATGAGGTGGTAAAAGTGTTTTTAAAGCCTCTTGATAATTCCAGTTACAAAGAATTAACAAGGGTATGTATCTTCATATTTATTGACCTCTTATACTGTTATTGATACCATAAAAGTTGTTTCAATTTAGATCTTTTTCAAAATTAGCTGAATTAAAAAAGTAAAAAAGTAAAGAATGTCTTATTTTACCAGACGAAGTTAGGGCTAAGAAGCCCTCTCTAACACTTAAACTGGGGACCAACGGCTTAAAGGTGACTTCCGAACCACCAACAATGGCCGTGCAGGCGGGCTGCTTGTAAGGACAGGATCGCTCAGCGGTCAACTATCCAAGCAGCGGCCACGCTCGACGTTGCTTAAATCTGGATATCTTGCGATAACCGCCGTACCCGCTACACTGCGCCATTGGCATGATTTATTTTTTTATGCAGATTTATTTTTTATCCTCTCAGCACAGAATATTTCATGATCAGTGGAAATAAATAAGGCAGGAGTACGTCATATCTTGTTACGTTGCAGGTTTATTTGAAGTTGAATGCACATTTAAATTATATAGCTAATTCCATTATTGGATGTCCTCCACACAGACAGAAAGCCAATCATACAGAAACGAAATGTTCACATCTCTAAGGCAGAGAAAAGAGAAATTATCTCAGCCTACTGAGTTATGGGTTTCAATGACAATAAGGTAAATCCCGTGGATGGACATGTACCATAATATACCTTATTGCCTTTTAATTGCAATCATACTACAGATTAAATATTTCTCGAGATATATTCCCAAATTATACATTAAAATTTCAAGTCATCACGATTCTATTCATTCTTCACTAAAAAAAATATTTGCATTGCAATTCCCATTGTCTCAACACATTTAGGTATTCTAACGCACAGTTAAAGTTGGTGACAAGATCTGAGTCCAAACCAGTAGTGTGTTGTAATACCCTCCTTACCTCAATGGAACATGATTTTTAACACTGCTATGAAACTTAACTAAAAAAAAAAAAAATGCTAATATATCCTGTGACAAGATATATCGATCGAGATCATTGTAGGCTATAAATTTGGTATGAAACTTCATTTCTAAAATATATACAAGAATGAGTTCTATGATTTGTATGTGCACCCATAGCATTTAGTCATTTGTGTCATTAGAATTAGAATTTACGTAATTGAAGCAATTTATCTTTTTCCTGCCAGAAAAATGTTAAAATTAGTTGAAATGTTGCATGCAACCTCGCGAGCCTGTTACGCGTCATTTCGTTTGCCGTGCTCGTACCTAGTTTATTACAGTATTACACTAGAAACTTTAAAATGGGACTAAAACCCAATGTTTTACATTATTAGTAATATGTTTATGCTCACATTAGCGATCCATGAGGGTAGTTAGAAAATCATTCATGTAATCGATTGTGAACTTACATTTCATGTAAAGGTAAATTAAAAGTTAAAAAGAACACATAATACTATAGATGAAAATCACAGAAATCTCGATAAAGTATATAATTTGAAACTGACAAATACGTAAAACAACTTTTAACTTTGTACCAAGAATAATGTAGAACATGCATAGTAACTATTATAATATCGGTTATATTTGAAGGGTAAAAGCTATTGAAAGGAATTATTACATAGAATGAGGTGAAAAAACCTTTGAGGCTTTTAATTTTTCCAGTACAAAGTTTTAAGTTCGAATGTAAATTCTGGAATTTTCAAACTAAATTACTGAAAGTGACTTTATAAAGTAACATATTATAAGTAACTGTGATTGAGATGAAACTTTTGATTCTTACTTTGTACATTTCAATTGAATGCAACTTAGCGTTACGTAAAGACAAGTTATAGGTTAACTTTTTACTGACAAAACATTGTTCAAACGGTTATATTCAAGTAATAGTTGCCTGGTTTGCTACTTATCTAAGGTAATTTACCACTAACACCAAGATACCTTAGGAAAGTTACCGAATTAACTAATTATTTATTAAATAAAAGTAAAATCCATTAAGTACTACTTATGTACCTCATTGTTCTGTAGATTTAAAAACATAGAATTTTGTACGTATGAGTTATTTATCTAGTACTAAAACTATTATAATATTTAAAATAATTTTTAAATATATTACAAATAATCTTTTATGGATAAAGAGGGAAATACTAAACAATAACTGCTGTAGAAAATTATTGTGTAAACTAATATTAGAAAACAAAACGTCTACAGTAAGTTACTTAAAAGTTATAGAGGGAGAATGTGATTTGATCTGGTTTGATCAGAAAAGTGTAGAAAATGCCAAAGTGTCAAAGCCCTTGTAAACACATAAGTGTCAAAGGCTTTGGGGGCATATTAAATGCAAAGTGTTGTCCGTATATTTGTAATAAAGAATACAAAATTATATGAAAGCAAAATTAATAAACGTGCTAAAACTGTTAAGTAAAATTTTTAACACTCATAAAATTTACAGCAGTTAGATTTTACTATTAATAATTATACTGCAAAAGCTACCATAAGGAAGTAATTAAAACGTATGAACTGGCAGTATAAAATTTAATAAAATATTCAGACCGATCAAGTCTATAAATTTTATAAAAAAATAGTAAAAAATCCAATTGAACCTTAAATGGAAGTTTATAGGTTTATTTGTTTCGATTTCATAATTTATAACAGCCGGAAATGTATAGAGAGTACTTTTAAATTGAATAAGATAACTTAGAGCGATTTCGGATTAAAAGGAATTTTACGTTAAAATCCCAGACTGTTTAAGCTATGTTACTCTAACATTGAAGCAGGAATATTTAAAAGAATGTGTTTAATTTGCAGTAACTTCCTTATTTGAATTAGTCAAGCGTTAGTGTTGTAAACAAAGTATTCTTTGTCGTGTTTTGTAATGAAACTGAACCGTCATGCAATGAACCACCAGGAAGCTCGGTTTGGACAAATTCCAGTTACTGTCCTACAGTAGCATACAGGCTGTGTAACCGAGTGTGAAGACATATCCTGAGTCACTCATGGCGTACTCTCATTGTACAGTTGGAGGAATTTAGCTGTGCTCATAGGGTCCTAATACTACCCTTCCAACAAATTAATAAACGCTATCTGTGTGGCGGGTTGCGTTTACGTGCTAGCCGCTGAGATGAAGGCGCAACAAACTCTTTAACGACTTTAAACTCACGATTTCGATTTTCAGATTAGTATTGACAAATACGATATTTTTAAAAACACGTTAAACAACACTCTAACAACTGAAAAACAAGGATAAGTCCTATAATTGCTATTATTTGGTATTCTCTTATTATTTAATTCCACAAAAAATCAGCACTGTCACAAAACAGACTGATTGTAGTGAGTGTGATGAGTTATTTGGCTCAATACGATTCCTGAAAGGAGGGTTTTACCCACGAGTCACAGGAAATATTTTCGGGACGCTAATGCTACCCGGCCACCCCTCCCGCCTATCACCACAAACTCAAGGTCACGCGCGCGTCCTCGAACTGTACTTGTGTAGATGGGGACGCTGCTTTAGCACCCCCTGGAATAAGCACCCCCTCGGGCTCTGACGTCACGGCAGGGGGGTGCTAATTCAGTGCACGGACAGGGACCAGGCACGGAATTAGCACCCCCCGACTACAAGGGGGTGCTAAATCAGCGCATGAACATGGTCGAGGCCCTGAATTAACACCCCCCTGTTCCAAGGGGGTGCTTATTCAGCGCATGGACATGGCTCAGTCACTGAATTAGCACCCCCTAGCATTCAAACAGCAAAAAGGATATTTATCTTTTACATATTCAATTCAATCATAAATATAATAGTTGTTATCTGGATTTTTGTGACGCTGCCACTTATAAGCTACTATCTACGATTGTTTTGCAATTTCCGGTGAACGATTAAATAATATAATAATCAAATATGGCTACTTTCTCTTAAAAATTACCATAGACTTAATATTACATAATAATGCTCCGACTAACAAGGCTAATAGACCTTAGCACTCCTCCCTCTCATACGCATTGTCATATTTGTGTAATAATTTTCACTCATGACTTTGCTTTCTTAATTTGTTCTATATATCACCTATTAAAATAATAAATTAAATCATATCCTTCATTTATTCTATTTCAGTTTATTCTTTCAGTTAATATGTTTGTAAATTTAATTAACGCACTGCTAAATATATCTTAAAAAAAAACATAAAATTCTCGTCGATTCTGAGTCGATTTTTGGAATATTACGGAAGGTAAAATGTAATTATGGTTTTTATACACAATTAGTCTAGTATCTTTGCTGTGTCATTTTTATTGTACAGGTATTGAGTACTGGGCGTCCATACCAATGAAAGATCTAGTCTACTCATAGTCTAGTTAAGGGTATTCACTGAGCATTAACAGTTCAAGCTATAACCCAATCGTGAAAACTCAATGAAACATGTTTCTACATATAATTAAAACTATGTTATTTGTATATGAATCCATAATTAAAGTATTTATTTCATTTAATAGCTTCACGGAAATGGAATCTTCTTTTTTTAGTTTAATTAACTCAAATTTAAAAAACAATTACAACAAATAATTTTGTAAACAATTTAGGCTCGTATTTTAGGCAAAATAGTTCACTGTCAAACAGTATAGAATTTTTCTCTGCGGCATTTTTGTTTCATATGTAATTTTAATTGCATTTCAAAATTAGGTTTTATAGAATGAAACAGATGAAGTATGAAATTACAGTTTTTGACTTGTCATTTATTACAGAAATAATTTTACAGTACCTGCCCTTAAATAATTACTCGTAACCATCTGCAGTAAGAAACTAGATTATAATTTTTTATCTTATGCACTATTAGGCGTACCGTGAATCATCTGCACAATGGAACAGCTACATAGACTTAACACTACACAAAAATCCGTAGAATGGTACTCACAAAAATATCTCAAGGTTACGCCCATAAGTATTACTATTGCTTACGTGTAAAATATCCTCTATAGAATCATGCCTAACTATTTTTCATGATTAAAGGAATATATAGAAACATCAAATACATTTCACATGAGGCTACAACTTGAAGATACATTATTAGTTTATGAACTTAACACTGTGATAAAAAACTTATGGATGAGGCATTGGTAGTAAGGTTTCTTCCTAACTAGTTAATGTAAAAAAATGTTTGGTCGACTTCTGTCCATCTTACTTCTAGCAGATATATCCCTCTGGTAAAGGGTTATACCCTCGATTATATTACTTTTTCTCTAACGGTATCGATGATAATTAGTGTAATATTACGAGAATGAATAATAGAATTCATATTAGCAATTTCATATTAAGTGATATCAACTATTACATGTAAAGTATTCCCACATATATGTTTTGTTGCTCCTTTTATGAGTAACCCTATTTTCAAATGTGGATCATAAATCTTTTATTACCTACAGTACTTTAGGAAAGGAGGGATCGTGATTTTTAATTACTTTAGAACATCAGTTTAAAAAATCATGGAATGTCGCATTTTAATTAAAATTGGAATATTTTCCAATGACCATAATTTATTTCATCAGGAGTATGCCATTTTTTTAAAGACATCAAGGAGATGTCTATGAGGTACCAGTTATTCTAAAAAAATTCCGTACGAAGGGGCGGGTATCAGCCAGTAAACATTTAAAAACTTGAAACTCGTTATTTTTGCCTTAACATCGTTGCTCGTTATATATTGGCCGTCTACCAAATATGAAATATACAGAGTGAAATCAACCTGCAAATATCGATTGTAGGACTGTAGGTCCACACATAATTTTGACGAAGCTGACGAAACCCGTCCGTGCACTACCGACCCTACTTTTCAAACTGATGTGGCCGTATCGAGTGGTTGAGTAATAATATCGATGTTATTCTCAGTTGTTATTCCTATATTAATACATAACTTATTATGTATATTGAATTTGTTTGATGAAATTTCCTAAAAAATATAAGAAGAAATCAAACAATGTTTGAGTGTACAAGCCCAAGGTGTGGCATATTATACTCTCTAGGTAACGGATAATTTTACACGAGTAAAGAGAAAAGATAAAGTAGAACACGGTAATGATGTATGGACAAAAACTGAAAATCATCGCCTTTTTGTATGCAGTTAAAGAATATTTAACTATTGTGTGTTACATTAGTCAGACGTGCACTTCTAACCCCATGTATGTGGAAGTGTCAAACTTAAGGATGAACATTCTTACAATATTGTAAAAAGAAGAGTGAAAATCTCATTGAAGTCTTTAATAAAGCGTCTATAAAAAGGTAAAATTTAAAATTACACTTCAGCTTAGCTGTACTTTTATTTTAAGGCTATTTATATCGGAAAGTGTAGAGAATTTTGTTACACTCTAATTTTCAATTCGTTGTAATTTGTATAACTGATTTGTAAACTAGGTAGTAAACAGATGTATAGAAGCATAAATATTACTTCATTTATAATAAAAAAATACTACACAAATATACATAATATTTCATTTTGTATACAGTAAACTTTTATGTTTTTTAATGTTTTATTTTCCGGGTAGAACAAAATCTTCAAACCTCGGTTAGAACAAACTTAACAACTCCAACAAATAGCAATCTTTACTGGTACATTTAAGCATCTACGTTTAACACCGTAATCAATAGCATATCTACAAACTCCGTATAAATTTACAAGCCAAAAGTAGGTCTGAGGTCTTCCATTTAAAAACAAAATATTAAATAGACATATAATAACTACAAAGACAGTTTTAATTTTTGGTCTAGGTAATCAACATGTATTAGAGTGTTTTTTCTGACGTCTCAATCAAAAGAAACTTTGTTTAGAAATAATTAAGAATATTATGACCACAGTTCAGCAATGTAATGTTAAAATCACTTGATTAGAGCAGCTAAAATCAAAACAGCTGATTGTTGCAGCCCACATTCAGTCATATAATAAAGGCGGATATTGTTTGGTAATTGGTTTTAAAAAACAGTAATTGGTTTTAAAAAACCGTAATTGGTTTTAAAAAACAAACTATCTCCCTTATTTCACAACCAATTTTTAAAAACTTGGTATCGTTAGATTTTTTATTAAATTGTGTAATAATTTAGATCTTTTTTTACCATATATCGCTTTTAAGATATTTACGCTTAAAGATCTTTTAGAAATCACTATTTTGAAAATAAAGCTCGTAAGAAATTTAAATTTTTGATTTTCCTTAAGGTTATAAAGGTATATACAAAATTTTAACCTAAGCAATCCATCAAATATAAATAGTAAAGTAAAAAAGACAAAAACAAAACAAAATTGTGGCTATTAGAGTAATTATTGAGTTTTAGAAAGGTGAATATGATTGTTTTTTGCCTTTGGTCCATGAATAATGTCTGAAAAATATTGGTAGAGATTGTGGAAACACTCTCTATAATAATTTTAATGTACAGAGTGTCCTGTAATTCTTAGGACAAGTCTATATACCGCAATTGCTCAGGTCATGGCAAACGCATTTCAGAATATGGAAATAGATCTTTGGTGTGCTTAGTTTCCTATCCGTCAGTCTGTATGTGTTTTTTATATACAAATTCGCTTTAATATCTTAAAACGAGTAAAACAAATCCTACCTAATTTGGATCAAATATTTGTGGTAATAAGGCCAGTTATAAACAATATTCATTAATACTTTCGAAATGGCGGCCATTAAATCTGATTAACTTTGAATGTCTTAAAATCCAGCAGGTATACAAGAAATAAAATCTGATTGTGGATTGTATCACAAATATAATTACTCGAATACTATTTCAAACTAATAATAAATAACTCATTCAGAGCATCTTTACTGTAAAAAACATGGTTCATGAAAATAAATTAATATCAGCTTTAGAGTATCTTATCCCTATTTCTTTTATTTTTGTGATTTATTATGCAAAACATTTGAAATACATGTTTCAGGCCTATCTAAGGATAGAATAGAATCATATATTTCATGTTTTAATGAATTTATTTTAATACCTGTTGTTTTAGGACATATTTATTTACGAAAATTTAGTCAAGCGACAATCAAATGTATTTCCTAAAAACCGCTTATCTTTGATTTTGTCATCTTTAAAAGCATTATTGTCTGAATACTACTGTACGAATTTTCTTGTTCTTTATTATTCTTAAAATATATAACAGATAACCTAGTCACTTTATTTAGTTTTTTTCACATATATTGTGAATAAATTGAAGCTTTATGATAAATACAACAGTTTATTATTGTTAATTAAGACATTTGTTTTTGTCCTTAATTGTTCATAAAGGCGTTCATTGTTGATACATTTGCAATATCTCTAGTAGTTTTTTAATTTATTAGAAAAAAAGTTGCTTGGCAAACAGATATTAATGTATTTCCTGTATTTTAAATGAAGGGACTAAGATGTGAGCACGATTGGCATAAGATATTCTGGAGCTGGCCGTTTACTCGATTTTTGTATTGTGACCTACTCGTTGAGATTTTTCCAAGATATTCGATTTTTAACAACAAAAAAACGCACACTAACCGACAGAGGGGAAATTAAGCAATGTAGATCCATAATACTCAGTATATAAATGTATGTTTTGACAGCAATAACGCTTTTGAAAATACGGTAGTATATTTATTGCCACGTGTTTTAACATTGTTTTCAATTTTTTTTAAATTATAGTTGAACTAACTGATAAGGATATAACTGGATGATATTTATTCTTGTAGATATAAAATAATATTTAAATTGTTTGTCAAGTGTGTTTGAATTATACTATTCAGTTTTAAATAGTATAATTCAGTTTATGATGCGTCCTTAAAAATAATTGGCTCTTAGCCGTCGCAAAATTACAATTTCACGGTTCTAAATTTTCCCGCTTTTGATTGGTATTCGAAAAATTAAAATAAATAAATAATGGTTTTTAAAGTGGTTAATAGGTTGATATAATCTCTGACCATGTATATTTATTACACATGCCGGATTTACGCAATATCAGTTCCTCTGCGTTGTTCGTACCACGATTTCAAATTAATTTTACTTTAAAATAAACCTGTATTTGAATGCCTAGAAACCTAGTTTTTTACTTAAGTATATTTGATGCATAGTATTTTTATAATTGGTAATGAACTGTTTGTTTTTGAAATTTTAAGTAAACCACAGCAATGCAGTAAATATACTCATTGCAATATATTTAAATTATATATATATATATATATATATATATATATATATATATATAAATATAAATAATTATATATATATATATTATTTTATTTTATTGAAAAAATAAATCGCAATATGGTTAAACGTTTATTACTATATTCTGTTGGAGTAATTATTCATCTCATCAATACGGCGCTGATTTAGCAGCCCCCAGATTCAAGGGGGTGCTAAATCAGCACATGAGCACGGTCAAGGCGCTGAATTAGGACCCCCCTATTCGAAGGGGGTGCTAAATCAGCACATGAACACGGTCGAGGGCGCTGAATTAGGACCCCCGTATTCGAAGGGGGTGCTTATTCAGGGCCTGGACACGGCCACTGTGCTGATTTAGCACCCCCTTTCGTGACGTCAAAATGACGTCAGTAGCGAGGGGGTGCTATGTCCAGGGGGTGCTAATTCAGGCGCACCGTGTAGATCACTTCGTTTGTCATAAAACAGATCCAAAGCGGTGTTGTGGGTACTTTCCAGTATTAGTTAACCATTAATTTACGTAAAATGTTACCGATTAACACGGCTAACTAAAGTCTAGGTATCTTTATACGTTTAAAACGTTTCATCTCAGTCAGCAGCCAACGGCGAATTACAGTATTCTTTAACAATTTCAGAAATATCTTATTAATTAATGGCTGCAGATAATTAGTTTATAAAAATTACCTGAGTTTAAACCACTATATGACAATTGCAGAAGGGATAGTGAAATGATTAGAACATGAATAATTAAGAGAACATTAAATATTTAAGGTCTTGATTAACAAAACTAATTAGCCAAAGTTGGTAATCGTGCTGTGCGGCAACCATTCCATCCTAAACTGATGCCACTATTTTATTGATGGAATGCTAAATTTTAAAAGGTCTCATCACTTTATCCGCACAATAATGCACGGGACTTCAGTAAATAGAGTATTTGAATTAACTGAATATTAGAGGAAATGTTATCAGTACTTTTCATCTCTTACGAACTAGCTTCTATTATCCTGGCTAGGCTCTCTGTTAGTAGTAATTGTTGGTGTATTTACCAGTAGTTGTAATTCTGTAGTAGTCTGTATTACTATTTAATGTAGCTTGTAGTAGTAGGGAGCCAAGGTTATTCTTACCATTGGTAATAGTGAATATATCTATATATCTAATGGTTCTTCTTTCGTTTTTTTTTTAAAAACGCTATTCCAGAACTGATGTACGATCTAACATATACTTTTGTATATATTGCCCTGTCAAAAAGCTTAGTTTTATTAAATGTAAGAATATTTTGTTTTGAAGATATTATTTGTTTTCCATCATGGAATCTTTAAACTTGAAAAAAAAATAATGGAATTAATATATCCTAATGTAATGAAACGTATATAAAAGATGCAAATAAGATTGGATAGAATGTAAGTAAATATTTTTTATGAAGCTTTTACATCATAAAGCTTCCTCTCCGAGCGGTATTGAACCCCAAAACGAACGTTAACTCGAAGGGCTTCTTCTAGAACAAACTGATCTATAGACTTAAACATTTTGGATGAAGCCTTATTTATACGTATACGAGGTACATCAAGTTCGATGATTGTGCATTTCCAATGAGTAGGATTTGGTTAAACGTTGGCGAACGTTTCTACCATAGGGTTATGGGCAACCATGTTAGCAATGAGAAAATCGTAAAATACATCAACTTGTAAACAAATTGAAAAAAAAACCTTACGAAGTTATAACATGTGGTATAGTAACACATGTAGCCTAATGAAATTAGTTAGAAACCTGAATTGGTATTGCAGCATTAGTGTGTCCTAACTTTTACTTGTTTTAGTAGTAGCTTAGTCTTTGGTGTGTAGCAACAACTTGCTTAACTTGATCATTGTTATCTTCTAAATAAATTGCATTTACGCCTTCATTATTATTTATTGAATGTGGTTTGATTTGGGTACATACATAAACATAAATAGGAAATTAATACTAAAACATTTATTATAATTTTCTTCTGTCGTTCTAACCGAAAAATAATTGAAGAATTTTGCTTGCTATACTTCTAAATGTTTGCAACTACATGTCTAATTTTTGTTTGTTGTTCCATTATAGTAGAAATTAGAGTGATTTAACAGTTTTTGGAACCGTAAAGCATCGAAATTTCACATTACCAGTAAGCTGGAATTGCAGTGTGACATATAACGCCACTTACAGGTAATGAACGTTTACACTGGCTTTGACACGTAATTAGTAAGGGGAGGAGAAGGGCTCTGGTGTCGCAATGGGAATGTTTAATCAAACTTTATTAGTTACCCTTTCCTCTCCCTTTCAATAATTTACATCCGCTCTCCAAATATACAAAGGCAAGGTTTATATTTCTCGTCCTAGCAGTTTTACCTGCTATTTTATATACAGAGTGACCCGTAACTCTTTGGACAAAGTTATACCAAGTTTTTGCCCAGGTCCAAACAAACATATTTAACCGTATGAACATTGTTTTCCGATGCTTAGTTCCCCATATGTCTGTCTGCGTTTTTTTTATAGAAAAGATAATATTTTAAATGTAATGAATTAAGTTATACTAAATTTGACTCAAATGTTTATGATAACAAGGCCAGTTACTGAAAAGAATATCATAAAATTATTTTTAGTATTTAAAAATGGCGCCTCCATTAAAAGTTTTAACTTTTGAATATCTTAAAAACTACAATTTTTTCCCCAAGCATTGAAAGAATAACAGTTTTTAGTGTTTTTTTTTTTAGAAATTTAATGACACTAAAATGATTGAACTCGAATAATAAATAACTTTTTTTGAGCATATTTTACAATATGAAAAGACATCTACCATTTATTCAGAGTTTGTATTGTTGGCTGTTCGCCGAGAACCACAATGTGCAGAGAACTAATAGCATTTAGTTTAAAAATAAACGCGTGGAAATAGCGTTTATTTTTTATTCTTCACCATTCAGTTGAAGAATATTTTTTTTTTAATTTCTTAAAAGTTAAAATGGAATATTTATGCATTTTATTTGTAACTAAAAATTGCAAGGTGCGAAACCGTAATTCAAGATTCATAATTTGTACAAACACACTTGTAACCATATTAATTCGGTGGAGGACCACACGCAGCTCTCCAAAACCTTCTTTACAAATTTAAAGAGATTATAGTTGATATTAGCGTGTAAAGTTTCGAGACTGCCAAGGCCCAACTATGCGTTTACGGAAAGTACACTCCTACTAATTTAGCAGAAGTGGTTTATTCCATGCCTCATGGTGGTTTTGAAGCGATGTTTCTTCTATAAACCTCTATTTCTCGAAGCGAAAAGACATTGACTTTTTGACTTTAATGAAATTCAACTAAAGATATCATGATGCATCTACACAAGTTGTGTCAGCATTGACGATTGGGAAAATCAGATATTAGTATTGCACAAACATTCACGTCGTTATTGGCTGAGCGTCAGCGAAGCCTGTCATTAAGGGGATGGAAATGTTTAAATTCCTATTTCTTTGCCTTTCTGTATATCTCTACGAATATCTATGTGACCACATGATATCTCGAGAATGAGCTGACCTACGCACTTAAAATTTGGGTCGTAGCTTCATTTCAGTAGAGTTAATACCGAATTACATGGTGGATGTCACTTCTAGGGATTTGGCTGCGTTTTAGCGGAAATTTGTATTTTTTTATGCGTAACCGATATGGCAACGATAAAATCGTAGAATAAAATGAATTTGTAAACAAATTGTGTACAATCATACGGCGTTGTTACATAGCCTATGTTATTATGGTAAACATATTTAGCTATAAATTTGAAATTTAGCATCCAACCTTAGCGAAGCCTGTTCGCGTACTCATACTTTGTTATAGTTAAAATATTACAGTACTGAAAATTTAATATAATAAGTTTTATAAGATGATTTACCAAGTACGATCAAAGGTTTGGAAAACAAATTCAACGGAGTACAAAAATGATGTTTGCATAAGTCTCCCACTCGTTGAGTAGAATCGGAAGGAACGATTACTACTGATGGCGAGAGAAAAGAAGAGACCTGGCCCGTGCCGGCGCACAGCTGTGTACTAGTGTGTTGCCGCGCGGTAATTTCAGGCGCTGCGCCCCACAGCCAACCCTGCGAATTGATTATCATAGCAATGGAACAGTGAAACAATAATGGAATTACGAAACAAGGCGCGGCAACATACTAGTAGTAGCGCCTGCAAATTTCAGATAGGCCAGAATCCAGGTCTCTTCTTTTTCTCTCGAGATCAGTATATAAGGGCCTCTGTGCTCAGGTGAGTGACGTGAAATACTATATTGGTTTTGAGGCGTCACATTCAATAACGTTGCCGATGGGTCTGACGTCACGCGCTACGTCAGGCTTGTCACACGTTTCAGTCCAATGTGGTTACTTTTTATCTTTCATCCGCTTCTGCATCTTTCATGGAGGTTTATTCCGTCTCTAAATGTTTCCGTTGTATTTGTTTAATATTTTACAAAAAATATGGATTTCCCCTTCCAAAGAAAACCGTATCCACACCTGAGATCCAAGCAGACGTGCGATTCCGGATCTCTCAACTTTAAAATTGATAAAGTGTTGAACAAAGTTTTTAAACAACTTATTTATATAAAAGTGAGTGAAATCAGATTTAGTATTCAAACTGTACAATCAGTGTATTAAGTAAATAGCGTACTAGATTCTAAATAAAATAACATCTTAAGTTTTGTTTATGTTAGATTTATGTTAAAATACTCTTTATAATTTTAACATGTCTACGTGCGTTAGCAGACTTTTTATTTCCCATTTAGTTACAATAAGTTTTGAACCAGCTCTGTGGAGTTCATCTATTTATTTTTAAATCTTTTCACTCCAAAGGAAGGAACGAGTCTAAAACAAAAAGTGATTTAGAGGCCAAAAAGATTTTGTTAAATTTTAAATGTGTGGATCGCGATCTATACATCCATTATACATGCAAAATATGTGTTATGTGTTGTAATGTTGTTTTATTTTCCTCATACATAAGGACTAAATTTATGATCTTACACACCTCTCGCAAGTGTTATTATAGCAGGTTATTACAGACTAATCTTAGTAATTTATGTTGCAAAGTCTGTACAACTTGACGCGTAAAAGGTATGGCTAAGGTTACATTTCAAATATATAGCTACCTGTGTTACTCAGTTTGCTTACAAAGAAAATTTATTCTACGATTTTCTCGCTGACATCAGAAGTACCCATAAAAAATCTAAAAATATTCACTAACGCTCAGACAAATTCCATGGACTAACTAGGGTGCATGCACCATTACCAAACTAGATGTTGCGTATATACGAATGATGCATTTTTACAAATGTATGTACTTCATACAAATTTTCATATCTATAGGTCAGTTTTTTCTGTAGATATTCTACGAACAGACAGACAGAAATACATTTTCCAGCTCCTAAAGTAACAGGCTTTGCTACTCTCGCACAAGTTAATGTTATATTCGTTAGGTATTTAATCTGATATAAAACACGCTTATGAAATATATTTACAATCATGATGCACGTTTGAAACCACTATATTGATGAGCAAATATTTACAGTCTCTACATTAAATGTTCACATATCAGTTCAGATCGAAATAAATGTTGTTTAGATACAAGTGCAAGATTTTAGATAAGATTTTTTCATTTTCAGTAGGTGTGGATTCACTAAAACTCTGGCACAAAAGTGACAATTCAATCATAATACTTAAGTAGCACAACCTTTAAATTTAATTAGTTCTTTACTTGATTGTTTTTAACTATATTCCACGAATAAAACATATAACTTGTTCGTGAGTCTACAGCGGTTGTAATATTTGCAAATGGTTTCATTGAATGTGGCTAAGTTTTCCATCTAAATACGAGTAATTCACAATACCCTCTTCACACTTGCTACACCAGACTAAATAACAGTTACAGCCTGAACTATTAACGTATTGAACAACAAAAGGGCGGATGTGATAAAGCAAAGCTCGGGCTAACTGGTTTATGCGGTGAGCCGTGGTGGAACATAAATCCACGTTTTGCTCCAGTTGGGTCTCGGTCCAGTTCTGCACAATGGAGAGGTAACGCTTTACTTCACCTCCTGACTGCATAGTTCTGTCTGGCTTATTACTAATTGAGATCTATACATTAACTTTAATACAAGATCAATGTCTTCAGTCTTTATGAACTAGAATCAATATTTAATTGTTACTTGTTAATGTGCAACTATGAATTACAAAGCTCTTACACCTTTTAATGCTGTATGCAAATAAATTTTAACCCTCTCAATGCCTGAGTATATGGTTTATAAGAAAATAGCCGTGCCTTCTTTGACTGATTAAAATACTTATATATATTTTGTGACAGACATTGATGAACTACTTTCAGTCCTCTAAAATACGTATTTATATATTTGTTTGTGCGAAAGTTATTTAAATTATCCTCTGCCATTCTCAAAGAAGCACAGGTCTGCCACGAATATCCTCATTTATGACGATTATCTTCCAGTCTCATAAGCTGCTCTTTCCATGTCTTTCCAGCTTATTCGGTCTCATATCTAGCTCCTTGAGGATTTCCAGTACTTAATTTGTTACAGTTAATAGATTATATTCACTATATAGCACAATAGAACCGTCTGCTATGTTGTACTTTATCCAGGTAACAGATTTCAAAACATTCATGAAATTATTATAATTTGAAATATTTTCCGTATAATTGTATCTGGAAATCTACGCCCTCCATAGTTCAGTATAGGTTTGCTCTTTTAACATCTTATGTGTGGCCGATTACTTAATGTATAATACCTCTGAGTTATGATATCTTAGGGTTGGTCGTTCCCCAAGTTTTGGGACGGTTTTAGAGATTTGCTAGAGTTAAAATAAAATTTCAGAGGGTTAAAATGACTTTAGGGAGCATATAGTGCTGAATTTACCTTGTCTATACATGTGATAGGCCATTAGCTGTACAATATGATATGTTATATTTGATAACGGGATTTGTTTCAAGGAATATACTCTTTACTATGAGACTGCAACGTTAGAGAAGTAAAATACAGCAGAACATTTTTGTGAATAATTCTAATGATGTAGTGCTATAAGTTAGTTTCAAGCTAATCAACATGATTCCTGAAGATTTATAAGGCAATTGCATGATTAAACTTGCCAAAATGTAAACTGGAAACTCTTGCTGATTTGAATGAGTATTACTAGTGAGTGGTTTAGTATATGGAAGGTCACTCAATGCAACATTGGTATAGGAACAATTTATAAAAAGGACGATATATAGAGATAAATCCTTGTATAAATGATGTAAGCTTGCTACAGACTATAAAACTGTATTAAGAAACAATAAATATAATTTTTAATTAGGTTTTAAATATTATTGTACATAAATGTAGCTTGTAAAAGTTATTTAGAAAACTTCGTTATTTTGTCCAACAAAGCGCTCTAAATCAGGGAATGTACATATTAATTAAATCGTGACCTGACAAACAGATTATTGTTATGGAATTCGTCTCTGCTCTCTGCTACAACATTTTTGTGACCTTTAGCTGCTGAAGAATAGAGAAATATTTGCTTTAAGGCTTATTATTACTGTGCAATTCCAGGTATTTTTAAAATTTCCAAATACTATTAAAACATAGGGTAAAATAACAAATTATCAACAAATCAATAGATGAATTCACATTCAATATTGCACGAGCAAAGTTGCAGCAAGGGACCGTAGTAAAAGAATATCGATTAGCACGGCAGTTGAGAGAATGGGAAGTCGCATTAAAGTTTTGAACAGTAGCGTAGTACATCTGAAGTAAGAGACAAACAGCCAAAGTTCGATATATATTACACAAACTTGAGACATGTCGTCTTTAGTGTACGGTGGTATGTCATTCTGCTACACTTGCAGCTTCCGTATCAAGTGCTGATCCTCCAGCCAGTAAGGCACTTACCACCCTTTCCCACCAAAACTACATGTCATATCCTTAACAATACAATTATCGCAAATAATTATATATCAAAACATTATTTATGAATACTAGAATAACATCGATTATCAAAGAACCGCCTTATTAGAAGCATCGTTCCAATTAATTTTTGTTTGTACTGTGATCTATTAATACACCATTACAACGCTAGATTATTAAGTGGTTACATCGTTTTACAAGTTGTAACCTTACAATGAATTGTAATATATCGTTAAGTACCTAAATTGTATGTTAATAAATCCAAAGATGCTTATTAAAGTATTTAATATGCATATAAAAATAAAAAATTTGTATTTTCAAAATAGAAATTTGGTTTTTTGGGTTTAGTAAATGCTTAATTACTCTATAATATACTATACTCTATCTATTTTGTTATAATATGCATTGTTATAAAAGTCGTAGATAAAAGGTACATTTTATCTCCTAAATATCACAAAAAAAACAAGAAAAGAAATTAATAAAGCTGCCATTAAACTTAATTGAACTTGATATTAAATTAACATGAATTTCACGACCTTTGACCTCCCCTGTATAAGCGTTAGTAGATATTAGATATCAATAAAAATCTTCAAAAAGTTTATATGTAAGAGTTTATATGTAAAAATAAATGTTTCGTATTAAAAGGACTATAATAACACGATTTTTGTATGGAATACGATCAATGTAGTAACCAAACAGACTTAATGGTCTTCAAGATAACATCAAACAAAGAAACCCAATTTTCTTTATCAAAGACGATTAAAATTTCCAACTCAAGTATCTAAATTTACAATTAAATTACCACCAGATCAAGATCACAACACTGAGGCGTTTTCCGATACCTACTTAACTTTAAAGTGTTCCATATGTTAACAACTTCTTTTGATACTAACCTTCAGATGATTAAGTAATCAACAATACATTTCAATGACAGTAAATCGTTTTTATATATCATATTATATTTAATTAAGTTTATGGGTTTCGTTATTTTTTCAATACTACGTATATGCACATAATTAAAATGTATCACATCTAAGATTAGACTGGTGCCTCATTCAATTATATGGTCCATGTAGTATGCAACACTAGTTGTAACACCCGGTTTCATACATAGTTTATAACGTTATAACAGGTTTTCTGTCGACATCTCTTTTATAATCAACAATAGAAACTGTTATTATGTAAAGCATCGTCATTATAAAACAGTTACACCTTATAAACCACTTCCAAAACAATGCTTATAATTTAAATATACATTCTAATTGGAAAATAAAAACTAAAGTATCAAATTTATGAAACTTGATATTAAATTAACGTGAATTTATTTCACGAATGTCTGATCTCCCCTGTATAGGCGTTAGTAGATATTAGATATCAATAATAATTATCAAAAAGTTTACAGTAGATATTAGATATCAATAATAATTTTCAAAAAGTTCGTAGGTAATGTTTTTTTAATAAGTATGAAGGTATTTAGTATTTTTTTAGTGAATGTACCGTATTAAAAGGACTAGAATAACACGGTTTTGTATGGAATACGATCAATGTAGTAGCCAAACAGCCTTAATGGTCTTGAAGATAACATCAAACAAAGAAACCCAATCTTCTTTACCGTAGACGATTCCTATTTCAAACTTCAAGTGTATAAATTTACAATTAAATTACCACAAGATCAAGATCACAACTGAGGCGCTTTCCGATATCTACTTAACTTTCGAGTGTTCAATATGTTAAACAGCTTCTTTTGATACATTTCTTCAGATGATTAAATAATCAACAATACATTTCCATGACCGTACTTCGTTTTTATATATCATATTATATTTAACTGAGTCAATCGGTAACGTTTAGTTTTTCAAAGATAAGTATATACACATAATTAAAGTGATCATTTTCCAACTAAGATTAGACAGGAGTAATATTCGATTATATGTTTTATGTAGTATGCAACACTAACTGTAACTTCGGGCCTCACATGTAGTTTACTACAATAAAAGGTTTATTGTTGACAGCTCCATTTTAACCAGTTTTCCAAACTTTTATTATTTTGAGCATCGCCATTATAAAACATCCACAACTTATAAACCACTTACAAAACAATGCTTTTAATTTAAATATACATTCTAGTTGGAAAGTGGAAATTAAAAAACTTATATTATGAAATTACTTGAACTCTCGTTTGGATTTTACAAATATTTGATACTTTATTAATTAGTGACATAAAAGGAGAAATTAGTATTATTAGAACAAAAAGAGTGGAATTATTAGTGTTAAGGTCGTATCAACGCATCCAGTAATCCAAGTAAAATACAACTGTAGCTAGGAAACATCATTAGAATTTTATATACTTTGAGTAACATTTTTATACATATATGACACTTAAATGATTATTGATGATAAGTAGTAGGCAAGAAATAAACTGTTTATGATAAATGACACCAATTTCTATAAAATCAACACATATAGTTTAGTGTTATGAATATAGGTAAAACAAAGAATCTCACTTTCTCCATTCGCCTTTTTAAGCTTGTTAACTACCGCTCCCGCAAAATAAGCCACAGAATTCCAGGCAGCCCTCACATAACCTAACCTGAACTGGCCTAACCTAACATAACCTATCACATCTTAACCTAGCCTAACCTAACGTCCATGCACCATCAGCTATATGTTGCATATACAGAGTGTAAATATATTAAGTCCTGATACGCTTGGATATATTCCAAATAGATTGAGACATCAATGTACATCCTTTAATAGAAACACAATGACATGAGCAAAACACCTCTACATCGTACCTAAACTAAAGGAGTATATCCTAACCTGTCTTAACTTAATCACTCAATAAATATACTTAATAAATAATAAATCATACATGACGGGATATTCTGGAGGTAAGGTGTATGTTCTCTTCCAAATACTTTCAAGGACCATGTAATCAGGTCTCTGACATTTCAAAAGGTCAGGCTTTTTACAAACGGCGAACATTGTCGTCTCATATGGATTTTGGGAGAAGAGATCTTTTATTGTTGTGACTAACCAAGATGACGGAACAAAAAATGTTCTAATATTGGTTTGTTTTCTATGTGTTGTAAAACATTGTGAGCGTTTTAAAATAAAACGGGAGCTAAATGCATGTAATACTCCATATCAAAGGGAGCTGACAGAGACTTCATTAGTATAGGAGGGGGAGGGAGTAAAACCTGTAGCAATGGAAGCGTTAACTCATCTGGCTAGACCATTTTAACACAGATAAATTGTAGTTGAGAGTTATTCAGCATCAATTTACTTGTTTATATCGGATGAACTAATATGAATATAAGCTTGTTTTATTAAAATAGAATATTTGAAACAAATGTATATCATATGAAATGTGTTATTTATGAGCCACTCAAAGATTCTAAGTTTGTTTATTATTGATGGAAGACCTTTTAATGTATACAACTATAGAAATAATACAACTTTAAGATGGACACTCGTATTACTGTTAAAGTATGATTTGCGTATCATCAATGAAATGAAAATACTATGATTGGTTAGATCATTCCACAAAGTTCTGAGGGTCGACTGTTCCAGTAATCCTTTAGCTAAGTACCCTCCTCTATTTATTAATATCCCAAAATAACATGTGCTTTAAGTTTTAAATGTAACTTTTAAAATATAGACTTTAGTAATTTGACGTATAGAAAACTAATCAGTATAATAAATTTTACCAACAGTTCCATTCATAATCTAGAAACCCATTCCACACTCAAAATGTAATCATAATAAATATCGTTTTATTACCAAAGTTTTGAACAGAATCAATCTAATTTAAAGTTGAAGTTGCTCCTGACTCGTGCTCAAATCGTTTTACAGCAACACTCAAAAACCGTAATCATGTTCCGTTTGAGCTGATCGTTACATCTCATACTGTGTAGTTTATCTTCACTGTTAACATTTAACCCTTTTGTATCTTTAATTATCAGCAATTTAAGAAAAAACTTTCATAATTCTGAACGATAATTTTAAAATTGGCGAATATTGTCTTGTCCACTATTAATGTTGCTATTATTATCAAATATGTGTTACGTAGTTTTGACTTATAACGGAAATATTTCACTAATTAAAATTTTCTTAATTATTTAAAAAGTTTTCAATTTTAAAATTCTAAAAGCTATATTGAATGTGATTATTTGCTTGGTTTGGAAACACAGATATTTGGCAGTCAGACGCTCCTGTTCAAAATATTCTGTCTGCGTACAACTGTGAAATGCATCTTTAGAATAATTTCTAACTTCAAAATTTTTCAGCGACCCGGTTTTAAAATGGTCTTCCGTTATAATCCTATTAACTGATGGTGCATTTTAACAGAACAATATAATTACGTCATTTGTATTTTGAAGACATTTATCTGACTATGTATATTCAATAATTTGGATCATAGAACAGATCTCAATGTTGAAAATGCTAACTTATCAAAACGTGCATAAAGTTTAGAAACTTCGGACTCAGTCTGTTTTCGCAAAATATGTACAGCGAAAGTTCCTTATGCAATGTATGAACTCAAGATATGTCGTCTATACGAGAGGTCTTTGTTACATGTAGTTACATCATTCTCTGTCTAAGGAAGCATGTCTCTAGTCGCAGCAGGAGATAGAGAAAAAAACGCCGAGTACAATGAAGGAATGCATGCTGAATGTCGTTCCTAATATTTAGAACACAAAGCTTGCTTTGTTGGTAACTGACAGGACAGTTGGGTCAATTTCCTTTCTTTGTAGACTATAGTATGAACATTATCGCTAATGGATAATTAAGAGCTTATGTTGAATGTTTTCTTCATTATTCTATGCCTACAATGCTCAGTTTGAATCATGTATAATGAGACTGTGTCAATTGCCAATACAAATATGGCAAGCACAACTCTTACTCGGATTTCAAATAGTAAAAAAGATCCAATCCAAATGGTATCACTTGAATTAATTTTATGGTTTCAAATTAAATTTTTGGTAATAATACGAGGTCGATTCACTGTTTACTATTATTGAGTGACAAAAACAAATTACACTTTTCTTCTAATAAATTGTATTTCAGTGGAATAACGCATTGATATTATTTTTATAAGAGCCTTTCATAAAAATTGTACTGAAAAAAAAATAACAGTAATGTATATGTTATGTATTGTAATAATAACACAAATGTGGTAAAAGATATTTTAGAAAAGTGTAGCACATGTCTAAGACCGTATAATATAATCTATATAAAAACAAGAAGAGAGCCTATTAAAATAATGGAGTGTACCTTTTTTATTTAGAAGCTAGCTCTGCAAACTTTTTTACCCTGTATATGCTGTGAAAACGACACATTAATCTTACTGTACAAATGAAAAACTTTGTAAGGGCGATACAGACGCGTGGGCCTTTAATCCCATAATATACAAAAGCTGTCCTATGAAGATATTATATTTGACAATGCAACAGATATTACCATAGATCATATTTCCAAAAATGATATAAATAGTATAAAGTCTTAGAATGTCCCTAACTTACAGTAAAAAGCAAAAAAACCTAGCAAATGTTAGATTACTACAGCGTAAATTTGTTTATACGTTTCTCTGTTGATGCACTATGCATTTAAAAATTTTAAATAAAAACCTTCAATTTATTCAATATATTATATTAAGGAAAGCAATACAATGTTTCACTCATCCTTTCGAGCGTTATACAATCCTTTTCCTTACCTTCTAAATGACAAATTTATAGTAATATCAGTTGTCTTTACAAATAATAAACGGATAAGTAAAAATGTTAAAAGATTTTCTTCATTACTTTTTATAAGTAGATAATTCATGGCGTGATTGATTTTTACTCATAGTGAAGATAATTTGATAGACAAAGTTTGATGGAATCAATCTTGTTCCAAGTTGAAGTTGTTTCTAACTGCTCAAAGTTCCAGAGCTCGGCAGAAACCAGAACGTTACACACAAAAACTGTAATAATCCTTTGTATACTGCGGACGTTTCTTTTTGTGGCTTTTGAAATCTCATTCTGTACTGCTCGTTTCAGGTCTATTATCAAATCTAGAAGATATAAAAAAATATAAGATATTGGGAAAAGTTTTCAAAATACACATGTTTATCTACTTTGCTAATTGTTTATGAGGATAAGACTATATTAGCATGAAGACAAAACGTCTTCTGATTTTATTCCGTTTAATATTTCTCCACTAAACAGGCAAAAGTCCTCAGATCATAAAGCTTAATCTTAGAGATCACTAAATCTGTATAAGCAATATGTCTATAATATGTTTATTTCTAGGCTTAATACAAAACTAAATAAGTTTGTACAGTGAAATAATCCAAACTATTCGTCATAACTCTTCCTCCAAAATTAATTTAAAATTACTGACAATGGCACAAATTACGTGGAACTATACGTTATCCGTAATCTCTTAGACAAACAAATTTAAATATCTGGACTTGTTTATGTCCCTTTTTTGATTGATCAAGGCGTTTACCTTTTTTTAATATAATAATCCAAGAAGTATATTTGAGTAACAAACTTAAGACGCTTTACTATTATGTATATGCTTGGCACAGAGTTAGTTTCATCCTTATATTTGCAGGACAGAAGTTCGCCGAGCCATGTGTCATGATTGTGTTGGATGTAAAATTTCTCTTTGGTTCTTTTTATTTTCGAGTGGTCCTACAGAAAGGCAGTCAGAATAAAAAAGAATTTTTATAGAAACTAGTCGGAAAATAGATAGATTTCGCTAACCTCCTGACTGAGAGAGTAACATACACCATCATTCAAAAACTGAAAATTTAATTATTCTGCTATTTTACCGTTGCCTTTACGGATAACTATAGTATCAATATTCGATAACGCTAACCCTAATTCCATAAAGAAACATTAAAAAAATCGAACTCGATGTTGCCTTAAGGTCAGTTCTCGAAATATAATAATAATAATCTTTATTTTCTTCAAAATTACATGCAATACAATGCAATACAATATAATTCTTATACCATATGAATACAACATGCACACAATAGGGTAAAGCTGAGAAATAAAGATATAATCTCCCAGGCATGCCTGATTGGAGAATTTTACACACTTTCAATTAACTGAAAAAAAATATAGCAGCAACTCAAGCAAATACAATAAACATTCAATATATTATACAAGTTTACAATCACCAATTGAAATCATAATTACTTTCCGCTTAGCTAGAAATACTATAAATAATTTCCGATAATTTATAAGAGCCTATATATACAATTACACGAGTCAAAAAATACAATTACAAAATTAATATAACTAAGGAGAGTAAGCATAAATAAATGTTTGTCTTTGCATAAATAAATACATTTTCCATAAAAATAGATGAGGAGGATAAACAAATAAAACTTTTATTACTTAACCATTTAAGTATCAAACTTAAATAATATTGGTTCAATATCTACAAATGATAGAAGCCATTTTTTAAGATGTTTTAAAAATACATTTAACGAATTTTCATTTCTGATTGTTTGTGGTAACAGATTGAACATTCTTGGTGCCATATAGAAAAATGTCTTTGTAAAAAAGGTATTAAAAGGTTTTGGTACTAATAAATCGTTTGCGTTTTGTAGCTTTAATTTATATTCATTTGTAGGCTTATAGTTTTGGCTTCTCGTAAAGAAAATTTTTAGGACTTTAAATAAAAACAAGTATCTTAAAGGCAGTATATTCAAGCATAGAAACAATGGATATGATGATTTAGTTTTCGTTTTATTCATAATTATTCTTATAAAGTGCTTTTGCGTAGTAATTAAAGTTTCTAAATTTGAGATGTACGTCCCTCCCCAACACGAAATTGCATATTCCAGTCTACTGTTAACTAGGGAAAAATATAACATTCTTAAGAGCTTTTTATCACAAACATTTTTCAAAAAATAGAATATTCTTATGACATTATTAAGTTTTTGTTTTAATTTTGATATATGAGTTTTCCAACTTAAATATCGTAAGGACAGACAAAAAAGACATGTATTTTTATTTTAAAATAATAGACATCGCTAGCGCTCTACCTATTAAACTATAACTATAATCTGTAAATACGAGTATATTAAAGATTGGAAATTATTTCTGAACTAATTTTATAAATACCCATAAGGCTTGAATTTTATAATATTATATGATCTACCTAAATCGTATTTATTGATTGGAAACAGTGAAATTCCAATGGCTAATGCATTTAACTGCAATCTTAAAGAATAAATATTCACTACCAGTGAATATAGGCATCAACTATGCCACGCTGATGATATCAACAGATTAATGTAGTTATAGACAGCTGAATGCTATAGTTAATAAATTGCTCCGTTACTCATACAATTAACAAGTACTCCGTCTGTTCATTATCATACAACTCGGTAAATAAGTGTTGCTGTACTGAATTATTATCGCTTTATGATCAACGAGACTTTAATTAATTACAGTTAAGCTCTTAATATTCTATGCTTGGTTATATGTTTACTTTATAAATCAAACATTTACATTTTTAAATATTTGTAAAAAGATTTGCTGGATTGTAGCAAAAAGGTATCCTAATATATCCGACTGCAGTGTTGCCAACTCACAAAAAATCCCTTAAAAATAATTCAAGTAAATTGAGTGCTTCGAATCTTTTCAACAAAGTTTGAAGCTGCCAAAATAACTCATTGATGGCGATTCTATTTTTAGAAATAAGAAATATATTAACCAAAAACTTTTCATTTTTATGTTTTTTATTGAATACAACTAAGCTTTATATCTCCTCTAAAATTGAACGATTTGCTGCAATGTATACCTTTAAGTAAAGCAATAACTTTCAAAAAACGCTTTATTAATTTGAAATATATCTTAAACTATTTGGTAGTTTAATAATTAAACACTTTTCTACAGTTGGCTAAAACCTCGGTTGCTACCCAAATGAGTAAAACAATAATGAATTAAAAATTCAATAATCTACATATATCAATAAGTTTTTACAAAAACAATTAAATCTCACAAGAGTCACCTTTTTTACTCGTATAAATAAAACACATTAAAAATTAAATAAATTATTAATAACCTATAACCCAAATCTCGTGTAATCGCTTACAATACTATACATTTTCGTATCTAAACCAATTAATAATTTATACTTATTTATTTAAAAGGACAATGAACGCATTTAATTATTTTTTATTGTTTTTAGTAATTGATGAACTCTATTAATCTATTCGTGTATAATAAATCTTACTGAAATGCCATCTTATAGACTTTTAGTTTATTTGACCTCGATGAAGAATCTTGTACTATTCATTAATATCCTAGAAATCTCATTCTCTTTTAAAAATTTTCTTTAGTTTAGTTTTGTATTCGTATTTTATTTGTAATAAGTGCATGTTTTACAGACAGTGATTTCTATCGATCTGAAAAATCTGGTATGATTTCTTTAATTGTAACCTAAATTGTAGTAATGTATTTTCTATTTCTAGGTTATCATCTTTTTGAGGAATAGATCTGATAGAAAATATCGAAACGTAGTGTTAATGATTTCTTGTATCACTGAAACAATTGCAAATGTCCGGAAAATCCTGTTTCCTACACAATCTTCTATTGCCAAAGAAACCTTTAACAAGGGTACTAAGGGAAGCAAAATTGTATTGTACAATGAAATAGACGGTATGTAATGTATCGCATTCACATACCTGTATGGTGGCAAATTACACATTACTTTGCAGAACAATGCAGAAGGATACAGTCACTGTAGTATACTGTATACAGCCTGTGTTGAGGGGTGGAGAGATTCTTGTCAAAACATCTTAATTGTTGACTCGCTTATTAGCGCATTTGCCAAACTTCTATTTATAGAGCTACGTCATCTTTAACTTCGTTAATAATTGCAGAGTTAATTAGGGCGGAACGATAAGTCATAAACAAACTAAAAATACTTTAACTATGTCCATCAATATTGATGAATATTTCTAACAACTTATGTTACCTTAGTGGTACACGTAATAAAAGGCAATGAAAAATTACTATTACTTCCCAAAAATGTCTTTTATATTGTAATGCAGCGAATGTAACTAATAGAGACTCAAGTAACCACAATATTTTAATCACTCCTTATGTGAGTTAAAGTGCACGGAACCATAGAATATACTGGAAATGTAATATGAACAAAGAATTTTGACAGATAAAGATAAACTAGATAAATTTGTCTGAATTACAAGTGTGTCAAAAGATTACTAGTTACTGTTCTCCACCTTAACATGGGAATAAAAGAATTATTGTATTTTTACTAAAGCCTGTCATTTAAATGTAAGAAATTGGTTTTTGGCGATGAAAGGATTGTGATGGAAACAGGACTTCTCAGGACACTTGCCAAGTTGTTCATTTCAAGTTGTTATGCCTGAATAAGGGATCAGATTGCAGATTTCCAAATGTTGTGTTACTGATTTGTTTGTATCACTGAACGATGGCAAATTTCCGGAAAAAATCCTGTTACTTACTGTTATTACGACAACCACAAATTCCTTTTATTTCATTATTAATTTATATTGAGCTGAAATCTAAATATGAGTGCAGATCAGTTAAAGATTAAAATACCACTGCTCCTTTTGAGTTCATAAACTTACTAATCAATTCTTCTCCATTTTGCTGTACAAGGTAGGAAAAAACATTATCTCTCTGAAAAAATCCGTTTCTGATCCTAAAATTAATTAAATTCATCTCAGAACCGAGGTATTAAAAATACGCTATTATGCTTCGATAAAAAATAAGCAAGGCAGCTTACTCTTATATTCTTGCACCTCTAATGAGGTAGTACCCTATTAGATATTAAAAATACCAGGATATCAACTAATCATTAATTACAACAATAAAAAAATGACACATCAGGTTACCATTGGCAATGTCAAGTGTCCTTAGCCTTATGGTCCTTATAGTATCCTTATGGACATATCTAATGATTGCAAAAAAATTATAATGGTAATGGTAATTGTCGATTTTTCTAATGATAGATAATACGAATAAACGGAAATCCGCACTACTTCTAAGTAGATATCGAATGTAAATTGAAATCGATACATTTTTAAATTTTAATTTAAGTTACATAATTATAATACAACAAGACAAAGTGAGCCTAAATTGAAGCATTGAGGCACTCCTGAACTGGCAACCAACGGTCTGGACTCTACTATTGTTTTTTTATTCAAATTAAATTTAAAAGAAGTCATACGTTTGAAACAGAAAAGATGTATTAAATTACCATAATAAATGAAATTATTCATGCGTTAGAATTATATGTAAGTCTCATGTTATGTACAATGAAACTGCAGCCTTGTACAATGTACCGGTAGGAAGCTCAGAGCAGAAACAGACATGAAAACTGTCTCCATAGTGTCACACAGCGCTGAGCAGCCGTGTGTGAAGATTTATTACTTTCCCCACGTGCTATATTTATGAAATGTACTCTTTTATATTTCACTATATTACTTCATTCTCGTGTAACAAATCCTTTGAAAACTTTCTATAACAAATAATGATAATTATAATGTGATTGTAACAAATTTAATAATTGACGCCAATCACCCTTCCTGAATATCTTGTCACTGTAGTAAAGAGCAAAGGTTTTCTTATAATTATGTGCAAAGGGAGGTTTCTCATATATTACTTAGTTATTACCGAGTAAGACATCCTACTCGAATTTCATGGTATATAACAATGGTAATGTGACACAACAAAATAAAATAGTGTACTCAATAGTGTACCTGATGAGACAATGAGGCTACCATTTCACCTATTTATCGGTGTCTCTGACGTCGAAACGAAGTAAATGTTTCATTTTGAGCTTCTTTGTCATCGACTTTCTTTGGATCTCTTCAGACGAACATGAGTCCAGATTCCAGGAATCAAGTCTGAGACAGCGTCAGATACCAGACGCTGCAATGAAAGGAAGTTGAACTGGAAATAAAATCAAAATTAAATTGAATCAATACTTTCTTCATAGCTACGTTATATGTGCAAAAAAATAACATAAAATGTAAACCGGTTATTAGTTTCGAGGTTTAGTATCACAATACACTAATCCGTTACTTATAGTAGCGAATACTGCGTTTTTCGTTGATGTATTTACCATTCTTAACGGTGTGAAAATTTATAAAATTTAGTCTTCTTATAAGGATACACCTTTTTGGAGGACGCTTAGGAAATAAATAATGAGTTCTACAAAACGAGATCAATGCTTGAAATTGTTTTATAAGTTAGATAATGTCCTAGCTCTAGTATAATGTGTGTTTATAACAACCATCGGAATATTTTCACTAAATTTCAATGCAGATTTAAGAAGACAGATATATCACAACACCATTACGTTCACTACGACAAGAAATACCTTTTGAATGTGAAATGATTTCCCACAGAAAATTTGGGCTTTGGCGTTACAATGATGAAGGTCCATCGAAATCGATCAGTTTACCCTGTTATTGTCTGCCTATAAGGTACATGATCTTTCAAAATGTAGTACGATTCCATAAATCAAAATGTAGTATGTGTTATTGGCTGAGGGTTAGCGAAGCCAATATCTGGAGGAGATGGAAAAGCTTTGATTTAATTTTTTTATCTGTTTTTTAAATATTATATCTAAAATTTGTATCCTGTTCACTCAAATACAGCATCGCTATAACGAACTGGTATATAGACTGTTGTATGAAGCTTCATTTCTTAAATCATCGATTTCAATAATTTGGAGGATTTGGTTGACCGCGTGAAAATTTTAATATTAGTCTTATGGGTAACCGTGGTGGCAACAAGATCATCGCAGAGTAAACACATTTGTAATTAAAATTTATTAAATCATATGAAATTTTAACACGTGACAAAATAACACATAAAGCTATAGCTGACTTTGAATTTTTCATCCAGCCTCTGTGAAGCCTGTTACGTGAAACTTGGTGTAGCCTACTCATAACGTCTACCTTGTATTACTATTAATAAAAGTAACATTCTTGAACTGAGTACAATATCTGTTGCTAACGCATTCACTACCATACGTCTGTGTTACTCTACAGTAAGTATAAACGTCGTTATCGAGAAGCTTTATTGACATGTGTCCTTATAGACGAATCGAATATATTTTGTGTGTGTGTGTGTGTGTGTGTGTGTGTGTGTGCGCGCGCGTGTTTTAGACTGTCGAAAGTAGCAGGAATACAGAGGACTAATACAAATCTACCCTAAACTGCGTATCTAAATTTTAAATCAGGTATACTATATTAGGCCCTAATATCCCAACATTATTATGTTAATATGTGTTGTCACAGAACTTTAATTTAGCGAACTAAACAATGCTATATATCTTTTGAAGATTATGCTTACAAATTACCAGACTAAAACTCCAATCTCTTTACAAGTAATTAACTGTTCAACGGGCCTTTTGGTACTTAATGAGTGTAAAGGAAGCTCTTTGATCCCATGGAAGTGAAAATGTTAAATCAAACTTTATTGTTCGCCCTGACAGCTGCTCGGTTAATTAAGTTTCTTCAATCATCGTTTATACTGTAGGTAATAAAAACATTCTATAAATATTTATATACATTTATTAGGAATTAATGTAATATTATTGAACCACTTTTATTAAATAGTTTGCTCAATTACTTTAAATTAAAACCAAAAGAGACAACAGTAGCAAATATTATTTTTTTAGATAAATTTTCGCTTATCCAAAAGCACCGTAATACACTGACAATAGTTAAAGCACACCTCGAAATTCATTTAATTTCCTTTCTCAGATAAAGTATACAATCTCTGAAAGCTCCCTTTCATTAGGAGCTTCTGGCTTATATGATCTCTAGAAAGAGTCTCTAGAAGATCTTTCTTCTAGGAACTACTGCACTTTGAAATTCTGGACTCTTAACACCTACAACCTCTAGAAGATTTATGGCCCTGAAAACTTAGCCTTTGGAAGTTTGCAACTTTTCTGAGATTTTGGCCTATGGAAATTCTCTATCTCTAAGCTTCACTTTAAACGTACACAGAGCTGTCATATTGTTAGATACTAGTAGAACTTGTAGAAGCTTCTGAAGAATCCCAGCTTTTTCAATCTCCCCGCCTCATTACCCATTCAGAATTTGGAAATCCATTGCCCTGTTAAATGAGCAAAAAGTACATACAAGGCAATCCACGGAAGCCTTGAGCTTAATAACCAATATGAAACAACACTGAAATAATTATTTCATAGCAAATTATATTTTACTATCACGTAACCAGAAACCGGAAGGACAGATAGTCTACGTTATCCTCAAGTATTCCAGACGCTCCCAGATATTCATAGATCTCAATAGTTATGGATTCTTGAAGTAAAACCGGAATTCGCAGAGATCATGGTTTTTCTTTTCTATCAGCTACATTTTTACGTAAACCAGGACTTTATTACGACGGAAGCTCCCAGATTCAGAAATCTTTTAGAGACCGGAAGCTTTTAAATCCCGTGGTCTCGTGTTTTGGCATACCTGTCTCCAAAGCCTTCAAAAGTCCCAGTTCGGGGATGGCTGGGCGATACTTTTAGCAATATAATATAGGCTAAGAGCTTTTATTAGTTAATTTGGCCCAAATATGGGGTACCCTGATAGAACAAAGCAAGGGACCAATAAATACATATCCAGAAGTTCAAAATGGACACCATTACTTTTGAAATATAATCTTCTAAATCGGAATTAAAAGTTCATACAGTATTTACTTTAAGGGTGTAAAAAGGTTGTATTCATAACTCTTTGACACATTCTTTATTGAATTCAACCTTTTGTGAACATATTTCTATTCAAAACTATTTCAGAAATCATTAAACTGAATGGAGAAATCTATCTCTTCGTAAGTGGAACTGGAATAGGAAACATCCACTATATAAGAGCCGGGGTGCACGTGGCAGTGACATAAAATACATTATTGGTTGCGAGACGTCACTTTCAATAACGGGGACGAGAGTACGACGGGACGCCATGGCCTTGTCACGTCATGCAATCAAAGTAAGCAACAACTTACCTTCTTTCGTGTCTAAATGTTAAGATTTAAATTCTTCTTCTTAAATACTATGTAAAACAGACTTTCTTGTATTCGATTTTAACATATTAGTATGTATCACAAAACTATCTTCGAAAAAAATGTATGACAAATTCGATTTGATTAATGTCCCTAATACTGCTAGTTTGATTATGTCTGACATTGTATTTAATTAATTGATTTTAAATGGCAATTACAAAGGTTTCAATCACACATAATTTGCTTAGTAATCAATAAAGACAGGAGCAGAATCCCGGAAATGGCAATGAAAGGTTTAATCAAACATGATTGGGTGCTCGATCCTGTTTGCGCAATTTACTTACATGTCCCTTCTATACATGAAAAGATGTGCATTCACTCTTTACCCAAAGCCGTATTTATGGTGAAAAATATTGTAGTGTACACAATTTTGTTGGCAAAGATTCTTAAAAATAATTCTTGTCTCCATAGAATGTTGTCTCCATTCAAGCTCCGGATTAGAAATTAAAATAGAGTGTAAGTGTCTATAGCTAATAGCAAAATTGAATTTTCTTTACTATAAATATAAAGCAAATTTGCGTTCCTCCAAGCTTTGGTTGCACATGTAATCAAGCTACTGATATTAATCAAGAATAAAAACTGTTTCCAAACTGAGCCTTGCGGGATACCTTGTGTTACGTTCGTATATCACTTTACACAAGGTTCTGTTTTTGCATAATATCTACGATTCTGGTATGACATTAAAACTAATGAACTTGAGGTAACACATATGTTTAAATAAAACGATATTATAATGTTCTGTGATAAAGCCAGTTTTTAAAATATTCCAATATCACTAAATTGTTCGTGTTTATTCAACGTGTTGCTTAAAGTATCTATGCATTTAGCAGTGCAATAGTTGCATTGTAATTCTCTCTAAATCCAAACCGAATAAGGTTTTGATTTATAAACATGATTCTTATCTGCTTTTCATGTCTTTCTCAAACAATTATACAATATTCAAAGTAATTAAATCAGAGATCAGATTATTGAACTCCGTTCTATACTATTAAAAAAATCCTTCAATATTATTTTTTATTAAAAGATCTATAATCTATTTATTATAAACAAAAAAAGTTTTATAACTTTAGGGAAAACTTTCATAAGAGTGGAAAGTTACATCAATCACAGTTAACGTTAGTTTTTAAACTTTAAACATTTCTTGGTGCTTCATTTGTGACTGGATTAATATCAGACTGCCAAATTCTAATAAATTTGCACCTGAATATAAATGATTTTATCCTGACAATCCATGAATATGTAATTGATATACTCTTTTTGTTAAATATTAGAATTAAGTAGTTTTAGTTTCTATATCAATATTTTATGACTGTATAACATTACGTTAGATAATAAAACGCAATCGTTCTTTTACAGAAGTAATGAAACGACTTTTCATACCATAATAGCATTAGCTGTGATAGCAGATGATGTTGATGCATTTAACAGAACGATATGACGCGGTTACGGACATGGAAACTCAATTATTCCATCATACATCTCATCTCACACATCACCTATTCCATCTGTTGATTAATCAATCATCACTCATGTTTGGTCGTACACGATGACACACCTAGGATGTACAGATAGGTACTATTGAACGTTTCCTGAGAATAATTAAAATAGACTCAATGTGGGTGAACATATGAAAAAAATTGTGCTTTACTATTTATTTGTATACATATTAAAGTATGGTTTAGAAAACCTTACTTTCATGTCACGTAACTGAAGGTTTTGATCCTATTCGACTGTATAATATTGAGACTTTTGAGAACGGAGTTCTAAATTGTTTACAAACTACAGCATCTTGGAATTGGATGAATTTCGATGTAAAAATAATACTTTCGTGAAACGGTTGGACCAGTAGTGTATATTTGAATGCATTTTCTATACAAGTAAATAAAAAATTAAATTTTGTTGCAAATTTAGCACTTAAATATCGTTGTCACAGAATGGAGCTAAACTCTCAGTTCGAGATTTATTTCGAAGCTAGAAACTCGTCAAGTCAGACTTCAAGGCACTTGTAATCTGAACTATTAGGTTGTTGAACAACAATTGGGCGGATGAGATAATGCAAAGTTCAAACAAGTTGGTTTACGCGGCGAGCCGTGGTGGAACATAAATCCGAGTTTTGCTTCAGTTGGGCCTCAGTCCAGCTCTACACAATGGCGAGGTTACCCTTCACTTTACTTCCCCACCACATAGTTCTGTTTGGCTCGAAACTCCTCATTCTCAAATGTGAAACTAGAGGCAGATAGTGAAACATATACATTTGGGATTGAAATTAATTCCTAGCTTGTTGGGTTTTATCCTAGCAAAATGTTTTAATATTTGCATAGTAATATTTACAAATTTACGTCCGTCCCTTGGCGCTAAACAACTGCCCATGACTATAATATATTGATTTTTCTTCTCAGAATATTCTTTTTACAATATTTCTTTTCTTAATATTGATTGAATAAAACGTTGTTTAATTTACATTTTTTAGAAAAGAATGATATGGTAAGTTGTTTAGATTAAAAAATAATGTGTTGAAACATAATATTATATTTACATACACCTCAAGGATAGGTGAATGCCATGTCTGGTGAAGTAGCATCGTTTAATGGAGTTGACGTTCTTCAGCTCTGCCATCACATAAAACCATCCCACGAAGTTGAATTAAGAGAGCATAATACAATACAATACACCGTGAATAGAGTTTTTCAATGGAAAGCTAGTGGGGTTTCATCTCAAAATCAGCAGACCAATTACTTTATAAATATTCTGTTGAAGTCCGGCCATTTTGGTATAAACTAATGTAAAATGACTGAATGCATTAGGATCCTGACCTAATTACAAATATTCAGTAAAATACCTCATCTGACAAAATTCGGCCACATTGACGGTTTGAAATCTGCAGAAATAGACAGTAGTAAAAAGGAGAGCGGAGGCGATTGTTCAATCATCTCTCAACAGTTCTCACCATCCTGTCCTTTGTTGGGCTTCAAATTTACCGCCACAAGGGCATGAGCTTTTCTGCCATGGTGACGAGGGTCAACTTCCTGTTATAACTTTCTTCTGTCTTGATTTTTCGGTTGCACTTCTCTTGCAATGAAGTTGGATAGCAGGTGTTTATTTCTGGGTTTCACGTAAAAAAATTATTATTTGAACTAGATCGTATATGTGTTTATAGCCATGCTTTATTTACATTTGTTCATGTTAAAACTTATCATTGTTTTTAACACTAAGAGGGAGGAAAACCCTTCACGAAACGTCGTATTTTTATCACAACTCTTAACTATGTAATCCTGTAATAATGCACTATAAGAAATATGTATTTATATGAAACAACCTCTAAAGTATAATTCGTATATTCTGAATGTACCAATTTAAAACGCATTGTACATACATTTTTCTGGTTTTAGATGTTTAATAATATTTGTTAGATTATACCTTACTATTACAATTACAGTTTATCAAAAACAGGGGAACTTTGAATCGCTTGTAACATGGCTATTAACTAATATCACGTTTTAATTTTACAACGCAGTGGAATGTTAATTTACAGAACTACCGAAAGGTATACAAATTCACCGTAAGCATAATTACTTTTGTGCAAACCGTTTAGAGTCTTATCACGTTTTAACACATGCGATATCAAATAAAAACAAAAGCATATGTGATGTTATATATATTATCACCTCTCGTCATATGGTTAATTCCATTTTATAGTGGTAATAAAACAACGATACAAGCGATAACGACAAGCTGATCACACAGACGATGTTGTTTATGCACTCAACTGAACGACTCGGGGCGACGTGGTTATGGTCAGAGTAACTCAATTATTCCAATATAACTCTCATCTCTCAAATTTAGTCCATCTGCCGATTAAACAATAATCATGTACATTATTCCTCGTTTTATTTTACTAACTTTTTTATTGAACTTCATCATATGTATAATCATGTAGTAAACATAATCGCGCTTTCATACGCAATGAAAGACGTCAATAAGTCTACAGTGAAAGTCTTCGTATAAACAAAACAGACCCAATACAACATAAATAGGCTATATGAAATCCTATTATATTTTTAACGGTTTCGTCCATCAGTATCAAACTTGTCTTGGTTTTATTAATATAAATATCAATATAGGGTAGTAAAATGTTGTTATGTATTGATGACCTGCATTAATTTTACATAAGTTTTTATTTGAGTTTCATAAGGAATTAAAGTAAAATTGATATACTCACACGAGTTGGCAAAATTGTACGTCCAATCCTAAGGCTTTAAGTGTTAACTTTAAGAAAAATAAACATGAATCGAAAATAAAAACTCAATTTCCTTATTTTATCTTAAAATATGAAAGATCTTAACACGTTTTAGTGTTTAAGATTTCTTTAAAAAAGTAACCTTTCAACTATCGGCACTTATTTATTATACGAGTCTGGTGCAGGTTTCAGCCTACATTCTTTTGAATTTGATATTTACAAACAATTATTTTATGTCCCGAAATAAGAATTGACATTTACATTTACTTCATTACTATAAAAAGTAGATACCACGAAAAATTAACTAAATGTATTATTACACATGTCTTAGGATTTTTAAGTTTTTAAATATTAAGGGAAACAGTCTGTGGAGTTCTACAGACACAGGCAAAATTGTGTCCTGCTTTATCTCTAACTCAGATCAAAGGCATCCGACTCCTTATGCCTTGCTGCTATTGGCTGCTATATATCTTATAATTATCGTCAGAACACAAAAATGCCTCCTAAAACACCATTAATAGTTTAATTTAAGTTAATAAAATAGAATTCATTACAAAAACACATTCCATAACTTTTCTACATCAGGTCATAACAACCAATAAGACTGACACATTTGGTGGAAGTGGGAGGATTGGAAAATCGATTGTCGCATCTAGGAGTAAAACATATTATGTTTGAGTAAAATTTCTTTTGTATATGTGTCAAAATTTTATTCAGACACGTATGATCACTTTTACTTTGCATTGTAAGATGTTTTAGGCCATAAAAGACTGGTTTTATTTTTGTTGTTATAGGCTACATTGAGTAGTAATATACTAGAAGCCGAGAGCAAATTTGCATTGCATAACCACTTTTTTCAGCAAAAAAGCAAGTTTTTTCATGAAATCGATGAATTAATTTCCAATAAGAAATAAATTCTTCGTCAGTTGCACTATTTTTGGTTGAAGTCAAATTGCGAGTGCACTAAAAGTGTTAAAATATGAACCGATTAATTTTTATCGGATCGTATTTGTTTTAACTTGATATGTTAGAAATGTGGTGTATTTTAATTGATAAAGTCTATAAATTTTATAAAAAAATATTAAAAATTCAAAAAAAATAATATTCATGTACCGAGAGCCTCAAATAGAAGTTTATGGGTTTATTTGTTTCGATTTCATAATTTATAACAGCCGGAAATGTATAGAGTGTACTTTTAAATTGAATTAGATAACACAGAGCGATTTCGGACAAAGGGATGTTACGTTAGTGACAAACTATGCCACTCTAACATTGAAACAGGAACATTGAAAATAATGTGTTAATTTGCCGTAACTTCCCTATTTGAAATTAGTCAAGCGTTAGTGTTGTAAACAAAGCATTCTTTGTCGTTTTTTGTTATGAAACTGAACCGTCATGTAACGTACAACCAGGAAGCTCGGTTTGGACAAATTCCAGCTAGTGTCCTACAGTAGCATACAGGCTGTGTAACCGAATGTGAAAATTTAACCCTGAGTCACACATGGCAAACGTACTCTCATTGTACTTGTGTAGATTTCCCATATCACTTCGTTTGTCATACAACAGATCCAATAGTTCTTTGTACTTGCCAGTATTGATGAGACAGCAACAATAATTTACGTAAAATGTTTACCCCTTAACACAGTTAACTAAAGTCTAGGTATATTAGTCTTTGATCTTCAAGCATTTCATCTCAGTCAACAGCCAACCGCGAACTACAACATTCTTTAAACATTTCAGAAATAACTTATTCATGAATGACCACTGATAATTAGTTTTTGGAAATTACCTGAGTTAAATAAACTACTATACGACAATTGAAGAAGGGATAGTGAAATGATTAGAACATGAATAATTAACAAAACATTGAATATTTAAGGTCTTGATTAACAAAACCAATTAGCCAATGTTTTAATCGTGCTGTGCGGCAACCATTCCATCCTAAACTGATGCCACTATTTTATTGATGGAATGCTAAATTTGAAAAGGTTTCATCACTTTATCCGCACCCTAATAATGCACGGGACTTCAATAAATAGAGTATTTGTTAAAATTAACTGAATATTAGAGGAAATGTTATCAGTACTTTTCATCTCTTACACACTAGCTTCTATTATACTAGATAGGCTCTCTGTTAGGAAGAATTGTTGGTTTAGTTACCAGTAGTTGTAATTCACTAGTAGTCTGTATCACTATTTGTATTACTATTAATGTAGCTGTAGTAGTCAGGAGCCACTTTAATTTTAGTCATCAATAATCGGGAATCAAGGTTAGTATTATTATCGGTAGTAATGAATCACTATAAATCTATTGGTTTTTATTTTATTTAAATGCTATTTTAGAACTACCGTATGCTCTAACATATACTTTAGAATATATTGCGCTGTGAAAGGCTTAATTTTAGAAAATTTTAGAATATTTTGTTTGAAGGTATAAATTGTTTTCCATTATGAAACTTTTAATTCGAAAAAAAGAACGAAATTAATATTTCCTAATGTATTTCCTAATATATGTCTAAAAGTTGCAAATTAATTTGGATATATTATAAGTGTATATTTTTTACTCTGAAGCTGCAACTTCAAGGGCTTATAGCTTTCCATTTCTGTAAGTTTGTCAGTCCGCACGATATTTCTAGAACAAACTGATCTTTAGACTTAAAAAAGGTTACATGAAGCTTCATTTCTACGTATCGAGTTCGTTGATTGTGCATGTCCCATGAAGTGGGATTTGGTTGAGAGTTCGCAAAAATGTTTACCTTAATCTTAGTGGTAACTATGATGGCAATGACAAAATCGCAGAATAAATAAACTTCAAATGAATTAAAATCTTACGACGTTATAACATGTGTTGTAGTAACACATGTACCCTAATTAATGAGTTAGAAACTTGAAATGGTACATGCAACTTTAGAGAAGACTGTTACTCGACACATGGCGTAGCGTACTTTTGACTATTGTTTTAGTAGGAGCTTAGTCTCCGGTGTAACAATAACTTGTTTAGTAGTGAAGTAACAGAACCTACTGATTATTTCTCAATTTTTTTAATATGCTAATTATTATGTTTTATCGAATGTGATCTGATTTAGGTGCATATGTGAACATCAATAAACAATAAATACTACAATGTTTATCACATTTTTTATTTTTAACTAATGTTTTTACGCCTTAATTATTATTTACTGAATGTAGTCTTATTTGGGTGCATATATAAACATAAATAGAAAACCAATACTAACATTTCTATCATAATCTTCTTCTGTTGTTAGAAATTGGAAATTTTGCTTGCTATAATTTCTAAATGCAACTAAATGTCTGACTGCAATTTTTTGGAATAAAACATGTAAATTTCACATTACCAGTAAGCTAGAATTGCAGTGTGACATATAACGCCACTTACAGGTAATGAACGTTTACACCGGCTTTGACACGTAATTAGTAAGGGGAGGAGAAGGGTTCTGGTGGCAATGAGAATGTTTAATCAAACTTTATTTGTTACTCTTTCCTTCCTGGTAATAAATTACATCCTCTCTCCAAATAAACAAAATTAAGGTTTATATTTCCCGTTCTACCAATAAAATTGTAACCTGCTATGTTATGTATATAAATAGTATTATCAAAGGATCCTGAAACTAGACTATATCTACAAAGAGAATGGTAACAAAATAGAACAAAACTGAAACGTTCCTGATAGCGATGTGAAATTTAGAAACGAATCAAAAAACTTTTTGGACCGTAGTATGTATTACTATTAGTCGTATACTGACTAATAAATAACGTATAATCAGCGTATATGCAGTGACTGTCGTCTATTAATTTATTATTATACCAAAACGATGTTCCGAGAAATAGATTAAACAAAATTATAAACTATTTAAAAATATGTTTCAAAACAAACCCAACTGAAGAAATAAAAATAAGTTTGAAGACGTGTAATAATCATTTATACTATAGATAATTGGTGGGTGTAAGTGAAAGATAAGTAATCCTTTAATCCGGTTGTTAAATAAATTAAAATTCTAACAAGCTTAGTGAACATCTCTATTTTGAGATTCCTACCTTATTGATCTTGCACGAATAATTTATCTTCTTCTCCGAATTAAAACAAATTGGGTTTTAATCATTTGTGATTAGCTAGATGTTCTTTACTTATTGAACTTTTCTTTCAGTCATTGTCAGAAACCTTTGGAGAATTTACTGTATTATTTACTTCGAAATCGATATCTTTCAACTAATTTTGTGAGAGAGATGTTGGGCCAAGCTCTAATGGTAAACTGTAAACCAGGAAGGTTTACTTCTGATTACCTTATACCTTCCAGTTTAACCTACAATAAGTACCCCATGTGAGTGATTTAGAAGATAAATGCTGATCGAAAGGGCAAGTGCACATAGAGAGAAGATGGTTGAATGAAGGAATGATGCCACTCACCGAAGTCGTCTTCACCTGCCACACGCACAGCACAGTACGGCAGAGCTGTCTCATTCTCCCAATAGACTATCACAGACATCGACACACTGGCTATAGGCACATTTACAGATGAAAGGCTCTACTCTCATAAAGCACATTTCACAATTAAAATCCCCTGGCATAAAGGTCCACGAGATACGAACTCCAAATATTACATAAAATACTACAAATCATACAGACTAGTTTTGAACTTGTGTTAATTATAATCGCATAAACTTGAAGTGTGGGAAGAGCTACAGATAAGTGCTCGGCCCCAAAGCGAGCAACGTCACTAGAGATCTACGCAGTCAGGAGTTACATCATAGAATTACATTTATACCGAGCACAATTAACGAAAATTTTCAGTTTTATTCCTTTAAGAATTCACATGTGGAAATCTGAAATGAAGGAAGTATGAATTTTCACTTCTAAAAGAAACAGCATTCACATCTGAGATCTAAGCAGATGAGCAATTCTGGATCTCAAAATTCAGTTCCGATTTGTCCATTTATATTTCCATCCTATAATATATTACATACCTGTATTAGGATTGCAAGTCTCACTGAATTACAAGGTCTCAACAACGTGACGCGTTAAAGGCTTCCCTGAGGTTGTATTTGAAGTCCATAGCTGCGTGTGATTTTTATTTCAAATATTAAAATTTCATTTTGTTATCCATTTAACAGTTTTGTTATTATTGTTAATGTGCATTCTATAAATTCAATGAAGGGATGAAACATCATCAATAGTCTTACATCTGTTAATGCTGAATGCCAAATCAGTTTTAACCCTGTTTAATCCAATACCAGAATGTATGGTTTATCAGAAAATTATTTTAGTTAATTATTATAATTGTTGTCATCTTTGATTTTGCGAAAATTATTTAATTATCCTCTGCAAATCTCAAAGAAGCATATATCTACTCGAGTTTCCTCCATTTCTGACGATAACCTTTCAGCCTCTTTCCATGTGTTTCCAGCTTATTCGGTCTCAGTATAGCACCTTGAAGATTCCAGTGCCACCTTTGTCACAGTTCTATAAGTTTTTCTTGGAAAATTATGTTCCGTCTAAAAATAGATTATTTTCGCTGTAAATGTATCCAGTATTACTTCCGGCGATATTATAGCACAATAGAACCGACTGTCATGTTGTATTTTATCGAGGTAACAGGTTGCAAAACATTCATAGAATGCGACTAAACGATATAGGTTACTTAGTGCAACATTTGTATAGAAACAATTTATAAAAAGGACGATATATAGAGTATAAATGACGTAAGTTGCTAGAGACTTTAAAACTGTATTAAGAATATTTAATTATGTTTTAGATATTCTTACACATCAATGTAGCTTGTAAGGTTATTTATAAAATTTAAAATAGAACGCACTCAAAAAATAAAGCTTCGTTATCGGAGTTTTGTCCAACAATACACCCTAAATCAGGGAATGTACATATTAATTAAATCCTGACCTGACAAACAGATTCTCGTTGTGGAATTCGTCTCCTCTCTCTGCTAAAACATTTTTGTGACCTTTAGCTGCTGAAGAATATAGAAATATTTGCTGCAAGGCTTATCATTACTTTGTAATTCCAGATATATATCAAAAATTTCCAAATTCTAATAAAACATGGAGTAAAATAACAAACTATCAACAAATCAATAGATGAATTCACATTCAATATTGCACGAGCAAAGCTGCAACAGGTATCGAAAAACACGACAGTTGAGAGAGGAAGAGAAGTCACAGTAAAGTTTTGAACGGGAGCGTAGTACATCTGAAGTAAGAGACAAACAACCAAAGTTCGATATATATATATATATATTACACAAACTTGGGACATGTCGTCTTTAGTATAGGGTGGTATGTCTTTCTGTAACACGTACAGCTTCAGTAATAAGTGCTGATCCTCCAGCCAGTAAGACACTTACCATCCTCTCTCACCATAGATAAATGTCATATCCTTAACGATACAATGATTATAAATAATTCTATGCCAAACATTACTTATGAATACTAGTATAGGTACATTTAGTTTTATTTTACTAAATAAAAAAATTACAACACTAGATTGTTAGGTGGTTACATCGTTTATACTCTTTGCAATCTCACAACGAATTTTTATATATCGTTAAATACCTTAATTTTATGGTCAATAAATCCAATGATGTATTTAATATGCATAAAAAAATTAAGAATTGGTATTTTTAAGAACAAAACTTGGTTTTTTGGTTGTAGTAATTGCTAACTAACTCCAACTTTTGTTGTAATATGCATTGTTATAGAAGTCTTAGATAAAATCTATATTTTATCTTCTACAAAATTAAACAATAAAAACATTAATAAAGCTGCTATCTCAATTTATGAAACTTGGTATTTCATTAACATGAATATATTTCATGAAATTCATATCTCCTCAGTATATGCGTTAGTAGATTTTAAAACACAATAGAAATCTGCGAAAGTTTTTATCTGATGTTTTTTCAATGTGTATTAAGGTTTTTTTGGAATTTTTTAAAGGGAATGTATCGTAGAAAAGACTAAAATAGTACGATTTTGAACAGAATGCAATAAGTTTAGTAACTAAACAGGCTTAATGGTCTCGAAGATAACATCAAAGAAAGAAACTGAATTTTCTTTAACGTAGACGCTTCCAATTTCCAACTCAAGTATCTAAATTTACAATTAAATTACCACCAGATCAAGATCACAACTGAGGCGTTTTCCGATACCTACTTAACTTTCAAGTGTTCCATATGTTAACAGCTTCTTTTGATACTAACCTTCAGATGATTAAGTACATTTCCTTCAGATCAACTATACATTTCAAAGACAGTAATTCCTTTTTATATATCATATTATATTTAATTACGTTTATGGGTTTCGTTATTTTTTCAATACTAATTATATGCGCATAATTAAAATGCATCATTTCTAACTACGATTAGACTGGAGCCTCATTCAATTATATGGTCCATGTAGTATACAACACTAGTTGTAACACCCGGTTTCATACGTAGTTTATAACGTTATAACAGGTTTTCTGTCGATATCTCTTTTATAATCAACAATACAAATTGTTATTATTGTCACGCCTCCTGCTCAGCTGGGGCGAAGGGGGTGTACTCAGGAATCAAACGCAGCTCAGATTACAGCAACTTTATTTAAACGACAAGACTCCCGAAACCCATGGACACCACGCGTCACGACCATCACTAGGCTAAGCCCTACACTAGATCGGCCCTCAGGGAGCTCGGACGTCCGCTCGCGCCGGAGTCCTCTCACGTACACACCGCCTCGGGCGCTCACCTTGCTGACCTCCCCCTCCAGTACTTCCAGACGGCGGGAACATGGGCCCCGACGTCACACACCCCCAGCCAAATTAAGGTGGTTGTTGGGGTGGATGCCCTCTAGGAGTTCGTCTTCTTCATTCTTCCAGGCCCTGGCAGCTGGTCCCTTGGTTGTGTTCAGCTGGGCGGCTGGGTCACGTGCACAAGTTACCATGGCGTCTACCCTCACGTTTTCGCCGCGTATCGCTAACAGTGTGGCTAGCGGTCGGGGTTCTCCAACAGTCAATAGTTGTCTTTAGATGTGGAGGAAACACATGGGGAACAACGACACTGCGGCAGCCACTTCTCAGGGACAGTCATTTACACTGGCACATAAAGTCTCTGGCGTTGGGACGGCCCGATCACACATAAAGTCTCTGAAGTTGGGACGGCTCGATCACACATAAAGTCTCTGAAGTTGGGACGGCTCGATCACACATAAAGTCTCTGGCGTTGGGGACGGCTCGATCACACATAAAGTCTCTGGCGTTGGGACGGCTCGATCACACATAAAGTCTCTGGCGTTGGGACGGCTCGATCACACATAAAGTCTCTGGCGTTGGGACGGCTCGATCACACATAAAGTCTCTGAAGTTGGGACGGCTCGATCACACATAAGTCTCTGAAGTTGGGACGGCTCGATCACACATAAAGTCTCTGAAGTTTGGGACGGCTCGATCACACATAAAGTCTCTGGCGTTGGGACGGCCGATCACACATAAAGTCTCTGGCGTTGGGACGGCCCGATCACACATAAAGTCTCTGAAGTTGGGACGGCTCGATCACACATAAAGTCTCTGGCGTTGGGACGGCCCGATCACGAGCCTCAGTCGTTCGCTCCCATCGGTACCGCTTCACTAATACATTTCCAGGGAAAGTTTATTAATTTTAATGTTATTCCAGCAACAGGCAATGAATCGTTCCTCACAAAGGTTTGCCTTCTACAAAAACATGTTGTCCTACGAGAGCCTATCTACCTACTCTAGTTAGCAATGTTTGCTATTGGTGTAATCGCATTTATTTGACAGAAACATTAGTTCATAGAAACTTACTCTTAAATACCCGCGGTGGTGTCCATTCCCTTATATTATACATCTATCCTTACGTGTAGGTATATTCGACATTTTATATTAAAAATACATTAATCAACTTTACATGTCATTATAATTACTTGAAGCGAGAAAATTATAATTGTATATGAATAAATGAGTTCATGACACATTCCGGAACCATTCAGCTGTTCTGTGCGAGTCATACAAAACAAAATATATTAATCCTCTATATTGCCCTTTCTTATGATCTAGTACAATGACGATATTCCAATTCAAAAAATGATAATATTATTATTAGAACTATTTACCAAATTACTAACTAGTACATTAATCCTTATTATCTACCCATACTCTAAACTTACTATTGCAAAAAACACTTTTTTTATAGATAATAACCTTACAAAGTGGATATTATTATAGGGACCCAAACTAAATAATTGTAATTATAAGTCCACGACAAGGCTATTCTAGATATTTGACATCTTCCTACTCATTAACATAGACAAGTGAAACAACTATAGTAGGACATTATAAGCGTAACCATGTACTACATTATACAGATATTTTACAGTGCAAGAGGTGGTACAAAGTTTTGTAACTGAAGTTGTGCACAGCGGCAGTGTCTACGTGACAAAAGTAGCTGTGGTCAGCAGTAGCCGTCCGGCCTCTCTGGTCACCTGACCTCTCGGGTCACCGGCCTGGCTCTGAGCTACTGGACTTCCCACCGGTGCTCTAAGACTTAGCATGAAATGACTTCGTTTTTCAACAAAGCTCTTATCTCTTAAATTTTATTCTTTACATACATCTAACTACCTTTTTAACATAACTACCTCAATACCACACAAGAATATGTTAATAGCTAACTATACCCGAACAACTTATAAGTTACTTTGTATGCATTGACAAGTTAATACTTGATTATTTTTATTCCCCAAATTACAAACAAATTACAAAAGCAATTACTTATTCTTAACATGGGTTAGCATAACCATATACAACATTTGGTTTCGTATGCAGTGTTACAATCTTTAGAAACTAACTTGTCAACGCTTAATTTCATAATTACGATAATGACAACTGGAAGAACAACATAAATTATTATTAACTGTTTTACAGTCAGTGTTATAATACAATAGGCAATTATATTCTACTAACAAATTATTATGTCATTGCGACGTACCAATCCTCTTAAACATTAAGTCTTAACCAAATCTAGGAATTCTAAACTATTTCAAGGGTCCCTGTATTTACAGAATAATTATGAGTTTACAATTTAATTATTATTAGTCAAAATCAACTTCTAACCATTCCACGCTGATATTGGCGTATTTATACGTACCGCTGAAAACAGAACATGTATTTCACCTAGTCAATCATAATAAACCGTTTTGAAATATAAACTCTTATATTAGCTAATACTCATATTCACTCACATTCACTCTGAGTGGCCACTCGGTTTTTTTTTCATTCCAACTTTCACACTCCCCACATTTTCATTCACACACTGGACTTACACGTTTTACGAATTCATGATAACAATAATCTCCTGAAAATAAATATTTTTATACATTTTATTAATCATACACTATAACGTTCACAGTTATACAGTTATACCTCGAAGTTTACCTATGGTTACAACGATTACCTGGTATCCTTTATACCTGATCACGAACTTGGTCGCCACCATTCAAGAGTGATTCTCAGCTCCTTTCCATCGACCTCCGTGATTGGTAAGTTTCTTTGGCAAGCCATCGTCTCTGACGGTCACGTTTGGCGGTCATCGCTATGTCGTCGCTTTTCGTCTCGATACTTGGATCTCCAGTTTACCCATAATCCCACGACGTACCGACAACCAATCAGAACCAATATTATTATAATGCCACCAAATAAAATCCACAATAAAATTGTTCCTGATTCGGGGAGAATATTTCATTTCTGCTCTCACAAATGCTCCTATACCTAAGCTATTAGATGGGGATTTCTCACAACAATTATGGTTAGTAAACAAAAATAAATGGGGTGCAGCACGGCTGACAGTGATGTATACATGTCCCTCTCCACTGACAAAACCTTAAGCGTCGGGCCTCTCTAACTTTTCTATGTTCTGAAAAGATAGATTCCAGTGCGGCAGCTGACTTAGGCCATTCGTTGTCTAAAGCATTCGTCTAGTGTCTCGAAAGTGCTGGACACATGGGTTCATTTTAGAGGTGATTTTCAAAAGTTTTTAATTTTGACCACGAAGCTGGAAGTATATGTGCCACAGCTAATTTATCCGCTTCCTGTCTACACGGATAACTTTCTGAAACCAAAATGTGGGGAGTCAGCGACTAAGCTACAATCACACGGCACTCTCACGTGTAGTGCACCCATGCTCTTTACGCTCTGTTATCTTAACTGTAGTGTTCGAAGTGTATCTGCACACAAACTCTAAATGCTCAACAATATGGGGTTAGTACATAGGTGAAGTCGTCTATCTGGGTGATAAGTGGCACGTCACCTGACACACATGAAAATACACATAGTGAGCTCAGCTCTTGTATGGTCGCACCCATAAATGCTTTTCTAGGGCAACGTGAACCGGACACAGCATCACCGGCGTATCTAGGGACATAGCATAGTGGATTAATATTCGGCTGTCAGTGCTGCAAGGCTGCTCCCTGTATCACTACCATACTGTCTTCACTGTTAACCAAAAATGACGTTTCCTGCTTAATGGTAACAAGTCCTGGTTATTCCACGCAAAAGGTATTATTAAAGGGGTATACAATCTCCATTGGGACGTAAGTTTCTTGATTGGAATCTGCAAATTTATTAAGATTGAGTTACCTCCAGAAATTACACAATCAGCTATTTCTAACTTTAAGGTATTTAGAACCCACTTCCTCCACTGGGTATCGCTAGGTCATAGCTGTCCGGCTTTTAATGCAACTGTCAATTTTGTTAAATCCTCTCTTAGCTTATCTACAGTTATTATAGAATTCGGGGATCTTCCCCTCTCGACATTGACTCCAATATCTCTAGGCGTGTAACAAGTTGTAACAATTGTAACTGACGTACTGTATGGTGCGCGCTCACCTGAAACAAACTAAAACTCTTGTGATCATTTCTCTGTTCGTTTGTGAATTCCTGCTTCTGAAATCGATCGATTAACTTGGTTATGTTAACGCCAACATCCACGACACGTGCAAAGGTCCTCTCTACTTCTGCACTGTAATTCTTCATAACCTAAATTGACATTCTCTATTTCTGAAAAGGCTTCAGTTACTTGCTCACTTAAGCTATTTTCAAATTTTGACATTAAATATTGATTAGTGAATAAAGGTTTTAACTGTCGTTTAGTCGTTACTCCACAGCACCAATGGGGCGAAATCTCCTATCACACTTAAACTCCTCTGGACTCTAGCAGACATACTATTAGACTTTACATATACATCGGGATTTCCCACTGAGGCTCGAGTTCAGCCATTTCACTTGCTGTCCTATTTGAGATTTATTCCAGGCAAAGCGGTCTCTAAACTCTGTCGGCAGTTTAAGTAGGGCTGTTCTTTTCTCTGGGGATAATTGCGGATTAATATCTATGTTTGCCTCCTCAAGCTCGCTCTTTTCTTGTCTTGCTCCCTCGACTTCGCTGGTCGGTTCTTCTCGCAGTTCACAAATTTCATATACCTCCGCTAACACTTCGCCTCTTTGTAGGCACTTTTTATCATCTGCCAGATTCATCACCAATAATTGGTTAGGTGGCTCGGCGTGAGTCAATCCGTAGGGCACTAGAACAGATTTTTTCTCTAAATATTCCTTCCTTTTGGTTCCATAACTCCTAAAGTGGGCAACAAACCTTCGTACCTAATGTTCAGGAGTCTCTGACTTCTTGGGAGGGAGTTTCAGTAGAATCATCACATATTACTCTCGCCTGTACCGGTTGTCTTTCTTCAAACTGTATGTGCTTCAACCACGAGGGGGTCTGGAGGTGGACGCAATACTTGGCGTCTTTTTCCGCGCTGAGGAAATCTACTGAGATTTTTCTTCAGTTGGCGATTATAAATTGGGCTCTTCTCCTCGAGAAATCTATTTGTTGTACCAAACTTCAGGCGGAAATCGTTACCCAGTGATACAACAGTCACCCACGTCCTTTGGCCACAAACACTGGGAACAATATCACACAGTGGCTTGATTTCTAAGATTAATTTCTATTCTACCCAAAATCTGTACTGGCTCCTCGGTGGCTGTCTTAACATTCATTCCTTGTACTGCTTTAATCCTGTCTCTCACGTTGGCTACCAGATTCTCATCAACACAAACTCACACAGCCCCAGTATCTAATATTATTGGCATTGTCTCTGATTTAATTTTCCTTTTATTTCCAATACTCCCACGGTCCTAACAGTACTGGCCTCGGACGAGGAAATTCCTTGGGTATAGCGTTGGTAAAATCTCCACGGCGATACTCATGGCGTGGATTACGGTTGTATCTCCTCCATGTGTCATGCCATTCTCGGCGCTCATGTTCATTGGCACAAGACGCTCATTCTCTGTTCATTAGGATGTTCCCTCTGTTGTTGGGAGCTCATTCTAGCGGAACCACTCGCTCCCTGATTTAGTGATTTCCCTCTGTCGTTTCCCTGATTTCCTGAGCGACAGGCAACAGCATAATGACCGGTCTATTGCACTGGTAGCATATCACTCGACCGTCACTAGTTCTTCCACGATTCGAGGTGGAGTAGGCTCCTCTTGCTCTCCCTCGGTTCACCTTCCATACTGTTTCACCATCTTGTGCTCTTTCTTTCCCTCGAACTTCGAACTGAACCCTTGGCTGTTGCTTATTGTTCTCAGTCATGCGGCCTCGTGTATCTCGATTCTTCTCCTGCTGTTCTAGAAGACGCATGCTTAACTTGGCAAATTCAGATGTTTAAGTTTTCTAAGTTTGCTTTCTAGCTCCTGTGTTCTTTCCGTCTTGGATGGCTGACTGGCGTTCCCTGTAGTTGTCGCCTTTGATGAGACTTTCCCCCAGTAGGTGGTCTACCCGCTGTCCAGCCATGAAACGTGCGGACTGGATCTTCCTTACGTTAGCCAGTAGGCTTTCTAGAGTGTCATTGGTCATCACCATCACTTTCTCCAATAGAGATGGCCTTAATCCTCTTAAAACATGTTTGATCTTAGTTCTCTCGTTCATTCCGGGGTCACTTTTGAACATAAATTCAACACATCTTGTACATACGATTCTACGGGCTCCTCCTCCCCTTGCATCCGCATCCGCAGTCGGAACTCCATCTGTTCATCCAAGCGATTGCTTGGAAACGTATCTTTCATTCCATTCTTTACCCGCTCCCAGGTGATATTGGCTCCTAAAGATTGCTCTAGGTTCTCGTACCATTTCAGAGCTGCCCCTTCCAGGTAACAGGGGGAGAATAACCAACATCTTATCCTCGTTCCAGCCATTGGCCTTTGCCACTCTCCCAAATTGGGCTAGATACTCCTCCACGTTGTCCTCCATTCCGCCCCTGAACTTTCCTGGAGTAATAACAGGCCCCCTGGCTTCAGCCATAGCTTCTACTTCCTCTTTCACCGTCAGGACCACTACCAGGTAGGGGAATTAAATCGACTTCAGCTACGGTTCTTACTTCCTCAAGATGTCTTTGGGGTTGTCCTGGGTCTTCGGGAACCTCACTAACTGATGTCAGCCTTGACTGACTTCTTGTTTTTACACTAAACTTGATGTTTGGGGACGACATACGATTGCTCCACCCTATCACGAATTAAGATTTAAATAAAAACCAAATCAGAACAAAAATTAAATTCAAAACAAAGGGTTATTCAAAACACACCACAACATTTCAATGCCGCGACAGTCGTCGTACCAATTGGGTTTGACCTGGCCTACCCATGGACAAGCTCTCTTTTTTTAAACTACTTTATAAAAACAAAAACTATTTCTCAAAATTATTCTATTCACCAATAAAAAAGAAACAGCTTTGTTTACATCACGGGTAGGTTGCCTCCCTTACCGGTACCTTGGTTCGACGCACTGTGGCTGCTAAATAGGTACTCTTACAACTACAAAATTATGTTCGGCTTACAAGCTACGAGAAAAACAAATAAAATTATTTTACTCCAAATTACACTTTGCTTTCAAAAGGTAACTACAATTATTTGGATCAAAAACTAACTTTCTCTCTTGTTCTTTCAATCTACATTTTTTTTCAACTTAATCAATTTACTTAAAAAACAATCCGAATTTTAAAAAGAAATATTCACTATTATTATTATATTACTATTAAATATTATATTACTAACCTGGGATCGTTAATCCGTCTTTGGTTCTGGATCACCTCAGGATACCCGGCGCCTCCACCAATTTGGTCACGCCCTCCTGCTCAGCTGGGGCGAAGGGGGGTGTAACTCAGGAATCAAACGCAGCTCAGATTACAGCAACTTTATTTAAAACGACAAGACTCCCGAACCATGGGACACCACGCGTCACGACCATCACTAGGCTAAGCCCTACACTAGATCGGCCCTCAGGGAGCCTCGGACGTCCGCTCGCGCCGGAGTCCTCTCACGTACACACCGCCTCGGGCGCTCACCTTGCTGACCTCCCCCTCCAGTACTTCCAGACGGCGGGAACATGGGCCCCGACGTCACATTATGTAAAGCATCGTCATTATAAAACAGTTACACCTTATAAACCACTTCCAAAACAATGCTTATAATTTAAATATACATTCTAGTTGGAAAATAAAAACTATAGTATCAAATTACTTGAACTCTCGTCGGGATTTTATTAATACCTTTTTAATTAGTAACATATAAGGGGAAAATAGTACTATTAGAATTAAAAGAGTGGAATTATTAGTGTTAAGGTCGTATCAACGAAGCATCCAGTAATCCAAGTAAAATACAACTGTAGCTAGGAAACATCATTAGAATTTTAGATACTTTGCTAGGAGGTAACATTTTCATACATATATGACACCTAAATGACTATTGATGATAAGTAGTAGACAAGAATAGGTGTACTTTTTACATTCTTATGAGAAAGCAAGTCGATTGGAGTAAAAGGTAAGAAATAAACTGTTTATGATAAATGACACACTTTCTATAAAATCTACACATACAGTTTCGTGTTATGAATATAGGTAAAACAAAGAATCTCAATTTATCCATTCGGCTTTTTAAGCTTGTTAACTACCGCTCCCGCAAAATAAGCCACAGAATTCCAGGCAGCCCTCACATAACCTAACCTGAACTGGCCTAACCTAAAATAAAATACCATACCTTAACCTAGCCTAACCTAACGTAACCTAACCTAGCGTAACATAACTTAACCTACCCTAACATACCGTAACCTAGCCTAGCATTTAGTAACCTACACTAAAGTAATATAACCTAACCTATCCTAATCTAACCACTCAATAAATATACTTAATAAATAATAAATCATACATGACGTAATATTCTGGAGGTAAGGTGTATGTACTCTTCCAAAGACTTTCAAGGACCATGTGATCAGTTCTCTGATATTTTCAAAGGTCAGGCTTCTTACAAACGGCGAACATTTGACTCTGGGCGAAGAGATCTTTTATTGTTATGACTAACCAAGATAACGGGACGAGAAATGCTCTAATATTGGTTTGTTTGTTATATGTAGTAAAACACTGCAAGCGCTATTAAACAAAACGGAAGTTAAATGCATGTGATACTTCCCTATCAAAGGAAGCTGACAGCGACTTAATTAGTGTAGGGAGAGTCAAACATGTAGCAATGGAAGCAAGAAGTAATCTAGCTAAACATTTTAACACAGATAAATTGTAGTTAGAGTTATTCAGTGACAATTTACTTGTTTATATTGTATGAATTTATACGTGTAAAATATGTTTTTTATTAAAATAGAATCTTTGAAACAATAATGTATTACAGATGAAATGTGGTATTTACGAGCCACCTAAAGATGTAAGACTGTTTATTATTCACGGAAGACCCTTCAATATACATATGGAAATGATACATCTTTAATATAGAAACTCGTATTTCTATTAAAGTACGGTTTGCGTATTATCAATAGAATGAAAATATTTCAACCAGGTACTAGGAATCGAGTGTCCTAATTATTCTTTAGCCATGTTTCCCTCCCCTATTTAGTAATATCCCCAAATAGAATGTGCTGTAATAATTTTCCAAGACTTTTGTATAGTTCAAATATAACTATTAAAATATAGACTTTAGGAACTTGACGTAAAGAAAACTAATCAGTAGAATACCTTTTATCAACTGCTCCATTCATAATCTGGAAACCCATTTCAGGCTTTGAGTTTAATCATAATAAATATCGTTTTATTACCAACGTTTGAACAGAATCATTCTAATTTAAAGTTGAAGTTACTCCTGACTCATGCTCAACTCGTTTTACAGCAACACTAAAAAACCGCAATTATTTTCTGTGTGGGCTGAAAGTTACATTTAGTGCACTATATAGTTCATGTTCGCTTTTATCCTATGATACTTTTTTATCTTTAACTATTAGTCATTTAGAAAACAAGTTTGGTCTTTTTGAATTATAATTTTAATGTTAGAGAATATTTTCTTGTCCTCTATTGATAGTGCTAATACTATACAATCTTTAAATGTACTTTTGACTCATAAAGAACACATTTCTGTAACTAAAATTTCCTTACGGATTTACAAAAGTTTAAAATTTTGAAATTCTAAAACTATATTGAATTCAATTATTTGTGTGCTTCTGAAACTCAGTACTTTGACAGTTGAATTCTCCCGCGCAACCCCTTCTACCTGCGTAGAGCTGTGAAGTGCTTTGCCGCATCATTTCTACAACAAATTATTTAAACTTCATTCTATTTTAGAGTCCCTGTTAAATATGTCCTTTGTGCTAATCCTATTAATTAAGGGTGTAATTTAATGGAATATACATTGAAGAATATAAGAATGTATATTCAATAGTTTGGATTATAAACTAGATCTGAAGGTCTAAATATTCCTTTATCAAAACTTGCATAACGTTTAGAAACTTCGGATTCAGTCTGCTTTCACAAGAGATGTACAACCATAGTGCGTTATGCAATGTATGAACTCAGTATATGTCGTCTATAAGGGAGTTCTTTGTTACATATAAGTTATACCATTCTTTGTCAAAGGAATCATATCTCACAGCAGGAGATAGAGAAAAAAACGCTGAGTACAATGAAGGAATGCATGCTGAATGTCGTTCCTAATATTTAGAACACAAAGCTTGCTTTGTTGGTAACTGACAGGACAGTTGGGTCAATTTCCTTTCTTTGTAGACTATAGTATGGACATTATCGCTAATGGATAATGAAGAGCTTATGTTGAATGATTTATTAATTATTCTATGCCTACAATGCTCAGTTTGCATCATGTATAATGAGGCTGTGTCAATTGCCAATACAGATCTGGCAAGCACAACTCTTACTCGGATTTCAAATAGTAAAAAAGATCCAATCCAAATGGTATCACTTGAATTAATTTTATGGTTTCAAATTAAACTTTTAGTATAATACGAAGTCGATTCACTGTTTACTATTATTGAGTGACAAAAGCACATTACACTTTTCTTCTAATAAATTGTATTTCAGTGGATTAACGCATTGATATTATTTTTCTAAGAGCCTTTCATTCAAAATTGTACTGAAAAAATAACAGTAATATATATGTTATATATTGTAATAATAACACAAATGTGGTAAAAGATATTTTTATATTTTAGAAACGTGTAGTACATGTCTAAAACTGTCTAATATAATCTATATAAAAACAAGATGAAGAGCCTATTAAAATGATGGGAAAATGTTACTAAATCAGATAAATCAAAGAGTAATTAATTGTCTTTATACGTTTTTATTTAGAAGCTAGCTCTGCAATCTTTTTTACCCTGGAGGTGCTGTGAAAACGACATATTAATCTTACTGTACAAATGAAAAACTTTGTAAGGGCGATACAGACGCGTGGGCCTTTAATCCCATAATATACAAAAGCTGTCTTATGAAGATATTATATTTGACAATGCAACAGATATTACCATGGATCATATTTCCAAAAATGATCTAAATAGTATAAAGTCTTAGAATGTCCCTAACTTACAGTAAAAAGCAAAAAAACCAAGCAAATGTTAGATTACTACAGCGCGAATTTGTTTATCGTTTCTCTGTTGATGCATGTATGCATTTAAAATATTTTAAATAAAAACCTTCAATTTATTCAATATATTATATTAAGGAAAGCAATACAATGTTTCACTCATTCTTTCGAGCGCGTTATACACCCCTTTTCCTAATCTTATAAAGGACAAATTTATAGTAATATCAGTTGTCTTTACAAATAGTAAACGGATAAGTAAAAATGTCAAAAGATTTTCTTCATTACTTTTTATAAGTAGATAATTCGTGGCGTGATTGATTTTTACTCATAGTGAAGATAATTTGATAGACAAAGTTTGATGGAATCAATCTAGTTCCGATGTGAAGTTGCTTCTAACTGCTCAAAGTTCCAGAGCTCGGCAGAAACCAGAACGTTACACACAAAAACTGTAATAACACTTTGTTTACTGCGGACTTTTCTTTTGGTGTCTTTTGAAATCTCCTTCTGTAATGATCATTTCAGGTTTATAATCACATCTAGGAGATAAAAAAAAATAATATATCGGGAAAAGTTTTCAAAATACACATGTTTATCTACTTTGCTAATTGTTTATGCGGATAAGACTATATTAGCACGAAGACAAAACGACTTCTGGTTTTATTCTGTTCAATATTTCTCCACTAAACAGGCAAAGGTCCTCAGATAATAAAGCTCAATCTTAGAGATCACTAAAGACTCTATAATCTAATATTGTTATAATATTTTTATTTCTAAGCTAATCACAAAAATAAATATTAACCTAAAGTTTGTAGAGTTACATAATCAAAACTAGTTGTCATATCTCTTCCTCCAACATAATTTAAAATGGCTGAAAATGGCACAAATTACGTGGAACTGTACGTTATCCTGAATTTCTTAGACAAAAAAAATTTTAATTCCTGATTTTTTGGTTTCACTTAACAATGATAAACGTTGGAAAAATCGTGTTTCCTTCACAAATTTTAATATCTGGACCTGTTTATGTACCTTTGTAAAAGAACTTTTTTGATTGATCAAGGCGCGTATCCTTATTTTTAATATAACAATCCAAGTAGTATTTTTGAGTACCAAACTTAAGATGTTATACTATTTTGTATATACTTAGCAAAGAGTTAGTTTTAATCCTTATATTTGGCAAGGTAGAAGTACGCCAAGCCATGTGTCACGAATAGATTTCGTTGGATGCTGAATTTCTCTGTGGTTCTTTTCATTCTCGAGAGGTCCTCTAGAAAGGCAGACAGTCTGAATTAAAAAGAAATTTTACAGAAACTAGTCAGACAAAAGATACATTTTGCTAACCTCCTGACTAATAGAGTAACATGCACCATCATTAAAAAAAACTGCAAATTTAATTCTTCTGCTATTTTACCTTTGCCACTATGGATAACCATAACACCAATACTCGATAACATTAAGCCTAATTCCATAAAGAAACGTTCACAAAAATCGAACTACATGTTGCCTTTAGGTCAGTTCTCGACGTATGATAAGGACAGACAAAAAACACATGTATTTTTTATTTTAAAATAATAGACATCGCTAGCGCTCTACCTATTTAACTATAACTATAATCTGTAAATATGAATATATTAAAGATTGGAAATTATTTCTGAACTAATTTTATAAATACCCATAAGGCTTGAATTTTATAATAATATATCGTATCGTACTATATCGTAATCTACCTAAATCGTATTTCTTGATTGGAAACATTGAAATTCCAATGGCTAATGCATTGAACTGCAATCTTAAACAATCAATATTCACTACCAGTGAATATAGGCATTAACTATGCCACGCTGATGATATCAACAGATTAATGTAGTTACTAACAGCTGAATGCTATAGTTAATAAATTGCTCCGTTACTCACACAATTAACAAGTACTCCGTCTGTTCATTATCATACAACTCGGTAAATACGTGCTGCTGTACTGAATTATTATCGCTTTATGGTCAACGAGACCTTAATTACAGTTAAGCTCTTAATATTCTATGTTTGGTTATACAGGGTGAGCCATAAGTCAGTTGTCAAAAATGCATTTGGTGCAATAATATACCAAACAAGCGAAAATACAAATACATTTATTTTACTATGTAGTACAAATACAATTTATTAATACAGGAAAACATGTAGTATTCAATGAACCTACAAAAGATGCTCAAAGTGGTCTCCATGCTGTTCTAAGCAAAGATTGCATCTTTTTAACACAGATTTACAAATTTTGTCGCAAATGTTCCTGGACTGTAAGTTTTCAAATTTTGATTGGATTCGTTCCTTCAAATGCTCAACATTACGAATCTTGACTGAATAAACCTCATTTTTTAGTATACCCAAGACTGAAAAATCCATCGGTGTTATATCTGGGGACCGTGGAGGCCATTCAATAGTACCCCGTCTGCCAATCCATTCATTAAAATTATTATTTAGAAAGTCTCTCACAATAAGTCCATAATGGGGGGTGCTCCATCTTGTTGCCATATCAACTTTTCCTTAACCGGCCGCAGGAAAAGTTGTGTTTGACTTAGTCAAGTTCACAAATACTACGCTAGGAAAAACAAAGTCTAAGGATTGCTAGTGACAACTGACTTATGGCCCACCCCGTATGATTACTTTATGAATCAACCATTTACAATTTGAAATATTTGAAAAAAAATTTGCTGGATTGTAGCAAAAGGGTATCGTAATATATCTGACTGCAGTGTTGCCAACGCACAAAAAATCCCTCAAAAATAATTTAAGTCAATAATAAATAGTCTTAACTATGTGCGAAATGAATTGGCAGAGCTTTATCGTGCTTGGATGAAGCTTAACCAATCATTAACGAGAGACAATATGGCTTCTGTATCACTGGTTGTAAACATTTAGACAACTCCTCACTTCTTAGATGATTCAAATTTCCGAGATAAAAATAAATATAATTGTATAAGCAATGTTTCGAAGCGGTATTATACAGAAAGACTCTGATGTTAGTTTCTGAATGATGCAATGCATCACTGTCCAGAATGAATGAAGTGTATCAAACTGTTAGATTTTCAATTTCGTAAATGCAGAGCTTCCAATCTTTTCAACAACGTTTGAAGCTGCCAAAATAACTCATTGATGGCGGTTCTCTCTATCGAAGTAAAAATATATTAACAAAAAACTTTTCATTTTTATGTTTTTTATTGAATACAACTAAGCTTTATATCTCCTCTAAAATTGAACGATTCGGTGCAATATATACCTTTAAATAAAGCAATAAGTGTCAAAAAACGCTTTATTAATTTGAAATATATCTTAAACTATTTGGTAGTTTAATAATTAAACACTTTTCTACAGTTGGCTAAAACCTCGGTTGCTACAAAAATGAATAAAAAAATAATGAATTAATCCACTTAATAATCCACATATATCAATAAGTTTTTACAAAAATAATTAAATCTCACAAGAAACACCTTTTTTACTCATATAAATAAAACACAGTATAAATTAAATAAATTATTAATAACCTAGATCCCAAATCTCGTGTCATCGCTTACAATACTATACATGTTCGTATCTAAACCAATTTTAATTACTAATGTATATTTATGCATGCAAAAGGACAATGAACGCGTTTAATTATTTTTAATTTGTTTATAGTAATTGATGAACTCTATTAATCTAGTCGTGTATAATAAATCTTACTGAAATGCCATCTTATAGTCTTTTAGTTTATTTGACCTCGATGAAGAATCTTGTACTATTAATTACTATCCTAGAAATCTAATTCTCTTTTAAAAATTTTCTTTAGTTTAGTTTTGTATTAGTATTTTATTTTTAATAAGTGCATGTTTTACAGACAGTGATTTCTATCAATATGACAAATCTGGTATGATTTCTTTAATTGTAACCTTAATATTGTAGTTATGTATTAGGTTATCATCTATTTGAGGAAGAGATCAGATAGAAAATATCGAAACGTAGTGTTGTTAATGATTTCTTGTATCACTGAACAATTGCAAATGTCCGGAAAATCCTGTTTCCTACACAATCTTCTATTGCCAAAGAAACCTTTAACAAGGGTACTAAGGAAAGCAAAATTGTATTGTACAGTGAAATAGACGGTATTTAATGTATCGCATTCACATACCTGTATGGTGGTAAATTACAGAGTACTTAGCAGAACAATGCAGAAGGATACAGTCACTGTAGTATACTGTATACAGCCAGTGTTGAGGGGTGGAGAGATTCTTGTCAAAACATCTTAATTGTCTTAATTGTTGACTCGCTTATTAGCGCATTTGCCAAACTTCTATTTATAGAGCTACGTCATCTTTAACTTCGTTAATAATTTGAGCCTTAATTAGGGCGGAACGATAAGTCATAAACAAACTAAAAATACTTTAACTATATCCATCAATATTGATGAATAATACTAACAACTTATGTTACCTTAGTGGTACACGTAATAAAAGGCAATGAAAAATTACTCTTACTTCCCAAAAAATAATGTCTTCTATATTGTAATGTAGCGATTGTAACTAATAGCGAGTCAAGTAACCACAATATTTTAATCACTCCTTATGTGAGTTAAAGTGCACGGAACCATAAAATATACTGGAAATGTAATATGAACAAAGAATGCTGATAGATAAAGATAAACTAGATAAATTTGTCTGAATTACAAGTGTGTCAAAAGATTACTACTTGTTACTGTTCTCCACCTTAACATGTGAATAAAAGAATTATTGTATTTTTATTAAAGCCTGTCATTTAAATGTATGAAATTGGTTTTTGGCGATGAAAGGATTGTGATGGAAACAGGACTTCTCAGGACACTTGCCAAGTTGTTCATTTCAAGTTGTTATGCCTGAAGAAGAGATCAGATTGCAGATTTCCAAATGTAGTGTTACTGATTTGTTTGTATCACTGAACGATGGCAAATTTCCGGAAAAAATCCTGTTACTTACTGTTATTACGAAAACCACAAATTCCTTTTATTTCATTATTAATTTATATTGAGCTGAAATCTAAATATGAGTGCAGATCAGTTAAAGATTAAAATACCACTGCTCCTTTTGAGTTCATAAACTTCCTAATCAATTCTTCTCCATTTCGGTGTACACGGTAGGAAAACATATTATCTTTCTGAAAAAAATCTGTTTCTGATCCTAAAATTAATTAAATTCATCTCAGGACCGAGGTATTAAAAATTCGCTATTATGCTTCGATAAAAGATAAGCAAGGCAGCTTACTCTTATATTCTTGCAACTCTAATGAGGTAGTACCCTATTAGATATTAAAAATACCAGGATATCAACTAATCATTAATTACAACAATAAAAACATCACACATCAGGTTACCATTGGCAATGTCAAGTGTCCTTAGCCTTATGGTCCGTATAGTGTCCTTATGGTCATATCTAATGATTGCAAAACAATTATAATGGTAATAGTAATTGTTGATATCTCTAATGATAGATAATACGACTAAACGGAAATCTGCACTACTTCTAAGTAGATATTGAATGTAAATTGAAATCGATACATTTTTAAATTTAAATTTACGTTGCATAATTATAATACAGAAAGACAAAAGCGAACCTAAATTGAAGCCTTGAGGCACTCCTTAACTGGCAAAAAATCCTGGAATGGACTCTATGATTGTTTTTTCTTCAAAAATAAATGTAAACGAAGTCTAACGTTTAAAACTGAAAAATTTAATAAATTACCATAATAAATGTAGGAATTCATACATTACAGTTAAATGGAAGTCTGCTGTTCAGTACAATGAAAGTGAAGCCCTGTATAATGTACCGGTAATAAGCTCAGAGCAGACACAGACATGAAGTGGATGTTGAATTGAAGTTTAATTATAATACAAAAAACAAAAGTGAGCCTAAATTGAAGCCTCGAGGCACTCCTAAACTGGCAACTAAATCGCAGAGTCCACTGATTATTTCTTCTTCAAAATAAATTTAAACGAAGTCTAACGCTTGAAACTTAAATGATTGTTAAATGATTACAATAAATGTAATTATTCATACGTTAGAGTCATATGTAAGCTTGTTATTCTGTAAAATGACACTGCAGCCTTGTACAATGTACCGGTAGTAAGCTCAGAGCAGACACAGACATGAAAACTGTCTCCATAGTGTCAGACAGCGCTGAGCAGCCGTGTGTGAAGATTTATTACTTTCCCCACGTGCCATATTTATTAAATGTACTCTTATATATTTCACTATATTACTTCATTCTCAGGTAACAAATCCTTTGAAAACTTTCTATAACAAATAACGATAATTATAATGTGATTGTAACAAATTTAATAATTGACGCCAACCACCCGTCCTGAATATCATGTAACTGTAGTAAAGAGCAAAGGTTTTCTTAGAATTATGTGCAACGAGAGGTTTTTCATATTACTTAATTATTACCGTGTAAGAAATCCTACTGGAATTTCATGGTATATAACAATGGTAATGTGACACAACAAAATAAAATAGTGTACTCAATAGTGTACCTGATGAGACAATGAGGCTACCATTTCACCTATTTATAGGTGTCTCTGACGTCGAAACGAAGTAAATGTTTCATTTTGAGCTTCTTCATCATCGAATTCCTTTGGATCTCTTCAGACGAACATGAGTCCAGATTCCAGGAATCAAGTCTGAGACAGCGTCAGATACCAGACGCTGCAATGAAAGGAAGTTGAACTGGAAATAAAATCAAAATTAAATTGAATCAACACTTTCTACATAGCTACGTTATATGTACAAACAAATAACATAAAATGTAAACCGGTTATTAGTTTCGAGGTTTAGTATCACAATACACTAATCCGTTACGTATAGTAGCGAGTACTGCGTTTTTCGTTGATGTATTTACCGTTCTTAATGGTGTGAAAATTTATAAAATTTAGTCTTCTTATAAGGATACACCTTTTTGGAGGACGCTTAGGAAATAAATAATGAGTTCTAAAAAACGAGAACAATGCTTGAAATGGTTTTATAAATTAGATAATGTCCTAGCTCTAGTATAATGTTGTGTTTCTAAAAACCATCGAAATATTTTCACTAAATTATAATGCAGATTTAAGAAGACAGATATATCACAACACCATTGCGTTCATTACGACAAGAAATACCTCTTGATTGTGAAATGTTCTCCCACAGGAAAGTTGGGCTTTGGCGTTACAATGATAACGCTCCATCGAAATTCATCAGTTTACCCTGTTATTGTCTGCCAATAAGGTACACGATCTTTCGAAATATAGTACACGAATGTATGTGTTATTGGCTGAGCGTTAGCGAAGCCTATATCTGGAGGAGATGGAAAAGCTTTGATTTCTTTTTGTTTATCTGTATGTATATCTAAAATTTGTACCCTGTTCACTCAATATCGCTTTAACGAATTGGTATATAGACTTTTGTATGAAGCTTCATTTCTAAAATCATCGATTTCAAAATTTTGGAGGATTTGGTTGATTGCGTGAAAATTTTTATATTAGTCTTATGGGTAACCGTGGTGGCAACAAGATCATCGCAGAGTAAACACATTTGTAATTAAAATGTATTAAATCATATGAAATTTTAACACGTGACAAAATAACACATAAAGCTATAGCTGACTTTGAATTTTGCATCCAGCCTCTGTGAAGCCTGTTACGTGAAACTTGGTGTAGCCTACTCATAACTTCTACCTTGTATTACTATTAATAACAGTAACATTCTTGAACTTAGAACAATATCTGTTGCTAACGCATTCACTACCATACGTCTGTGTTACTTTACAGTAAGTATAAACGTCGTTATCGAGAAGCTTTATTGACATGTGTCCTTATAGACGAATGGAATATATTTTATGTGTGTGTGTGTGTGTGTGTGTGTGTGTGTGTGTGTGTGTGTGTGCGCGTGTGTGTGTGCGTGCGTGCGTGCGTGCGCGCGCGCGCGCTTGTTTTAGACTGTCGAAAGTAGCAATAATACAGAGGACTAATACAAATCTACCCTAAACTGCGTATCTAAATTTTAAATCAGGTATACTATATATATTAGGCCCTAATATCCCAACATTATTATGTTAATATGTGTTGTCACAGAACTTTTATTTAGCGAACTAAACAAAGCTATATATCTTTTTAAGATTATGCTTACAAATTACCAGACTAAAACAATCTCCAATCTCTTTACAAGTAATTAACTGTTCAACGGGCCTTTTGGTACTTAATGAGTGTAAAGGAAGCTCTTTGATCCCATGGAAGTGAAAATGTTAAATCAAACTTTATTGTCCGCCATGACAGCTGCTCGGTTAATTACGTTTCTTCAATCATCGTTTATATTGTAGGTAATAAATAATGCTATAAATATTTATATACGTTTATTAGGAATTCATGTAATATTATTGACCTACTCTTATTAAATATTTTGCTCAATTACTTTAAATTAATACCAAAAGAGACAACAGTAGCAAATATCATTTTTTTAGATAAATTTTCGCTTATCCAAAAGCACCGTAATACACTGACAATAGTTAAAGCACACCTCGAAATTAATTTAATTTCCTTTCTCAGATAAAGTATACAATCTCTGAAAGCTCCCTTTCATTAGGAGCTTCTGGCTTATATGATCTCTAGAAAGAGTCTCTAGAAGATCTTTCTTCTAGGAACTACTGCACTTTGAAATTCTGGACTCTTAACACTTACAACCTCTAGAAGATTTATGGCCCTGAAAACTTAGCCTTTGGAAGTTTGCAACTTTTCTGAGATTTTGGCCTATGGAAATTCTTTATCTCTAAGCTTCACTTTAAACGTACACAGAGCTGTCATATTTCTAGATACTAGTAGAACTTGTAGAAGCTTCTGAAGAATCTCAGCTTTTTCAATCTCCCCGCCTCATTACCCATTCAGAATTTGGAAATCCATTGCCCTGTTAAATGAGCAAAAAGTACATACAAGGCAATCCACGGAAGCCTTGAGCTTAATAACCAATATGAAACAACCCTGAAATAATTATTTCATAGCAAATTATATCTTACTATCACGTAACCAGAAACCGGAAGGACAGATAGTCTACGTTATCCTCAAGTATTCCAGACGCTCCCAGATATTCATAGATCTCAATAGTTATGGATTCTTGAAGTAAAACCGGAATTCGCAGAGGTCATGGTTTTCTTTTCTATCAGAAATTTTCTATCAGCTACATTTTTACGTAAACCAGGACTTTATTACGACGGAAGCTCCCAGATTCAGAAATCTTTCAGAGACCGGAAGCTTTTAAATCCCGTGGTCTCGTGTTTTGGCATACCTGTCTCCAAAGTCTTCAAAAGTCTCAGTTCGGGGATGGCTGGGCGATACTTTTAGCAATATAGTATAGGCTAAGAGCTTTTATTAGTTAATTTGGCCCAAATATGGGGTACCCTGATAGAACAAAGCAAGGGACCAATAAATACGTATCCAGAAGTTCAAAATGGACACCATTACTTTTGAAATATAATCTTCTAAATCGGAATTAAAAGTTCCTATTTACTTTAAGGGTGTAAAAAGGTTGTATTCATAACTCTTTGACACATTCTTTATTGAATTCAACCTTTTGTGAACATATTTCTATTCAAAACTATTTCAGAAATCATTAAACTGAATGGAGAAATCTATCTCTTCGTAAGTGGAACTGGAATAGGAAACATTCACTATATAAGAGCCGGGGTGCACGTGGCAGTGACATAAAATACATTATTGGTTGCGAGACGTCACTTTCAATAACGGGGACGAGAGTACGACGGGACGCCTGGCCTTGTCACGTCATGCAATCAAAGTAAGCAACAACTTACCTTCTTTCGTGTCTAAATGTTATGTTAAGATTTAAATTCTTCTTCTTAAATACTATGTAAAACAGACTTTCTTGTATTCGATTTTAACATATTAGTATGTGTCACAAAACTATCTTCGAAAAAAATGTATGACAAATTCGATTTGATTAATGTCCCTAATTCTGCTAGTTTGATTATGTCTGACATTGTATTTAATTAATTGATTTTAAATGGCAATTACAAAGGTTTCAATCACACATAATTTGCTTAGTAATCAATAAAGACAGGAGCAGAATCCTGGAAATGGCAATGAAAGGTTTAATCAAACATGATTGGGTGCTCGATCCTGTTTGCGCAATTTACTTACATGTCCCTTCTATACATGAAAAGATGTGCATTCACTCTTTACCCAAAGCCGTATTTATGGTGAAAAATATTGTAGTGTACACAATTTTGTTGGCAAAGATTCTTGAAAATAATTCTTGTCTCCATAGAATGTTGTCTCCATTCAAGCCTCCGGATTAGAAATTAAAATAGAGTGTAAGTGTCTATAGCTAATAGCAAAATTGAATTTTCTTTACTATAAATATAAAGCAAATTTGCGTTCCTCCAAGCTTTGGTTGCACATGTAATCAAGCTACTGATATTAATCAAGAATAAAAACTGTTTCCAAACTGAGCCTTGCGGGATACCTTGTGTTAAGTTCGTATATCACTTTACACAAGGTTCTGTTTTTGCACAATACACACGATTCTAGTATGACATTAAAACTAATGAACTTGAGGTAACACATATGTTTAAATAAAAGGATATTATAATGTTCTGTGATAAAGCCGGTTTTAAAATATTCCAATATCACCGAATTATTTGTGTTTATGCAATCTTTTGTTTAAAGTATCTATGAATTTAGCAGTGCAATAGTTGCATTGTAATTCTCTCTAAATCCAAACCGAATAGGGTTAGTGATTTATAAACATGATTCTCATCTCCTTTTCATGTCTTTCTCAAACAATTATACAATATTCAAAGTAATTAAATCACAGAAATTATTGAACTCTGTTCTATACTATTAAAAAAAAATCCTTTAATACTATTTTCTATTAAAAGATCTATAATCTATTTATTTTAAACATAAAAAGTTTTAAAACTTTAGGGAAAACTTTCATAAGAGTGGAAAGTTAAATAAATCACAGTTAACGTTAGTTTTTAAACTTTAAACATTTCTTGGTGCTTCATTTGTGACTGGATTAATATCAGACTGCCAAATTCTAATAAATTTGCTCCTGATTATGGATTATTTTATCCTGACAATCCATCAATCTATAATCGATATGCTATATTTGTTAAATATTTGAATTAAGTAGTTTTAGTTTCAATATCAATCTTTTTATGACTGTAGAACATTACGTTAGATAATAAAAGCAATAGTTCTTTTACAAAAGTAATGAAATAACTTTTCATAACATAATAGCATTAGCTGATAAGCAGATGATGTTGATGCATTTAACAGAACGATATGACGCGGTTACGGACATGGGAACTCAATTATTCCATCGTACATCTCATCTCTCACATCATCTATTCCATCTGTTGATTAATCAATCATCACTCATGTTTGGTCGTGCACGATTACACACCTAGGATGTGCAGATACACTATTGAACGTTTCCTGAGAATAATTAAAATAGACTCAATGTGGGTGAACATATGAAAAAAATTGTGCTTTACTATTTATTTGTATACATATTAAAGTATGGTTTAGAAAACTTTATTTTTATGTCATTTAACTGAAGGTTTTGATCCTATTCGACTGTATAATATTGAGACTTTTGAGAACGGAGTTCTAAATTGTTTACAAAATACAGCATCTTGGAATTGGATGAATTTCGATGTAAAAATAATACTTTCGTGAAACGGTTGGACCAGTAGTGTATATTTGAATGCATTTTCTATACAAGTAAATAAAAAAATTAAATTTTGTTGCAATTTGTAGCACCTAAAAATTGTTATTATAGAATGGAGATAACTATCAGTTAGAGATTTACTTGGCAGCTTGAACCTCGTCAAGTCAGACTTCAAGGCACTTGTAATCTAAACTATTAGGTTGTTGAACAAAAATTGGGCGGATGAGATAGTGCAAAGTTCGAACAAGTTGGTTTACGCGGCGGGCCGTGGTGGAACATAAATCCGAGTTTTGCTTCAGTTGGGCCTCAGTCCAGCTATACAAAATGGCGAGGTTACCCTTTACTTTACTTCCCCACCACATAGTTCTGTTTGGCTCGAAAATTCTCATTCTCAAATGTGAAATTAGAGGCAGATAGTGAAACATATACATTTGGGATTGAAATTAATTCCTAGCTTGTTGGGTTTTATCCTAGCAAAATGTTTTAATATTTGCATAGTAATATTTACAAATTTACGTCCGTCCCTTGGCGCTAAACAACTGCCCATGACTATAATATATTGATTTTTCTTCTCAGAATATTCTTTTTACAATATTTCTTTTCTTAATATTGATTGAATAAAACGTTGTTTAATTTACATTTTTTAGAAAATAAATATATGGTAAGGTGTTTAGATTAAAAAATAATGTGTTGAAACATAATATAATATAATGTATAATATATATATAAAATATAATATATATATATATATATATATATATATATATATATATATAATATATATATTATAATGTAGCTTATTCCTTGTTTTATTTTACTCACTTTTTTATGGAACTTCATCATATGTATAATCGTGTAGTAAACATAATCGCGCTTTCATACGCAATGAAAGGCGTCAATAAGTCTACAGTGAAAGTCTTCGTATAAACAAAACAGACCCAATACAATATAAATAGGCTACATGAAATCCTAATATATTTTTAACGGTTTCGTCCATCAGTATCAAACTTACCTTGGTTTTATTAATACAAATATCAATATAGGGTAGTAAAATGTTGTTATGTATTGTTGACCTGCATTAATTTTACACGAGTTTTTATTTGAGTTTCATATGGAATTCAAGTAAAATTGAGATATTCTCACGATTTGGCAAAATTGTAGTCCAATCCTGAGGCTTTAAGTGTTAACTTTAAGAAAAATAAACATGCATCGAAAATAAAAACTCAATTTCCATATTTTATCTTAAAATATGTAAGATCTTAACACGTTTTAGTGTTTACAATTTCTTTAAAAAAGTAATCTTTCAACTATCGGCACTTATTTATAACGAGTCTGGTACAGGTTTCAGCCTAAATTCTGTTTAATTTGATATTTACAAACAATTATTTTATGTCCCGAAATAAGAATTAACATTAATTAACATTTACTTCATTACTATAAAAAGTAGATACCAAGAAAAATTAACTAAATCTATTATTACAAATGTCTTAGGACTTTTAAGTTTTTAAATATTACGGGAAACAGTCTGTGGAGTTCTACAGACACAGACAAAATTGTTTCCTGCTTTATCTCTAACTCAGATCAAAGGCATCCGAATCCTTATGCCTTGCTGCTATTGGCTGTTATATATCTTATAATTATCGTCAGAACACAAAAATGCCTCCTAAAACACCATTAATAGTTTAATTTAAGTTAATAAAACAGAATTCATTACAAAACACATTCCATAACTTGTCTACAACCATAACAACCAATAAGACTGACACCGTTGCTGGAAGTGGAAGGATTGGCAAATCAATTGACGCATGTAGGAGTAAAATTTTATGTTTGAGTAAAATTTCTTTTGTATATGTGTCAAAATTTTATTCAGACACGTATGATCACTTTTACTTTGCATTGTAAGATGTTTTAGGCCATAAAAGACTGGTTTTATTTTTGTTGTTATAGGCTACATTGAGTAGTAATATACTAGAAGCCGAGAGCAAATTTGCATTGCATAACCACTTAAGCAAGTTTTTTCATGAAATCGATGAATTAATTTCCAATAAGAAATAAATTCTTCGTCAGTTGCACTATTTTCGGTTGAAGTCAAATTTCGAGTGCACTAAAAGTGTTAAAATATGAACCGATTAATTTTTAACGGATCGTATTTGTTTTAACTTGATATGTTAGAAATGTGCTGTATTTTAATTGATAAAGTCTATAAATTTTATAAAAAAATATTACAAATTCAAAAAAATAAATTTAATTTACCGAGAGCCTCAAATAGAAGTTTATGGGTTTATTTCTTTCGATTTCATAATTTATAACAGCCGGAAATGTATAGAGTGTACTTTTAAATTGAATTAGATAACACAGAGCGATTTCGGACAAAGGGATTTTACGTTAGTGACAAACTATGCCATTCTAACATTGAAACAGGAACATCGAAAATAATGTGTTAATTTGCCGTAACTTCCCTATTTGAATTAGTCAAGCGTTAGTGTTGTAAACAGAGTATTCTTTGTCGTCTTTTGTAATGAAACTGAACCGTCATGTGATGAACAACCAGGAAGCTCGGTTTGGACAAATTCCAGTTACTGTCCTACAGTAGCATACAGGCTGTGTAACCGAGTGTGAAAATTTAACCCTGAGTCACACATGGCAAACGTACTCTCATTGTACTTGTGTAGATTTCCCATATCATTTCGTTTGTCATACAACAGATCCAATAGTTCTTTGTACTTGCCAATATTGATGAGATAGCTACAATAATTTACGTAAAATGTTTGCCGATTAACACAGTTAACTAAAGTCTAGGTATAATAGACACTGATCTTTAAGCGTTTCATCTCAGTCAGTAGCCAACCGCGAACTAAAGTATTCTTTAAACATTTCAGAAGTAACTTATTCATGAATGACCACTGATAATTTGTTTATGGATATTACCTGAGTTAAATAAACTACTATATGACAATTGAAGAAGGGATAGTGAAATGATTAGAACATGAATAATTAACAAAACATTGAATATTTAAGGTCTTGATTAACAAAACCAATTAGCCAAAGTTGGTAATCGTGCTGTGCGCCAACCATTCCATCCTAAACTGATGCCACTATTTTATTGATGGAATGCTAAATTTGAAAAGGTCTCATCGCTTTATCCGCACCCTAATGATGCACGGGGCTCCAGTAAATAAAGTATTAGTTAAATATAACTGAATATTAGACGAAATGTTATCAGTACTTTTCATCTCTTACGAACTAGCTTCTATTATCCTGGCTAGGCTCTCTGTTAGTAGTAATTGTTGGTGTATTTACCAGTAGTTGTAATTCTGTAGTAGTCTGTATTAGTATTAATGTAACTGTAGTAGTTGGGCGTCACTTTAGTTTTAGTCATCAATAATCGGGAATCAAGGTTAGTATTATTATTGGTAGTGAATGAATATCTATATATCTAATGGTTTTTCTTTCGTTTAAATGCTATTCCAGAACTGATGTACGATCTAACATATACTTTTTGTATATATTGCCCTGTCAAAAAGCTTAGTTTTATTAAATTTAAGAATATTTTGTTTTGAAGATATTATTTGTTTTCCATCATGGAATCTTTAAACTTGAAAACAAATAATGGAATTAATATATCCTAATGTAATGAACGTATATAAAAGATGCAAATAAGATTGGATAGAATGTAAGTAAATATTTTTTATGAAGCTTTTACATCATAAAGCTTCCTCTCCGAGCGGTATTGAACCCCAAAACGAACGTTAACTCGAAGGGCTTCTTCTAGAACAAACTGATCTATAGACTTAAACATTTTGGATGAAGCCATATTTATACATATACGAGGTACATCAAGTTCGATGATTGTGCATTTCCAATGAGTAGGATTTGGTTAAACGTTGGCGAACGTTTCTACCATAGGGTTATGGGCAACCATGTTAGCAATGAGAAAATCGTAAAATACATCAACTTGTAAACAAATTGAAAAAAAAACCTTACGAAGTTATAACATGCGATATAGTAACACATGTAGCCTAATGAAATTAGTTAGAAACCTGAATTGGTATTGCAGCATTAGTGTGTCCTAACTTTTACTTGTTTTAGTAGTAGCTTAGTCTTTGGTGTAGCAACAACTTGATTAACTTGATCATTGTTATCTTCTAAATAAATTGCATTTACGCCTTCATTATTATTTATTGAATGTGGTTTGATTTGGGTACATACATAAACATAAATAGGAAATTAATACTAAAACATTTATTATAATTTTCTTCTGTCGTTCTACCGAAAATAATTGAAGAATTTTGCTTGCTATACTTCTAAATGTTTGCAACTACATGTCTAATTGTTGTGTGTTGTTCCATTATAGTAGAAATTAGAGTGATTTAACAGTTTTTGGAACCGTAAAGCATCGAAATTTCACATTACCAGTAAGCTGTAAGTGCAGTGTGACATATAACGCCACTTACAGGTAATGAACGTTTACACCGGTTTTGACACGTAATTAGTAAGGGGAGGAGAAGGGCTCTGGTGTCGCAATGGGAATGTTTAATCAAACTTTATTAGTCACCCTTTTCTCTCCCTTTCAATAATTTACATCCGCTCTCCAAATATACAAAGGTAAGGTTTATATTTCCCGTCCTGGCAGTTTTACCTGCTATTTTATATACAGAGTGACCCGTAACTCTTTGGACAAAGTTATACCAAGTTTTTGCCCAGGTCAAAACAAACATATTTAACCGTTTGAACATTGTTTTCCGATGCTTAGTTCCCCATATGTCTGTCTGCGTTTTTTATAGAAAAGATAATATTTTAAATGTAATGAATGAAATTATACCAAATTTGACTCAAATTTTAATGATAACAATGCCAGTTACTGAAAAGAATATCATGAAATTATCTTTAGTATTTTAAAAATGGCGCCCATTAAAACCTTTTAACTTTAAATATCCTAAAAACTACAATTTTTCCCCAAGCATTGAAAGAATAACAGTTTTTAGTGTTTTTTCTTTTAGAAATTTAATGACACTAAAATGATTTAACTCGAATAATAAATAACTTTTTTTGAGCATATTTACATTGAAAAGACATGACATCTACCATTTATTCAGAGTTTGTATTGTTGGCTGTTCGCCGAGAACATCAATGTGCAGGGAACTAATAGCATTTCGTTTAAAAATAAACGCGTGGAAATAGCGTTTATTTTTTTATTCTTCACCATTCAGTTGAAGAATAATTTTTTTAAAATTTCTTAAAAGTTAAAATGGAATATTTATGCATTTTATTTGTAACTAAAAATTACAAGGTGCGAAACTGTAATTCAAGATTTATAATTTGTACAAACACATTTGTAACCATATTAATTCGGTGGAGAACCACAAGCAGCTCTCCAAAATCTTCTTTACAAATTTAAAGAGATTATAGTTGATATTAGCGTGTAAGTTTCGAGACTGCTCAGGGCCCAACTATGGGTTTATGGTAAGTACACTCCTACTAATTTAGCAGAAGTGGTTTATTCCATGCCTCATGGTGGTTTGAAGCGGTGTTTTTTCTTTAAACCTCTATTTCTCGAAGCGAAAGACATTGACTTTTTGACTTTAATGAAATTCATCTAAAGATATCATGATGCATCTACACAACTTGTGCCAGCATTGACAAGTAGGAAATCATATATTAGTATTGCACAAACATTCACGTCGTTATTGGCTGAGCGTCAGCGAAGCCTGTCATTAAGGAGATGGAAATTTGTTAAATTCCTATTTCTTTGCCATTATGTATATCTCTATGACTATCTGTGTGCCCACATGATATCTTCAAGAATGAGCTGACCTACGCACTTAAAATTTAGCTCGTAGCTTCATTTCACTAGAGGCAATATCGAGTTACATGGTGGGGGCTGTCACTTCTTGGGTTTTGGCTGCGTTTTAGCGACCATTTGTATTTTTTTATGGGTAAACGATATGACAACGATAACATCGTAGAATAAATGAATTTGTAAACAAATTGTGTACAATCATACGGCGTTGTAACATATATATTTAGCTATAGATTTGCAATTTAGCATCCAATCTTAGCAAAGCCTGTTAGCGCACTCCTACTTTGCTATAGTTAAAATATTACAGTACTGAAAATTTAATTTAATAAGTTTTATAAGATAATTGACCAAATACGATCAAAGGTTTGGAAAACAAATTCAACGGCATGCAAAAATGATGTTTGCATAAGTCTCCCACTCGTTGAGTAGAATCGGAAGGAACGATTACTATATAAGGACCTCTGTGCTCGAGTGAGTGACGTGAAATACTATATTGGTTTTGAAGCGTCACATTCAATAACGTTGCCGATGGGCCTGACCTCACGCGCTTCGTCAGGCTTGTCACACGTTCAGTCCAATGTGGTTACTTTTTTATCTTTCATCCGCTTCTGCATCTTTCATGGAGGTTTATTCCGTCTCTAAAGGTTTCCGTTCTATTTGTTTAATATTTCACCAAAAAGGTATGGATTTTCCCTTCCAAACAAAACCGTATCCACACCTGAGATCCAAGCAGACGTGCGATTTCGGATCTCTCAACTTTAAAAATGAGAAAGTCTTGAACAAAGTTTTTAAAATACTTATTTATATAAAAGTGACTGAAATCTGATTTAGTATTCAACTGTACAATCAGTGTATTCAGTAAATAGCGTACTAGTAGATTCTAAGTAAAATTATATATCTTAAGTTGTGTTATGTTAGATTTATGTTAAAATACTCTTTATAGTTTTAACATGTCTACATGCGTTAACAGACTTTTTATTTCCCATTTAGTTACAATAAGTTTTGAACCAGCTCTGTGCAGTTCATCTATTAATTTTTTAATCTTTTCACTCCAAAGGAAGGAACGAGTCTAAAACAAAAAGTGATTTAGAGGCCAAAAAGTTTTTGTTAAATTTTAAATGTGTTAAATCGCGATCTATACATCAATTATACATGCAAAATATGTGTTGTAATGTTGTTTTATTTCCTCATACATAAGGACTAAATTTATGATCTTACAACATCTCGCAAGTGTTATTATAACAGGTTATTACAGGCTAATCTTAGTAATTTATGTTGCAAAGTCTGTACAACTTGACGCGTAAAAGGTATCGCTGAGGTTACATTTCAAATATATAGCTACCTGTGTTACTCAGTTTGCTTACAAAGTAATTTATTCTACGATTGTCTCGCTGACATCAGAAGTACCTATAGCAAAATCTAAAATTATTCAATAACGCTCAGACAAATTCCATGGACTGGCTAGCGTTCATGCACCATCACCAAACTAGATGTTGCGTATATACGAATGATGAATTTCATGAATGTATGTACTTCATACAAATTTCATATCTATAGGTCAGTTTCTTCTGTAGATATTCTACGAACAGACAGACAGAAATGAATTTTCCAGCTCCTAAAGTAATAAATAGGCTTTGCTACTCTCGCACAAGTAAATGTTATATTCGTTAGGTATTTAATCTGATATAAAACACGCTTATGAAATATATTTACAATCATGATGCACGTTTGAAACCACTATATTGATGAGCGCATATTTACAGTCTACATTAAATTTTCAAATATAAGTTCAGATCGAACTAAATGTTGTTTAGATACAAGTGCAAGATTTTAAATAAGATTTTTTCATTTTCAGTAGGTGTGGATTCACTAAAACTCTAGCAAAAAAGTGACAATTCAATCATAATACTTAAGTAGCACAACCTTTGAATTTAATTAGTTCTTTACTTGATTGTTTTTAACAATATTCCACGAATAAAATATACGATTTGTTTATGAGTCTACAGCGATTGTAATATTTGCAAATGTTTTCATTGAATGGGGCTAAGTTTTCCATCTCAATACGAGTAATTCACAATACCCTCTTCAAACTCGCTACACCAGACTCAATAACAGTTGCAGCCTGAACTATTAACGTATTGAACAACAAAAGGGCGGATGTGATAAAGCAAAGCTCGGGCTAACTGGTTTATGCGGCGAGCCGTGGTGGAACATAAATCCACGTTTTGCTCCAGTTGGGTCTATGTCCAGTTCTGCACAATGGAGAGGTAACGCTTTACTTCACCTCCTGACTGCACAGTTCTGTCTGGCTTATTAATTATTGAGATCTATACAATAACTTTGATACAAGATCAATGTCTTCAGTCTTTATGAACTAGAATCAATATTTAATTGTTACTTGTTAATGTGCAACTATGAATTACAAATGCTCTTACACCTTTTAATGCTGAATGCAAATAAATTTTAACCCTCTCAATGCCAGACTATTTGGTTTATAAGAAAATTGCTGTGCCTTCTTTAACTGTTTAAAATACTTATATATCTTTTGTGACAGACATTGATGAACCACTTTCAGTCCTCTAAAATACGTCTTTATATATTTGTTTTGTGCGAAAGTTATTTAAATTATCCTCTGCCATTCTCAAAGAAGCACAGGTCTGCCACGAATATCCTCATTTATGACGATTATCTTCCAGTCTCATAAGCTGCTCTTTCCATGTCTTTTTAGCTTATTCGGTCTCATATCTGGCACCTTGAGGATTCCAGTACTTAATTTGTTACAGTTAATAGGTTATATTCACTGTATAGCACAATACAACCGACTGCTATGTTGTACTTTATCCAGGTAACAGATAGCAAAACATTCATGAAATTATTATAATTTGAAATATTTTCCGTATAATTGTATCTGGAATCTACGCCCTCTATAGTTCAGTAAAGGTTTGCTCTTTTAGCATCTGATGTGTGGCCAATTACTTACTGTATAATACTTCTGAGTTATAATATCTTAGGGTTGGTCGTTCCCCAAGTTTTGGGACGGTTTTAGAGATTTGCTAGTGTTAAAATAAAATTTCAGAGGGTTTTTAAAATGACTTCAGGGAGCATATAGTGCTGAATTTACCTTGTCTATACATGTGATAGGCCATTAGCTATACAATGTGATATGTTATATTTGATAACGTGATTTGTTTCAAGGAATATACTCTTTACTATGAGACTGCAACGTTAGAGAAGTAAAATACAGCAGAACATGTTTGTGAATTCTAATGATGTAGTGTTATAAGTTGTTTTCAAGCTAATCAACATGATTCCTGAAGATTTATGAGGCAGTTGCATGATTAAACTTGCCAAAATGTAAACTGGAAACGCTTGCTGATTTGAATGAGTATTACTAGTGGTTTAGTATATGGAAGGTCACTTAGTGCAACATTGGTATAGGAAAAATTTATAAAAAGGACGATATATAGAGATAAATCCTTGTATAAATGATGTAACCTTGCAAGAGACTATAAAAATGTATTAAGAACAATAAATATAATTTTTAATTAGTTTTTAAATATTATTGTACATAAATGTAGCTTCTAAGGTTATTTGGAAAATTTAAAATAGAACGCACGCAAAAAATAAAACTTTGTTATCGGAGTTTTGTCCAAAAAAGCGAATGTACATTATTAATTAAATCCTGACCTGACAAACAGATTATCGTTATGGAATTCGTCTCTGCTCTCTGCTACAACATTTTTGTGACCTTTAGCTGCTGGAGAATTGAGAAATATTTGCTTTAATTCTTATTATTACTTTTTAATTCCAGGTATTTTTCCAAAATTTCCAAATTCTATTAAAACATAGAGTAAAATAAGAAATTATCAAAAAATCAAGGGATGAATTCACATTCAATATTGCACGAGCAAACTGCAACAAGGGACCGTAGTAAAAGAATATCGATTAGCACGGCAGTTGAGAGAATGGGAAGTCGCATTAAAGTTTTGAACAGTAGCGTAGTACAGAAGTAAGAGACAAACAGCCAAAGTTCGACATATATTACACAAAGTTGAGACATGTCGTCTTTAGTAGGTGGTATGTCTTTCTGCTACACTTACAGCTTCCGTATCAAGTGCTGATCCTCCAGCCAGTAAGGCACTTACCACCCTCTCCCACCAAAACTACATGTCATATCCTTAGCAATACAATGATCACAAATAATTATATATCAAAACATTATTTATGAATACTAGAATAACATCGATAATTACCAATTAATTACTTGAACCTTATCAAAGAACCGCCTTATTAAGGTGAGGGAATCCCTATTGGAGTTGCCTCGTTTGACATCTAGAAGCATCGTTCCAATTAATTTTTGTTTGTACTGTGATCTATTAATACACAATTACAACGCTATATTATTAAGTGGTTACATCGTTTTACAAGTTGTAACCTTACAATGAATTGTAATATATCGTTAAGTACCTTAATTGCATGTTAATAAATCCAATAATGCTTATTGAAGTATTTAATATGCGTATAAAAATTAAAAATCTGTATTTTCAAGATCGAAATTTGGTTTTTTGCGTTTAGTAATGCTTACTTACTCTATAATATGCTATACTCTATCTCTTTGGTTATAAAAGTCGTAGATAAAAGGTAAATTTTATCTCCTACATTGCACAAAAAAAAATTAATAAAGCTGCCATTAAAATTTATTGAACTTGATTTTAATTAACATGAATTTCAAGACCTTTGACCTCCCCTGTATAAGCGTTAGTAGATATTAGATATAAATAAATCAAAAAGTGCATATGCAATAGTTTTTAATAAGTATTAAGGTTTTTGGTATTTTTTAAAATAAATGTTTCGTATTAAAAGGACTATAATAACACGATTTTGTATGGAATACGATCAATGTAGTAACCAAACAGACTTGATGGTCTTGAAGATAACATCAAACAAAGAAACCCAGTTTTCCTTATCAAAGGACGATTCCAATTTCCAACTCAAGTATCTAAATTTACAATTAAATTACCACCAGATCAAGATCACAACTGAGGCGTTTTCCGATACCTACTTAACTTTCGAGTGTTCCATATGTTAACAGCTTCTTTTGATACTAACCTTCAGATGATTAAGTAATCAACAATACATTTTAATGACAGTACTTCGTTTTTATATATCATATTATATTTAAATGAGTTAATCGGTTACGTTAATTAAAAAAAAGTATATGCACAGAAATAAAGTGCGTCATTTTCCAAATAAGATTACACAGGTTCCTTATTCAATTATGGTCCATGTAGTATGCGACACTTGCTGTAACCTGCGGATTCACACGAAGTTTATGACAGAAAAGGTTTAATGTAAACAGTTATTATAAACTGTTATTATATTAAGCGTATTCGTTATAAAACATCAACAAATCATATACTACTTCTAAAACAACGCATATAATTTAACTATACATCCTGTTGGAAAATAAAAACTATATTATGAAATTACTTGTACTCTCGTTGGGATTTTATAAATTTTTAATACTTTTTAATTAGTAACATACAAGGAGAAAATAGTACCATTAGAATCCAAAGAGTGGAATTATTAGTGTTAAGATCGTATCAACGACGTATCCTGTAATCCAAGTAAAATACAACTGTAGCTAGGAAACATCATTAGAATTGTAGATGCTTTGCTAGAAAGTAACATTTTTATAGATATATGACACTTAAATGATTATTGATGATAAGTAGTAGGCAAGAAATAAACTGTTTATGATACATGACACCACTTTCTATAAAATCTACACATACAGTTTAGTGTTATGAATATACGTAAAACAAAGAATCTCAATTTATCCATTCGCCTTTTTAAGCTTGTTAACTACCGCAACCGCAAAATAAGCCACAGAATTCCAGGCAGCCCTAACCTAACCTAACCTGAACTGGCCTAACCTAACATAACCTATCACACCTTAACATAGCCTACCCTAATGTCCATGCACCATCATCAAACTATATGTTGCATATACAGGGTGTAAATATATTAAGTCCTGATACGCTTGGATATATTCCAAATAGATTGAGACATCAATGTACAACCATTAATAGAAACACAATGACATGAACGAAACTACTCTACGTCGTACCTAGACCAAAGGAGTATATCCTAACCTATCCTAACTTAATCACTCAATAAATATACGTAATAAATAATAAATCATACGTGACGGGATATTCTGGAGGTAAGGTGTATGTTCTCTTCCAAATACTTTCAAGGACCATGTAATCAGTTCTCTGACATTTCAAAAGGTCAGGTTTTTTCAAACGGCGAACATTGTCGTCTCATATGGATTTTGTGAGAAGAGATCTTTTCTTGTTGTGACTAACCAAGATGACGGAACAAAAAATGCTCTAATATTGGTTTGTTTTCTATGTGTTGTAAAACATTGTGAGCGTTTTAAAATAAAACGGGAGCTAAATGCACGTGATACTCCATATCAAAGGGAGCTGACAGAGACTTAATTAGTATAGGAGGGGGAGAGAGTAAAACCTGTAGCAATGGAACCGTTAACTCATCTGGCTAGACCATTTTAACACAGATAAATTTTAGTTGAGAGTTATTCAGCATCAATTTACTTGCTTATATCGGATGAACTAATATGAACATAAGCTTGTTTTATTAAAATGGAATATTTGAAACAAATGTATATCATATGAAATGTGTTATTTATGAGCCACTCAAAGATTCTAAGTTTGTTTATTATTGATGGAAGACCTTTTAATGTATACAACTATAGAAATACTACAACTTTAAGATGGACACTCGTATTACTGTTAAAGTATGATTTGCGTATCATCAATGAAATGAGAATACTATGATTGGTTAGATCATTCCACAAAGTTCTGAGGGTCGACTGTTCCAGTAATCCTTTAGCTAAGTACCCTCCTCTATTTATTAATATCCCAAAATAACATGTGCTTTAAGTTTAAATGTAACTTTTAAAATATATACTTTAGGAATTTGACGTATAGAAAATTTCAGTATAATAAATTTTACCAACAGTTCCATTCATAATCTGGAAACCCATTCCACGCTCAAAATTTAATCATAATAAATATCGTTTTATTACCAAAGTTTGAACAGAATCAATCTAATTTAAAGTTGAAGTTGGTCCTGACTCGTGCTCAACTCGTTTTACAGCAACACTCAAAAACCGTAATCATGTTCCGTTTGAGCTGATCGTTACATCTCATACTGTGTAGTTTATCTTCACTGTTAACATTTAACCCTTTTGTATCTTTAATTATCAGCAATTTAAGAAAAATCTTTCATAATTCTGAACTATAATTTTAAAATTGGCGAATATTGTCTTGTCCACTATTAATGTTGCTATTATTATCAAATATGTGTTATGTAGTTTTGACTTATAACGGAAATATTTCACTAATTAAATTTTTCTTAATAATTTCAAAAGTTTTCAATTTTAAAATTCTAAAAGCTATATTGCGTGTGATTATTTGCTTGGTTTGGAAACACAGATATTTGGCAGACAGACGCTCCTGTTCAAAATATTCTCTCTGCGTACAACTGTGAAGTGCATCTTTAGAATAATTTTTAACTTCAAAATTTTTCAGCGACCCGGTTTTAAAATGGTCTTCCGTTATAATCCTATTAACTGATGGTGCATTTTAACACAATATAATTACGTCATTTGTATTTTGAAGAAATTTATCTGACTATGTATATTAAATAATTTGGATCATAGAACAGATCTCAATGTTGAAAATGCTAACTTATCAAAACGTGCATAAAGTTTAGAAACTTCGGATTCAGTCTGTTTTCGCAAAATATGTACAGCCAAAGTTCCTTATGCAATGTATGAACTCAAGATATGTCGTCTATACGGGAGGTCTTTGTTACATGTAGTTATATCATTCTCTGTCTAAGGAAGCATGTCTCTAGTCGCAGCAGGAGATAGAGAAAAAAAACGCCGAGTACAATGAAGGAATGCATGCTGAATGTCGTTCCTAATATTTAGAACACAAAGCTTGATTTGTTGGTAACTGACAGGACAGTTGGGTCAATTTCCTTTCTTTTTAAACTATAGTATGAAAATTATCGCTAACGAATAATGAAGAGCATTAGTTGAGTGTTTTCTTAATTAATCCATGCCTACAATGCTCAGTTTGCATCATGCATAATGCGACTGTGTCAATTGCCAATACAAATATGGCAAAAACAACTCTTACTAGGATTTAAAATGTAAAAAAAACTCCAATCTAAATGGTTTTATGGTTTCAAATTAAACTTTTGATAATAATATGAAGACGATTCACTGTTTAGTATTATTTCGTGACAAAAGCATATTACACTTTTCTTGTTATAAATTGTATTTCAGTGGATTAACGCAGTGATATTATTTTACTTAGAGCCTGGCATCACAACTCGTAGGCTTTATTGAAAAAGCAATAGATGTAAAGTACTGAAATAGGAACACATATGTTGTAAAAGATATGTTATATATTTTAGAAACGTATAGCACATGTCTAAAACTGTATAATATAATCTATATAAACATAAGCTGAGAGTCTATTAAAATGATGGAGAAATGACTTTAAAGCTGATAAATTATAAAGTAATTAATTATATTTTATACTTTTCTATTTAGAAGTTAGCTATGCAATATTTTTTATCCTGTACATGCAGTGAAAATGACACAAATTAATCTTACTGAATAAATGAAAAAACTTTGTAAGGGCGATACAGACACGTGGCCTTTTAATCACATAATATACAAGAAGCTGTACTATGAAGATATTATATTTGAAGATGAAACATATCAATATAAATCATATTTCCAAAAATAGATTTTATTGGTATAAAATCTTGAACTGTCCCTAAAATACAGTATAAAACAAAAAAACCTAGCAAATGTTAAATTAATATAGCGTGGATTTATTTATACATGTTTCTGTTTTGATGCACGTATGCATTTAATATTTAAAATAAAAACCTTCAATTTATTAAATATATTTTAAGGAAAGCAATGCAATATTTCACTCATTCTTTCGAGTGTTATACACCCCTTTTCCTAATCTTCTAAAGGACAAATTCATAGTAATATCTGTTGTCTTTACAAATAGTAAAACGGATAAGTAAAAATGTGAAAATATTTTCTTCATTGCCTTTAAAAAGCAGATAATTCGTCACCTGATTGATTTTTACTCATAATGAAGATAATTTGATAGAAAAAGTTTGATGGAATCAACCTAGTTCCAAGTTGAAGTTGCTTCTAACTGCTCAGAGTTCCAGAGTTCGGCAGATACCAGAACTTTACACACAAAAACTGTAATAATCCCTTTTTTTACTGCGGACGTTTCTTTTCGTGTCTTTTGCTCTATCCTTCCGTGGTGTTCCTTTTAGTTCTATAATCACATCTAGAATAAAAAAAATATAAGATATTTGGAAAAGTCTTCAAAATACACATGTTTGTCTACTTTGCTAATTGTTTATACGGATAAGACTAAATTAGCACGAAGACAACACGACTTCTGATTTTATTCCGTTCAATATTTCTCCACTAAACAGGCAAAGGTCCTCAGATAATAAAACTTAATCTTAGAGATCACTAGAGCTCTATAATCTAATATTTCTATGATATTTTTATTTCTAAGCTTATTAAAAAACTAAATATTAACCTAAAGTTTGTAGAGTTACATAATCAAAACTAGTTTTAATACCTTTTCCTCCAACATAATTTAAAATGACTGAAAATGGCCAAAATTACGTGGAACTGTTCGCAACCGAAATTTCTTGGACAAATTTAAATATCTGGACCTGTTTATGTACCCTTGTAAGAAACAATCTTTTGATTGATCAAGGTGTGTATCCTTATTTTTAATATAACAATCCAGTATTATTTTTGAGTACCTAACTTAAGATGTTATACTATTTTGTATATACTTAGCACAGAGTTAGTTTCATCCTTATATTTATCAAGATAGAAGTACACCAAGTCATGTGCTACAAACAGATTTCGTTGGATGCAGAATTTATCTATGGTTCTTTTCATTCTCGAAAGGTCCTCTAAAAAGGCATAATCTGAATAAAAAATAAATTTTAAAGCAACTAGTCATACAAAAGATAAATTTTGCTAACCTTCAGACTGATAGAGTAACATGCACCACCAACCATAACACTACTATTCGATAACGCTAAGCCTAATTCCATAAAGAAACATTCACAAAAAATCAAACTCGGTGTTGCCTTTAGGTCAGTTCTCGACATATCGTAAGGACAGAAAAAAAAAAAAAACATTTTTTATTTTAAAATGATAGACATCGCTAGTGCTCTACCTATTAAACTAAAGATATATTGTTTTAGCATGCGCATATTCTACCTTGTGTTCTATCGATACCTATAATCTGTAAATAGAGTATATTAAAGATTAGAAATTATTTCTTAACTAATTTTATAAATCCCCATAAGGCCTGAATAATTGTATACTATTATATGATCTGCCTAAATCGTATTTCTTGATTGGAATAAATGAAATTCCAATGGCTAATGCACTGAATTCCAATCGTAAACAATCGATATTCGATATAAGTGAATATAGACATTAACTATGTCACGCTGATTATATCAACAGATTAATGTAGTTATGGACAGCTGAATGCTGTTAATAAATTGTTCTGTTACTCACACAATTAACAAGTATTTCATCTGTTAAATATCATATAACTTGGCCAAAACGTGTTGTTTTACTGAATTATTGTCGCTTTATGAACAGCAAGTGTCCTTAATTACAGTCACGCTCTTAATATTCCATTCTTGGTTATATTTTTACTGTATGAATCAAACATTTACAATTTTTTAGATTTTTATATTATTATTAAGATAAATATTTCCAGGTAGTGTAATGTAAATAACGTACCTTAGTAAGCATTCATTACGATATTTAACAATCAATACATAACTTTACTAAAAGTATTAAACCTTTGCGGGCGGCCAAATATCTGTAAAATAATTTGGAACGTAATATTGTTTTATAGAAGCAGGGATATTAAAGAAAATTTGATGTAAAACTTGGTATCTGATAGTAAATTTCCAACAATTCATTTCTGATGTGATTGTAGACAAAAAGACGTCCTAATATATCCGACTGTAGTTTATGCCAATGCACAAAACAAATTTCCCTTCATAATAATTCATGTCAATAATAAGCTGTCGTATCTATATGTGAAGTGGCAAAGCTTTATCGTGCTTTGCTGAAGCTTAACCAACCACTAACAAGAGGCTATGATCAATATGGCTTCTGTTTCACTGGTTGCAGCATTTATATATCTCCATGCTTCTTAGACAATTCAACTCCCGACAACTCCCGAAATATTAAAAAAATATTAATTGTGAAATAATGTTTCGAAGCAGTATTATACAGAAATACTCTGATGTTAGTTTTTGAAAGATGCAATGCATCACTATCCAGAATAAAGTGTATTTTGATATACTTTAGATTTTAAATTACGTAATGCAGTGCTTCCAATCTTTTCAACAAAGTTTGAAACTGTCAAAATAACTCTTTGATGGCGGTTCTCTCTGTCGAAGTAAAAATAGGTACATTAAAAGAAACTTTTCATTTTTATATGTTTTATTGAATACGACTAATCTATATCCCTAAAAGTGAAAGATTCTGTGAAATTTATACCTTTGAATAAATCATTAACTGTCAAAAAAACACTTTATTAATTTAAAATATACTTTAATATAAACTTTTTGGCTGAAGCGATGTATTGGTAGTACTAAAAATCACCAAATATATTTAATGTCAATAGTTACTATCAACGTCAAATTAATGTTTTTAATTACACAATTTTCATGATTTTTCTGCAGTTGGCTAAAATCTTTCTACCAAATTGAATCGAAAAATAGTGAATTAAAAATTCAATAATCTTAGTATATCAATGAGTTTTTTAAATAACTAAATATCACAAGAATCGCACTTTTACTTATATAAATATAACACAGTTAAAATTAAATACATTATTTAGTATCCAAAAACCCAAATTTCATGTCATCGCTTACAATACTATATTTTCGTATCTAAAGCAGTTAATAATGTATATTTATGCATGCAAAAGGACAATGAACACGTTTAAATCATATTTCTTTCTTGCTCACTAATTTATGAACCCTATAAATTACGCCAGTATGTTACATTTTTCATAAATGCCTTATTATTTTCTTTCAGTTTATTTGACCTTTCTTAAGAATCTTGTACAATTAGTTACTAACATTTTAAAAATCTAATTCCCTTTTAAACCTTTTTATTTAGTTTGGTTTCATATTAGTGTTTTATGTAAATATGTTTCATATTAAATTGTAGTTATGCATTAGGGTTTATCATCCACTTAAGAAAGAGATCAGATTAAAAATCTCGAAACGTAGTGTTACTGGTTTCTTGTATCACTGAAGAATTACAAAAAAAAAATCCAGCAAATTACAGAGTATTGAGCAGTCACTGTAGTATACTGAATACAGCCAGTGTTGAGGGGTAGAGAGATAATTGTCAAAACATCTTAATTGTTGACTCGCTTATTAGCGCAGTTACCAAACTTCTATTTTTAGAGCTACGCCATCTTTAACTTCGTTAATAATTTGAACCTTAATTAGGGCGGAACGATAAGTCATAAACAAACTAAAAATACTTTAACTATATCCATCAATATTGATGAATATCTCTAACAACTCATGTCACCTTGGTGGTACACGTAATAAAAGGCAATGAAAAAATTACTCTTACTTCCCAAAAATGTCTTTTTTATTGTAATGCAGCGAATGTAAGACTCAAGTAACCACAATATTTTAATCACTCCTTATCTGAGTTTAAAGTGCACGGAACCATAAAATATACTGGAAATGTAATATGAATAATGAATGCTGACAGATAAAGATAAACTAGATAAATGAATTAAAATTGTGTCAAAAGATTACTACTTGTTAATGTTTCTCCACCTTTAACACGCGAATAAAAGAACTATTGTATTTTTATTAAAACTTGTCATTTAAATGTATGAAATTGGTTTTTGGCGATTGAAGGATTGTGATGGAAACAGGATTTCTCCGGAAAATTTCCAAGTTATTCATTTCAAGTTGTTTTTCCTAAAGAAGAGATCAGATTGCAAATTTCGAAACGTAGTGTTACTGATTTGTTTGTATCACTGAACAAACGTCCAAGCAAGTGTCCGGAAAAAATCCTGTCTCTTACTGTAATTACGAAAACCTTAAATTCCTTTTATTTCATGAAAAAATCTGTTTCTGATCCTAAAGTTAATTAAGTTCATCTGAGGACCGATGTATTAAAAATACGCTATTATGCTTCGATAACAGATAAGCAAGGCAGCTTACTCTTATATTCTTGCACCTCTAATGAGGTAGTACCCTATTAGATATTAAAAATACCAGGATATCAACTAATCATTAATTACAACAATAACAACATCACACATCAGGTTTACCATTGGCAATGTCAAGTGTCCTTAGCCTTATGGTCCTTATAGTGTCCTTATGGCCGTATCTAATGATTGCAAAACAATTATAATGGTAATAGTAATTGTCGAATTTTCTAAGATAGATAATATGACTAAACGGAAATCTGCACTACTTGTAAATTGAAATCGATACATTTTTAAATTTTAATTTAAGTTACATAATTATAATACAACAAGACAAAGTGAGCCTAAATTGAAGCATTGAGGCACTCCTGAACTGGCACTACTATTGTTTTTTTATTCAAATTAAATTTAAACGAAGTCATACGTTTGAAACAGAAAAGATTATTAAATTACCATAAGAAATGAAATTATTCATGCGTTAGAATCATATGTAAGTCTCATGTTATGTACAGTGAAAACTGCAGCCTTGTACAATGTACCGGTAGTAAGCTAAGAACAGACACAGACATGAAAACTGTCTCCATAGTGTCAGACAGCGCTGAGCAGCCGTGTGTGAAGATTTATTACCTTCCCCCACATGCCATATTTATGAAATTTACTCTTTTATATTTCACTATATTACCTTATTCTCGTGTAACAAATCCTTTCAAATCATCATAATCACCCCCCCCCCCCCCCACCCCCCCCCCCCCCCACCCCCCCCCCCCCCCACCCCCCCCCCCCCCCACCCCCCCCCCCCCCCACCCCCCCCCCCCCCCACACTTATGAGAGATAAGTGGTGTATGTATTAATCCATAGTGCACCTGCAATAGCACACCATATTGTTCCATAGGTTAATCTTACTTGCAATAGGAGCTTTTGCAAAGCCTAACATTATTAATAATGAGTTACTGTTAAAAGCATATAGTCTACTGCCATATCAGACAGAAATATAATGAAAAAACAAAAGATAGATATATTACTAGCAACAGAGCAATTATAACCAATCTTCCAAGGAAACAATCACAGACCGTAATTTTTTATATTTTTGCCATTGCACAATCCTTAGTCACTACTGAGGATAATCTTTGATGACTTCAAAGACATGCCAGAATGAAGTTTTGCTACCTCGTACAACGCTTTTAGGCTCCTCTTCTTACAGGTCCATTTTTGGCATCGACAGTCCATGCTACAGCTGTGTCAATAGACCGGAGGAAAATCTAAATAACCTTCAATTGTGATTTTTTTGTAATTGACCTGCTTTTATGTTGATCACGCATGACTCCTCAAGGTTTGGTTGACTCCAAAGTGTGCAAAAATAAATTTGTTTTGCTTTGCTTATCTCGTCCCTATTTATTTTCCGCTTCCGGCTGGTCCATTTTTGGCACGGATCGTCTATGATCAGGATATGTTGCCAATAAACCGGGGCAAGAAAGAAATAATCTGAAATTATGAATTATCCAATTAAATTGCTTTAAGAAGATTTTGGTTCAACTCAAAGTGTGCAAAAATCAGTTTGTTTGCTTATATTCTTATTTAGTCTCTGTTTCCGGCTGGTCCATTTTTGGCATGGATCGTCTATGATCCAGTGTTTTTTGTCTGTAGACCGGGAATAAAATAAGGAACCGGAAATGTATATAAATGTTCTCAAATACTTATTTGAACTGGTGCTAATTTGGAGAATTCACCCTAGTTCAAATAATCTTGGGTCACATAAAAAGTTTTCGCCAATTAAATTTTTATTTTCAGGAATTGAAACTTGTTTTCTTTTTACTCTGTTCTATGGTTATGAATATTCATGAAAGGTTATTTTAAAATGCTGAGAGTAATATCGCAAAATGATAGATGAAGCGTGAAAAAGAGAAAACTGTGATTTATGTTTTGCAACATTTCACGTTATACCTTATTTATAAATACATTTATACTTTTATTTCGTTTCGTTTAACTAGAATAGACCCAGTAAACTATTTTTATAATTTTTTGTAACAAAGCAAAACTTTTAAGGATCTCTCAATTGTGATGTAATTGGAAAAGACATTTGGTTTATATACATAAAGAGTATCTGGATTATATTTCTGAGCATGTAAAACACGCATGTATGCACTGAATTACACTCAATAAGTGTTTAAAAGAGCTGTATGTGGTACAAGTTCAGTGTATTTATAAGTAAGGGTTGGAGTAAAAGTAGAGGAGATCAAGGAGAGATCGTAACAAGCTATTTGTAAACCGACTGTCAGGGGAATATGGCGGTATAAATCCTGAGGTAACCTAACCGTGCGAGTCAGCAAAACTGTTTGATACCTCTGCTACCCTGGTACTACCAGGAGATTAAGTCTGTTATGTTCATCGTTGTTGTAGCATTACAATTACGTTTGATCCATACATGTCGACAAGGAGATTAGTAGGTTAGATAAGTAATGAAGGTGGGGATAGCATATTCATTTATATTTATGACCACAAAATGGAATAAAAAATTGTTGAAGTAGGTCATGTTCTTCGTTTGAGAAATTCTAAGTAAACAATTTGAATCAAGATTTGAATCGAATAAAGTGGATGATAACATTACAAAATATTAAATATCAAATTAATATGGCTAATGTATGTTATTCATTATGTATGAAACTAAAGTTTCTGTCCAGAACAAACTGATGTTTTACATTCTCTTGTGTAAATCCGGTTTCCATTATGCTTGACTACTACATTATTCCAATCATAGTCACCTTACTTTGCCTTATTAGTTCCGTTTGCATTGATTCAGAGGTAGAGTGGTGATTGTTCAGCACTACAGTGATGATGTACTGTGGTGGAATCACATAATGAATCACTGTTAATGACATTACTACATCAAAGGGTTGCCTTTAATTATAGAACTTAAAAGATACAGCGTTTGCATGTACAAGTGTTACGCTTAGCAAGTTATGTGGTATAAGTATGCCTTCGGGTAGTACATTACGGAGAATGTACTCATAATTGTAAATGGTAAAAATATAGGGGAGCTGAAAACTATCGTGACGATGAGGTACTGTAATTTATAGGAAGATTTCTAATCTGCATAAATGTAGCATTGCGTGCAAGGTATAATTCAATCTGCATCTGTCATTAGGACTGCAACCATAATTCTCAACAGAACTTTACTGAAATTTATATGGATTTTCTAAAGGCAATAGACGATTACAAATCTACAACTGAAGCTTATCGGACGCAATGATACCCAATGCCGAAAACAATTTTCTACAGCTAATCTTGAAGCCTCAAAGGTTACATGGGTTTTTAGTAAAATCTACTTGAAAGTTCTAAGAAGCAAATCTCAACTAAAGACAGTTCTTGAGCTACTTTTAAACCCAAAAGGCAGATCCTCAGAGCCAAAAACGGTATTCCACCCAACTACATGGAAGTATTTGAGATGGATTTCAAGCAAATTTAGAATGGACATTCTGTGGGGAAAATGTCAAGTTGGAAAAGCTCTACAGCACTATTCGAAATAAGTGGCATTCACGAATTATAAAAGGTTTTTACTCAACTATTCTAGGTGCACTTTAAATTAATCGTTTTGAAGAAAAGTTAACAGTTAAAAGTCCAAGAGTATATTTATCAGAACAGTGAGAGAACTGAACTTAAATTTTGTAAGGGAAAGTAAATTTTCCTTCCCGTCATATTGAATCTCCAATTAGAATAAATACTTTAAGGGAATATCTTATTCACATACATGTAGAATGCTTTAAAAGCAAAGGGATGATCCCTTAGAATGTTTTGTTGTGGTTCAAGTATTTTTCTGCCGAGAGTTATGGCCGCTTAAAGCTGTTTTACGTTGGTTTAATTATTTTAAAAATTGATGGTTTTAGTTGCTGAACTTAAGGAGCTAGCTACCCCTGATGAAACGAAAATAGAAACAATTTTAATGTTTCAAAATGAGAAATTCAATGTAGCCGAACAAATGCTGTGAATGTTAAATTTCACCTTTCTCTTTATGCAGCGTCTTTTAATCGGAGATATGGGACCCGCAGAAAAACTATTTAATGGTAGGGATATGAACTTTTATAGCAATATGAGGCTATGTAATATCTTGTTATTTAAATGAAAATGGTACGTTGCGTAATTTATGCTCAAATTACAAAACATATGTCTTAAGCACCAAACCATTTAATTAAAAGCCTATCTTATATTATGGTGACAGCAAAACTTTGCTTCTTCCATTTTTCTTGTGAGCAAAAACCGATTGGACTATAGTAACCAAAACCTGTTAGAGCCAACACTCAGTCTTCACGAAAAGAATGAAAGAACCCTTATGATTCTGTTCTTACAAAATAACCAAGGCTAAATTTGATGGAAACTCTAGTACAAAGTACTGGCGGCCGTCATTTGCTGTACAGAGTGGAGGTAACAATAAATCGTAACCATGATAAATAAAGGGACAGTTGTTCAAACCGCCAGGCTCTGTTGTTACAGACTGAAAGCACCTACAGCTATCCATTAATTAATTGGGAGCTGAAAATCTGTCCAATAGTTCCATCAAAGTGATTGTACACCAACATACTTAGTGCTAATTATCAGGTTCGTTGTAGAATCCAAACCACTCATGTGAATGCTAATGACAAGTAACTAGTGTTGTACTTTCTTATATGGTATTTAGTTGTGTGTTTGAAAAATATCATTCTTAGTATCACGCAGTGATCAGTTCCTAACCATTCGGCTCTCAAAATCCGTGGTTACAACGTTATTTAACTCATATATAACGATAAATGACTAGCTAAAGTACTCAACTTCAACATACTCTCAGCAGCATATGAGTATGGCGAGGCACTGGGTAATTATACTCGCTGCAGATTAATATAGCTGTGGCTGTAAGTGTATCCAGACACTGAAAACTGTTTACAAGACACAAGATCCCTAATTAAGAATCGTATCTTACACGTTTTTCCAAAACGATGTTTTAATTCGACGTTAGATAAAAAGTTTGTTTGTATATTTTACTTAGTTTTGCGTTTAGCGAAACCTATTTTACCAGGGGCCAGTATAGTTTTGTTCGTCTGTCTATTTTTTCGCTCTATATATAGAAAACGAACTGACGTATGGACTTTGCAAGGGGTTCCATTTTTATAGAAGCAGTATCGAGTTCGGCGATGGTGTATGTCAAGTCCATAAATTTTTATGAGTGTTATTGTATCATTTGTAAATTCATAAAAATACAAGTTTATAGTTTAAAATAAGAAAAATAAACACGAATTGGTTCCAAAGACGATAATTTCATGTGGTGAGCTGTATAACACAGAGTAAAAGATAGCTCTTATTGGCTGAGCGTCAGCGAAGCCTATTATTTGAGTGCTCGGAAAATTTCATTTCTGAACTTCCCTTTGTTGCATGATATCTCGAAAACGAAAATACCTGTGAACTTGAAACTGCGTGATGCTTCAATTATATAAAGGGACATCAAGGTCGATGATGGTGAATGTCACATCATGGGTTTAGACTGAGTAAAGCATATTTGTAAACAGACTAAGCCCAATAGTTTTAACATGTTATAGATAGATTATTTAGACTTGAAACGGTTCGCGCATGGTGATGAGGGGTTTGAGGGGAAGTGATGGCTGGGTGGGGTAAGGGGAGTGGGGCAGCAGATGCAGCCAGTTGACTACTACCATTATAGCAGATATTGGTCTGATGTGCGTCTAGGCTTTCATTGTACTCGGTTATCATAATACTCCGTACCGCTTCTAGATATATTTATACGCGTTGTATGTTATATTATTTCGTTAGTTTATTACAGATTTTGAAACCAAAGCATTTGCGGTGTCCATTTTAAGCACTGGTATATTTTAGCCACGCTAGTGCACGCTAGTATGCACTTCACTCGTGCAGCAGACAGAACTGACCTTCGGCGCTGATCAGATGGCCGCGCATGCGTACTGCGACATTTATCTACTGCGCAGCCAAGGCCTGTTTCACTTCTAGGTAATCTATCAGTGTATTTGGTGGATTATTTAGATATTAATACTTTGCTTATAGTTTATCGGATCCTTCGATACCCCGTTGTATAGGTATATGTGTATATTGACAAAATAGAGTTCAACCATTGTGTGCGTTCCTCTATGGGATTTGGCAGAACGTTAGCAAAGCCTACTCAGAGTAATACTTATAAACTTGTAATTTTATATATTTTGCAAAGCTATCACCAAATGGTCTGTGTACCTGGCTGTCTGCGTTTTTTCCTTTGGTTATCTCAAGAACAAATTTGTATTGTAACGTCATTCTAATATTAGGCAAAATGGTCATGATTGATGTACGCATATGGTTGAGCCTTTACGTATCCTAACTATCCGCAGGGTGTTTCATTTGTAGCCTTAGACGGCTAGTAGTTTTTCTTTTCTATCTAGGGGCTATAAAAATCCTTTTCGGTCTGATTGTCTATTTTATCTATCTGTCTGCAAGACATATCAAAAATGAAATGGACCTTGTATTTTTATGTGTTATATGTTAATTTACCTTTTAAACTCTATGTAGTTAAATTGGTGTGCCATTTATTACTATGTGCACAAACACGTTTAAATTTGTCCTAAAGATAATTGTGTTGTATTTATATTGTATAAAATGTTAAGATGACTCAACATGCAGGCTATAACTGTATATCTTCCTAAAGTCATCTATTTATTTTAAATTTATCTAAAATTAAGTATAATTCTGTTACTATTACATACAAATAACACACTTAGATGGTAGATATTATAAGAGTTCATTCTAAGTTTATGCTAAAATTAGAACGCATATCAACTAATATTTTAAGATCATATACAACATTTTCTCCTTGAGACGTCGGATATTTCATTAGTGGGTACCCTTATAATTTTTACATCCACCCTTATGATTTTAAACTTTTTGAACTGCGGAAAATCTTTTGAAGTGAGAAGTTAGAATACAAACGTAAACTTTAAACTTTGCCTTAATTGGTATGAAAAGTGTTGGACTTTACCGTCTTTTGAGAAATGTTTTCAAACAGAACTGCTCTGTCGGAACTTTGTATTTCTGTATTTACAAACTTTCTCACAACACCTTTGAACTGAATTTAAAAATCGAAGATCTGTGTCTTATCTTTGGTCAATATTTATTTTTGGCTATTATTAATAAGTCAGTATAGACTGAGCATTTAAAATAGAGATGATATTCAGCATAAATTTTATGAATCACAGTGCTGAAATGAAAACTAGAGAAAAGGCTACATGTTTCTATTATAAGCATTTGTTTAGAAGTATGGTCAATATTTTAAAAGGTATGATGTTGTATTATTTACTAATTTCCACCTTCAATTTGCTTAATTATTAGTCTTATGTGGAATTTATTTATATTCAAAGTTTTATTTAAATTGAAAAAATATCAAATGAGGGAAATAAAGAAGTTATGTTGTGGTTATAACTTATTATAATAATTATATTAATAATTTATTTTATTTTGAAATACTATTTTGGTGGCGAAATTTGATAAATAAATATTTCGTAATAGAAAATAGGTTTGATAAAATTCCAATGGAAATTTTTTATTTGTGCGGTACAGTTCGAGTTTTGATTATATTCAACCTTAGTTGGATTTATTTTCACTAAACAACAATAAAAAAATTGCAATGTATTAATTTAACTGTGGATGACCATAAAATGGTAAATATTGAATTGAATATTAAAAACCGGTGTTAATGAGGTAACTGTATATTTTATATTTACTTTTGTAAGTCACATTTTAAAAGAAACTTAATTGAAAGTTGAGCTGAATTAATTGCCTCCTATGAAGTTCTGGCCACACAAAAATTAAATAACAAAACACTCCCTTCATGGCAGAAATAAGGATAGGCTTTGTGAAATGAATGAATGGGATGAATTAAAGAATGAATGAAAATGCCTTTATTAAAGAGGCTGAGTGGGGGCTATAAAGTCCTCTCTACCACTCAACCTCAAAAATCGTTTATAACAGTGATTGTTTTACGATTTCATTTATACGGCAGGCCATGGTTATCATACACTCTGTTTTACATAAAAAATTTCTGTTATAAATGCTTCAAATTTAAACATGATATAACAATTAAATGAAAAGGTGTGTTTATTATTTGAGAGACTTTTAAATTGTAAAAAATTCATTACACATCAAGAAATATACAATTTAGTCGCAAATGTTCTAATATATGTTAATTTATTTGGATTATCTGCTTTTATTTTATTTATATTTAACTTAACCTGTACTGCCCCTCACTATGGAATCACTCAATCTGAAAACTACATAGTATATTTTAAATACAATTAAAATATTAAATGCGGTTTTTTTTTAATAGAAAATAAGCTTTTTTAGATATTTTGGCTTGGATATTTTGAAAATTCACTTTATATGATACCAGCAGTTATCGGCGGATTCACAATTTCGTAGGTTTTGCACCTTTACGGCTACTTCTGATTCGAGTGAATTATATTTCCGACGCCAATATTGAGTTTACCTTCTTCTCATAACCAAGAAAAATATGAACAAAATTGTATATTTATTGTCTATTTCTAAATGAATTTAATTCCGGTCTTCGTATATCATATATATATAAGATCTCTGAGAAGTTTGCTTTTGTCAAAAGTCAACTTACATATGTTTCATAACAATCTTTAAATGTATAGTAAAAACTTAAACTACATTGTCTCTTATATCTGTACTTCTAGCAGTTATCCGCTGCTTTGTACGCAATTTTAGTAGGCATTGCACGGTTATGACCACTGATGCTTCCCATGAATTGTACTTCCGACGCTAACGTTGAGTTTACCATGTCGCCACGATCAAGAAAATACTAAAGTTTATAATTATGGCCATTGTAATTGACTTTGTTCTTAAATATGTTTTATTCCATAGCTGATTTTGTTTTGGTTCCCGATCAAGAAAATATATCACAGATCATAGAAGCCTACTCATGGCAAAAGAGAACTAGATGAGATTTATATCAGTCTTTCAAATTATAGTAACAGTTTTTATTTTATTTTAAATATTTTAGAACATTTTAGATTTATGGAATTGATACATTAGGTAAAAGAAAAGTACATGCATACATTTCAAAAGAAAAGTTCATCGAAAATTTAATCTAGCATAGTTCTTGTCAACTGCTTCAAATGGGATCTTCAGAGTCAAATTCTGAGCTTCTTATGTTTTAGGACATTTTATAAGGTAAATTAGTAATTATCTTACCACTGAAATCTAGAATGGCTTGGTAAGTTTTGGTTACCTTTAAGACAATTTACTCACTATAAATGTAAACTAATTGAAAATAATAAACTAAGTTTTCAATAACAGTTGCTTACATTTGAAAGGCTCATTAAATTAATACAACACAACTTTAAAGACTGATATGGGATTTTTCCCTACTTTAAAGACTATGGAGCGTAGCCTTAAGGAATTTTAGAAATAAGAATAGGCCTACAATCGGTTGAGTAGTTTACGCGTGAAAACAAACAAACAAACAAAAGGACTTTCGAATTTAATAATATTATTAGGATTGGGATTTACTGAATGCTGTGAGTTGGGACGAGACAATATTTACTGGTTCACAGTTTCAACTTATTCGATTTTCCAGTTCTCCTCATTGATCCTGAACCGAAACTAGGTTTATTGAAATGTTTCCTTAGACTAATAAAGAGAAGTTATTTAGTTAAGTGAAACTCCGATATTTCCTCAACGTCTGATTGTAGGAGTACACCCCAGTGAACATTGGGAGCCTCTCATGGGAGCAACCAATCAGTCGAACTCTACCGCAACGCACACACAGTTAGAGTTTCAACTGTCTCTGATCTGTTACAAAGTTTTGCCAAATAGCTCCTTATAAAGTACATATAATTATATTTAAAACATTGATACAAATTTAACCTAACGAATATTGTTCACCTGGATATTTTATTATTTTGGATTATACTGTTGTCTCTTACGTATAAATCTGAAAGGAATAATTTAAATTGGGTTATTAATAGCTTATGATTTTTTTGTAAAACTTAAACAGTATTATTTTATAACAGTTTTTAACAAGACAGTATCAAAAGTAATAGGGTTTTTTTAACAAATTTGGAGTTCTTTAAAATGTAAATATTTTTATTCTTAGAATATTCCTTTAATGGTGATTTAATGTCATCTAGAAGAACTGTTAGTGATGGTGTGCTATGTTGGTATGCAAAACCTTTTTCTTAGACCACGTAGGTTTTTCGGTTATACAACTTTGGAAAATCTTGAAATATTTCAGTCTCACTATGAATATTTATCTTTAGTCAACATATCTAAACCTAAACTGTTAGAGCTAATAATGCACATCCGTATACAAAGGTGAGTTGAGAGGAGGTGGAGTTACATTTCTATTGGTTAAACCACAACCAGGCTGCCGGAAAAAAAATCCGAAAATCAACAATAATAAAACTTACAGAAAATCGGTAGAATTTCCAAAACGAATGAGCATTCGAAATTCCATACTAATTTTCGATAATTATAAAAGATACATTAGAAACAATCAGCATCAGATTATCGAAAAATTGGCAGCATGTGATAGGCTATAAAGCCAATTTTTCACTAAATGGTCAAATTTATTGGCAATTAATGAGCATTCCCATACATTTCGTAAATTCTTTATCTAATAAAAAGTATTAATTATTAACTGTAGCATTTCATTGGAGGTGTTAAATAAATAAATAAATAAATAAATATATATATATATATATATATATATATTAATATGTCAACATTGTATGACTTTCATCCTAATAACTACAATACATATTGTACCATACACATTGAATCCGTGATGAACCAGCTGATCTCAAATCTTGTTAAAAGGCTTTTCACTATTAATACCATATACTTCCTGAAACCCGCCAGCCGATACCACGATCACAGAGAGGGAGTGCTTGTCAGAGAGTCGGCAAGTTTGAAGCGGAAAGTAGCGCAGACAGGTTTGGTACAGTTCGGCTGCAGGAAATTACATGTTGACGGGACTTGCCTGTTGGAAGGGTGGTGAGGGGGGAAGGGTAGCAGAAAGCACGTGTGAGTCTATGGGCCTATAGATAATTTACCATAACAGCATAATATTCTATTAGTTTAGCACTGCATATGAACTAATACAGAGTGATTCAAATGATGAAAATAAATTTGGTGAATTATCAAACATAAACTTAGTTTTTGGTTATTAATAAGAATTTTGACCTATTCAATTAATTAATTCTTGAATTTAAAAATTTGATTTCTCTATTATCCACAGTCAAATTTCATTAAATGATATGCCGTTGAATTTAGAATAACAAATTGAGGGTTTCAATGTGTTTTGTAAGCCCAATAATTTAAAGAGTGTACCGATCATAATCTCAAAAAAACGATTTTAATGGTTTTGAAACCTTTTGTAAAAGAAAGAAAACACATTAGTATATATATATATATATATATATATATATATATATATATATATATATATATATATCACTAAGCAACATACCTCTGAATTCTTTAAATTTCGATATTCATATAAACTAACATTTGCAACGTTCCAAGTACAAAACCCTAAGTTTTTAATTACTCCTATAACAGTTTATTTAAAAATCATGTTATTTAAAAAATTTAAAATTTTGGTATAGAATGTCTTTTAAATTTATTATTAATCGGTTATTTGGCTAAGAAATTAATTTTAAAATCTTCATGGCCTTTTGTGTTAACAGTTTTAAAAATAAATTTTTGTTTTTTTACACGTAAACAAATTGGGTGCTCTGATGTGATCCTTATAGTCATCGTGGTCTTAACAGAATAAGTTGCTATTTTGCACGCAAATAATTCACTGTCGCAAATAGATTTTGAACAGCTCTTCCACCAAACACAGTGTATAGGCTGAGCTTTAAAACGAATGATGAACAAAGAGCCTTTTGTTTGTTTGTCTGTACACTTAGAACTGAATGGCAATGAGATTACAGCATGGTCAAAAATGGGTGGAGGACTGTTAATATATAGGGGGTTATGATGAGACCTCAAAGTATGGGTCAAAAACAGTTTGAAGTACTCTTAAAAACAAAGCAATGATGTAATTGGTCTTACGTGTGCACATCTCGATCAAAATTGGTAGAAATATTGGAAATAAAATAAAGTAAAACTCCTTTATTACACTATGGATAACTTTTAACAGTTTATGGAAAGAAGTATTGTAGTGATGATATTGTTTTACATGGTAGAATTTGCACTTTCTAGAGAGAAAGTGTGCCATCGAAATTAAGCTCTTTAGTATTTGCATTACTAAGGATGGTGTTTTATTAAGAAGTGTCTGAACTTGGAGACTACCAATAATTGAAATTGAATAATGAATACTCCCTAAACCCCAGCACTCAACTCCTTGACAGCTTAAAGAAGACATTTTTGCCGTTTACAAGGGATGCTCAGGTAGTCCAACATTTCATACTATTACAATTATTAACACAGGAACTATATTTTTGAAATCTTAAACACACTTAATAAATTTTGAGTGTACTTTATAAGGATCGTCAAAGTTCTTGTTTTTACGAGCTGTTGTTGTTTCGACGTCATTAAGATATAATGCATACTGCAGCGGTAAATTGAGTTCATAGTCAAATAGTCTGTTATCTCGTATACTACTCATGTGGATGAGTAAACAGTTTCTAGTTTGATAGGAGTTGGATGGATATAGGTACACAAGCTTTATCCATAGGAATTACTACTAGTATATTACCTTTCAACTACTGCACCGGAATAGCCAATTTCAGTGATAATAAAATAAACGTTAAAACCAGCTGTGGATTTAAACTATGAAGTAAAAACAATTTGATAGTGATAAAATAATATAACAATATATATTTTGAAAGGAGTTTTATAACCATTTTAGCCAATTATTTCAAACAAATATAACAAAACAAAGCTAAAAGACGTTGTTTCACGATTTTATCGCAAGAATAAACAGTAACAAATTAACTGATAATTAAAAACCAAGCAAAATGGAGGCAAATAAATGTTGGAAACGAGACCTTTACCAGCGTCAGAGGTTTATTACTCAAAGAACTCGTCCACTGCAAGTAATCAAGTAATGTTTAACATTTAACTTTTCCACTTGTTTACTACTATTTTAATTTAATAATATCCAAATAATATAATATTTATGTTGAGTTTTGATTCCATTAAAAGTTGTATGTTTGATTGATTTTACACGCTGGAGACTCCCCGTAAAATAATAATTCATTAAATAGTTACACTTCATGACACTAATAAATATAAACGTTTAACCGTTTAATTTTTCTTAAATATCCCATTTCAAGAAATAAGCAATTTAATTTTCTCCAAATGGTTCAGTTTTATGTTTATTTATTTGCTAACATTGTAAGTAAAACATTCTAAGCAAAGGAGAATTTTATCTGCTTAAATAACACTCGATGTTGCTTATATAGAAATGTAGTTTCATGCAAAACTACAAGTCTTTAAGTCAGATCTTTCTATAGATACCGTTTGGATATGGAGACAGAAATGAATTTATCAGACCCTCTAGCGATAGCCTTTGCTAATAAATATTATTAATTTACTTAATCTGATCATTTATAACAGAGAAGCTTCAATTTGTATGTGTAATAGAAAACCTGAATGCAGTTGATAGCTTGAACCTTCTTACTGTGATAGTTATGAAACTTAAAAATAATTATTTCGTATCAGCCTTAAAGTTTAGCTAAAACATACCTAACGTAGGTGGTCTAAAACAGGGAGTCAGAGTTGACTTAAAAAGCGTGCCGGCTTGCTATCTAGTGCATTTTACATATTTTACACACCTATACCGGTACATGTATTTTTTATGGTACTAAAATGGTATAACCATTAATTTGTACGGGTAATGGATACTCGTACACTAAGCAGTTGGGGGTGTATAAAGTAATCACAACCACATATTGTACGAGTACAGCTGTACTGGAGTGTACGTCAGTGTACGCACGACTTATGCCATTGTGGTTGGTAGCGGCTGCAGAGAGAGATATGATTGTCGAGTGTCGGTGCATCAGTACAACTGAGTAATTATCTTCTCCTACGTGGATCATATTATGATTGCAGTCCTATCTCGTCCCACAAGTATATGAGACGTACTACAATGTACAGTTGGCAGTGTATGAAGTAATCACAATCACATACTGTACGAGTACAGCTGTACTGGAGTGTACGTCAGTGTACGCACGACTTATGCCATTGTGGTTGGTAGCGGCTGCAGAGAGAGATATGATTGTCGAGTGTCGGTGCATCAGTACAACTGAGTAATTATCTTCTCCTACGTGGATCATATTATGATTGCAGTCCTATCTCGTCCCACAAGTATATGAGACGTACTACAATGTACAGTTGGCAGTGTATGAAGTAATCACAATCACATACTGTACGAGTACAGCTGTACTGGAGTGTACGTCAGTGTACGCACGACTTATGCCATTGTGGTTGGTAGCGGCTGCAGAGAGAGATATGATTGTCGAGTGTCGGTGCATCAGTACAACTGAGTAATTATCTTCTCCTATGTGGATCATATTATGATTGCAGTCCTATCTCGTCCCACAAGTATATGAGACGTACTACAATGTACAGTTGGCAGTGTATGAAGTAATCACAATCACATACTGTACGAGTACAGCTGTACTGGAGTGTACGTCAGTGTACGCACGACTTATGCCATTGTGGTTGGTAGCGGCTGCAGAGAGAGATATGATTGTCGAGTGTCGGTGCATCAGTACAACTGAGTGAATTCTTCTTCCCACATTGAACGTAGTATGAACATAGTATGTTCGCAGATTCACCCAGTCCTGCAAATATGTAAGTAATTGCTTGTTTTTTGTTATTGAGAATGTTAAAATTTTTTAAGCATGAAAAGTAATGCAACAATAGACATTAAATTATTTCAATTTATCCTAGTTTAAGAAAAACACAGTTATAGTTTGTTACGTTATTCCAATAATATATTTTTAATCAAGAGATTCTTGCCTTTATTGTCGTTTCTAGTTTTATTTAGAACATGTGAGGCCGATCCCCGTTTTACCTTTACTGTACTCTCGTCATTGGCCACTGGCATTTTTTGAGGTTCTTATTAATGACAACAAGGGGGAGTCGCTCGCTATAGTAGGCCAACAGAACTGATAAAAAATGCAGGGATCACAGAAAGGATTTTGAACCTGCGCTATCTAAACTTGGACACCTGAAACCACTCTCCATCGGCTCTGCCAACATGTGCGAAGTATCAGGTGCACTATTCAGTTACAATGAAAAATTTGGCTATAAGAGATACATTTAAAATAATCTCTGCCAAAATACTGCCCCAAAAATGAACTGAAGTAATTTTCCATTAAAAACGTGTTTATATATTTTAACGATTGCTGTTTTGGTTAGTTAGAATTTTTGCCTATTTAATATACTAATTTTTAACTAATATTTTAAATAAATTAAGTCTCACAATGTAAAAAGTAAACGTATGCTAAGTCCTTAAAACATATTATTCGCATATATTTTTCTAGTAAAATTAATTTTGACAAAATTACACATAAAAGAGACCATTGAATATTTTGACAAGACTTAACAACAACAAATGTTTTTTGTACTGGTAAATATTTAAATAATTTAAGAAAGCTTTCAGATAAAAAGAAATATAATAGTCTTATTAGATTTACTGTAGTCTTTAGCTTAGCTTAGTTGTTAGTAACAAACTAAGAGTTTGGGAATGGTATGATGGAATTCTTTTTTATAACACACTTTGTGTAATTAATTAACAAAGCGATTATAACACTAAACATACTAGCCTAGGTTTAACTAAGATTATTGATGATTCTATAAAGTATCTTATATTACTAGGTAGTTCGATAAAATTCCTATGACACCTAGTTATATTGGCAAGTGCTACACAATTATATAAAACATTGAAGATTAACAAAAATTTAAATATTCAAGATGATTCTACAGTTGCCTGTGGCACGAATACAGGATAAATCGAAATAATGAACAATAAACTGGAATTTACATTTTTTAAATATTAAAAGAACGAGAAGAGGAAGGTCTCCAATTTGTTGTAAAACACGTAGTTGTTGGGTTCTTAAATCGCAGTCATGGACCGTGACTTGTTAGGTTTTAATTAACCTCAATTATGCAATACGTTGTTCCACGTGAGCTCGATGTGACACGCCCTCGCTTTGGTTACTTGGACTGAGCAATCAATCTTCTACTAACTTATAGTATCCTATTACTTGACCGCGTGAAAACCGTTAATGTTACAGTTTATGATATAGTGTTGATTATACGAATTTTTAGTGATATTAGTGTAAAAAATAAGTTACTAATATCACTTTGACTACTGCAATATAAAGAATACGTTCCCTTCGCTCAAGTTACTTGGACTGAGCAATCAACCTTCTACTGAGTTATATTATTTTATTACTTGACCGCGGGAAAACCAGTAATTTTACAGTTTATGCTATAGTGTTGATTACACGAATATTGTGTAAACAATGAGTTACTAATATCACTTTGACTACTGCAATATAAAGAATACGTTCCCTTCGCTCTAGTTACTTGGACTGAGCAATCAACCTTCTACTGAGTTATATTATTCTATTACTTGACCGCGGGAAAACCGGTAATTTTACAGTTTATGCTATAGTGTTGATTACACGAATATTGTGTAAAAAATAAGTTACTATTATCACTTTGACTACTGCAATATAAAGAATACGTTCCCTTCGCTCTAGTTACTTGGACTGAGCAATCAACCTTCTACTGAGTTATATTATTCTATTACTTGACCGCGGGAAAAACGGTAATTTTACAGTTTATGCTATAGTGTTGATTACACGAATATTGTGTAAACAATGAGTTACTAATATCACTTTCACTACTGCAATATAAAGAATACGTTCCCTTCGTTCTAGTTACTTGGACTGAGCAATCAACCTTCTACTGAGTTATATTATTATATTACTTGACCGCGGGGAAAAACCGGTAATTTTACAGTTTATGCTATAGTGTTGATTACACGAATATTGTGTAAAACAATGAGTTACTAATATCACTTTGACTACTGCAATATAAAGAATACGTTCCCTTCGCTCTAGTTACTTGGACTGAGCAATCAACCTTTCTACTGAGTTATATTATTCTATTACTTGACCGCGGGAAAAACCGGTAATTTTACAGTTTATGCTATAGTGTTGATTACACGAATATTGTGTAAACAATGAGTTACTAATATCACTTTGACTACTGCAATATAAAGAATACGTTCCCTTCGCTCTAGTTACTTGGACTGAGCAATCAACCTTCTACTGAGTTATATTATTATATTACTTGACCGCGGGAAAACCGGTAATTTTACAGTTTATGCTATAGTGTTGATTACACGAATATTGTGTAAAAAATAAGTTACTATTATCACTTTGACTACTGCAATATAAAGAATACGTTCTCTTCGCTCTAGTTACTTGGACTGAGCAATCAACCTTCTACTGAGTTATATTATTATATTACTTGACCGCGGGAAAACCGGTAATTTTACAGTTTATGCTATAGTGTTGATTACACGAATATTGTGTAAACAATGAGTTACTAATATCACTTTCACTACTGCAATATAAAAGAATACGTACCCTTCGCTCTAGTTACTTGGACTGAGCAATCAACCTTCTACTGAGTTATATTATTCTATTACTTGACCGCGGGAAAACCGGTAATTTTACAGTTTATGCTATAGTGTTGATTACACGAATATTGTGTAAAAAATAAGTTACTATTATCACTTTGACTACTGCAATATAAAGAATACGTTCCCTTCGCTCTAGTTACTTGGACTGAGCAATCAACCTTCTACTAAGTTATATTATTCTATAACTTGACCGCGGGAAAACCGGTAATTTTACAGTTTATGCTATAGTGTTGATTACACGAATATTGTGTCAATGAGTTACTAATATCACTTTCACTACTGCAACATAAAGAATACGTTCCCTTCGCTCTAGTTACTTGGACTGTGCAATCAACCTTCTACTGAGTTATATTATTCTATTACTTGACCGCGGGGAAAAACCGGTAATTTTACAGTTTATGCTATAGTGTTGATTACACGAATATTGTGTAAACAATGAGTTACAATCACTTTGACTACTGCAATATAAAGAATACGTTCGCTTCGCTCTAGGGATGTTGCAGTTTATGCCACAGTGTTGATTACACGGATATTGTTTAAATAATACTAGTAACATTATTTTTAATACGAGTACTACAATAAGTTGTTCCACGTGGACTTGATGGAACACGCCCTCGCTTTGGTTACTTGGACTGAGCAATCAATCTTCTACTAACTTATAGTATCCTATTACTTGACCGCGTGAAAACCGGTAATGTTACAGTTTATACCATAGTGTTGATTACACGAATATTGTGTAAACAATGAGTTACAATAACTTTGACTACTGCAATATAAAGAATACGTTCGCTTCGTTCTAGGGATGTTACAGTTTATGCCACAGTGTTGATTACACGGATATTGTTTAAATAATACTAGTAACATTATTTTTAATACTACAATAAGTTGTTCCACGTGGACTTGATGGAACACGCCCTCGCTTTGATTACTTGGACTGAGCAATCAATCTTCTGCTAAGTTATAGTATCCTATTACTTGACCATGTGACATCAGCAATGTTACGGTTTATGACAATGGATTACAAAGTTATAGTTTAATAATAAGCTACTACTAATATTGTTTTCAATACGACAGTAATAAGTTTATCGCAATCAACTTGATGTTGCACGCCCTCGCTTTGATTACTTGGACTGGCAATCAATCTTCTGCTAAGTTATAGAATCCTATTACTTGACCATGTGACATCAGCAATGTTACGGTTTATGATAATTGATTACAAAGTTATAGTTTAAACAGTAAGCTACAATTATTATTTTGAACAATGCAATACGCGCAATACGCTTGGCACGCCTTCTCTCCGGTTACTTAAGACTGGCAATCAATCTTCTGCTAAGTTATAGTATCCTATTACTTAGCCTTGTGAAACCGGCAACGCAACCATTTATGTCACGGTATTGATTACAAGGTCATTGTTTAAATAATACTAATGTAACTTTGAATACTGCAACACACGCAACAGTTGTAATACTAATACTGTATTTTTTCCAGACTTTTAATGGAATTTAGTTATTCATGATACATTACAAAAATTACAATGGTATTGATAGTTCAATATTTCACGCTTATTAACAGAATAATGCAATAACTAAGTATATTATTGTACTACAGTGTAAATCACTGTAACTTATCCCTTAATTTTTAATGAATTTGTCCGTTTTGCATAAAATTCGTATTATATATATATATATTTCCAAAAAATGGTTTAGTTGTTATGTTATTAAATAAGTAAATCAATGATTTTGAGTGTTCAAATACAATTAATTGTGTCTTTTTGTTTTGTTTATCTACTTGTACTGATTATTAAAAAATGTTCAAACTTTAAATTGAAATTTTAACAGCTGTGTGGTAAGTTTTGTCTTTTTTAACACTGAAAAAACATATATGGAGCAGAAATTTTTAAGAATGTACTAAAGATATTTAAAAAAAACGTAAGAAAATAAAAACAAACTTTAGACTAATCATAAAAAAAATGGAAATCACAGCAGTTTCTCATAGTAAGTGTCAAAATTCTGAAATATTTTAATTTTATGTCTATGAACCTCTTTATCATAGGAAAATTTCGAGCAATTGCCAGGCTTTTCACATTTCAGGCGATTGACCGGTGCATGAAAGAGAACTAATCCTAAATTAAGGTGCATATTGTATAAAAAATAAGTCTTCAGAAAAAAGACCAAGCCAGTACACACACGGTCTTGGATTACAAACAAGTAATATAAAATTCAATCAATGTTTCGGGAATAAACTAATTTAAGCACAAGCAAAGTCGAAGCAATTGTCTATTTCGTCAAGACGTAAGCTTAGGCTAAGATTGTATAGGTTTTAAAGATAAAGGAATATTAAAGACGAAAGAAATAAAATTGAGATAATTTGGCTGAATTTACTCACCATCTTTCAAAGTTTCGGCTATAAAAATAGAATGGTATACAAAAGTCTATATTCCATACCGTGGAATTTACTTTTTCATGTGTATTCTTGAAGGCTAGTTAAACACAATTGTAAAACATTAAAAAAACTACTGCTAACAATATTATTGTTTTATAATCACAAATAATGCCTATGACAAAGTATTAAGGGCCATAAAGGCTACCAACCGTTACGCATACGCCACCTCCACTAGTGTCACGTGTGTCAGAATGTAATTTCCTGCAGGTAAACTCGACTGAACTTTCAGTTTGGAAGTTCCCAACTTGAATTTGGAAATCCCATCAGTCAGCTAGAGCGCGTGGCGTCAAATGGTGGTTTGGAGGAACTAAATTAAAAGCAAACAATCCCCTAACTAGCAATAACGTCGGGTTAATTTCCCCGTGTTTGGGTCGGATTTATGAGTGAATCGCTTCCAAATCAAACGGCTGACTTCTTTTTTTACAGCATGTTGTGACTTCTATAAGTTACAATTTACGTTAGTGTATATTTCGTTTCTACTAAGTTAAACAGTGAATATGTGTATGGGAAATGGATTACTAATTAAGGGGGCTTAATGAATATTATTTAATTATTAGCCCTTATCCGCGGCTTCGCAAGCAAGGCTTTTCACGTGTACATGGGCTTCGGGTTCGAATAAATTATATTTCGGACGCCAATTTTGAATTTTTCTTGTTGCTCGATGGAGAAGATCTGTCAAAAGTGTGTATTTATGGCAATTGTAATTTATTCCGGTCTTTGTATTTTTAGTGCCGTAGTTAGTTTTGTCTTGTTTCCCAATCAATAAAATACAAACAGATCTGAGAAGCCTGCTTCTATCAAAAGATAACTGGGTTTTATAACAGTGTTTAAATTTAGATTAGAACTTATATAGTAACGTTTTTTTTAATATAATATTTAATATTTGGTATAAAACTTATAGGTTGAAAGTGTATGTTTAATAAAACTTTAAAATTCCTGATATGGATATTTTCTTATTCTATGCTCAACAGCGGTTCCAGAAAAAGCTGGCATAATGATTGTTGTTGCTGTTATGCTTACTCTATGCTTTCACACTATAAATTTAAACAAATTGAAAATAGTGGTTGAATTAAATAAAACGTATAGTTGTGATGTCATAAAACAAAGTTTACAGTGGACAGTTGATTACATTTAACAGGCTCTTTCAATTAATACTTCGCAACTTTAGAGATAACATAGAGATTTCCCTACTTTATGCTTTATGGACCAATAGGGCGTAGCACGAAGTGATTTTCGAAATCTGAATATTCGTACCAAGGACGATAGGAATTTCCATGGAAATTTTCAGTACAAACGGTTGAATGGTTTACGCGCGAAAGCAAAACAAACAAACAATAGCACTTTCGCATTTATAATATTATTAGGATAATGATTATATTTTATCCATTGATAAGGGACGCTGTAAAATAGCATTTGGTTTGTAAAGGAGGTTAAAAAACTTATACTATGTATATTTCGGTGGCAAATGAAGCGCCTTTGTTGAGTAATTTACATGATGAGGAGGCCAAAGTTACTGAGGTACTCTTCTTGAGGTATTGAGGTGAAAAGCTGTATTCTACCGTGCATAAGCAGTGGGGAGGATAAAGAACCTAATCGTCACGGATAGTGAAACTCTTGATACATTTGGATGATTAGAGTAAAGCCAATCCTCCGAAGGAACCGCACTGATTGATGGAAAATGATGAAGGCCAGATGCATTGGGTCAATAAGCTGAATTGAATAGAACTAAAGGCTACGGTTACTTTTGAATTAGTGTATCAGTGTCTACCTGGAAGCGATGTCTTCGCCTAAGTCCTAGAGTCATCGTGGTAGAGGAATTGGACGTTTTGTCACTATTGACATAATCCTAGAATGATTATTATATTCTGTAGACAAGACTTTTGGTATCCCACACCTGGAAAATGTGAAAAATAGATATCGCTCCAACAACTAATCAACGATGACCCTTGAGGATTAGGATACAGGTTAGTATTGCAATAGTATCAATTCCTATCTATTCTAAACATGAGTTCATCCCAATGAATGGTAATTTTAACTCTGTTTTTCCAGCCATTAAGTCTGAAATGTTGAAGATATTCTGGTAGACCTTTAAGAAATTTCAGTGTTTTATGAAGAGGAAACTTCAATGTTTCGATGGTTTTTCCTGTGGAGTTGTTAGAAGAAGTAGTTTTGGCCTTTCACCTAAAGATTAGAATGTATAAAAGGTGCCTACAGAATAACATTTAAAAGGTTCAAGAGTCAAAAGATATTCCAAAACTCAATCGGCCTTAAAATCCCTCTCTATGTTAGACACTACAGGAACGTTCATTGAAAGTGTCTTCAAGCCAAGGCTCACATTGGAAATTTATTAAGAAATTCATAGACTTTCAAGCCAGCAGTATGCATTCTTCAATAGGTCGGTAATTCCAATATTGGTAAGTGATAAAGAGATTATTACATTTAAGGGGTTCCAACGAGAGAGACACAGTTCGCATCGGCTGGTTACGCCGGTCACGTTGGCCGTTCAGCCAAATGAACTGACATTTTGGACACCTAAAAACACCTTAACCACATTCCGGCCTACCAAACAAACGGTACCCTGCCGTACATAAGGAGGATGAAAATCACAATATTTCTTTTTATCTCTTTTCTTCTATAGATACTATTTAGATTGACTGACTTAAGTTTTTTATCCTAAAAACATGATCTTTGGAATGACTTTGCTTTCTACCCTTTCAATGCTCTCACGTTTAACCCCTAACTACCGTAACTGGCAAAAGATTTAGCAAAAATTCGTCTATCGATGTCAAAAAAATTGTGTTTTACTCTTCCACAATACAAATTGACACTAGAGTCCCGGACCATTATTTACAATAGCTTAATCCAATATATAAAAGAGGTTATCTCTTGTTCTCCTTTGTTTAATGTTTGTGATGGTGGCAGGATATTTCGGACAATTGCGTTTAGTGAACAAAGACAGTTAAAAGGGTCAAGTGAAAAAACATTATCGTCTTAAATTTTACTTAACAATGGAAAATCCCCAAAAACTTCCGTTGTGTTTTATTGGCATTGTAATGCTACATGGTGATTAAACCAACGGAAGGGGCCATCTTGTCGTTGAAAACTTGAGCTCAACCATTTCCAAAGTCAAGATGAGTAATGAATGTAAATGTGCACGGTCACGAAACTTCTTGGATTTTAATTAGTGCGGGGAGGTTGCTCTAGTATCCAGTTGAAAGCTTAGAAAAGGTCGTTCATTTCTGTATGTATTCGTACGAACCCCGAGATGATACTTGTACGAGTCTTAGAATAACCTCAGGATTTCATTCTGAGATTAATTCTGCCTATATTCATGACAGTATTACTATTAGTTAAAATTCTTATGAGAGAATAACAGTGTCTTTTTTGTTTCGTTTTATTTCATTTTATTGTTAGACTATAACAGTTAATGCTTCATAAAGTACGAGACCCTTTAAAGTATGAGCAAATTTGAGTCAATTGAAGCAAATTTAATAGCTAGTGAGAGAAAGAATAAAATAAATCAACCTATTTCTCGGATTTATTTTCTACAATATTTATGTAGGCTAAATACTAACACATACTTTTTGCTGGCGCAGTGCACGTTTTATCCTTTTTTTAAGAAATGAGGTATTTCTTCAAGAGTGTGCTTAAACACTCACGAAAACAAAATTGATCTAAAGACTGACTTAAGGTCATTTATTAGGCATTGTTCTGATTATACTTTGCTGTAAAATAAAGTAAAGGCGTCATATTTTACCAGGCAAAATTAGGACTAAGAAGCCCTCTCTATCACTTAACCTGGGGACCAAATGCTTAAAGGTGACTTCCGAACCACCATCATTGGTCAGACAGGCGGGCTGCTTGCAAGGACAGGATCGCTCAGCGGTCACCCATCCAAGTAGCAGCCACGCTCTACGTTGCTTGATCCGGTTATCTTGCGCTAACCATTGTACCCGCTACACTGCGCCCTTGGCTATTGCTGTAAATGTTCTGCCTAAACAAAACAAATATTTTGCAAAACATTTTAATGTTTAAAAGTAATCATAATTTAATTTTAAATAAAAACTATATCAAACAGGATGGAAATTTTATAGATATTGAAGTATCTTTATATTTATTACAAATAAATGTACTTGTAGCTCAAAAATGGTTCGCCCCTATAAAAAATACCGCCACTAAGAAAGTCAACATCTGATGACCGTACATTCCTACGTCAGATTAAATAGATAGGCGTCAATAATTGTGTATGCATATCATATAGTTTCACATGGATAGTGACTCATTATTCTTATCTTATGAATGCGTGTATGTGATGAACATCGAAATAAAAGATAACGATCACGATTCCATCGATATCTATAATAATAACATCAAACGGCTTAATTAATTAGAGGAATGGGTGCAATTTTCAACCAACGATCGCAGATAATCAGCTCACTACGGCAAGTCAATCAATCGAGTGATCGAGATTAGTCAGCCTCTATATCCGGTTATTCCACTATGGACGTGTCTATATCACTATTGGTGATTGCTTCCAGTACAGTGAACTGCAATCGATGCTCCATTGTGAGTCTGGACCTTTCCATATTAGTCAAATACGATTGCCACGCCAAACGATTTTGTTGGTACCGACCGCATACAATATGCCGTCGCACTGTTTTATTTATTTACATATCCAACTGCAGAAGTGTTCAGTTCTTTTAAAAGCTCAATTATACGTATTAAAAGGTTACTCATAATGCGTGTTAAATAAATAAATGCTAACATTAATTAAACATTAATATACTACAATTGGGAGACAAAGTTTTAGCTATAAACAAGAATTATTAAAACTAAAAAGTAACAGTAATGAATATAGAACATTAATAAAAGATATTTGGTATATTATTATTGTAAATTATTGAAATATAACTGAAAGTGCAGTACTTATATTGAAGATTAAATTGGTAATATTCAAATGTTTATGTACCACTAACTTAAAAACCCTTTGAGATGTCGTAAAAGAAAATGCAATATCTGTATCACAAGAAATAGTATAAGAACAAACATTGTTCAAAATGAAAAAATTAACTGAAAAATCAAATATATTTTTTTGAATTTATTTTACAACGTTTTATAACAAATATGACGCAATAACCATATATTTTTTTAATATGAATGACCGCTATCTTGAAATTTTATAAGGAGTAAAAATTGTTTTTTAAACTGTAAAAATGAAATAGTAGAGAAGGAATGTTTGCACTGATTCCAAAATCCGCCTATCTACATAGTTATTCATCCCACGTGGTCTAGAGACCGAAGGCCAAGTTCCACTGTATGAGCACACAATCTGTTTTTCTTAAAATCAATAGAAAATTTATTTCTAAGATGGAAATCGACCCTCAGCTGCGACATTTTTGATGAGGGTGGAAATAATGAGGTATCTAAAGGGTCTTCCTAGCTTGGTACACTCAAATACAATGGCCAGACACATAATATAATAGTTATACACAATACTAGTTATATCACCGTCAGACAAATAGGCCGAAAGTTGCCACTTCAAGGGTGTTTACAGGGTTACCTGTCACTAGTTTAAAATTTATTTATATGTACTAGGAAAGCATTAAATTTTTACCGTCGTTTCCTAATTATTAAATGGTTTTTTATATTTAAAAAAAATATGAGACACTAAATTCTTTTACATAAAAAGCTTTCTATTTTCTATTAGTTTTATACTATTTTTTTTAATATTTTTGACGTTTCATATATAACAATGATCACTGACTTATATAAATATATTTAAACTAATAAATATTTATACATTTCACTTATTATCGTTTATATTAGTTTCTAAAATTTGGTCAGTGTCATTTTCACTGCAATCTTGTATAACTTTCTCAAAATAACTACTTCATTTTCATTTCATTTAAAAAATAAATAAGAAATAAAATTCCGGAATAAAATCTTTCTAAATATTTTTTATAAACACAGCATCTATTGTTGTTCCATATCTCGTAGTTCTCATGTTTTTATCGTTTGACATTGTTAAATTTTATTTATCTTTTAAAGGGTGAGTTAATGGTTTTGACGTTTCTTTAGTAGATTTTGTATTAAAATCTGTTTTTACGTATTATTTAAAATTAATGGAATGTAAGGGCCAATGTAGAGGTATAAGTCTAATCCAGAGAAAGAATACTTTTCTTCCAGGATTAAAATACACTACGGCTTTGTTAGTTAGAAAAGATCCAATCAATTTATTTTAAATCCTTTAAACATACATCCATAGCCCGCCTTCAAAAAGAAATAGCCACTTCAACAAGGAGAGAGAGTAATCAATAACTAGCACGGTTGATAGCCACTGAACGGAATTTAGAAACGCACTAACATCAAAATGGCCGCTATAGTCCTGCCCCTAGCGGCTACAGAGCGAGCATGCGTGATGCGTTAACACGAAACGAACGTTTTCCCCCGAGCCAAACATACATCCATAGCCCGTCAAAAGAAGTAGTGAGAATTATTTGAGGAAGTTATCGTGTTTCAAACCAAAATAACTCCGAATTTATTTGAAAGTAAATGTAGAAATAAACATGTTTTGTTTTCACAAATGCATTTAATACGCAAATACGATGATAAATTTATCATCACGTTTTTTGACCACCATTGTAGGATAAAAGAAATAATTAAGTTTCAATAGATTGGCTTACAAATACCTTTCAAACGAAATGTAACATTACATATGTTTATATGTTTAGACTCGAAAAAAATCGAGAATTTAATCCCGGACTTTGGTACTCACTGTGCTTGAAAGCTCATGAAAATATTTTTAATCTGATGCCAAGGGTTGATTTTGTTAGGAAAACGTTAAGTTCACTATTCTAGGATAATACTTTCTCTCACACTCGATGTAAGACATTTTATATGAAACTACTTGTACAAGTAAGCCCGTGTGAGGATACCTTAAGTGCAGAGGCAATTTAGACAAATTGACAGCAAGCCTTAATTTCTAAATAATTGAATTTGAATGTTATCAGACACTCTATATATATATATATATATATATATATATATATATATATATATACAACACTTCAAATTGTTCAACCAACATCCTGTAAAGCCTTCGACTTAATTGAGATTGTAACACAGTTAAGAAGATGTACGCTAAAAAATAAAACAAATGAAGGAAAGTTGTGTTTTGAGCAACATTGCACGGACGATAAAGACTGTGTTTTGTGTGCAAGAACAAAACCACGACAATATGTCGTCGGTCTCGGTATGTCCAGGTAAGTGGAGGTCCGAGTGGTGAGCCATTCCAGGACATCACTTCGTCTGGGGTTTGTTTGATTGTTCAATTTGTACAACAAAACCCTCCAGTTCAGTCTTCTCTGGACAGGTACTAGCGTCTAGAAAAGGGTATAGTCTGTTAATAGCTACCCTCTGTACTTTAATGTCGGTGGACTGTGTGTTTAGCACACCATTTGTTCGTGTAATTGTGTATACAATCAGTTCATGTGTCATTCAATCAATGATAAAGTGGGAACTGTAATGTTCTCATTCTTCTTGTAAGTCAACCAAACACTTTTCAAAGTAATCTTAGGAGGACTTGTTAAATGTGAAATACTTACTTTTTTGTTTTAAATCTTTTATTCAGTAATGTTTCATGACAAAATTAATGCAAAACACAAACACTACTACTTACAAGGTAGTAATTGTATTACTAGTGCAGGTCAAACATATTGCATGCAAGACAGGAAGCCACAAAGCAATTTTTGAAGATGGATAAATATTAATAACTAATTTACTAAATTTACCTCTGTATTTATGACGTCAATGAATTTACTAATCGATGATGTACAGAATTATCAATTTTATAAACTGAAAACTGAAATTTTAACTATAAAAAGTTTGAGAAAGCAACACACATGGCTTTTGTTCGTTTCAAATGTGTGGTAAATTTTAAATTGTTTTCTAAGAGGCATAGTCATTACTATTGCAGTATAAAATGGTAAGTATTTTACGTATACTGGTACGTGATGTCGCTTTGCACTGTATTTTGCATACTGAAAATTTATTAAAGAGTTAAACCATAAAGTACGAAAAAACACGTTGCACGTAAAAAAAATTTATGTTACAACCAACACAATTAGATTTCTGTTTTTTATTTCGAATTGGCCTAGAAATTTTAATATTTAAAAAATGAAATTTACGCAAAAATGTTGAAAGAAAGATACGAAAATGTAAAATATTGGTTCTTTGAGCAAAATAACCAATGGGATTCAATCTTAGAGTTCGTATGGCATTCTTAGAAAAAATCGTGTATGTTTATTGTCACAATTGTCCTTAATCATAGGAGGGTCTGTTAAAAATATGAAAACTGGGTTAAAAGAAAACTAATTTCTTTTAGACAGTTACGAAGTAGCAGTGTTCTTGCCGTTGCGTGTTCCTAAATTGGAGTAAGCCTATACTAATGGGAAATTAATTGTAAGTATTTAATAAAAACAATTGACATATATGGACTATATCAGTGGTATCAGTGAAAGAACTTTAATTACAGGAACACACAAACCAATAATAGCTGTTTTCTTATAGACTATTACTTAAGACCGTATATAAAGTTCATTATAATATTCTTAACTCTGCAGTTGTTAAATGCTAGTATTGAAAAACTACGAACCTCTAACTTAACTTGGTGGAAAGTTTTGCTCTCACCTGAAACATAAAGCATTGTATTATTTTACTAATAATACGATTAGGTAACGAGTTCTAATAATAATAAAAACGCTATACAGTGTATCTGTCTTAAATGTGCCATCACTGCTATCGTAAAAGATCAATTTAAAATGGAATAAATCGTAACGTTTTTTTGTCTATGGTGATCATTGCATCCTTAGAAATCCCCACTACTCGATGTTTATGCTTGTTTCGGGGTATATCGATTACACTAAGGTTTTATTAATGATATTTGATACAATACTAACAGTTAACTTAAGAGTAACGCTATTAGAATACTAATAGGTAACTTAAGAGTAACGCTATTAGAATACTAATAGGCAACTTAAGAGTAACGCTATTAGAATACTAATAGGCAACTTAAGAGTAACGCTATTAGAATACTAATAGGCAACTTAAGAGTAACGCTATTAGTACGTTCGAAGACACTTTCATAATGGTGCTTACATTTGATAAAACATAAAACAGTATTTTCTAAGGTTTTGTAATCTATAGTTGCTAAAGTAATAAATGTCAAGAATAGAAAAGTTTTTAAATATAATTTTGTATTGAAAACTGCAATAAAGTGCAAATCTTACATAAAAGACTTTTAAAGTTAGCAGCCACGATGAAAAAATTATACAAATAAAAAAATGCTAAAGTTATAATACATTTTAATGGTCATTTTAAAGTATAGGTGAAGTCCCCATTTGTGCTAAAATAAAAAAGGACACTCTTTTTATGGTTCTATAGTTTATAATGACGTGCATAGAAATGTGAATAGGGAAGCTTTGTCTTGTACATATTTAAAGTATGTAGAGCAGTGCAGCTTCAATACATGCGATTAAATTCGGTATAACACAAAAACATTCATTGCTACCCTCGAGGGAATTGTTCCCTTCGTTTATTCAAACTTTTTAACCTGACAAGGTCACAGTCCCCTCATATCTCCCCCCTCATATTTATTTATTTATGTTAATAAATATTTTTAGAATGTAACAAGCGAATGTGTTGCACAGTTTATCTAAATTTAGTATGCTTTAGAAACGTGAAAATCAATGTATTGTTTAAGGATTTTTGTTTTTGTATTATTTCGTAACTTTGATTCATGAAAATTATCTTTTTATGTAATGATCAGGTTTATTCAACTGTCGTAGGTTTAAAGTATTACAATGCAATATAAAACTTTGTTTTATTACATTCTATGAAGTTCTTGTTAGTTTTGAAGTTACAGAGATTACTCCTGACAACCGTTTTAAATTATGAAAATTTAACTGTAAGCAATCAAATTACTGGAGCCCGGGCCCTAGTAAAATCCCCCCAAAATACCGATCTGAGTACGGGCCTGATTATTTACTGCTTCTTAAAAATTCAATAAGAGATTTGACGAGACACAATATTTGTTGCAGATATTTTTCATTTATAGCAAGATATAATTCAGCACTAAACAAGTTTTGGTTACGTGATATAAACAGTATTATATTAACCAATGCGCAACAGCAAGTTTTTTACCAGTGTAATATATACTCAAATTAGCAATAATAACATTGTGCATTGTTGGAGTTTTACATATTCATATTATTATTACAAGATATAATGTCGCAAATATTTATCAGTATAACAAGCTGTAAATCATATTCAAATATTATTGGTCTTCTACAATTATGACATGTTTTGAATTAAAGACTGGGTTATGCGTTTGGAGAGACAACCTCAATTAATATTTCAATTAGTATCAAAAACCAAAATCACAAAATGACGATGTTCATAATTGCCACCCTGGAGTTTCCAATATGTTTCTACCAACCATGTCATCAATTTCTACCATCATTGACGTCAGTATTATTGATGTTTCCATTCAAGAAATACGTTGAAAAATTGGGTTGTTAAATATGCTGGAAAACATTTCACTGCAACATCTGTTGTTTTTATTACCTACCACATTAATTAATACCACAGCTGTAGGAGTGTATGGTTTCAAATATGTTGTTCATCAATTACATAACCATGTCTTAAGTGCCAATCGTAGGCTATATAAGGCAATTCCTAGCTTATTTATTTAACGGGGGCGTAAAGCCTTCTTTTGGGATCAGTGTATTTTAGGTTTTAATGTTGTTTACTTAATCTGTGCTCTTAGACCTGAAATCGAGATTTTCGTTGGATCTGAAGTGTATACTTTGACTCGGTTTGTCTCTGTCCAAAGCGAGACTTAAAATCTCCGACAAAACTGTAAAACAGTTTAAAAAATCTTTTCTTCCAGATAAAATAATAAGAGATGAAGTTTAATTAGATATTGATTTTAATTTTAAATTGTAATAATTAAATGATAAGTGGTAAAATCCACTTTTAATACTAATAATGAGTTATAAAAGTAATATTTAATAGTATTTAATCAAATTAATTTCAATAGATGCGGCGGCAAGAAAAATTTACTATTTTAATTCTGGATTTAACATCTAACACAGCTAAAACTTCATGGAGACTTCTGCAATTTCGCAAATTTTCTTTAGAACTCTAGCTTTTATTGTGAGGTTACAAAACAACTTTGCTCTTTTAAATCATGTATTTTGTCAACAATTTCAAAAGTCAAGTATGAAAAGTGAACTTTTAAAGGAATATTTTATATTTGAGTTGAAAGCTTCTCCGTGTTGAAAGGATTTCCGCTGCTCTTATTTCATCGCTTGAAGGAAGGTTTTAAATGTATTTTTTCTTTTTTTTGTATGTATGTAAGAAGATATTTAAACTTGTATTAATTACACTGAAAATCGACTTTCTATGTATACAGCGATGACATTAAATCAGCTTCAGATCCCTTTAATTCTCACATAGTAGGGGTTTATTTCTTGTTCAGATATAGGCGATTGTTGGGTAATTCGTTTTGCGATATTTGAAATAATGAGCAATTAATATCAAAGTATTGAATGTTATAAATAAAGTAATATGATTTATAAATCATAAATACTCGTTTTGTTTTACAATACTTCTTTGTACTACATATGTTGCAAATAAGACTATTTATTTTAATAAAATTATTTGCTTTAGCTCTATTGTATTATTTTCACATTTTATATAGCATGACGCATAACGATTATTTTCTGAGAGAAGAATCTACGACTCTGAACTTAAAAAAAGAAACCCTTTCTTCGTAAAATAACCTTTGTGCCTTCATCGCTTAAATCTATCACTCAAATCTAAAAGCTCTGCAGAAACCAATTATACTTATGTGATTCTGTTCTTTAATACCTCTGACCCTTAGAGATAAGTCTCTATGAAAATTTTCCTGGACAATTCAGCCATTTTCTCTTGGCTGATTCTTCCGCTTGTCCACAGAGTCTGCATTCATAAGTATGGCTAAAAACCCTCTTTCATCAGACTTTTCCAAAAGAATGATATATCCTGGTAGCATTCCAAGTAGTACAGTAGTCTTACATCCTCCTTGCTTAGATTTAGGAATATAGCAGATCCTTGAGAATAAGGAGAGATTAACATTTTTCATTGCCTGAATCCTGAGACCTTATCTATGTTTTAGGTCTGATCTTCTTCTTCCAGAAATTTACAAGAGCTGTTCAGAAGGATATACTTGCTCAATGGCCTGGCTCTGGCCCTACCACCTATCTCAGTCAGGACGTCTGTGGTTTCATTCCTAGGCTTGTTTTCATGACACGGCATCCTACCAATGACAACTTTGGTCCACTTTGGCAGTTCCATCAGATAATTTCTATATTCCCATACTACAGTTCAGTCAAAGGAGTAGACATCTGGCGTCATTCAGGCAGATTGACTGTCTGATTGTATGATTGCTGTGTATTCTGATATGGCTTATTTACGCCCACTCCGATTGAGCCTTCTGGCGCAAGTTTCAATTGCCATGACTTCTGCTTAATATGTTGTGGATTGTTTTGCTAAGGACTCCAGGCCCATATACAAAAACCTTGCCGTTGATTTCAGACGTGATCCGTCAGTATAAAACATCAGAACGTTTTGTTAAAGTTAATATTTATTGATGAAGTTAAAATTCGCTCTAAGTTACAAGTACACATTTTAGTTTTCTAAAAGGTATTAAAGGTAACGCAATAGCCAAATTTTGGCCTCCAACTTTAATAAACACATTCCATTCAAGATTATATCAACCTAATAATCCATTTCTTTTATAAATTGTTAGATAGTTAAAATCATATTAAGTTCTAAACTATGTTAACATTTCTGGCGTTTCTAGAAGCTTAATTTTAGGTGTTTTTAGATGAGTCAAGGTCTAATTAATTATTTTAGAAAATATAAACGATGAATGTAAACTACTCACTGTTAGTAAACAAATCATGCAATTTCCATTTCATTCGATGGTTTTTGAAGACTATCCTGTTTATTCCATTACGTCGTGCTATTATTAGATTAGCCCTTATCCCAGATTTGCATCTCAAGAGTAATGGTTTCAGGCACTGATTACTCAGCTACCAGGGTCAAGGACTATCTCTTCTATTATAATCTGTTGGAGGCGGTGTTCATGGTAGCTTAACGACTGCCGTATCACCTTTCCAACTCAGGGACCTGGGTTCGAATCTCGGTTTGGAATCGGCATTATCCGAATTATGGCTAAAAAATAATAATCTGATCCTAACCTGAAGTCATCTGATAAACAGTAACAGAATAGAGCTTCATCTTGTCCACAAGATGGCGATCAACTCAGACTGACCAAATATTTTTTCAAACTATTCCATGAAATAAAACCTATTTTACCATCACACATGTTACACAGTACGTTTACATTACTAATGTACTCGTATTTTTCACACAGAACTTTTAACGAATCATACATACATTTTATATGAACATTGTACGTTATTCACGCCCAAGCCCAAAGATCGATGTTATGAAACTCTATGAAAGCCTCTTCAGATCTGGTCAACTCCGATATCGGCCTATCGACATTGACGAAGGTTTGAGAAGGGTGAATATATTCAACCTACACTCACATATGATAAACTGTGATTAAATTCTGATTACCTTTGATGAACTCTTATGTTCAAACTGATCAGCTTAGATAAAACTGATAAACGACTGATAGAAATATTAGTATCGATTATCCCGGATCAGATGGTTTGTTAAAGACTGATCAACTGTGTCTCACATTACCCGTCGTAAAATTGTGATTTTTATTAAATTCAGTTGTATAATACTTATAAGTATATTTTACGAGACTCAATGTTATTATTTTAAAAACAATTTGGTTTGTATATGTCTTCTTTGTATAGAATAATGGCGCAGCCAATGGCGCAGTGTAGTGGGTACAACGGGTATCGCAAGACAACAAAATCAAGCAACGTCAACCGTGGCTGCCGCTTGGATAGTTGATCGCTGAGCGATTCTGTTCTTGCAAGCAGTCTGCCTGCCCGGCCCATTGGTGGTGATTCGGAAGTCACCTTTAAGCCGTTGGTCCCCAGGTTGTTTTAGAGAGGGCTTTTTAGCCCTAACTTCGCTTGGTAAAATAAGACATCTTTAATTTACTTTTATAATCGATAAGCGGGGTTGAATTGAACTATGGACCTAGACATTAAATCAGGTGGTTATTCCATTGGTCAATTATCATCACGTGATCAAGTTGGCTGAGATCACGTGACATAGGCCTGATGAGTACAGCGTCCCCGTTACACTGGCCGGCCTGGCAATGGGTCGGAGACTTCGAGAGTGTAAGGTCGTGAGCGGTATCTCTCAACAAAGTGCGGACGTTGTCTCGATTTGTCCCTTTTTTAATCCCCTTTAGATTTGTGAAAGTTAGCTTTACCGATGTATTTCTTTCTACCACATGTCTCTCTCGGATACCAGTGACTGTTTAAGTGTTTAAGGTGCCGCCAACTGCCTATCTATCCATGGATATCGAGTTGACCCGATGAGAACTCCGACCGAGGATGTGACGTCAGTATGAGTGCCATGACCTGTATGAGTGAGAAAACCACGTTGGTGAGTCGGAATCAATATTAAAAATCTTCTATATCCTTAGTTTATCCGTCTCCCTTTTTTAATTTAATCAGAGCCAGTATTTAATTGTTCTTAATTTACCCTCAATTTGTCCAATTTCGTGCACACTTGCTTCACCAAATAGCTTTTAAAATCATAAATTGTTGTCATTTTTTAGGTACATTAAAAGAGTATTTTATTTTTGAAACCATCATACCCTTCGAGAAGCCTTTGAAGAGCTCTGTACATAAGAAAAGTCCGAGCCTGCTTCTTCTGTAATGTACTAACAATGAGATACATGTTGACTGCACCCAAAGTCATTTATATAATTTACAGATTGGAGTGGGCATGAACAAAGGCGAATACAATTAAATTAGATGGAATCAATTTAGATTTACGTAAAACCGAAGTTAAATACAGGTTAGCATGTATGAAGCCCCTTCTGCTTGTAACATCTCATATACAATATACAACACGCTCTCGGCAGTTCACCATGTACGCTACCTCTGAACATCGGCATTACAGAAATTGCAGACTTCGTTGGTTTTATAAATGATTTTGCCTTTGGCATTAAAGCAAACACATCTTTTCTCCCTTGTTGTGTTATATAGTGCAAAGTTGAATTCCACAAAAAAACGTATTACAACCGTTTCAGATATTCATTTCTAAAAAATTATGTATCACCAATTTTTGTTAATGTTTGCATTAATGTTGAATTCCTTCTAGTAAATACTTCTTGTGCAGCAAATTAAAAATTTTACTAAATAATATACTTAAATACTTGATCTTTTTCAAATTAAATTATTTTTACGGTTGGTATTAGCAATCGTAAAAACAAAACAATGCTCGTCCAACAAATGTAGGTGGTTTTTAATTGCTACTTTATACGCAACTATTTTTACCCTTTCGTGTATGTTTAATGTAATTCTCCAGCCCAAAACCGTATATTAATTTGATTCAGGATATGCGTAGTTGATTACTGAATAGCGTATTAAAGTAATGGACTCAAACCGGGATCGAACCCGAGACTCTTGGGCGATAAGCTAAAGTGCCAACCATTCAGCAACAAAGGACAACGATTTTAAATCCATTGCAGTTCTGTGTCAACTATTACATTTTCAAAACTTTGAGTAGCAAATTTCGACTAAGATGTTTCATATAAATCGTCAGTTTGAATGACACTGTATACTATCAATCGTGAAAAGATAGAATAAAATTTAGTAGCTTTCATTGCATTAGTTACACCGGAAATAAATCATTCATACGGACAGGGTTGTGCTGTGGTCTGGGGATTATTTCAGTTAGTTCTGAGGTCCGATGCTCACATAACATTTTGATTGTTACCGTTCACCAACCTGACCTTTTCAATTTCATTCCACAGAGGGCAGTCCAGGCGCTTACTTTAGACGTTTCTTAATTTATTTTAAGGGATGGTTTATCTCTTGTGTAACGATACAATCAAAGGAACGCATTATACTAGTCAATTATATTTTGATTGATAGGCTAGAAAATATTGACACTTTTAATACTCAATTTACTAATAAAAATGGTAGGGCATATTTCGTGCAACATTCCACCCTTCTTTCAAACAATAATCGGATGCTTTCTTCTTCTGTAAAGTTCTTGTTAAATTGTTTTGCAGTTTCTGTGGCCATGTGGATAGACACCAATTGCGTTTTTGATCTACTTTCGGAAAAGTCACCGTTTACATGCAACCAATATCAAAATGTATAACAGATATTTTTGTTCAGGCAATCGTTAATACTCTAATTGTTACTCTTATCGTTTACGATGCAAGTTGTAAGTTTCAATACCGATGCTTTATGAAAACACTAAAAAAACTACGAATAGGCAGCAATTATTTGCAAGGTGCAGACAATTGCAGTAAAGTTGTTTCATATTTTTAAGAAAAAGTGCGGAGTTCACACAAAAGCCATAAGTATCCCCCCCCCACCGCACCAACCAGACCACTGTATCTACATTCAAGACCGTTTTAAAAGCTTTCTAAGCTGAACCTTTAATGATACCGTATTGTCACTGAACTTTGCACGCTTCTTATACTTATACTTTATACGAAACTCGCTTTTCAACAGATCAGATACACTGAGAATAACATCTTTGAAATAAAAAATATTTAATAATTTAAAATAAAAATTGGTTTTTGTATGTGTGTAATATTGTCTTGTATTATATAGGTAAATATATTATCAAAAACGTATTACGTGAAGGTACAGTAATCTAGCTTTACTCGAAATGTTTATACGTGGACGAATTTATACATACCAAGACAGTTAATACATTAACTGCAACTGAGGAATATCCCAATTCTTTTCGAGAAACATCTTTTTATTGATGCTATAAACTTTTCATAAGTACTGATAGGTCTCAAATTTAAAATTAAATCAACATTTTATACGAGGCACGTCGATTATTTATTTCTTCAGATGTAAAATTATCGCTGAGTACAACTTGAATGATGAGTAACATGAGTGTAGTGCCCATGTAGTCTTGTTACTTTCTATGGGTATCTAGTCCGGTATGTTCCATTATTTAGGATATAGTTTCAATGTAAACTAAACTAATTTGTAACTAAACTATGGGAATAGGGCATTTCAAAAATATACCTTTAGACTTTGAATTTTTAAATAATATTTTTTGATTGACTAAGTAGGAGTAAAATATTTTTTTTTACTCTTCCCAGCATACAAAAAGGAAACTGAATTAGCCTACCTAGTGGTAGGCTTTAATGGCACTCAACCAATCCCATGGATGGTCATGCACCATTATAGAACTAATTCCCGTCTATGTAGAAACGAAGTTCCGTGTGAGATTCAAAGTTTACAGCTAAACTCTTTTCCGAAATATCTTGCAGAGAGTTAGGCTACATATTTAACTATGTCACATTTGTCATTTGATTATACACAGTTTATTTACAAATTTATATTCTGTGTATTTCTTGTTGCCATCATGGTTATCAACAATATTGATGTAAAAATTTTCGCTAACGCTCAGCCAAATCCAATAAAGTGACATGAGCCGTCATCGAACTCAATTTTATGTATGAAGCTATATACAAACATTCAAGTCTATAGTTTAGTTCATTCTCAAGATATCGCGTGGACAGACAGACTGTTAGACAGGAATTACGTTTGTCTAGCCCCCTGAGTAAAAAGCTTTGCTAACGCTCAGCCAATTACGAAATAGAGATTGCCAAGTATCAACGACCGTGATGTTAATGCCTCAATGTATGTTTATATTTATTGAGGACTTAGATTAATGTCATTAAGTAGATCAAAGTCTTTTTGTTATTGTGGGAATTATAAACTTAGCTTAGAATTATTTATCATTTTCCATTTGCACACTGTCAGACTGTTCTCTATTCTCACGCTGTCTTCTGTTTATACGAGAAAGTAAGACAGAAATGAAATTTATCCAGCCCTTGTTTCACACAAGATTTATCTACGAATTATGTATCATTTTCCATTCTCATATTTTATCCCACTTTTTAACTACCCCAACAATGTGTTAATCAAGTTAACTAGCAGCCTACAACAGCATCATTACATATTATTTAGTCAGTTATAGTAAATAAATCAAGGAATAACATAACTATTACTTTTTAACAAACAAATGCGTTTATAGCACAACATTTTGAGGTAAGAGGAGCAACAGTTTAGAATAACAATATACCACTTCTGAGATATAAAGAATTGGTAACACGCATTAACATAGAAATTATATTGGTGACGTAAATTGTATTATTATGGTGTAATATTTTTAATTAAAAAAGTACTGTGATATAACTGTAATATGTCTAGGTTGCTAAAACATAACAAATTTATCTGCAGAAGTGACGGTTTGCGTGTAATGAGTGTCCACCTCATCACAAGACGCGGTTGCTGTTGATTATGACATCTTTCCACCCCCCCCCCCCCCCACCCCCCCCCCCCCCCACCCCCCCCCCCCCCCACCCCCCCCCCCCCCCACCCCCCCCCCCCCCCACCCCCCCCCCCCCCCAATTTTTTTTTAGCGTACATCTTCTTGTTACAATCTCAATTAAGTCGAAGGCTTTACAGGATGTTGGTTGAACAATTTGAAGTTTTTATATATATATTGTCTGATAACATTCAAATTCAATTATTTAGAAAGTAAGGCTTGCTGTCAATTTGTCTAAATTGCCTCTGCACTTAAGGTATCCTCACACGGGCTTACTTGTACAAGTAGTTTCATATAAAATGTCTTACATCGAGTGTGAGAGAAAGTATTATCCTAGAATAGTGAAACTTAACGTTTTCCTAACAAAATCAACCCTTGGCATCAGATTAAAAATATTTTCATGAGCTTTCAAGCACAGTGAGTACCAAAGTCCGGGATTAAATTTTCCGATTTTTTTTCGAGTCTAAACATATAAAATGTAATGTTACATTTCGTGTTGAAAGGTATTTGTAAGCCAATCTATTGAAACTTAATTATTTCTTTTATCCTACAATGGTGGTCAAAAACGTGATGATAAAATTTATCATCGCATTTGCGTATTAAATGCATTTGTGAAAACAAAACATGTTTATTTCTACATTTACTTTCAAATAAATTCGGAGTTATTTTGGTTTGAAACACGATAACTTCCTCAAATAATTCTCACTACTTCTTTTGACGGGCTATGGATGTATGTTTGGCTCGGGGGGAAACGTTCGTTTCGTGTTAACGCATCACGCATGCTCGCTCTGTAGCCGCTAGGGGCAGGACTATAGCGGCCATTTTGATGTTAGTGCGTTTCTCAATTCCGTTCAGTGGCTATCAACCGTGCTAGTTGGAGGTTACTCTCTCTCTCCTTGTTGAAGTGGCTATTTCTTTTTGAAGGCGGGCTATGGATGTATGTTTAAAGGATTTAAAATAAATTGATTGGATCTTTTCTAACTAACAAAGCCGTAGTGTATTTTAATCCTGGAAGAAAAGTATTCTTTCTCTGGATTAGACTTATACCTCTACCTTGGCCCTTACATTCCATTAATTTTAAATAATACGTAAAAACAGATTTTAATACAAAATCTACTAAAGAAACGTCAAAACCATTAACTCACCCTTTAAAAGATAAATAAAATTTAACAATGTCAAACGATAAAAACATGAGAACTACGAGATATGGAACAACAATAGATGCTGTGTTTATAAAATATTTAGAAAGATTTTATTCCGGAATTTTATTTCTTATTTATTTTTAAATGAAATGAAAATGAAGTAGTTATTTTGAGAAAGTTATACAAGATTGCAGTGAAAATGACACTGACCAAATTTTAGAAACTAATATAAACGATAATAAGTGAAATGTATAAATATTTATTAGTTTAAATATATTTATATAAGTCAGTGATCATTGTTATATATGAAACGTCAAAAATATTAAAAAAATTAGTATAAAACTAATAGAAAATAGAAAGCTTTTTATGTAAAAAGAATTTAGTGTCTCATATTTTTTTAAATAAAAAAAACCATTTAATAATTAGGAAACGACGGTAAAAATTTAATGCTTTCCTAGTACATATAAATAAATTTTAAACCAGTGACAGGTAACCCTGTAAACACCCTTGAAGTGGCAACTTTCGGCCTATTTGTCTGACGGTGGTATAACTATTATTGATATGTCTGGCCATTGTATTTGAGTGTACCAAGCTAGGAAGACCCTTTAGATACCTCATTATTTCCACCCTCATCAAAAATGTCGCAGCTGAGGGTCGATTTCCATCTTAGAAATAAATTTTCTATTGATTTTAAGAAAAACAGATTGTGTGCTCATACAGTGGAACTTGGCCTTCGGTCTCTAGACCACGTGGGATGAATAACTATGTAGATAGGCGGATTTTGGAATCAGTGCAAACATTCCTTCTCTACTATTTCATTTTTACAGTTTAAAAAACAATTTTTACTCCTTATAAAATTTCAAGATAGCGGTCATTCATATTAAAAAAATATATGGTTATTGCGTCATATTTGTTATAAAGACGTTGTAAAATAAATTCAAAAAAATATATTTGATTTTTCAGTTAATTTTTTCATTTTGAACAATGTTTGTTCTTATACTATTTCTTGTGATACAGATATTTCATTTTCTATTATGACATCTCAAAGGATTTTTAAGTTAGTGGCACTCTAAAAATTTGAATATTACCAATTTAATCTTCAATATAAGTACTGCACTTTCAGTTATATTTCAATAATTTACAATAATAATATACCAAATATCTTTTATTAATGTTCTATATTCATTACTGTTACTTTTTAGTTTTAATAATTCTTGTTTATAGCTAAAACTTTGTCTCCCAATTGTAGTATATTAATGTTTAATTAATGTTAGCATTTATTTATTTAACACGCATTATGAGTAACCTTTTAATACGTATAATTGAGCTTTTAAAAGAACTGAACACTTCTGCAGTTGGATATGTAAATAAATAAAACAGTGCGACGGCATATTGTATGCGGTCGGTACCAACAAAATCGTTTGGCGTGGCAATCGTATTTGACTAATATGGAAAGGTCCAGACTCACAATGGAGCATCGATTGCAGTTCACTGTACTGGAAGCAATCACCAATAGTGATATAGACACGTCCATAGTGGAATAACCGGATATAGAGGCTGACTAATCTCGATCACTCGATTGATTGACTTGCCGTAGTGAGCTGATTATCTGCGATCGTTGGTTGAAAATTGCACCCATTCCTCTAATTAATTAAGCCCTTTGATGTTATTATTATAGATATCGATGGAATCGTGATCGTTATCTTTTATTTCGATGTTCATCACATACACGCATTCATAAGATAAGAATAATGAGTCACTATCCATGTGAAACTATATGATATGCATACACAATTATTGACGCCTATCTATTTAATCTGACGTAGGAATGTACGGTCATCAGATGTTGACTTTCTTAGTGGCGGTATTTTTTATAGGGGCGAACCATTTTTGAGCTACAAGTACATTTATTTGTAATAAACATAAAGATACTTCAATATCTATAAAATTTCCATCCTGTTTGATATAGTTTTATTTTAAATTAAATTATGATTACTTTTAAACATTAAAATTTTTTGCAAAATATTTGTTTTGTTTAGGCAGACATTTACAGCAATAGCCAAGGGCGCAGTGTAGCGGGTACAATGGTTAGCGCAAGATAACCGGATCAAGCAACGTAGAGCGTGGCTGCTGCTTGGATGGGTGACCGCTGAGCGATCCTGTCCTTGCAAGCAGCCCGCCTGTCTGACCAATGATGGTGGTTCGGAAGTCACCTTTAAGCCGTTGGTCCCTCAGGTTAAGTGATAGAGAGGGCTTCTTAGTCCTAATTTTGCCTGGTAAAATATGACGCCTTTACTTTATTTTACAGCAAAGTATAATCAGAACAATGCCTAATAAATGGCCTTAAGTCAGTCTTGAGGTTAATTTTGTTGACGTGAGTGTTTAAGCACATTCTTGAAGAAATACCTCATTTCTTTAAAAAAAAGGATAAAACGTGCACTGCGCCAGCAAAAAGTATGTGTTAGCATATAGCCTACATAAATATTGTAGAACATAAATCCGAGAAATAGGTTGTTTTATTTTATTCTTTGTCTCACAAGCTATTAAATTTGCTTCAATTGACTCAAATTTGCTCAGACTTTAAAGGGTCTCGTACTTTATGAAATATTTAACTGTTATTAGTCTAACAATAAAATGTTAAATAAAACGAAACAAAAAAGACACTGTTATTCTTCTCATAAGAATGTTTAAACTAATAGTAATACTGTCATGAATATAGGCAGAATTAATCTCAGAATGAAATCCTGAGGTTATTCTAAGACTCGTACAAGTATCATCTCGGGGTTCGTACGAATACATACAGAAATGAACGACCTTTTCTAAGCTTTCAACTGGATACTAGAGCAACCTCCCCGCACTAATTAAAATCCAAGAAGTTTCGTGACCGTGCACATTTACATTCATTACTCATCTTGACTTTGGAAATGGTTGAGCTCAAGTTTTCAACGACAAGATGGCCCCTTCCGTTGGTTTAATCACCATGTAGCATTACAATGCCAATAAAACACAACGGAATTTTTTGGGGATTTTCCATTGTTAAGTAAAATTTAAGACGATAATGTTTTTTCACTTGACCCTTTTAACTGTCTTTGTTCACTAAACGCAATTGTCCGAAAAATCCTGCCACCATCACAAACATTAAACAAAGGAGAACAAGAGATAACCTCTTTTATCTATTGGATTAAGCTATTGTAAATAATGGTCCGGGACTCTAGTGTCAATTTGTATTGTGGAAGAGTAAAACACAATTTTTTTGACATCGATAGACGAATTTTTGCTAAATCTTTTGCCAGTTACGGTAGTTAGGGGTTAAACGTGAGAGCATTGAAAGGGTAGAAAGCAAAGTCATTCCAAAGATCATGTTTTTAGGATAAAAAACTTAAGTCAGTCAATCTAAATAGTATCTATAGAAGAAAAGAGATAAAAAGAAATATTGTGATTTTCATCCTCCTTATGTACGGCAGGGTACCTTTGTTTGGTAGGCCGGAATGTGGTTAAGGTGTTTTTAGGTGTCCAAAATGTCAGTTCATTTGGCTGAACGGCCAACGTGACCGGCGTAACCAGCCGATGCGAACTGTGTCTCTCTCGTTGGAACCCCTTAAATGTAATAATCTCTTTATCACTTACCAATATTGGAATTACCGACCTATTGAAGAATGCATACTGCTGGCTTGAAAGTCTATGAATTTTCTTAATAAATTTCCAATGTGAGCCTTGGCTTGAAGACACTTTCAATGAACGTTCCTGTAGTGTCTAACATAGAGAGGGATTTTAAGGCCGATTGAGTTTTGGAATATCTTTTGACTCTTGAACCTTTTAAATGTTATTCTGTAGGCACCTTTTATACATTCTAATCTTTAGGTGAAAGGCCAAACTACTTCTTCTAACAACTCCACAGGAAAAACCATCGAAACATTGAAGTTTCTCTTCATAAAACACTGAAATTTCTTCAGGTCTACCAGAATATCTTCAAACATTTCAGACTTAATGGCTGGAAAACAGAGTTAAATTACCATTCACTGGGATGAACTCATGTTTAGAATAGATAGGAATTGATACTATTGCAATACCAACCTGTATCCTAATCCTCAAGGGTCATCGTTGATTAGTTGTTGGAACGATATCTATTTTTCACATTTGCCAGGGGTGGGATACCAAAAGTCTTGTCTACAGAATATAAAATCATTCTAGGATTATGTCAATAGTGACAAAACGTCCAATTCCTCTACCACGATGACTCTAGGACTTAGGCGAAGACATCGCTTCCAGGTAGACACTGATACACTAATTCAAAAGTAACCGTAGCCTTTAGTTCTATTCAATTTCAGCTTATTGACCCAATGCATCTGGCCTTCATCATTTTTCATCAATCAGTGCGGTTCCTTCGGAGGATTGGCTTTACTCTAACCATCCAAATGTATCAAGAGTTTCACTATCCGTGACGATTAGGTTCTTTATCCTCCCCACTGCTTATGCACGGTAGAATACAGCTTTTCACCTCAATACCTCAAGAAGAGTACCTCAGTAACTTTGGCCTCCTCATCATGTAAATTACTCAACAAAGGCGCTTCATTTGCCACCGCAATATACATAGTATAAGTTTTTTCACCTCCTTTACAAACCAAATGCTATTTTACAGCGTCCCTTATCAATGGATAAAATATAATCATTATCCTAATAATATTATAAATGCGAAAGTGCTATTGTTTGTTTGTTTTGCTTTCGCGCGTAAACCATTCAACCGTTTGTACTGAAAATTTCCATGGAAATTCCTATCGTCCTTGGTACGAATATTCAGATTTCGAAAATCACTTCGTGCTACGCCCTATTGGTCCATAAAGCATAAAGTAGGGAAATCTCTATGTTATCTCTAAAGTTGCGAAGTATTAATTGAAAGAGCCTGTTAAATGTAATCAACTGTCCACTGTAAACTTTGTTTTATGACATCACAACTATACGTTTTATTTAATTCAACCACTATTTTCAATTTGTTTAAATTTATAGTGTGAAAGCATAGAGTAAGCATAACAGCAACAACAATCATTATGCCAGCTTTTTCTGGAACCGCTGTTGAGCATAGAATAAGAAAATATCCATATCAGGAATTTTAAAGTTTTATTAAACATACACTTTCAACCTATAAGTTTTATACCAAATATTAAATATTATATTAAAAAAAAAACGTTACTATATAAGTTCTAATCTAAATTTAAACACTGTTATAAAACCCAGTTATCTTTTGATAGAAGCAGGCTTCTCAGATCTGTTTGTATTTTATTGATTGGGAAACAAGACAAAACTAACTACGGCACTAAAAATACAAAGACCGGAATAAATTACAATTGCCATAAATACACACTTTTGACAGATCTTCTCCATCGAGCAACAAGAAAAATTCAAAATTGGCGTCCGAAATATAATTTATTCGAACCCGAAGCCCATGTACACGTGAAAAGCCTTGCTTGCGAAGCCGCGGATAAGGGCTAATAATTAAATAATATTCATTAAGCCCCTTAATTAGTAATCCATTTCCCATACACATATTCACTGTTTAACTTAGTAGAAACGAATATACACTAACGTAAATTGTAACTTATAGAATTCACAACATGCTGTAAAAAAAGAAGTCAGCCGTTTGATTTGGAAGCGATTCACTCATAAATCCGACCCAAACACGGGGAAATTAACCCGACGTTATTGCTAGTTAGGGGATTGTTTGCTTTTAATTTAGTTCCTCCAAACCACCATTTGACGCCACGCGCTCTAGCTGACTGATGGGATTTCCAAATTCAAGTTGGGAACTTCCAAACTGAAAGTTCAGTCGAGTTTACCTGCAGGAAATTACATTCTGACACACGTGACACTAGTGGAGGTGGCGTATGCGTAACGGTTGGTAGCCTTTATGGCCCTTAATACTTTGTCATAGGCATTATTTGTGATTAGAAAACAATAATATTGTTAGCAGTAGTTTTTTTTAATGTTTTACAATTTTGTGTTTAACTAGCCTTCAAGAATACATATGAAAAAGTAAATCCACGGTATGGAATATAGACTTTTGTATACCATTCTATTTTTATAGCCGAAACTTTGAAAGATGGTGAGTAAATTCAGCCAAATTATCTCAATTTTATTTGTCTCGTCTTTAATATTCCTTTATCTTTAAAACCTATACAATCTTAGCCTAAGCTTACGTCTTGACGAAATAGACAATTTATTGCTTCGACTTTGCTTGTGCTTAAATTAGTTTATTCCCGAAACATTGATTGAATTTTATATTACTTGTTTGTAATCCAAGACCGTGTGTGTACTGGCTTGGTCTTTTTTCTGAAGACTTATTTTTTATACAATATGCACCTTAATTTAGGATTAGTTCTCTTTCATGCACCGGTCAATCGCCTGAAATGTGAAAAGCCTGGCAATTGCTCGAAATTTTCCTATGATAAAGAGGTTCATAGACATAAAATTAAAATATTTCAGAATTTTGACACTTACTATGAGAAACTGCTGTGATTTCCATTTTTTTTATGATTAGTCTAAAGTTTGTTTTTATTTTCTTACGTTTTTTTAAAATATCTTTAGTACATTCTTAAAAATTTCTGCTCCATATATGTTTTTTCAGTGTTAAAAAAGACAAAACTTACCACACAGCTGTTAAATTTCAATTTAAAGTTTGAACAATTTTTAATAATCAGTACAAGTAGATAAACAAAACAAAAAGACACAATTAATTGTATTTGAACACTCAAAATCATTGATTTACTTATTTAATAACATAACAACTAAACCATTTTTGGAAATATATATAATATTACGAATTTTATGCAAAACGGACAAATTCATTAAAAATTAAGGGATAAGTTACAGGGATTTACACTGTAGTACAATAATATACTTAGTTATTGCATTATTCTGTTAATAAGCGTGAAATATTGAACTATCAATACCATTGTAATTTTTGTAATGTATCATGAATAACTAAATTCCATTAAAAGTCTGGAAAAAATACAGTATTAGTATTACAACTGTTGCGTGTGTTGCAGTATTCAAAGTTACATTAGTATTATTTAAACAATGACCTTGTAATCAATACCGTGACATAAATGGTTGCGTTGCCGGTTTCACAAGGCTAAGTAATAGGATACTATAACTTAGCAGAAGATTGATTGCCAGTCTTAAGTAACCGGAGAGAAGGCGTGCCAAGCGTATTGCGTGTATTGCATTGTTCAAAATAATAATTGTAGCTTACTGTTTAAACTATAACTTTGTAATCAATTATCATAAACCGTAACATTGCTGATGTCACACCGTCAAGTAATAGGATTCTATAACTTAGCAGAAGATTGATTGCCAGTCTTAAGTAACCGGAGAGAAGGCGTACCAAGCGTATTGCGCATATTGCATTGTTCAAAATGATAATTGTAGCTTACTGTTTAAACTATAACTTTGTAATCAATTGTCATAAACCGTAACATTGCTGATGTCACATGGTCAAGTAATAGGATACTATAACTTAGCAGAAGATTGATTGCTCAGTCCAAGTAATCAAAGCGAGGGCGTGCAACATCAAGTTGACTTGGATAAACTTATTACTGTCGTATTGAAAACAATATTAGTAGTAGCTTATTATTAATATAACATCAGTGTAATAAGTACTATGGCATAAACAGTTTTCACGTGGTCAAGTAATATGATACTATAAGTTAGTAGAAGATTGATTGCTCAGTCCAAGTAACCAAAGCGAGGGCGTGTTCCATCAAGTCCACGTGGAACAACTTATTGTAGTATTAAAAATAATGTTACTAGTATTATTTAAACAATATCCGTGTAATCAACACTGTGGCATAAACTGTAACATCCCTAGAGCGAAGCGAACGTATTCTTTATATTGCAGTAGTCAAAGTGATTGTAACTCATTGTTTACACAATATTCGTGTAATCAACACTATGGTATAAACTGTAACATTACCGGTTTTCACGCGGTCAAGTAATAGGATACTATAAGTTAGTAGAAGATTGATTGCTCAGTCCAAGTAACCAAAGCGAGGGCGTGTTCCATCAAGTTCACGTGGAACAACTTATTGTAGTACTCGTATTAAAAATAATGTTACTAGTATTATTTAAACAATATCCGTGTAATCAACACTGTGGCATAAACTGCAACATCCCTAGAGCGAAGCGAACGTATTCTTTATATTGCAGTAGTCAAAGTGATATTAGTAACTCATTGTTTACACAATATTCGTGTAATCAACACTATAGCATAAACTGTAAAATTACCGGTTTTCCCGCGGTCAAGTAATAGGGTAATATAACTCAGTAGAAGGTTGATTGCTCAGTCCAAGTAACTAGAACGAAGGGAACGTATTCTTTATATTGCAGTAGTGAAAGTGATATTAGTAACTCATTGTTTACACAATATTCGTGTAATCAACACTATAGCATAAACTGTAAAATTACCGGTTTTCCCGCGGTCAAGTAATAGAATAATATAACTCAGTAGAAGGTTGATTGCTCAGTCCAAGTAACTAGAGCGAAGGGAACGTATTCTTTATATTGCAGTAGTCAAAGTGATATTAGTAACTCATTGTTTACACAATATTCGTGTAATCAACACTATAGCATAAACTGTAAAATTACCGGTTTTCCCGCGGTCAAGTAATAGAATAATATAACTCAGTAGAAGGTTGATTGCTCAGTCCAAGTAACTAGAGCGAAGGGAACGTATTCTTTATATTGCAGTAGTCAAAGTGATATTAGTAACTTATTTTTTACACTAATATCACTAAAAATTCGTATAATCAACACTATATCATAAACTGTAACATTACCGGTTTTCACGCGGTCAAGTAATAGGATACTATAAGTTAGTAGAAGATTGATTGCTCAGTCCAAGTAACCAAAGCGAGGGCGTGTCACATCGAGCTCACGTGGAACAACGTATTGCATAATTGAGGTTAATTAAAACCTAACAAGTCACGGTCCATGACTGCGATTTAAGAACCCAACAACTACGTGTTTTACAACAAATTGGAGACCTTCCTCTTCTCGTTCTTTTAATATTTAAAAAATGTAAATTCCAGTTTATTGTTCATTATTTCGATTTATCCTGTATTCGTGCCACAGGCAACTGTAGAATCATCTTGAATATTTAAATTTTTGTTAATCTTCAATGTTTTATATAATTGTGTAGCACTTGCCAATATAACTAGGTGTCATAGGAATTTTATCGAACTACCTAGTAATATAAGATACTTTATAGAATCATCAATAATCTTAGTTAAACCTAGGCTAGTATGTTTAGTGTTATAATCGCTTTGTTAATTAATTACACAAAGTGTGTTATAAAAAAGAATTCCATCATACCATTCCCAAACTCTTAGTTTGTTACTAACAACTAAGCTAAGCTAAAGACTACAGTAAATCTAATAAGACTATTATATTTCTTTTTATCTGAAAGCTTTCTTAAATTATTTAAATATTTACCAGTACAAAAAACATTTGTTGTTGTTAAGTCTTGTCAAAATATTCAATGGTCTCTTTTATGTGTAATTTTGTCAAAATTAATTTTACTAGAAAAATATATGCGAATAATATGTTTTAAGGACTTAGCATACGTTTACTTTTTACATTGTGAGACTTAATTTATTTAAAATATTAGTTAAAAATTAGTATATTAAATAGGCAAAAATTCTAACTAACCAAAACAGCAATCGTTAAAATATATAAACACGTTTTTAATTGAAAATTACTTCAGTTCATTTTTGGGGCAGTATTTTGGCAGAGATTATTTTAAATGTATCTCTTATAGCCAAATTTTTCATTGTAACTGAATAGTGCACCTGATACTTCGCACATGTTGGCAGAGCCGATGGAGAGTGGTTTCAGGTGTCCAAGTTTAGATAGCGCAGGTTCAAAATCCTTTCTGTGATCCCTGCATTTTTTATCAGTTCTGTTGGCCTACTATAGCGAGCGACTCCCCCCTTGTTGTCATTAATAAGAACCTCAAAAAAGGCCAGTGGCCAATGACGAGAGCACAGTAAAGGTAAAACGGGGATCGGCCTCACATGTTCTAAATAAAACTAGAAACGACAATAAAGGCAAGAATCTCTTGATTAAAAATATATTATTGGAATAACGTAACAAACTATAACTGTGTTTTTCTTAAACTAGGATAAATTGAAATAATTTAATGTCTATTGTTGCATTACTTTTCATGCTTAAAAAATTTTAACATTCTCAATAACAAAAAACAAGCAATTACTTACATATTTGCAGGACTGGGTGAATCTGCGAACATACTATGTTCATACTACGTTCAATGTGGGAAGAAGAATTCACTCAGTTGTACTGATGCACCGACACTCGACAATCATATCTCTCTCTGCAGCCGCTACCAACCACAATGGCATAAGTCGTGCGTACACTGACGTACACTCCAGTACAGCTGTACTCGTACAGTATGTGATTGTGATTACTTCATACACTGCCAACTGTACATTGTAGTACGTCTCATATACTTGTGGGACGAGATAGGACTGCAATCATAATATGATCCACATAGGAGAAGATAATTACTCAGTTGTACTGATGCACCGACACTCGACAATCATATCTCTCTCTGCAGCCGCTACCAACCACAATGGCATAAGTCGTGCGTACACTGACGTACACTCCAGTACAGCTGTACTCGTACAGTATGTGGTTGTGATTACTTCATACACTGCCAACTGTACATTGTAGTACGTCTCATATACTTGTGGGATGAGATAGGACTGCAATCATAATATAATCCACGTAGCAGAAGATAATTACTCAGTTGTACTGATGCACCGACACTCGACAATCATATCTCTCTCTGCAGCCGCTACCGACCACAATGGCATAAGTCGTGCGTACACTGACGTACACTCCAGTACAGCTGTACTCGTACAGTATGTGATTGTGATTACTTCATACACTGCCAACTGTACATTGTAGTACGTCTCATATACTTGTGGGACGAGATAGGACTGCAATCATAATATAATCCACGTAGCAGAAGATAATTACTCAGTTGTACTGATGCACCGATACTCGACAATCATATCTCTCTCTGCAGCCGCTACCAACCACAATGGCATAAGTCGTGCGTACACTGACGTACACTCCAGTACAGCTGTAATCGTACAGTATGTGGTTGTGATTACTTCATACACTGCCAACTGTACATTGTAGTACGTCTCATATACTTGTGGGACGAGATAGGACTGCAATCATAATATAATCCACGTAGCAGAAGATAATTACTCAGTTGTACTGATGCACCGATACTCGACAATCATATCTCTCTCTGCAGCCGCTACCAACCACAATGGCATAAGTCGTGCGTACACTGACGTACACTCCAGTACAGCTGTAATCGTACAGTATGTGGTTGTGATTACTTCATACACTGCCAACTGTACATTGTAGTACGTCTCATATACTTGTGGGACGAGATAGGACTGCAATCATAATATAATCCACGTAGCAGAAGATAATTACTCAGTTGTACTGATGCACCGACACTCGACAATCATATCTCTCTCTGCAGCCGCTACCGACCACAATGGCATAAGTCGTGCGTACACTGACGTACACTCCAGTACAGCTGTACTCGTACAGTATGTGATTGTGATTACTTCATACACTGCCAACTGTACATTGTAGTACGTCTCATATACTTGTGGGACGAGATAGGACTGCAATCATAATATAATCCACGTAGCAGAAGATAATTACTCAGTTGTACTGATGCACCGATACTCGACAATCATATCTCTCTCTGCAGCCGCTACCGACCACAATGGCATAAGTCGTGCGTACACTGACGTACACTCCAGTACAGCTGTACTCGTACAGTATGTGATTGTGATTACTTCATACACTGCCAACTGTACATTGTAGTACGTCTCATATACTTGTGGGACGAGATAGGACTGCAATCATAATATAATCCACGTAGCAGAAGATAATTACTCAGTTGTACTGATGCACCGATACTCGACAATCATAGCTCTCTCTGCAGCCGCTACCGACCACAATGGCATAAGTCGTGCGTACACTGACGTACACTCCAGCACAGCCGTACTCGTACAGTATGTGATTGTGATTACTTCATACACTGCAAACTGTACATTGTAGTACGTCTCTTATATTTGTGGGACGAGATAGGACTGCAATCATAATATGATCCACGTAGGAGAAGATAATTACTCAGTTCTACTGATGTTCCGACACTTGACAATCATATCTCTCTCTGCAGCCGCTACCAACCACAATGGCATAAGTCGTGCGTACACTGACGTACACTCCAGTACAGCTGTACTCGTACAATATGTGGTTGTGATTACTTTATACACCCCCAACTGCTTAGTGTACGAGTATCCATTACCCGTACAAATTAATGGTTATACCATTTTAGTACCATAAAAAATATATGTACCGGTATAGGTGTGTAAAATATGTAAAATGCACTAGATAGCAAGCCGGCACGCTTTTTAAGTCAACTCTGACTCCCTGTTTTAGACCACCTACGTTAGGTATGTTTTAGCTAAACTTTAAGGCTGATACGAAATAATTATTTTTAAGTTTCATAACTATCACAGTAAGAAGGTTCAAGCTATCAACTGCATTCAGGTTTTCTATTACACATACAAATTGAAGCTTCTCTGTTATAAATGATCAGATTAAGTAAATTAATAATATTTATTAGCAAAGGCTATCGCTAGAGGGTCTGATAAATTCATTTCTGTCTCCATATCCAAACGGTATCTATAGAAAGATCTGACTTAAAGACTTGTAGTTTTGCATGAAACTACATTTCTATATAAGCAACATCGAGTGTTATTTAAGCAGATAAAATTCTCCTTTGCTTAGAATGTTTTACTTACAATGTTAGCAAATAAATAAACATAAAACTGAACCATTTGGAGAAAATTAAATTGCTTATTTCTTGAAATGGGATATTTAAGAAAAATTAAACGGTTTAAAGTTTATATTTATTAGTGTCATGAAGTGTAACTATTTAATGAATTATTATTTTACGGGGAGTCTCCAGCGTGTAAAATCAATCAAACATACAACTTTTAATGGAATCAAAACTCAACATAAATATTATATTATTTGGATATTATTAAATTAAAATAGTAGTAAACAAGTGGAAAAGTTAAATGTTAAACATTACTTGATTACTTGCAGTGGACGAGTTCTTTGAGTAATAAACCTCTGACGCTGGTAAAGGTCTCGTTTCCAACATTTATTTGCCTCCATTTTGCTTGGTTTTTAATTATCAGTTAATTTGTTACTGTTTATTCTTGCGATAAAATCGTGAAACAACGTCTTTTAGCTTTGTTTTGTTATATTTGTTTGAAATAATTGGCTAAAATGGTTATAAAACTCCTTTCAAAATATATATTGTTATATTATTTTATCACTATCAAATTGTTTTTACTTCATAGTTTAAATCCACAGCTGGTTTTAACGTTTATTTTATTATCACTGAAATTGGCTATTCCGGTGCAGTAGTTGAAAGGTAATATACTAGTAGTAATTCCTATGGATAAAGCTTGTGTACCTATATCCATCCAACTCCTATCAAACTAGAAACTGTTTACTCATCCACATGAGTAGTATACGAGATAACAGACTATTTGACTATGAACTCAATTTACCGCTGCAGTATGCATTATATCTTAATGACGTCGAAACAACAACAGCTCGTAAAAACAAGAACTTTGACGATCCTTATAAAGTACACTCAAAATTTATTAAGTGTGTTTAAGATTTCAAAAATATAGTTCCTGTGTTAATAATTGTAATAGTATGAAATGGACTACCTGAGCATCCCTCGTAAACGGCAAAAATGACTTCTTTAAGCTGTCAAGGAGTTGAGTGCTGGGGTTTAGGGAGTATTCATTATTCAATTTCAATTATTGGTAGCCTCCAAGTTCAGACACTTCTTAATAAAACACCATCCTTAGTAATGCAAATACTAAAGAGCTTAATTTCTATGGGACACTTTAAGAAAGTGCAAATTCGACCGTGTAAAACAATATCACCGCTACAATACTTCTTTCCATAAACTGTTATAAGTTATCCCTAGTTTAATAAAGGAGTTTTACTTTATTTTATTTCCAATATTTCTACCAATTTTGATCGAGATGTGCACACGTAAGACCAATTACATCATTACTTTGTTTTTAAAAGTTACTTCAAACTGTTTTTGACCCATACTTTGAGGTCTCATCATAACCCCCTATATATTAACGCTTCCCCGCATTTTTGACCACGCTGCAAAACTCATTGCCGTCCAGTTCTAAGAGAGCAGCAAAACAAACAAAAAAAGACATTTTCATCATTCGTTTTCAAAGCTTTACACCTATACACTGTGTTAAGTTCAAAACATTGCCCAAAATTTAAGAAAGTGAATTATTATATTGATCAATAGTTACAAGCATCACATCAGAGCCCACAATCTACTTGCCTATTTAAAAATAATTTTGAGTTTTTAAACTTTTAACACAAAAATAGATCTTAAGGCCATGAAGATTACTAAACTCATTTAACTGCCAATAATAGAAACGTAGTTTTAAACGACATTCTATACAAAAAATTTAAATTTGTATATATTTAATAAACTTCTATAGAAGTTTATATAGAAGTCATTAAAAATTTATAGTTTTGTACTTGGAATGTTGCAAATGTTAGTTTTATTTATATGAATATTAAATTTTAAAGCATTCAGAGATGTTTTGCATGGTGAAATATATATATATATATATATATATATATACATATAATATATATATAGTATATGTATATAAACATACATATATATATATATATATATATATATATATATATATATATATATACTTCTTTCTTTGTTTAAAAAAGTTTCAACACTATTTAAAACGTGATCTCGAGACTATGATCGGTACACTCTTTACAATATTAGGGCTTACAAAACACATTTATAAACTCAGTTTGTTATTCTAAACTTGACGGCATATAATTTAATGAAATTTGACTGTGGATAATGGAAAAATCCAATTTTTTAATTCAAGAATTAATTAATTGAATAGGTCAAAATTCTTATTAATAACCACAAACTAAGTTTATGTTTTGATAATTCACCAAATTTCTTATCATCATTTGAATCACTCTGTATTAGTTCATATGCAGTGCTAAACTAATAGAATATTATGCTGTTATGGTAAATTATCTATAGGCCCATAGACTCACACGTGCTTTCTGCTACCCTCCCCCTCACCACCCTTCCAACAGGCAAGTCCCGTCAACATGTAATTTCCTGCAGCCGAACTGTACCAAACCTGTCTGCGCTACTTTCCGCTTCAAACTTGCCGACTCTCTGACAAGCACTCCCTCTCTGTGATCGTGGTATCGGCTGGCGGGTTTCAGGAAGTATAGGGTATTAATAGTGAAAAGCCTTTTAACAAGATTTGAGATCAGCTGGTTCATCAAGGATTCAATGTGTATGGTACAATATGTATTGTAGTTATTAGGATGAGTCATACAATGTTGACATATTAATATATATATATATATATATATATATATATTTATTTATTTATTTATTTATTTAACACCTCCAATGAAATGCTACAGTTAATAATTAATACTTTTTATTAGATAAAGAATTTACGAAATGTATGGGAATGCTCATTAATTGCCAATAGATTTGACCATTTAGTGAAAAATTGGCTTTATATCACATGCTGCCAATTTTTCGATAATCTGATGCTGATTGTTTCTAATGTATCTTTTATAATTATCGAAAATTAGTATGGAATTTCGAATGCTCATTCGTTTTGGAAATTCTACCGATTTTCTGTAAGTTTTATTATTGTTGATTTTCGGATTTTTTTTCCGGCAGCCTGGTTGTGGTTTAACCAATAGAAATGTAACTCCACCTCCTCTCAACTCACCTTTGTATACGGATGTGCATTATTAGCTCTAACAGTTTAGGTTTAGATATGTTGACTAAAGATAAATATTCATAGTGAGACTGAAATATTTCAAGATTTTCAAAGTTGTATAACCGAAAAACCTACGTGGTCTAAGAAAAAGGTTTGCATACCAACATAGCACACCATCACTAACAGTTCTTCTAGATGACATTAAATCACCTAAAGGAAATATTCTAAGAATAAAAATATTTACATTTTAAAGAACTCCAAATTTGTTAAAAAAAACCTATTACTTTTGATATTGTCTTGTTAAAAACTGTTATAAAATAATACTGTTTAAGTTTTACAAAAAAATCATAAGCTATTAATAACCCAATTTAAATTATTCCTTTCAGATTTATACGTAAGAGACAACAGTATAATCCAAAATAATAAAATATCCAGGTGAACAATATTCGTTAGGTTAAATTTGTATCAATGTTTTAAATATAATTATATGTACTTTATAAGGAGCTATTTGGCAAAACTTTGTAACAGATCAGAGACAGTTGAAACTCTAACTGTGTGTGCGTTGCGGTAGAGTTCGACTGATTGGTTGCTCCCATGAGAGGCTCCCAATGTTCACTGGGGTGTACTCCTACAATCAGACGTTGAGGAAATATCGGAGTTTCACTTAGCTAAATAACTTCTCTTTATTAGTCTAAGGAAACATTTCAATAAACCTAGTTTCGGTTCAGGATCAATGAGGAGAACTGGAAAATCGAATAAGTTGAAACTGTGAACCAGTAAATATTGTCTCGTCCCAACTCACAGCATTCAGTAAATCCCAATCCTAATAATATTATTAATTCGAAAGTCCTTTTGTTTGTTTGTTTTGCTTTCACGCGTAAACTACTCAACCGATTGTAGGCCTATTTTTATTTCTAAAATTCCTTAAGGCTACGCTCCATAGTCTTTAAAGTAGGGAAAAATCCCATATCAGTCTTTAAAGTTGTGTTGTATTAATTTAATGAGCCTTTCAAATGTAAGCAACTGTTATTGAAAACTTAGTTTATTATTTTCAATTAGTTTACATTTATAGTGAGTAAATTGTCTTAAAGGTAACCAAAACTTACCAAGCCATTCTAGATTTCAGTGGTAAGATAATTACTAATTTACCTTATAAAATGTCCTAAAACATAAGATGCTCAGAATTTGACTCTGAAGATCCCATTTGAAGCAGTTGACAAGAACTATGCTAGATGAATTTTCGATGAACTTTTCTTTTGAACTAATGTATCAATTCCATAAATCTAAATGTTCTAAAATATTTAAAATAAAATAAAAACTGTTACTATAATTTGAAAGACTGATATAAATCTCATCTTAGTTCTCTTTTGCCATGAGTAGGCTTCTATGATCTGTGATATATTTTCTTGATCGGGAACCAAAACAAAATCAGCTATGGAATAAAACATATTTAAGAACAAAGTCAATTACAATGGCCATAATTATAAACTTTAGTATTTTCTTGAGCGTGGCGACATGGTAAACTCAACGTTAGCGTCGGAAGTACAATTCATGGGAAGCATCAGTGGTCATAACCGTGCAATGCCTACTAAATTGCGTACAAAGCAGCGGATAACTGCTAGAAGTACAGATATAAGAGACAATGTAGTTTAAGTTTTACTATACATTTAAAGATTGTTATGAAACATATGTAAGTTGACTTTTGACAAAAGCAAACTTCTCAGAGATCTTATATATATACGAAGACCGGATTAAATTCATTTAGAAATAGACAATAAATATACAATTTTGTTCATATTTTCTTGGTTATGAGAAGAAGGTAAACTCAATATTGGCGTCGGAAATATAATTCACTCGAATCAGAAGTAGCCGTAAAGGTGCAAAACCTACGAAATTGTGAATCCGCCGATAACTGCTGGTATCATATAAAGTGAATTTTCAAAATATCCAAGCCAAATATCTAAAAAAGCTTATTTTCTATTAAAAAACCGCATTTAATATTTTAATTGTATTTAAAATATACTATGTAGTTTTCAGATTGAGTGATTCCATAGTGAGGGGCAGTACAGGTTAAGTTAAATATAAATAAAATAAAAGCAGATAATCCAAATAAATTAACATATATTAGAACATTTGCGACTAAATTGTGTATATTTCTTGATGTGTAATGAATTTTTTTACAATTTAAAAGTCTCTCAAATAATAAACACACCTTTTCATTTAATTGTTATATCATGTTTAAATTTGAAGCATTTATAACAGCAATTTTTTATGTAAAACAGAGTGTATGATAACCATGGCCTGCCGTATAAATGAAATCGTAAAACAATCACTGTTATAAACGATTTTTGAGGTTGAGTGGTAGAGAGGACTTTATAGCCCCCACTCAGCCTCTTTAATAAAGGCATTTTCATTCATTCTTTAATTCATCCCATTCATTCATTTCACAAAGCCTATCCTTATTTCTGCCATGAAGGGAGTGTTTTGTTATTTAATTTTTGTGTGGCCAGAACTTCATAGGAGGCAATTAATTCAGCTCAACTTTCAATTAAATTTCTTTTAAAATGTGACTTACAAAAGTAAATATAAAATATACAGTTACCTCATTAACACCGGTTTTTAATATTCAATTCAATATTTACCATTTTATGGTCATCCACAGTTAAATTAATACATTGCAATTTTTTTATTGTTGTTTAGTGAAAATAAATCCAACTAAGGTTGAATATAATCAAAACTCGAACTGTACCGCACAAATAAAAAATTTCCATTGGAATTTTATCAAACCTATTTTCTATTACGAAATATTTATTTATCAAATTTCGCCACCAAAATAGTATTTCAAAATAAAATAAATTATTAATATAATTATTATAATAAGTTATAACCACAACATAACTTCTTTATTTCCCTCATTTGATATTTTTTCAATTTAAATAAAACTTTGAATATAAATAAATTCCACATAAGACTAATAATTAAGCAAATTGAAGGTGGAAATTAGTAAATAATACAACATCATACCTTTTAAAATATTGACCATACTTCTAAACAAATGCTTATAATAGAAACATGTAGCCTTTTCTCTAGTTTTCATTTCAGCACTGTGATTCATAAAATTTATGCTGAATATCATCTCTATTTTAAATGCTCAGTCTATACTGACTTATTAATAATAGCCAAAAATAAATATTGACCAAAGATAAGACACAGATCTTCGATTTTTAAATTCAGTTCAAAGGTGTTGTGAGAAAGTTTGTAAATACAGAAATACAAAGTTCCGACAGAGCAGTTCTGTTTGAAAACATTTCTCAAAAGACGGTAAAGTCCAACACTTTTCATACCAATTAAGGTAAAGTTTAAAGTTTACGTTTGTATTCTAACTTCTCACTTCAAAAGATTTTCCGCAGTTCAAAAAGTTTAAAATCATAAGGGTGGATGTAAAAATTATAAGGGTACCCACTAATGAAATATCCGACGTCTCAAGGAGAAAATGTTGTATATGATCTTAAAATATTAGTTGATATGCGTTCTAATTTTAGCATAAACTTAGAATGAACTCTTATAATATCTACCATCTAAGTGTGTTATTTGTATGTAATGGTAATAGCATTTAAAATGTATTTAGATCAAATGCTAGTTGGTCCCATTGTAGTTAATAGCATTTATATACCTACATATCAGTATTGTTCTTGGGTTGGTTGAAGTCAATTGTTGTTAGAGAGTATTTATTGATTGTTGCTTAGTTTATACTCTTTGTTGTTACTATTTGTGTATTTAAAATAATTATTTGTTGGAAATTATTTATATACATCTTGAAGCTATCTAGTAAATATTGTTGTTAACTTATGTTGTAATTTGTACTTTTGTATGTACTAGTTGCTTGTTTGTACATTTGTGTAAATGGCACTGACCGTTGATAAATAAATAAATAAATAAATAAATGGTACAAATTATACTTAATTTTAGATAAATTTAAAATAAATAGATGACTTTAGGAAGATATACAGTTATAGTCTGCATGTTGAGTCATCTTAACATTTTATACAATATAAATACAACACAATTATCTTTAGGACAAATTTAAACGTGTTTGTGCACATAGTAATAAATGGCACACCAATTTAACTACATAGAGTTTAAAAAGTAAATTAACATATAACACATAAAAATACAAGGTCCATTTCATTTTTGATATGTCTTGCAGACAGATAGATAAAATAGACAATCAGACCGAAAAGGATTTTTATAGCCCCAAGATAGAAAAGAAAAACTACTAGCCGTCTAAGGCTACAAATGAAACACCCTGCGGATAGTTAGGATACGTAAAGGCTCAACCACATGCGTACATCAATCATGACCATTTTGCCTAATATTAGAATGACGTTACAATACAAATTTGTTCTTGAGATAACCAAAGGAAAAAACGCAGACAGCCAGGTACACAGACCATTTGGTGATAGCTTTGCAAAATATATAAAATTACAAGTTTATAAGTATTACTCTGAGTAGGCTTTGCTAACGTTCTGCCAAATCCCATAGAGGAACGCACACAATGGTTGAACTCTATTTTGTCAATATACACATATACCTATACAACGGGGTATCGAAGGATCCGATAAACTATAAGCAAAGTATTAATATCTAAATAATCCACCAATTACACTGATAGATTTCCTAGAAGTGAAACGGGCCTTGGGTACAAACTTTTTATGTAACGTTGACCCAAAAAATCAAGTTTTGGAAAAACTTGTAAGATACGATTCTTAATTAGGGATCTTGTGTCTTGTAAACCATTTTCAGTGTCTGGATACACTTACAGCCACAACAGCTATATTAATCTGCAGCGAGTATAATTACCCAGTGCCTCGCCATACTCACGTGCTGCTGAGTACAGTATGTTGAAGTTGAGTACTTTAGCTAGTCAGTTATCGTTATATATGAGTTAAATAATGTTGCAACAGCGGATTTTGAGAGCCGAATGGTTAGGAACTGATCACTGCGTGATACTAAGAATGACGATATTTTTCAAACACACAACTAAATACCATATAAGAAAGTACAACACTAGTTACTTTACATTAGCATTCACATGAGTGGTTTGGATTCTACAACGAACCTGATAATTAGCACTAAGTATGTTGGTGTATAATCACTTTGATGGAACTATTGGACAGATTTTCAGCTCCCAATTAATTAATGGATAGCTGTAGGTGCTTTCAGAGTGTAACAACAGAGCCTGGCGGTTTGAACAACTGTCCCTTTATTTATCATGGTTACGATTTATTGTTACCTCCACTCTGTACAGCAAATGACGGCCGCCAGTACTTTGTACTAGAGTTTCCATCAAATTTAGCCTTGGTTATTTTGTAAGACCAGAATCATAAGGGTTCTTTCATTCTTTTCGTGAAGACTGAGTGTTGGCTCTATCAGGTTTTGGTTACTATAGTCCAATCGGTTTTTGCTCACAAGAAAAATAGAAGAAGCAAAGTTTTGCTGTCACCATAATACAAGATAGGCTTTTAAGTAAATGATTTTGGTGCTTAAGACATATTTTTTGAAATTTGAGCATAAATTACGCAACGTACCTTTTTCATTTAAATAAGCAAGATATTACAAGGATTCATATTGCTATAAAAGTTCATATCCCTACCATTAAATCGTTTTTCTGCGGGTCCCATATCTCTGATTAAAAGACGCTGCACAAAGAGGAAGGTGAAATTCAACATTCACATCACTTGTACGGCTACATTAAACTCCTCGTTGAAACATTAGATTTTTTTCAGTTTTTACTTTCGTCAGGGGTACCACCTTAATTTCAGCAACTAAAAATTAATTTTTAAAATAATGCAACCAACCTAAAACAGCTTTAAGCGGCCAGAACTCGGCAGCAAAATACTTGAATCACAATAGAACCTTCTAAGGGATCATCCCTTTGCTTTTAAAGTATGCTGCATGTGTATGTGTATAAGATATTCCCTTTAACTATTTATTATAATTGAAGATTCAATATGACAGGAAGGAAAATTTACCTTCCTTTACAAAATTTTAGTAAAGTTCTCTCACTGTTCTGATAAATATACTCTTGGACTTTTAACTGTTAACTTTTGTTCAAAACACATTAATGTAAAGTGCATCTAGAATAGTTGCGTAAAAACCTTTTATAATTCGTGAACGCCATTTTTTTCGAAAAGTGCTGTAGAGCTTTTCCAACTTGACATTTTCCCCACAGAATGTCCATTCTAAATTTGCTTGAAATCCATATATATATCGAATACATCCATATAAGTTGAGTAGAATACTGTTTTTGGCTCTGAGGCTCTGCCTTTTGGGTTTAAAAGTAGCTCAAGAACTGTCTTTAGTTGAGATTTGCTTCTTAGAATTTCCAAGTAGATTTTACTAAAAGCCCATGTAACCTTTGAGGCTTCAAGATTAGCTGTAGAAAATTGTTTTGGCATTGGGTATCATTGCGTCCGATAAGCTTCAGTTGTAGATTTAGTAATCTTCTATTGCCTTTAGAAAATCCATTATAAATTTCAGTAAAGTTCTGTTGAGAATTATGGTTGCAGTCCTAATGACAGATAGAGATTGAATTATACCTTGCACGCAATGCTACAATTATGCAGATTAGAAATCTTCCTATAAATTACAGTACCTCATCGTCACGATAGTTTTCAGCTCCCCTATATTTTTACCATTTACAATTATGAGTACATTCTCCGTAATGTACTACCCGAAGGCATACTTATACCACATAACTTGCTAAGCGTAACACTTGTACATGCAAACGCTGTATCTTTTAAGTTCTATAATTAAAGGCAACCCTTTGATGTAGTAATGTCATTAACAGTGATTCATTATGTGATTCCACCACAGTACATCATCACTGTAGTGCTGAACAATTCACCACTCTACCTCTGAATCAATGCAAACGGAACTAATAAGGCAAAGTAAGGTGACTATGATTGGAATAATGTAGTAGTCAAGCATAATGGAAACCGGATTTACACAAGAGAATGTAAAACATCAGTTTGTTCTGGACAGAAACTTTAGTTTCATACATAATGAATAACATACATTAGCCATATTAATTTGATATTTAATATTTTGTAATGTTATCATCCACTTTATTCGATTAAAATCTTGATTCAAATTGTTTACTTAGAATTTCTCAAACGAAGAACATGACCTACTTCAACAATTTTTTATTCCATTTTGTGGGCATAAATATAAATGAATATGCTATCCCCACCTTCATTACTTATCTAACCTACTAATCTCCTTGTCGACATGTATGGATCAAACGTAATTGTAATGCTACAACAACGATGAACATAACAGACTTAATCTCCTGGTAGTACCAGGGTAGCAGAGGTATCAAACAGTTTTGCTGACTCGCACGGTTAGGTTACCTCAGGATTTATACCGCCATATTCCCCTGACAGTCGGTTTACAAATAGCTTGTTACGATCTCTCCTTGATCTCCTCTACTTTTACTCCAACCCTTACTTATAAATACACTGAACTTGTACCACATACAGCTCTTTTAACACTTATTGAGTGTAATTCAGTGCATACATGCGTGTTTTACATGCTCAGAAATATAATCCAGATACTCTTTATGTATATAAACCAAATGTCTTTTCCAATTACATCACAATTGAGAGATCCTTAAAAGTTTTGCTTTGTTACAAAAAATTATAAAAATAGTTTACTGGGTCTATTCTAGTTAAACGAAACGAAATAAAAGTATAAATATATTTATAAATAAGGTATAACGTGAAATGTTGCAAAACATAAATCACAGTTTTCTCTTTTTCACGCTTCATCTATCATTTTGCGATATTACTCTCAGCATTTTAAAATAACCTTTCATGAATATTCATAACCATAGAACAGAGTAAAAAGAAAACAAGTTCAATTCCTGAAAATAAAAATTTAATTGGCGAAAACTTTTTATGTGACCCAAGATTATTTGAACTAGGGTGAATTCTCCAAATTAGCACCAGTTCAAATAAGTATTTGAGAACATTTATATACATTTCCGGTTCCTTATTTTATTCCCGGTCTACAGACAAAAAACACTGGATCATAGACGATCCATGCCAAAAATGGACCAGCCGGAAGCAGAGACTAAATAAGGATATAAGCAAACAAACTGATTTTTGCACACTTTGAGTTGAACCAAAATCTTCTTAAAGTAATTTAATTGGGAAAATTTATAATTTCAGATTATTTCTTTCTTGCCCCGGTTTATTGGCAACATATCCGGATCATAGACGATCCGTGCCAAAAATGGACCAGCCGGAAGCGGAAACTAAATAGGGACGAGATAAGCAAAGCAAAACAAATTTATTTTTGCACACTTTGGAGTCAACCAAACCTTGAGGAGTCATGCGTGATCAACATAAAAGCAGGTTAATTAGAAAAAAATCACAATTGAAGGTTATTTAGATTTTTCCTCCGGTCTATTGACACACCTGTAGCATGGACTGTCGATGCCAAAAATGGACCAGTAAGAAGAGGAGCCTAAAAGCGTTGTACGAGGTAGCAAACTTCATTCTGGCACGTCTTTGAAGTCATCGAAGATTATCCTCAGGAGTGACTAAGGATTGTGCAATGGCAAAAATATAAAAAAAATACGGTCTGTGATTGTTTCCTTGGGAAGATTGGTTATAATTGCTCTGTTGCTAGTATATATCTATCTTTTGTTTTTCATCATATTTCTGTCTGATATGGCAGTAGACTATATGCTTTTAACAGTAACTCATTATTAATAATGTTGGCTTTGCAAAAGCTCCTATTGCAAGTAAGATTAACCTATGGAACAATATGGAGTGCTATTGCAGGTGCACTATGGATTAATACATACACAACTTATCTCTCATAAGGTAATTGATACACCAATTTCATCAGCATTTGTCATTCTTCATATCCTGAAATAAACCGCAGGCTGATGAAGTCTATTTCGATTATACATTCATTCATTACAAAACGCATACTCATATTATAGTGATATTATTATACAATCTAAGGATTTACTAAATTCTGATATTCCTTTGCACTAACGTTCAAGAAATTAAATAATAATATGAGTACTTCCCATAGGTATCACAGGTGTTTTCTTTGTATCACTATTTTCCTTGTTTTAAAAATGGTACACGGTAATACTTTTAAATTCCTCTTCTGTAAATGTACAATTATTCATATATAAAGAGCATTTAATCCATTTACAATAAATATGTATGAGAATAAAACAACTACTGATATTTTCATAGTAAGCATAGCTGTTTTATTTAAGGAAAGTGGCTGGAGGTTTAGGTAGTTATTATTTGGTTTGGCCACATATTGGTTTGCGGTCTCATTACTGAAGTGGGGGAGAAGGGGAGACCTAAACATACAACCCACGTGGAATTCATGAGTTGTGAGCAATCTACACGTTAATAAAGTTCTCTAGTCAGAATACAAACTCAACTCCGTGTTGGGAAACTGACCCATTATTATTTATGGATATTTATGTCACATTGTAACATAATCTGAGATAACTAACGATCTAAATACGAATAGACTGAGAGGATGGGTGGATAGGTCTGAGTCTAATGTGGGGTCTATATTGGGCCCCTCCTTTGTCCCATTTTAGGAGGAATTTAGTGGTCTCTGCTTCCAGCAGGTCCATTTTTGGCATTGGTCGTGTATGCTCCGGGCAATAGTAACAACCCTATTGTTGCACGACATAACATACAACATACACATCATAAATAGTATCGCGATCGTCAATGAGTTTCTTTAATTCAAGAGCTAGACCCCTAGACATTCTCACGTATTGTATTCAGATTTACAATTGTACATACTCGTACATTCACTCAAGTACAATCGCACGGACTTCAGATTCAGTACTTTCAAATATCCCATCGGCTCGTAATAAATTTATCAACAGAGTAAAACGCACCGGACATCAAAAGCCGTTTGAGACGAGTTTTAAGTTTCTTTTAAGTGTGAGAAATTTTATACTTTCAGATGTTTTACTGATTAGTCTGACACCAACTGGTTGTGGTAGGTGTTGAGATGACGTCAGTCAATGTTGGCGAGTTCTAAAATTGTCCCTGGTTCTGGTTTCAAATTGATTTGAACATCACCTTCGCGAATCAAAGCGCATATAAATTTGCAGTAAGCGATTACCTCAAGAATATGCATGCAAGGCAAAGTCAGCAATCCCAACTCCCCAAAAGCTTCCTTACACGACTCTCTACAGTTAATTTTGCTGATAGTTCTATCTGCATTTTTTGAGTTGGAGTTGTTCTGTTTAGTTCCATCGTCCATAAAGACAGCCTACCTCGAGGCACGATATGTTGAAGAAGACAGAAATGTAAGACATTATAAAGGTTGTCCAGATTTAAGTGGCATCAGGTTTTGCTGTACCCAATTTAGGTTCAACTAGTAGGTATAACCTGCCCGAAGTGATCTCTCCTAAGGATCTGTCAAAGGGTGCATCGAGTGTATAAAAATTAAGAAGAAAAGGCTTTATGTAAGCTTTTGGGGTGACAGACTGTATAAAATTTTATAATTATTGACGATATTATCATGTGGGACCCGAAAACTCAATCGAAACTAATAATTACGAAACAATAATGGCAAGCCAATGGCGAGAACAATAATTAATAAACTCGTTCCAATTCGTACCGTTGGAATTCAGTAATTTGCAACAACCTTATTAATTTTTCCATTACAGATTGCTTCCTGCAGGGTTCTAATATTGAGTGCATCTCTATAATTTGTGAAATAAAATATCCTAAATATCCTAAAAAACACAAAATTGTGGATTTAATTTAAGATGGCGTAATAAAATTTAAAGGTATGGTATTTATTTCGCGTGTACATCTGAAAAGATATGCATACACTAAATAAAAGACGGTTTTCAACACTTCTTACTCTAAGGTGAGCGATTAAATATTTAGTACAATTAGGCACATACTGAAACATTCAGATGGAAAAATTTTACATAAGGAAGTAAAAAAGATGATATTTTATGCCAAATTTCTCAAAGTCTATAAGTCAGTTTGTTCTTGAGAAATTGTGCGATCCAGACAGACAGACTGGAGAGAAATTTTGTCATAATTGGAAAACTGAAAAATAATTTTAAACGTTCCCAGTTGTTATCCATGATTGGTGAGTACTTCGCTACACATTTACAACATTTTAATTTTTTTGTGCATGCTTAACCTAGTGTCGGTCCTTGACACGTGATGAAGAGGGTAGATTCCAATCCTCGAAACGTAGTGTTCTTGCTTTTTAACAGCCAACTACTACTCCTAACTAAACGTACGGAAATAGAAAGAAATAGTGGAGTGTCCACCTGACCAAGCCAGGGCCATGATAACCCGAATATGTGAGGGCTCTGTAATGACACTTCTCAGAAAGAAGTGAAGGGCAGCGCCCTGAGTGCACTTCAAGAATATGAGGCACTTCTATTTCCGTGCACTTTAATGGTACAAACATTCGTAGTACTACCTATAGTTTTTAGTTAATAGTTTTAAGTTAATTTTAATCCAGTTCTTTACTCATGCCAATTTGTAATTATGAAACCATGTAAAAACCAAAAATAAATCATTGAAAGATTTCAAATCATGGAATTTTTATTTTCATTTTTATGTACAATCTAATTGTAAAATGGCTTTTCTACACCATCTATTTATCTCTGTTGTACTAAAACTTCTGTAAAATATAAATAAAATTGAAATACTGGTAATTAACGTAGCCTAGTATTAAAGTTAGTTTATTTTAATCAAAATGTTGACAAAAGTCATGGACATTGCTAGAGTCTGGTACAATATTTACATACAATTAATAATACATGTTAGAGTAATACACTGTATGTACTCCAATATTGTTACTATTCAATTATTTTGTTATTTCTACTTTATAATGTTAATAAGTTGTATTTTAGTATTACTTTTAGTAAATTTCATACTTATTTATTATCAATTAAAGTAAAAATATTTCGGAATAATAGTTTTATGAAAATTCATTTAAATATCTTGTATCGCTTCATATTTCGACTAAATGCGTTTCAAATTAAAACCATATTATTAATATTTATTGCAGGTAGCAAAGCCGTATTTAAATCGAATTTAATTGTAAGGTTAATAAAAAGATTGACTTAATTAATTTTTCCAAGTTTTGAACTGCGAAACACAGTTTTATTGAAGATGAATCTATTAATGGGGTTGGGTACCTTCTTATTTCACCGAATAAAAATGAGTATTTTAATGTATATTTCCTAAAAACTACCATACACAAAAATATTTAGAAATTAAATTAAATGAAAAACGGAGTATCAAGCCCTCTCTACCATTCAAATTATTGTGATTTAATTATATTCTTTTAAATATAAAAAATAACTTCTTATTTACTAAATGGGTGACCAAAGTGAGGGTACTACCCCTATTTATCATAGAAATAGTAAAAAATTACAAGGCCTATTTTTGAAAACTGGCTGGAAAAGTTATATTATCTATTAAAAAAGAACCTTTCAATAAGTGAGAATTTTGCAAGACAATTACATTTATTCTCAACTGCAGTGGATTTTTCAGAAATAAATTATAACCACTCACTGTTTTTGCACATATTATACATAATTTTAATCGGAAAGAACCATAAAACTTATAAATCAATATTGTAGAAAACCCTACTTTTTACAATTTTTGAGGTACGAACCCCAAAAATGATTTTTAAGAGAAATTATTTATTATTTCATATGACCTAATTTATAGTAATTATTAAAGTAAAATATCTATATTTACGAGATAAGTTTAGAAATTACTAGTCTTATCTAGCACTTAATTTTAAATTGTATTATAATAAACATAACAGTTTAATTTCACTTAATACACACTACGTAATATAATTATGAACTAAATCAAAGATAAACATCTTCTGTCGTACCAACATGTTCTGACTCACATATTCCGTACATATTTCGATAAGTAGACTGTAATTTGATAATGTGTATCCCCTATTTATTTGGGATAAATTATGATACAAAACTACTTATACTTACCTAAAAAGAAGTACTGATCACAAAATATACGCTTTACTTTCACAGTTGTAACGCGTAGAATAAATATTACCTGTTGTAAAAAAACAACACGCAAAGGAAAATCCTGTAATTACAACCGGAATCGTATCAATTATTAACACTACACGGTGGCAAACTGTGACAATCCAACAGCTTTTGTCGCTTCCTGGCAAACATTTACCTGTTATGAATTATCCAGAGATTACGCCAGACTCCACAACAGAACTCGGCTTGTGGCAGCGTTTGTTTGTTTATAGAAAAGCGTCGCGTCGCGAAATTTTAATTCAGTTTCACGATTTTATTCAACAATTTTACCACTAAAAACGTGCATTCGGTTGTGAAAATAATTATGAGTTTTTTTTACTGTATAATTTATTTAAACTGTTTTATATTTTGGACAGTACATACTGACTTTAGCTGACAATTTTCGCTTTTAAATGTCAGGATAAATAATTACTCGTTTTAACGATTTAAATGTTCTAAACAAAACAGCTATGGTGGGAAGGACTGATCGATGTGGATGATTAATCTCCAGTTCATCTTTGTCTTACGTTCAGCATCTGAAATCTGACTTGACTCCTGAAATTTGGGTGTCTGTGATGTGTAATCGATGCGGGGGGGAGGGGTTTGTTTTGAGCGTCTTCGTTCTTCGTCACCGACTATTTTTTGGAGATTTCAGGAGTCAAGTCAAGGTTTTGGAGCTAAACTCAAATGTTTTATAACTATGACGTGATTTATTAGCTAAGCAATTACGAAATTATTAATTGATATCTTTCATCAATTCCTTCCTATTCGGCCATAACGTGAATATTGTATGGCAAATAGCATTTTTAACTATTTGTGCTTTCAATTTTTCATATACCGTACTATTAAACAAGAACTTAACTTTTCCTCTTAAAAAAACCGCTAACCGATCCAATAATACATTGAAATCCGAACATGGCATAAAAAATTATCTCATATTAATTTATCATCTGTGTGTGTTTCTAAAACCGTATCGAAATGAAATAACAGGTAATCTTTCTTGGAGGTTGAAATTCTTAGAAAGTGTTTTCATTGCTTATTAACAGTGCTCTAAATTTATAAGCCTTTAATAGTTAGAGTTATAATGAACTTCAGCCTAGTTCACTAAATTATTAGTTGCTAAAAATAAGGCAATTACTACTTTCAACAAATCGTGTATAACGTCTAACCAATTACCAATATACCGTTCAACAATTATAGAATTCAGGCTCTTTAAATCGTATTTTTTTAATGTTAATGTAATTTAACTTTTTTTACTGAACAGCGAAACCATCCGTCTGAAGTGAGTGATGTATAGAATGAGAGAGGACGCCATGTGTAGTCATATTACTGCACAATGGTGACTGTTCCTTAAGAAGAATGATTCATTAGTATCGGGGCCGTAAGTTTAACGTTGGTTACGAACCACTGTTGTGTTGGTCTGATAATATAGGTTATTCAACTGATAACAACTCATGATTCTCACACTAGCTTGTGCCGGATATAATATACAAACATTCTTTGCCGGTGTAACAAATAGGTTAGGCTGGCTATTCATTTTCAGATACTGTGTTATTCTAAGCTAAAAACAAAAAAAATATTTATGCAATTTTTTACTTTGTTTAGCAACTATACGGCATTTTGCGTTTTTATTAAACTACCCTTATCTTTGTTCTTGTCTTTACGATTATTAAAAAAACATTGTTTTGGTTTTTTTACATCGGAAAAAAATATTTTTTAAATCGTTTTAATATTTTTAAAAGGGGCCATTTTGATTTTATTATTTTTAACCCTCCAACTGGCAGTCATTTTTTCCTGTAGTGGCGGCATGTTTTCGAGCCTCGTGCAAGGGTTTTTTAAAAAAATTTATTAAAAATATAAATTAAAAGTAATATATATAGAAGTATATATTTTTGTGTTCAGAATTAAACATATAATAATATTAGTATTTAAATTTGGCCTTAAAAAAGTGTTTACTAAAAATTTTTTTCCATGAAATTCAAAATTTACATTTTTTTTTTTTTATTTGGGGGGGACCATACCTAGCCAACCAAGTTATAGTAAGAAAACTATAAAAGTGAGAGTACCATTGTGTGTCAAATTTATTCTAGTTTCAGAAACACATAAGCATTATACAAATTTATGAAACTATAATAACACTATATAACAAAAAGCAGCGATGCGCATAAATTGTGAAAATAGGGTGTATATGTAAGAGTTTGCTAATAAAAGTTTTACTAATACGGTTTTACTTCTATACATGTTATATTGCATATTTTATTACTCAGAATGAAGTAAACTATACAGCAGTAGTAAAATAAATTCCATAACTTTTTTTTTGAAGAGTGAAAAGTTTCATTTTGTCATTCCTCAAAAATTTTGCGAAAAATTTTCGAGAAATTTATTTATTCTAAAATATATTTATTTGCACTACTGCAATATTTAACAATTCACCACACACTAAACACAACACTAAAACACAAATAAACCTACTAAAACTTACTAATAAACACGACTCGTCACATCAACAACTCAGACGGCATCGACAACATGGCGGTCACATCTTTTACGTTCCAAACTACGAACTTGGTACGTTGCAACTACAATATAAAGAGGAATAAAACTATAGTATTCCTTAGGCTTTTTTTCCCCGAATCCAATGGTGCATGAATCGAATCGATACGTTGCCGGAATATACTGTTATGAGTGATTATGCAAGGGAATGTTTGTTTATCAAAATTTTGATAAACATAACCCTTAGCGGATTGTTGTTGGAGGGTTAATATCTAATAAACCACTGTTTTTATCTAAATTTTACTATATACAAAAACTTTTTTTAAATACTACTTTTCTTTCTAAGGAAAGAAAACATTCTTGGTTAAGAACTATTTTATGAAATTTGTCTTATTACATGTAAAAACTAAATGGTCCATAATTTGACTGTATTTGAAAAGGTGTTATTTACATCAGCTGTTACTGTGATTAAAATACAACACTGAAATTAGTTAATAAATAATCGTTATTTTTTATAATACGACCAATTGCAAACTGATTTTACAAACGTGTTAATTTTGTTATGTATACATTTATTAGATGTTAAAGGTTCGATAGTCAGTGTCAGTTTTGCACTTTAACACCGTTTTTGTATGCGTGGCTGAGGTTACCCAGCAGGGTTCATTTCTGGCTAGTTTATACCTTCCAGTTGAACCTACCACTGGGCACAGCAAAAGCCGATGTGTCCCTTAAATCTGGGCAACCTTATGGATGTTCAGGAGCGGCACATCACTAACCGCAAATGTCTAGATTCTGGGGTGCAAGCGTAATTCTGTAGGTCTGGTCTACTGCGAGACTGTTGCAGTTGGTGTGGTTCGTTCCCTAACCTCAGAGGTTCTTGCTAGCCTCAACATAAGAGAGTGCCACTCCCTTCTGCCTGCTTTGACTGGAGAAGCGGATTCAGAGCTGGCCTCCCCTTCTTTCGAGGTGACATGATTTGAGATTAGTGCCCTAATTTCTTCCTCATGGATCTCGATAGGAAGGCGTACCTCAGGAAGTGCCATCATTTTATAATAAACAATTATTATAAGCTTTGAAGGCTAAGATAGGTTTACTAGTGAACGCCTCCTGTACTTCGCTACAAGCTCTTGCCTGAACATTCTATAGCAAATACAAACACACCAGATATCTGTACTCTAAAGGTCCGTGGTCCCTGAAGTATTATGGGCCCCTGAGCAACTCAAGTACTCGCGCATGCGCACTCAAATCCCTAATTATTCGGATGCTCTCTGAAGCATCGACCAGTAGCGTAACTAGGACTTGACCTTGGGCGGGGGGTGATAATTACTGAAAGCCACACCTTACCAGAGGACTTACAGTATCTCTAAAATATATAAAATTGAATAAATTAGATACACTTAATTGAAACATTTCAATTCTGTCGATTTTAAACGAATTTATTACTGTTCTGCGTTTTTTGGGGGAGGGGGGTTAGGAGAAATCTTTCTCCCACATCCCCACCTCTTAGTTACGCGACTGTTATCGAATGCTTCACCGATTTGTATTGCTCAGTTTCACTAATCGTTATTTATTTCATTCATATTATGTGTTACTTATGTAATCGTCATATTAAAATCAAGAAGACGATTCCAATTAATTGCAATATAGTTATAAAATATTAATGCTATCATTTAAATGATTGTTTATTGTACAATAGCATTTATGCGTGTATTGGCTTTATTACTTCAGTGAAATGTTTCAGGAAATTGTATCAATATAGCCTATTAAACAATTTTTTATTATTCTTCACATTCAGGAAGGTAATGGGCGTCAAACCTAGTAGTGTGTGTTTGTGTATTGTGGTAAGGGCCTGTAATCCTTTAGGGCCACGGCCCTCCGATCAGACTATAGTTATGTCCACATCACTCGGGACCTCATTTCCTTAAATCCTCCAAATACTTTGTCTCCGAATAGTGGAATACTATCCCCTCACAGAAACAAAGTTGTCGCTCTTTCCTTACAACTATATTCTTTGAAAAATATTGGTAGTATGAGTACGTCTTAAAACATTATTACAGTTTATTATAAATAAAATTCAAAACGAACTTGGAACAAATTCTAAAATATTTAGAATCCACATTTTGACTACATAAGATAATTTACACCACTTTCTACGATTTCTCATAATTTATTTAGAAACCATTCCAAAAATCCATTGCGATTGTCTCTGATTCTTATATGATATAGGATTTTCTTTTATAACTATTTGTTTAATTATAAAGATATAGATATTTTTCAAAAATCAAAAATATTTGTTTGTGTGTAGCTAGTTCCATTAAAACTAGACATGCCATACAACTGTAGGGCAATATATGTAAAGGTTTGAAATGTTTTTAAATTTGTCATTATACCTACAAAGTAAGAAACAATATGGGGCAATATTTAAAGTAATTTTAGTACGCTCGGGTCTTATGTTGCAGTGGGTATGCTCCAATCAAAGGTAAACATTTCGTTAGTTTCAAATAGAAATATTTGTTGTTGATTTTAATTTATTTGCATATGTTCAGGTTTATATTGTTTTGCTTGTTTTTGTCACGTTTATGTTACCATTCAACTTCAAATACTATTGAAGAATTGAAGTTAAATACATTGAAGTAAAATATTGTTGCATGTATTGTAAATCTATGAATATTCAACTTTTTCTTTGTATTTATGTAGTATTCATTTGTTTAATTTTGTTCTAGTTTATTGTTAATATTTAATGTAATAAATATTTTTGTATTTTTATGCTTAGTTTGCATTTTTCATGGTTATTTCATAATTCAACTTTAAATAGTATTTTATTGATATTTCAAGAAAATATTGTTGATTTTATTGTAAATCATAATTGTATAAGTTTTTTTTTCTTCCTTATTTAAATTATTTTTTGTTCTCATCTTGTTTTAAGAAAATGCAAATAATTTTCCCCAGATTTTTTAAAGAAATGGATATATGACTATAGTTTTACTTATGGACATATTTATTTTATTCTTTCTGTGTTTGTGGATTATGAAATTCGACTCGGTTTCGTTCCCTCCTGCGAATTCTGATGTAAGACTTGAATCACCCTCCGACTCTGCAGTCTGTCGCCACGGTTCCATGAAGCTCTTCTCTATTAATTACGAACTGCTTGTTTCCTCAGATAAAGGCGGTGTTGTCGAACAAGCGTGCCATATGGGACACGATTTGTCAATTATCGGCGGTACCGCCCCACCTGAATATAACGGCCGGGCGGTTAACTTATCTCCTAGCTTGTGAGTGTGAGAGTGTAGCTGTGGTTGTAGCTGAGTCATTCCTTAGCTGAGAGACTATATCAGGTAAATCACTCAACCATTTCGTCATATTTATTGGCATAATGTAAATTATCACGCTTTAGGAGTTTTTCAAAGGGATTACTCAAATTATGACGGCATGTTTCAGTTAGAGATCTAAATTGCAAACCAAACACAATAGTTAATTGTGTACATTTATAGCTATTTTTACAAGGGTTGGAAGCCGTGACCTCTTAGTTATACAGCTGCAACCCTTTCCCAGTTGTTGGGAAGGTGGACTTGATCGTCACGTTTTAATGCTGCTTTCATCAATTTAAATACCTAGTAGAATCTTTAATAATAATTGATCAGGTGATTATAAATACGGGCGCCTAACTAAATAGTTTTATACATATCAAATCTGAGTTGAACAGAAGAAAGGCTAGCATATCCCTATCTTTGCCTAAAAGGTAAAGACTTTTCATTTAATTTCCCTAAAACATCGTTAAATAAGATCTCACATAAATTAATAAAAATACATACGCACGGTTTAAAAAACGTGTACCAAAGCAACAAGAACTATTTCAAGACATTTAAATAAGCAAACGTTGTTCAGTTATGTTTTAGTTTGTTTAATTTACAATAGCAAAAAATCAATCGAGGCCTGAGAGCGTGGATAAATATGTGAAGCGTTAAAGGGTGGCTCCTGGTATTCTTTGTTTTTTCGTTTTGCTTTATGTATGAAGGTCAACCTTGCGTTATGTTAATTTTAATGAACTTAGGGTAAAATTTATAAAGTCACAGAGACAAATTTCTGAAGGTTATGTTTTTCTAATCAAAATTTGCATTATACAATGTACAGTTTTGTGATTTAAACATTGATTTAGTATGTTACGAAAGTGAATCTTTTATAAAATAAAAACAAAAACAAAGCAACGAAACTAATTAGAACAAAACCAAAGCACGCTTGCTATAATATGTACTATTTCATTAATACACAGTTTGAAAACAGTCAAATATTGAATTTTGAAATATTTTTTGGAAGTAAACGTTTCCAATTACTTGCATTATCAACTAGCAGTTACACACGCAATTTTCAAAATCCAAGGTCTGCTTTCTTGGTGAAAGCTTTTATGACGTAATATGATGGAGCCCTTCAAGTTAAAAAATAAGTAGATAATTCAGTATATATTATTTCAGTATACATGTATGAGAGATTTAAAACGAAAATACAATTTTAATGGTGTTTTTTTAGGTATTGTTGCACATATAAATATATTTCTATAAATATCAAAAAGTAAATTTTGTCAAAAATTGTCAACTTCCTACCGTTTGGATTAATTTTCTAGCTACGGTATTTTAAGCGCCATATTTGAGTTTAATTTTGTCCCGATCAAGAAAATATATTCTAACAAAAACCAACTTCGATTAAAATGTGTCTTAGATTTTTCATGTGCTATAGTGATAGTTTGCTTTTTATTCAGACAAAGAAAATATATAACTTAAGTACGACTGAAAAGTTACTGCGGTCCAAAAGAGTCAGATACAAACGGTTGAATTCATTCACTTCAAGAAAATATGTGCTTACGTAAGCTTAAACAGACTACTTTAGTGAAGACGCATCTATTTCTGTCGCTTGTATTCTGCTTTTGATATAAGGGGAAGAGTGCGCCATCCCATTGCTTTTCCTTTAACTGCAGTACAATTTATAAGGGAGACAACCAGTTTCGATAACCTTATGTGTAAAACATTCACAACCTTCTTCATCAAGGTGGGTTTTTAAACACCGTTTAAATATTATTTTCAATGCATTAGATGGCTTATTCGTGATTGGTGCAATCTAAAACAAAAATTGATATTAACTTTGTCTTTGCACTCTGTATAACACAACCGATCAAAGCACTATACGATTTTTGGATATTTTCCAAAATTTAAATTCAAATCACTTTGGTGAACTTCAGCTGACAGTGTCAACAGCTGTTTATGGCCAGTCAACTTTGGATATGGTCTCGTAAACATTATGTTATTAAATACTCTGACACTTTTCCAATTTTTCTCACCTTTTAAATCCTTTCTAGTACTTCTATAAATATTTCAAAACCTAAATTATCCAAATCCATCCAGTCGTTCTCGAGTTTTAGTGATACTAACACTCTTCATTCCATTTTTATATAATACTAACTGTATGCGGCTTCGCACGCTTTTCGTAAGTTTTACCTGTGTATGACCACTTCTGGTTTAAGTGAATCATATTTCTAACGGCAATGTAGAGTTTGTCTTGTTGCCACGATCAAGAAAATTGGTGTATATGTATAGCCAATGTACATGTACATGTGCTTTATTATAAAGTGGTTTAACACTCAAGCTTTAAGTTCAACCATAAACTTATCTTAAAGACAAATATACATCATAACGTAGCGCCTTCAAATAGTGTTATGCTATTTAATATACATAACTGTCTCGTAATTGCAGTTTATAAGGTGCTTTGAAAACTTTTATCTTTTGCGGTGCCACCAGGTGGTGAGTTACATTAATAGGCGCATAGCATATAAACCTTTTCCATAGATACGTAAAATACGTGTACATAAAAATTTCCATAATGATCGGTCAAATAGTTCACAATTTTATAAAGGACATACAAACATATAATATATAAAAGATTTCGATCTAGATACCATCACGGATCCAAGGGAATACCTCAATGTTCATAAGAAGATTCTGGGTTGTAATGAATGTCCAAATCTTGTCTTATGTCACCCTGTAAGCTCTGAATGGTACAGTTATTAAAGAAAATAATGATTGGTGTCAAAACGTGGTCACAGCTATGTTGGCGCGCGTGTGGCTGTCGCGTGCAAACACGCGCACTCTACTTCAATCGGGCTCAAATCACAAGTTTTATCGTGTAGACAATGCGTCAAGGCGTACACGTCAGAAATGGACTTGCACGATAAACAGCGTCTACATTTTTACCACAACTCAGATTTCATTAGTATTTACTACGATCAATTTTAATGGCGTTTTATTTTTCACACAGTTCAAATTTTTAATCATAATTTATCCAAATACGGCTGAAAGATATATATGTTTTAAGTATTAAATAAATATCATTTTAGTTTCGATAAACACAATAATACACATGAAATTGAATTCACAGCGTTTTAGTGCTTTAATTAATTAAAGAGTTATTGCCTTTTGTTTGGGATTTACCTTACATAAAACATATTCCGATTAATAGGGGTATTTTTATACATGGTTGTACATACGCAAGATACCCATACACAATGCTCTTCAGGCCTGTACGGATTAATTATGTAGAAAGGGAAAAAAATACATCATTATTATCATCAAATGTACTGAGTCAAGTTCATCAAAATTTGAACTGGTTTTCTAAAGAAAAAACTATTCATCAACACAATACTAGAAATACCAATTTGTTAATATATCCTGTACACACCACAGCCATATTTGAAAAAAGTTTGTATTATATGGGTATTAAACTTTACAACAAACTGCCTAACAATTTCAAACAAATGCCACAAGTTGAATTCTTAGATAGAATAAAAAGTATGTTTGTCAAAAAGGCTTACTACAAGATTTCCGAATTTCTAAATGACAAAAACATAATAATTTAGTTATGAAGATTGTTTTCTCCTAAGAAACTTAATTTAATATAATACAAAATTCAATAATTGATCTCCATTTTGTTATTTGAATATTGTTATATTGTTACCAATTTTATTGTTTGATTTATTCATGGTTTTATTAATTTTATTGTTTTACTAATTTTATTGTTTTATTTGTTAATTGTTTTAGTAATGTATTGTTTTATTTGTTAATTATTTAACTAATTTTATTGTTTTATTTGTTAATTAGGTTAATGAATGATTGTTATTACATTATGGTGTGTACTACAATTTTAATGTTATCTGACTCAGGAATGCTTTACAAAATAAATGTTTGACATAGGTTTTAATACTGTTAATTAGTTTATAGTTAATTTATTCATAGCTGAAAATATTAATACTGTTATTTATAATAGAGCTTATTTATTTGTTAGCAAATCATTTTATCTAGAATCTTGTTAAATCTATTAGTACTAACGATGGGAGACCGAAAAAAGGGAAATTTCTGACTATGTCATCTGTCTTACCAGCATAGCTGGATCTTGTAAGATGTAATATGACAATAAACATTCATTCATTCATTCATCGTTATTTTTCATTTTTTAGCCAAGCACTTAGTTAAACGATCTATACTAAGAAACCCCATTAATTCTATAAGTGTCACACAACGTAGATTGCAGAATTCGACGTAACGGAAGTCTTACCAAACAATACAACAGCGTATGATAATTTCATATGCTTTTACTCAGTTTGTTACTGAAAGTTTTATTCTGAAATTTATTTGTTCCGCCATGGTTACCTATATCACAGTAATTAAAGTTTTAGAATTTTAATTTTTACATTTATTCTGACCTTATATATATACAAATTCAATACACATAACACATATATGGAGGTTAGTATAAACTTCAATGCGAGTTTTGAATTTAGATTCACTTAATCTTTTTCCCAGTGCAGCGTCTCAAATCTGACGGTAACAGACATAACTCATGGAATTTAGAGTCCACATCCATATGAAGAAATAAAAATAATATGCGACGGAAATCGTACGGACGTGGACTCCAGATTCGAGGATTCAAGTCTGTGACAGATTTGAAACACTGCGCTAAGCGGAAGATGAACTTAGCTAAACTCAATATCAACAAAATCAATAGGTCTTCTTGAGTAGAGAAGAGGAGTTTTCTTTCAAGGCCTTTCGCACGAAGAGTTCGATATAGACTGGTGGGCAATGGCAGGATTAAATTTCATGATGGCCATTTCGGGTAGTTGACAATTTATGGGATTCAACTATTCATTTTGCATCTGGGATTCAACTAAGCATCTGGATTAGACCACAGGATACCAGGTTGACCAACTTGATAGTACATAATGTACAACAGCTAACCTGTACTATAGATTTTCTTTTCTACAAAGTAAAAATAGCAGTTCAATTAATATAGTTTTCTAACTTTTAGAGCTTCGACATTGCATAGACAACATTTAGAAAAATGGAAAAGGAGTGAAACGACAAAAAGACCTTATTTTGTTTAGATCTTGTCTATTTGTATTATTGTTCTATAACTGAAAAATAGCCGAAAAATAGCATTTTATTCCAAAAATGCATTTTCTATGCGATGAATACAAAACTTAATTTCTTTCCTACTTAACTTATTGAATATTGTTTGCTTTGAAATGAGGTTTTGAGTCATTATTCTTTTTAAATCCCTCCATCAAGGGAGTAACTATTTATTTTTAACATTAGTTCTATAAGACAAATAATGGTTTAAGATTTTATTTTTATGAATTAAACGTTTAATAAGCAGAATAAGCATCAAACAATAATGGGTAGCATGCATAGCAAACCATACCAAGCATATGGTAGCAAAGCATACCAAAGCAATTTTTAACTATTTCAATCCAGTCATAATTTTCTCCTTTTGTTACTTCATAACGTTTAACGACTTGAATATTCTTACCTGTATAACACGGCAAAAGCAAGGGACTTCAGGGTTATATTGTATAAACATAAATGCAATCCAATATCGAATTCCTTATGGTGATGTAATCGATTTTTTGTTTGGAATTTGTTTTAAGACATTTAGGACAGTTCGAGTCAATAGAAACAACAATAAAGAGTTAATTATATTATTTTTTTCTTTAAAGAAAACAAACAGTCGTGGTTGGGAAGGTCAACAGGAGACTGAAAAAAGCTATTATGGAACAATATTTCTCACCAACGTCGCTCGCACAATACTGCTTCGTCACATCGTATACTCGAAAAGGCATCTCGTGGTCGGCACAGATATCTATGTACACTTGCAGGCGAAATCACAGAGGATACATAAACGGTTCACAGCAAGAGGAACTGGCATCGTAGGGTTAAGTGGTCACAGGGGAATCCACATCTGCCCAGGGCCTAACGGTCTCCATAAAATCTAATGGTGTTTTCAAGGGGGCGACTTGAGATGACCCCCGTACCTTCATCTTTAAAAGGCTGTGCACTAAACTGTGATTTAAAACGATTCACACAATGTTATTCAATATATTTAACTTTACATCCGGGCAAAAGAAACCAGAGAGGCACTCCGCACACCAGGTCTCATTTTAGACAACTGGGGCCGGGCAGCGCACAGGAGACACTATGCCGACTGATCAGGCCATGTCAAGTGATCTCAGGATTAAATTGTCTTGACCAATGGGGAGCAATCACCTGATTCTACGTCTTGGCCGATGGTGTAACTCAGCCCCAGCTTATCAAGAATCAGACAGGGAACACAAATACAAATCAAATTATTATAAACAATGAAATGAAATATTATACAAATTAAAAATAGTTGTAAATATTATACAAGACGTAAAAAATGATTTGTTAAAGGTGGCGAGCGGTTTTTGGATTTACAAACTTATACACACAAATGTTCAGTTTTACGTTTAGTACCAAGTCACTTACACCAGGCTTCGTTCTCATCGTAATGTGTCAATACATGTGCGTTAAAGCGTTTTATCTTTATCGGAGTGAGTTGTTGCGAAAAAGATTGTGTTTAATATTTGATGGCTGTGTATTTTAGACAAGGTTTTTTAAACTAACTACTCACCCAAACTATTCAATGTCCATACTTAGTTTACATTCCCAATAGAATTCTGAATAACAGTCGTAATAAACGTTCAGTCTCTTCAAACATTACTGTCTCAAACAAATAACATACACACACATTTGTAAGTAGACTTTATATACACAATCCGTCTATTGCAGTTCGGTTCTCATGGTAGCATTTACGTAACATGACTTCACCGAACTTGATCACAAAACCTAAAATCACCGCTAGCCCCGTAGTTGATATATACATCATCGGCTAGTTAAATAATAGTTGAAAGTCAAAAACCACAAAAAAAAACAAAATTTAAAAAATCTAAAGTTAATATAATGCTCATTTATACTGCATAATATTATATTATACAATAATGTTTGATACGTTGTCAATTAAAAAAATAGCTGAGAAAATGCACAGAAAGATTAGAGTGAAGATCTATTATTATTAAGGCGTTAAATATCCCGCCTTAAATGCTTTTTTTGCATCAATGGCATTTTTAATTGACAACGAGCTTTTAGCATAAAATTAAAGACCACTCATTTCGAAAACTGTCTTTGGCTTTGAAGATGGTGAAAATTGGTGAGTAACTGGAATTAATTAGTGCAAAATTTGTGTGTATGAGCATTACATTGTGGTTTAATATTAAACGCCTCGCTTTTAATACTAATACATATATATATATATATATATATATATATATATATATATATATATACTAAATACTAAAATTATTACGGCAGTACAAGATATTTGAATTTAATTGAATTATGGACATTTTGAAAGCTACACTGATAAATCAATCTGGTAAATTCAATCTTGAAGGCTACTAACTTGTAATTCATAGATTGTCCACTGAAAAAAAAGAGAAAGAGAGAGAGACAGGGGGGACAGATGCCCGTGACGATGGATCAGATAAATGAGGTTTTCAGTCCGTTTTCAGTCCGATTTGAAAATAATAAAGATGAATGAGTATTTAATTTATCTCTCTAACACCTTTTTTATAGGGTAAATGCTATTTTAATATTTTTTAATAAAATGTTGATATCTAAAGACTATGTTGGAGTTTTAATACATTCATATCTTGTTGACATAAATTAAACATTAAATTAGGAAAAATAAAGTGAAATCTTCATTTTTTAAATTATGATATATTGCACGTTATAAAATAATAAGAAAACCATAATTATAATGCAAATTTGATTTGCATAAACAATATTAATGAGGTTTAATAGTTAGAAGGATTTCAAAAATGTACTTACAATACTGGCATGTACACTATCACTCTCTGGTGTTTGATACCAATAAATGTATTATACAACTCAATTTTTAGGCTGAGCATTAGCGAATTCTATCACTCGAGGGGCTCAAAAATTTCATTTCTGCCAGTCTGTCTGTCTACATATATAAAAATCTCGAAAACGAAATGAACTATAAAATTTAAAGTTTTCAGCAAACTTAATTTCTATTGGCAACATTGAGGATCCTCTGTATAGTACATGTAACTCCGTAGCATTTTATTGAGCGTTAGTAAACACTTTTACATTCTTTTATTAAGTTTGTTTTTGACAATGGAAGGATTATGAAGGAAACAGGATTTTTTCGGACATTTGCCATTGTTCAGTAATACAATAAAATCATTAAAAGTACGTTTAGAAATCTGTAATCTCATCTCTTCTTCAGGTAAATGACTAAACTTATGCATAACTACAACCTATGATAAAGTAAACAAACATACCAGAGCGTTGTGACACGCAAAAATCAGGAACCACAACAGCCATGTTGTGTGTCATTCCCAGCACACTAGAGTTTGTGTAAACTACAGAATACAGGTCACAATAGGTATGCACTTACCGGCCAACCAAATAGACTGAGTTTTGTAGTTTAGTTTTAGTAATTAGTGTTTAGTTTTTATTAAGAGCATGTTTTAGAGTTAGTGTGCATGGAATTACACACAGTATGGTAGTTGTGATTCCTGACGTAATACGTGTCACAACGCTATAGTATGATTTGTATAGTTTAACCTAGATTTTAATTATGTTTTAGGTTAGTTATTTTCCTGATGAAGAGATCAGATTGAAAATCTCGAAACGTTACTGATTTTGTTGTATTACTGAACGATGGCAAATGCCCGGAAAATCCTGTTTCCTTGATTTTTACATTGTTCTTCTGGGTAGCCATGGTTGCGAAGAGAAAATCGCAGGGTAAATAAATTGCTAATTAGATTGAGTACAATCATAAATATTTCAACATTTTACGCAGTAATACATGTAGATTTTACGTGGGTGTGGCGTACTCCTTGTAAATATAATTGTTTCCCAACCTTTTAAGTTATCTGTTATAATGAGCTTTACTATAAAAAAAACTATAGTGAAACTTTTGGGCTAAATTTAAAAACGAATGTTTCTTTAGCAGGAATACTTTATACCAGGTCTTTTATATAAATTAAAGAAATATTACAGAGAATAAACAAAGTAAATAAAATAAATGTATGATCTTTTCCGTTGGACCCTCTAATTTTTTGAGACAGTCATATAATGTTCCGTGAATTCATGAGTTTTAATCTATATAGTTCATAATCTCTATTCAGTAAGAATAATGATATAGTTATAATTTACTATAATCGTCTAAGGGCTGAGTGAGAAATGTGGTTCACAGTACTAGGACTTGTTGTTACTTTTAGTTATTCGCAGATGTTTTCAGTTGGTGCTGATTAATCTACTTTGACAAATCAGTTTACTTTGACGAGGGCTTAACCAGTCTGCTAATCCTGAACCAAATGTTTCACTTAGTAAATAAATTGCTTTACGTATTTCAAAACTCAAAGTTCTAAAACACTATTTTGTTGGGTTAGAATAATATTTGTAAACACTAAATGTATATTTAAATCCTGATATAGCTACAGAAATTAGTTTTTGTTTTATTAAAAGAAAAACATGTTTAATTTTCACAAACCCCTCTCACAGTCATTAATCATGTAATGATAATTACTAAAAAAATTAGATAATTAATAGGTACGTAGTTAAGTTCTGCGCCATTTCACCTTTCACTTAGTGTAACATTTGAAGTTTAAACCTATGACAGACTTGACTCCTGAAGTCTGGATAGGTTTAAATCCTATCCAGACTTCAGGATAGGATAGTCTGGATCATCTGGATTAAATTTGATTGTAGTCTAGGTGTATCTGATGTTGAAACGATGTAAAGAGTTCGTTTTGAGCTCTTTCATCACCGACTGTTTTCGGATCTCTTCAAATGGATGTTGATTCCACATTCCAGGAGTCAAGTCTGTCACAGCTTTTTAAACTTCAGACGCTGCACTAAGTAGAATGTGAACTGGAGCTGAACTTAATATTCTTAACGATTTAACCCTTCCCGTTATTACTCATAATTAATGCATGATATGTGATTACTTAATTCTTTTATTAATTCATGGAATCATTATACGGTTACGTTACTTAGTTTTCACCTGATTAGTTAAATGTAAGATTTTATCACGTATAATTCTAAAACGTAATATAATTAATTTTACTACAATTTTAGGTCTGGTTTCATTCAGTTAATGATTGGTTAGCTCAAAGGTTCCCTAATTTGTGTTTAATTGTACTGTACAAACAACGGTGTTGTAATGAGTTAGGTTTTAAGTTTGTATTAAACTCCTCCAATCCCTACTTTGAATACGTATTTAGATTCGAAACGATTTTTAAATTTATATTTGTAACTGTTCAATAAGATATTCAAAAATGGATCCGTAAATATGTAACGTTCTATGAAGAGTCAAAAATTTAGTAGTGTTGACACACAATATGGTTGTTGACTTTCTTGGATTCTTGACTTATGCGTGTCACAACGCTTTGGTATGATTTGTTTATTTTTATCTAGATTTTAATTATGTTTTAGATTAGTTATTTACCAGAAGTAGAGATCAGATTGCAGCTCTCGAAACGTAGTGTTACTGATGTTTTTATCACTAAAAGACGGTAAATGTATGGAAAAATTCTGTATCCTTCAAAATCCTCTCATGGTATAAAACAAACTTCAAAGTTATAAATATACTCTATTGAATTAATTTTGCGAAACTCATCTATAAACTCTTAAAACGCTCCTGCCATTATAGACAAAATAACATTCTTACAATTTAATAAAGTACAAATTCATTTCTTATACGGTAGAAATTTCTACTTTCAGTTCAGATTTCTTATATCTTAAAATCCTAAAAGTTCTGTATCAGGAATATATTAAATATTTAAATAAATTTAAATATTAAGCCACTGATTCTGTAATTATATTGGTTTCCAGCATCTCGTTTAACAGGCTTGAACAAAAATGAACTAAGTCCAATTTGTGGTGGATGGTTTAGGGTGGCTGCTATTACTCAAATTCACTTTAATAACACTTTATATCAATAGCAATAAAATAGTCTTTGCTTGAAGTTTGCTTTTGGCCATGGAACGATTGTGAAGGAAACAGGATTTTTTTCCGGACATTTGCCATCGTTCAGTGATACGAAAACTCAGTAATAGGCCTACTACTTTTCGAGATCTGCAATCTGATCTTTTTCTTCAATCTGACCTGAAGAAGAGATCAAATTGCAGATCTCGAAATGTAGTGTTACTGATTTTCTATGTATCACTAAACGATAATAACAAATAAAATATTAATAAACCACTACGGGGTATTCATTTATAAAATGCGAAGTTATATTCCGTACGGGCTAAATGTAATATAGGTGACAATAAAATTTGAAATAAAGTTTTCTCAAACTTTTCTGTGGAATAATTGATGTAGAAGTGAAGAATGATGTTGTAATTAGACTCATAATCATTTTAGTATATGATTATATTAGTTTTTACTAATTACTTTTCTCACCAAAACCTGGAGAATCTAGTTTACGGACTGTTTCCAAAATAAATAACTGCAAATTAATTCCCTAATGTTCCTTTTTTTTGTTTTCTAAATTGTCGAAATATAAAAAAAAATGGGAAAAGGCGCGACAAGACAATTTTTTCAGTTCAATCGGTATAATATTTCTAAAAACTTTTCTTAGAACTTTATCGACAAGGTGAGTGAACACTCTAATTAGGTCACTTGATAACAGAAAGCCAAAAGCATTATTGGACATTATTAATTTAGAGTAAACGCCAGGGGGAAACATTTCAACTTCTTAAAGTCCCTAATTGGTCTTTAATTGTTAAACGACAAGGTTTAACAATTATTGAGATCAGTGGTTGCAGCAAACATTTTTACAATGAATAACATTTTTCAACTTTATTGCTTTCATTAATTTTCTTTCGCTATATTTAACAATTCTTTGGGTTTCAATAGATGACAAATTTAAGTTGGCATTAATTTAGAAGTTTGAATTTGATTCTAACTATCTGAAAAAATATTTTTAGTTAATCAAACTGTCAGTTACTATACACAATAATTTATAAGGGCGACATCCTTAATATAATTACTGTTAATTTAAGTGATTTTCCATCGTTTCTTTAAAAAATGTTGACTAAACAATTCTTTACCGCAACTGCAATACATGAGATATCAATACATAATCTAGATTATTTAATCTTTTAAGAATTTGAAATATTTTAGTGATTACAAATTATTTCCGTAGGAGCCTTTTTCTTTTAAATTTACCAATACAACTTTTGCTCTAATTTTTCAAAATATACTCATGCACATTTATATTTTTAGTGATGTATCAGCTTAATGCTGTGTATTTTATGTTTTAAACATATTACAAAAGTGGCTTTTGATTTTAAAATAAACTTTTAATTTAGTAGAATGTTTCCTAATAATGAATACGTAGATCTTGTTTTAATTTTGAATGCAGTAAATGTAAATTAATGCTTTAGCAAACGGCAAAATTTTAAAGATATATAAATGTAATGAAGAATGTAATAATTTAATAGGTACATTACAATTGTACGTACCTGTACATTCAGTTACAAATAATTGAATGAATTTAACTGATATAACAATGTTCCATCAGTTTTTATGGAACCTTATTTTTTTCTTTGAAACTACAATCACCGAAATCAACAGTTGTCTTTTTTGTTCAAAGTTCAGTGTATTTGTCAATAACGTGTGAACAGACTAACTAAAACAGCGTATTTCCAAGGAAAATTCGATTCGAAAAGTTCACGTTATCAATCAATTTTACTGATTATAACCTATCATATATCTTACTTTTCTTACTCGAAATACACAATAATAATACATCACGTTAAGTTTACATTAATAAAATAACAATTTAAGTACCCAATTCAATCAACGCAAATTACTTTTGGGTTGTACAAGATGTAACATAACAATAACTTAGATCATTAGAACAAGTTTACAACTCAGTTATTTCACTCTCATGCGAGCAGAATTATTACGCAACAATTACTGCATTGTTTCCTTATTACTGAAGACATTACTTGGAGGTTTCACAGCACACGCCATGTGCTCATTAGGCAATCCTCTTCATTAACACTCACTGGGTCAAAAGAAAACACAAATCCACGTAATATATTGTTTTTTATAGACATAAAAAAGCATATAACACTAGGAAAATATCCATAATAATAATAGAAAACAATAATAAACCTTTTGTAGATTTAATTTGTACAATATACATTTCGGATTCAAAGAATCTATCATCAGCTACTTGAAAGTTAGGGTTGATGAAGTAAATAAATAATTGAAACCAAGTTTTCATATTTTTAACTACCTTGGTGGCTATAAACTTTTGTATTTAACTTTATATGTGATCAGTTTATATAGTTTAAAAGTCTATTAAATTTTCTTTACTAGAAAATCTTTGTCATTTAATAATACACTAGGATTAATTTTGGCACTTTTGTAAATTTAAAAATGTTATAAATTTCACAATAGGTTGAATTATGTAAAGAATAAGTTAATAATTTACCACAATTGTATTAAACTACTATAAACGTTCTGTATACAATGTGAAGTTGAGTGTTGAGAGGTCTTAATAGCCCTAACTCCGCCTCTAAAGGCCTAAAGGCATTTTTCATTTCATAGGTGACGTTTTTTGCATGTGTACAAAATTTCAAAGATTGTTTTCGATGTTTGTGTATGTATGGCCGGTGTAATTTAAATGGTCATCATATTTTGAATTTGATGATATCTTCAATGCTTTTATATGTTGTTAAATCTATCTTTGCAATGATTGTCAAAAACCATTATATTGGACAAACCGGCCGATCCTTTCCAAATTAGATTTAATGAACATATAAAAGCGTCGTTGATATAGGGATATTCAAACACCAAATACTCCACACGTTCACGCATAGGCAGATGTATATTTCACTCATTCACGCCAAATCTCACTGTCCTTGGAGCCAGCTTTTAAATTTGGTACTTTCAGATATATATATATATATCCCAACGACTCATCATAAACTTTTTAGCGAATAAAATGACGCCAATAGGCATTTGAGACGAGTTTAGAATTTGTTTTGATTATTTGCATTTTTCACACACTTTCTGGGAGCTTGTTGATTAAACTACTGAGATACCGTCAATCTATGCCTATGGAGTCTAAAGTTTCCCCTGCCTCTAGTTCCATACTGATGAAATTCCCTGTCTCGAATTAAAGTGCACTTCTATTGTCAGTAAAGGACCACATCAAATATATATATATATATATATATAGAGGGCAATGTCAACAAACCAAACTCCCTCAAAGAATCCCTACACAACTCTCTGTAATTCAACTTTGCAATAATTCCAATCGCCTTTTTTTAAGCTTGGAAACGCATTCCATCTTGTGTTTAGCACAGTCCCCCATATCCATACGCAAAATACGGGCATATGAGACCAAAATGCGCCGTCTTTAAGACTTCGGGGAATATTATTTTGCTACACTTCGGAAGTAACTCTGGCACATGTTGTCAACGTAATCGTCCCAGGTCAGACCTCGATCAATGTACATCCCCAAGAATTTAGTGGATCCATTTCGCTCTAAAAGAACATCATCCACAAATACAGCAGCAATATAGATTCAAAAAGGTTAGAGAGAAGTGCTTGATAAAAAAATCGTTCTAGTTGAATCAAGCGTCGGAGGAGCCATCGTCTTGAACAAATGTTCATATCGCATTCACTATAACACTTATAACTTTTGAGAGAGAGTTTTTAATTATTACAGGAAAAATTGTATTACATAAAATGCTTAATTTGTAAAAGTATATATATTATGTGATTTGACTGATATTCCAATTAAATATTTACAAACAGTTTTAAAATTTCCTAATTCCTAATTCCTATCGTCATAAATCTTCTGAATTTTTAACGCCTGGAAGTCTTCAAAAACCAAAATGCGAGTTGTTTAGTTAATATGATGTAATCTTTCGGGTGGGTCCGACAGGACCCAATCTGTCAGGTCAAAAAATCTGTTTTAGTCCGGTAACCCCTAAAATGAAGTCCGATAGCACCAATAACACACATTCCCATAACCCGAATGAATAATTATGCCGAGCAGCCATCGGCTCCCCATGACTCCCCACCCTTACGGTTCGTATTTGGGAAAGAATGGGCTGTCTTCGATGTTGACGGACTGAAGCTGATTCGGGCCTAGCGGACTGGTATGAATTCGGCTTTCGTGGAAAGTTGAAGATTCTACTTTAAACTTTCCTATAATACCGCTAAATTCTATTATTTTTCCATTAACATTGAAAGGCTTCTGCATCTGTCCGTGACCTCCAAATTTATTCAGCTCTTTTTGAATCTTTAGTTTTATAATTTAAAGGACATTTAAGTCCGCCAGGACCAAATATTGAGACAATCCGCCAACTCCAAATCCTCTTAGATTCCGAAAAGTAGAATCGCCTCGTATTTTTAATGCCTTAGTCCGATAGCACTTAATAATGGAGAATTTTCAATCCTCTCTGAACCTCAAATCATTCGGAGCTGTACGAACGTGTGATTTTCGGTGTTATCGGACAATTTTACTATTCGACCCTGGCCCTGGTGGATTCGGTGCTAACGGACTCCACCTGATCTTTCCAGCCAGGGCCTTCTTCCAGTATAGTTTCGCTTTAAGCCTATCTTTACATTCATTAGAAGAAGAGTCACAACTCAGTTCTCAGGCCAGGCATACGTCTTATAGGGCGTTTGGTAAAAGAGCGTCTCGTTCACTTTTTTAGTTGCTGTATTCTTTTTATACCTTAAGAGTTACACTACATGTACATTCACTGGAGCCAAAATTTAATTTTCACCGCCACATGGCTTTTTTATAAAGCTACACAGTGAAATTGAAGTTAACATTTTTAAAATGGAAATTGATCTTTAATATTAAGATAAAATATACAGTCGTCTTGAACAATCTTTGTAAATTGAGTAAAAATATGTATGATCTAGACCTGTTATCGGTAGTAAATTGTAGGTTGTCTTAGTTGTCAAATTATTTCACATCATTTGTTCTAGAAATTATTAGATTAACAATTTTAAACAATTTTCAAAAAATGAATTTTTGGATAATACCCACAATTTTAAATGAGCGCACAGTCAAATTTGTTCTCTGTTGAAATCCAAAAAACTATAAAGTGGTGGGGAAAACGTCAGTGAGCAAAAGGTTGAAAATTAATTTTAATTATTTATGAAGTTGAAAGTAATTAGTTAGGGAAGTGTTTGTAATACCCAGTGAGCGCAGTTATTGGCAAGCCTTGTCGTGAAACAATCAAAGCTCAATTAGGGACTGCTAGCGTTATTAATACTAATTGTTAATGATCTTTTCTTATTGGGATACATGATAAAAATGCACGCCCGCGCTCACCGATAATCCTCTGGAGAGGGATTAGTGCAAATTGAAATCTTTCATAAATCATTCATCTGAAAGATTTGTCTTATAAAGTTCACTATAAGCGATTTTCCATCACATACACTATTAAAAAGCTATTGTGTTTCATAAAAATTAATTAACAGTTATTTGGCTAGAAAATTCTCAAGTCAGATTGTAAAAAATGCTCAGGAGTAATTTAATGACTTAAGAACAGCACACTTGTTCTCCCATGCATCCCTTACTTAGGTTTTGGATTGGGAAAAATACGAAAACCTAACAATTTCTACTTTTTTATTGTTATTATATTACGCCGTGTGCGTGTGTGTGTGTGTGTGTGTGTGTGTGTGTGTGTGTGTGTGTGTGTGTGTGTGTGTGTGTGTGTGTGTGTGTGTGTGTGTGTGTGTATAAAGAATTTAAATTTCCATTTTTAAAGGAAACCAAAACAATTTTCTTTTAAAATATTTCGTTTAAAACGAGCCTATTAAACGTGGTGATGTTTACCAAGAAAATAAATCTTTACTGATTAAATTTTTGAACATATATCTGAATAGCAATCTGTTTAGAAATTTCAGAAGTATAAAAAATAAATCCGAACAGGAACTAATTTGACTACGACTTATTTAATAGAATGGGTATTTTGAGAGCCTTTGAGAGCTAAATTATTACGCAAATTGTGTAAGTATTCATTTCATAAGTTTTAATTTTAATATTTTATTGTTAGAGCTTCATTAATTTAATTGAAACGTGCTGATTGAGTTTATTAATTAATTTAGTTATTTTAAATAATTTTGTCTTTAATAAATGTATTAATTGTTTTAATTCAAAATAAATATTTTATGTTTAATCAAGAATATTGAAAAGTTTAATAATTACTTTATTAAGGACACAACACGTCAGTTCTTTCATAAAATCTGGCATTGTGCAATAACTCTTGATGTAAAGATCCTACAGACTTGAAATTTAGGTTCTTTTTGGTTCAAAGAAGATTTATTGAGGATCATTGCATGAACCCAATAAGGATTTCCCCCTTACACCGGAAGTAGATAGGATTTCCCCTAGACCGTAATAGAGTTCTCAGTCCTATGTATGCATGTATATTTTGTTCGTTGAGACAAGGCAAATCCAATTATGGCACTGGAGCTACCTTAGGCCGAAAGTACTCGCAGATTACAACAGCCCAAAATATACGATTTTTGACCAAAGTAGATTTCATAGAGCTACATACGAATATATTTTTCATCGGGTAAGTTATTTATATAGACAATATGGTAAACTATGGCACTTGAAATATTTAAGACAGAAAGAAAATTGCAAGAACCGGAAGTAGGTTTCTAAGACCAACGAGTACATCATAAGTAATATTACATATGTAAAGTCGGTTTGTTTCTTTTGCATTCACGCGTAGACTATTAAACCGATTGTACTGAAATTTTATATGGACAATCTTAAGCCTCCTGGTATAACATATAGGCCTATTCTTATTTCGAAAATCTCCACGGACCACGCCCCACTGGTCTTTAAAGTTGTTATTGATTTTGGGCTCAAAAGGTCAAACGGCAGTACGTTTGTATATGCAATAACTCTTCGTTCATGACTCAGCATTCCGTTATATCTGCCACTGTGTATTTAAATGCGATAACATTATTTGCGCAACTTGAACTCTAAAATTTTAGTCAATTACCTAAAACTTATCAGTGAATAATCATTACATAGTCAGTATGATTTATTTCCTATCAGATTACTTCACCTAACCGCTTAAGAAACTTTAAAGAGTATAAAATTCACGATAAACAGGAGAATGAAAATAAAACACAGTATTAATTAGATAAAACAACGGAATAAACGTACACAATCAGATATACAATGTTATACAACAGCCATTGAATGTTTGTTTATATGGAGAGATGAGTAATGTAATTTTATCCTCAATGTAAACCCGTTACGGGCTTATCACATTTTCCACAGGGATATTATTGCGAGGCATTAAACTGAGTTAAAAGTCGACCCAACATGTAACTCGCCACACGTTACCCTCACATGTGTATCTTTCGTGAGATACATTCCATCAGGAGCTACAGATAATTGATCTTTCACGGTTTGTATCTATAGACAGGGACCGTTACATATTACTAGACCAATACAATTACTTCTGGATAGCCTCTGATGATTGTTCGTTAGAGAAGAAATATTCTTGCCCACATCGCAGTTCGAATCCAGTTCTCTGGGATGATATTATGAGACGTTAATATGGTACAATCATTTGTTTTTTGTTTTAATTCTAGAGCGACAATCTTTTAAGGTTACATCATTAAAGGCAGTTAATGAACTATTTTCATAACTTTACGGGTAATTGTTGACGTAACTTACAGTGGCTATTTCGTTCAGTTTTATAATGCATTTAGGTTTTGCGAACTTTTTTGGAATTGTCTTGTTTAAGAATAATTTATTTTTTGTAATATATTTAAAAAGTGTATATTTATTTAGATTATCATAGATTCCAACAGTTTACAAATTACTGTTTAAATCCAATAACTAATGCTTTCAAATTACGGAAATAAACGTGCCTTCCTGTATATCTAAATAACACCCCAATAAAACACTAAGTGCAAGAGATTGTCATGATATGTTCTCCTCAAACTGCTCTTCCAGCTATTAAAAAAAACCCAAAAATTCCTTTCGCTGAGAAAACTTTTGCAATGACTTTAATCGTCCCCTTTTAGAATAATTAAATGGAATAATTCAAACTGAGAAACAGCTGAAAAAGATACATGTTCACACATGTATATAATATTGACAATTTTAACGTAATGAATATGGATTTGAAATTCCTGCAGGCCAATTAAGAGCAGTCACATTGCTCGGTTGATTTAGTTAAAAATACCACTTAAAATATGTAAATATTAAGTAAATAATGCAAAGAATATTAGTTAATTAATCGGTTAAAAATAAGTAAACAGCTTTCACTTTTATTTCTCCCATACTAATATGTACTTCTTAAAATATAAAGACCATCCTAAAAATTTGTGGAGATATTAAAAACAAATAATACAAACAAGAACTATCTTTTCAATTCGCAGTGCGATTTTTCGGACATGTCGAATAATATGATATGTTATGGTTTATTAAGACATGTTTGAAATCTATATCATTAAGGTTTATTGTAAATTATTAATTATTTCTAAATATTTTTAGCTTGTTGAAAATGTTCTTACATAAACCTCTAAAATAAAACATAAATGTTTCAAGTTTAACATTGATCGATTGAGGTAAAATTCAAGATGGCTGCCGGTAAAGCCGGCTCACATTAATGTTTTACTCTAGCAGATTTATTCTATGTGTGAATTAACGTGTTGATATGACGAAGAAAAGGGGTCCTAACCGAATAATTGAGCTTGTTTTGGCTTGAAGTACAACTTATCCGATACAGTATCAAGACCCAATGCGTTTCGACCGTTTCTGAAGCAATTTTTACTACTGAGCATATTTTAATCTGGGTCTTAAGGTTTTATCACTCGTAAATCAGCAAATTTGTTTTCATTTAAGATTTTAAAATTAAAATACGTGAAATGTGAATGAATATTGTATTGATTTTTTTCTCTGAAGGTAGAGCTCTGCATTTTAGGCCTCCCTCGAATGTGGAACTAATTTGAATTGAATTAACATCAAATATAACTTATATGAAAGGTATAATTAAATCTGCTTAGCGGGCCGAGACCCGCGTGACGGTGTTATTTAGTGCTTTTAAGAGTGGTTGGTTGTGGTGGGGGGAGGGGGTTGTAAAGAGCTGCCGTTACAACACGCAAATGATACAAGGTCGCCAATATTTTATACACAGGGAGATTGCTGAGTTGACGTTTAGAGACTCCACAGGTACTTAACTTCCCTTTTCAATTTGTAAATGTGATTATTATAGATTATTTCCGGTTGAATTAGTTTCATTATAGTCGAGCTAACAAAAATATAAAAACCTAATTATTTGAAAATACCTGCTGAAACTAATGAATAAAGAAAATAATAATTAAAAATTAAAATCATTGAGGATTATACGAAAGACCAAATATTAAATCTTAAATTTAATTATCTTCTTCAAATAATCAATTTGTAAAAGCACTCAATTCTCGAGTTAATATATATACACTTTTACAGTCCACAAATTATGATAATTTTTATAATTAGTATTGAAATTTAAATATACAAAAGTTTTACTATTATTTAATTTTAAAAATTTACTTTATTTTTCAATCTAATTTTGCATTATATTTTTTTTTGTCAGAGGGATTGACATTGATGTGTTTTCATGTCCCAAATATCACAAATAAGTTGTTAAATAAAATTTGCAAGTGAACGTATAATAATTTAATTGAATTCAATGTAAAATAAGTTAATATTTTGCGTAGATTTATAAGTATATAAATTCGACTTATCTACCAAAAGTTATATCCATATTAATGGATTAAAAGAACGGGAAAATTAATATTGTAATTTCTCCGTTTTCACGCAACAAGTTAATTCTGTAAAAATAAAACAAGATATTTTGTAGTTACCCACTTTATTTGTACGTATGGACTGACATAAGTTAGTCAAAAAACCACTTTTATGACTTGAGTTGATAAAAAACAAAAACCGATTAAACTTGAAACCAAATTCGTTCATTTAAGCCATAACAAACTGTCCGCTGTATTATAGTCTCTCTATACTCACCTATACATATTCCCAGTAGAAACAAAGTAAAAATTTATTCTTTAAATCATTTAAAAAGATAGTTTTTGAATGAGAACAATACAGACTGTAATATTAATTTCCTGAAATGCGATTAAAAAGTCGTAAAAATATATTCCTTAATACTTATTACTTTCTTCTGTTTACTAAATAGTCAATATTATTGACTAAGATAGAAAATCTCTAAGTGAACACAAGATTTTCGTGAATGAAAATATAAAACCACCCACCATATTTTAACACTCCAAAATGGAACTTTAGGAAAGCAGAATTCGCTTCCTAATCCTGAATAAACTGTAGTGTAAATTCCTTGAGACAACACTTCTGACGGTTGTTTCTTCTTTGTCAGTCTCAAACGAGCGGAAATATCTCAACACAGAAACAATTGTAGTTTATTTGTATCTGATGAAACGGTTTGAGAGCAGAGAGAGAGATAGAGAGAGGCGGGTGTTACAAATTGTATTGACCGTTGCGACAGCTGGATATGGTTGTGGTCAGGTACTATAAATTTGCTATAAGCGATATTCCTCGAGGAACCAACCCCGTTACAGATTTATCGTTTAAGGGCATAAGCATCCTCATACTATAACCAAGTAAGGAGAAGCCAAAATATACTTTTCAGTCAAGTTTTAAAAGGAATACATTCCATATCCTTTATTTTCCATTGTTTTTATGTACAGTAATTTCTATAAATTTATAGCCCTGTTCGTAATTCTTAACTGATATTAATTGAATTTGACAGAAACGTTCGACACATGTTCCAAAGTCTTCAGTAAAGAGAATAATTAAGAGAAGCAACGTTACATTTTACTAACCTAGTCACCTAGTCCATAATCTTCTTGAAATGATCCGGACAGGAGAGTGGAATTTTGTTCGCGTATCATTGATTTTCATGAGCTAGATCCTAATTGGCATATTAAAATTGTTCTTTCAGACGAGTACACTTTCTACCGCAATGGTATTGTGAATAGGCCTAATTGTGATTATTACAACACCGTTAATCCAGACATTCTTGAACAGACTCTACTCAAATAAAAAGGAATTACTGTTTGACCAGCTGTCAGTTGTAATGGGGTGCTATCTTACGATATTTCAGACAGTACAATGACTGGTAATAATTATAAACAAGTTTTAAATGAATAATTCTTGCCTTCTTATTCATCTTCAATCTTCCAATAAGATAGTGCTCCTCCTCATTTCGCAAATCCTGTCAAGTGATTACTAAATGACAACCTTCATGGCCGTTGGATTGATCGTGGAAGTGATGTTTTTTGATTGGCTACCCCGATCCGCACATTTAACTGTGTGTGATTTCTTTCTATGGGATTATTTAAAGGAACAAGTTTATACTCGTAGCTTCAATAATGATGAGGAATTAAAACAATCAATGGAAGAGGAACCTCTGTGGATACCGCAGAATTTGTTTGTAAGAGCTTACGATTCATGTTGCTGTGGATAGATTACAGTTCGAATAATTGTGGACAGTAATTATATAGGTTTTTTAATAGGCTATGTTCTAATTTTCTGATTTAAATGTTTTATTTCTCTAGAATATTACAATAAATAATTTTACTAATTCAATAATTTATAATTCAAGTAACATAAAATCTAACTTTTAAACCTCTTCATGGGACATCCGGTACATTTGGTCCTTTTTCTGAGTTTTGAAATGGAAGAACCCCAAAAGTAATTGACGCCAGAAGATAACTTGCTTTTTAAAGTCGGAGTTGGTATAAAAAAACATCTTTTTGAACAACATACATAATCATTTAAATCGTATTGAAATATTAATATCACACTTTAAAGCTGTGAAACGTTAGAAATTAAACTACAAACGTAATCGGTACAAGTACCTTTCAAGATTAGAAAGCTTCTTCAATAAAATCTAAAGAATTTACTTCCAAAATTGACAACGGATTTGAGCTAGAGACCCAATTATCCTCAGTTTAAGGAGATTTGATCTGAGAAGCGAAAGGTGTAAATCTTTGCTTTAGGGAAACACATTGAGTAAGTGAAGAGCATAGTAAGCTATAGTTCACCAGAACGTTTAAAACCTTGACGCTGTTATTTACAGATTGTTTACAAAAACATAAACTATATTTCACCGTTATGAGTTTTGCATGTTATTTATATGCCTGATCAATTTTCAATCGGCACATTCGCTAATGCCAATCTCTCTGTCTCTCTCTACAATGATCCCAATAATTGTCCCTTTGAGTGCATCGGGTCCATCAACATGAGCTAATGCTGACCGGCTGCTCAATCACTTTAGGCTGTCTGTCGAGAGCTTCTGATCTGTTTTTGGACAAATTAGAGCGATTGCAGCAGTCAACGTATGATGAAATCATAATAACATTATTTCTTTAAAAGATGGACTTTCTCTCTGGTTATAACTGGAGTTATAGCGTTAAATGTTACAAAAAAAACTACGTTTCGAGTATTGAAATCTGCCTTCTTCTTCAGGTAAAAAAAGCCCTAATGCATTAAAATAATAAAAAATGTGAAAATCGACTGCCATTAACAGTTAAAATTATTAAGTGATACCTGACAAACTGCATTAAGTCCTGACTGCATAAAAGCACAAACCTATAATACGCGTATTCTTGGTTCCTATACAGTGACATCTTTTGGGTTCTTTCTCTGCATCCTGGACATTATGCAGTTCTTCAGTAATCACTTAATTATTTTAACTTTGAGTGGCACTCAATTATCACAATTTTTAGTATTTTAATGCATTGGGTCTTTTTCGCCTGAAAAAGAGGGTAGATTTTAATCCTCGAAACGTAGTGTCCTACTGTTTTGTAACATATAACGATGGCAGATGCCCCAGATCTTATTATAATTTCAAACCTTCCATCGTAAGTAGCAAAATTTAAACAAAGAATGGAGTTAAATATTCTTTTATAGTAACAGTGCAAATAATGGCAAAAAAGAATGTAACAAATGATTTTTATATCATTTTTTGGAAATAAGCTTTCAATTCCGGAATTTATCGGTATACACGCACACAAACTGAAGTACAGAAAAGAAAAATACAGACATCATCCGTTCACAACACTAGCCTCTGTAAATATTAATCGAAAAAGGGAAATTGGATTTGTTTTTACATGTTCCTATGTCCACAAAACAAAATCCAAACTGTTCAAGCTAAAATACTTTAAAGTTTGTACCTCTTTGCCAATTCTGTGGGTGCAGTTTCATGATTATGTTACTATACATTGATAAAACTGTTCATTGATAAACAAGTGGGAATGCTTAAGACGTAAATATTTACGCGTATAATTGTTTTATTTCATCTTATTTAAAATAGTACAGCTAGTTTATAATGTTTGTTTTATACCAGGTTTTGATCGCAGAATAAATAACAATTAGACATATGATAAAGTCTAACTGATCAGGCGCATAGAAGTTAATAGCTGATACTTTAAAACTGCTGCTTGGAGAAAAATAAGGAACACAGTGGATGAGATGGAATTACAAAAGAATAATTGAGATAAATATGTAAGAAAGGTATACCTCAAGATTAAGTAAGTAGCGTCTTAAGATAAAGATTAATTAATATTGGGTAAACATGAAGTCTCCTATGCTACTAGTGTACCTATCTTGTAAACAGTTAATGTTCCTTCAACAAGTATAATAAAACTTCTAGCACCACAGAGATCGGTATTTACTCTAACCATAAACTGTGTCATAAACTCAATAACTTTGGCTTAGCATATCTCCTTAAAGACAAGATAATAATCTAACTTCATATTTTGTTTAGAATATTTTGTATTTTATAATTTGTTACACTGTTTATAGAAGCGGTTTTCATATTCAAATTAACAAATTTTGTTATAAAACTGTCACTAATATTAGGAGTGTTATTGTTGTTCTTATTTACTAATAGAATCTTTGTTACAGGTTCGTTTTGTTTCTGTAAATCTCCAATGGTGTACAATACTGTACTTTGTAAGTATTTAACTACTTGTATTGTTACCTTATTGAATCATTTATTGCTTGTTATTTTTGTTACCTGTTTTATAGGTTTCTTTTTTGCACATTGAAAGATTTACCGAGAACTATTACATTTATTCTCGCACTGCAACAGTAATAATTTGAAGCATTATCTATAACATTTTTGAGATTACTTATATAGATATTTTGAGGAGCTAATTTTGTAATACTTTTTAAAATGCAGCGTTATGCTTTTTTCTGTGTAAAATATTGCGTATAATTCGACCTTAATACACCACAAACCGCAATTGGTCGACTTTTTTTAACCAAAGTCTTAAAGAATCACAGGACCGGTTGTAAAGTAATCACTGTTGGATTTGAGTATTGGTTATATATCAAATGCTTTTAAATTCAAATTATTGTCAGTTTATAAAGTTGAACCTTTATTAACTTTCTACTTTTATAACAAATCTTGAAGAAATTATCATTTAGAGTATATGTTTTGTGAATTTAAAAAAGGTTTTACGACTTATGCCAGGGTCATGATTAGTTATTTGGGCTTATCATTTATCAATCGAATCCTCCTATCTGGACCTATCAGACACACTATATACATATTAAAGATTACTCAAACATTTGGGACTGGGATCGCAACAAAATTCGCCATCTCATATTTATATGTTACAGTGGGAGTCATTCCAATAGCTATGACTTTACATGAGTAGAATGTTTATTGTGAGTTTTTAAATATATATGAAGTTTAAAAAGCGAAAGCCACGTGTTACAATCTGGAAAAGATCAAAATAAATTGAAACCGATAAAAGGCCCCTTGGCTACGGTGGAGGGACAAGTCCCCAGGGTCCAATGACGTCACGACAAACGTCCTGTGGCCCCAGCCGCACGTGTCAGACAGAGCTGTGACTGACGTCATTATTTGATTTTACAATTGCACGCATATTGCATCAACCGTACAACAGTCCAAAAATTTCTAGTAGTTACAAGGTGATTTAGTGAAGCTCTTTGAGACCTGTCTGCACGACTAATTTTGATTAGTAATATTTCTATTTTACTGAATAGTGTAAATGGTTGCAATTTCTTGGTTAGCTGTAGTAAAATAATTAAGACAGCATTGGTACAGATATTGGTAACTATTGAGATTCGTCATTTCCAGTTTAAGTTTGCGATAATTACCATAAGCTACCAGATTCAAATTTCGGTACAGTTTTACATGGAAGTTTTAATAAAGTTTCGAGAACTTTCCAGATTCACATGTTCGGTTTTTCTAAGCAAGGACATTTTTTAAACTTTAAAATCGTTTTTTGTAAAAAAGATATATTCGGTCTATGTAATAAAAATGAATTGCTAAACGTGTCCTTGAGCGTTAATCTACAGAACGGCTGGACTCATTTTTTGCACCGTATATACTTTAGACCGGAAGTGAATTTATATGGCCGGAATGGAATATTTTTCGTCGTAGTAGGCGTTTCCTACATACGTATATGTAATTTTCTTCGTCGGGACAACAAACCAAACTGAACAATGGCGTCGGAAATATCTTATACCGGAAGTAGATGCAAGAACCGGAAGTATACGCTTTTTCATCGAAGTTGTTTTTCCAAGAACTACATATGTATATATTTTAATGATCGCGGCTACAAGGCAAACAAAACTGTCTTGTCGGAAATACTTGTAGAATTCATTTGAAGCAGAAATGCTACTGCACACACAAAACCTAATATAAAAATCAGTCGTAATTTCGTTTAACCTCTGATCCTCTTAACCATGAAGATTGAAATAATATGTACTAGATTCCGATTGAAAAATATTATAGGGTTTCATCATATTACATCGTAAGTGCTTTTACTGAGAATACCATATTTTGAAAATTGTGTGCGAAGCCGCGGGTTACCTACAGACATGTAATAAAATAAGGCTAAAAGAATCATTTATACAGAAATTAAGAAATAATTAAAAATTTGTTCAAACATTACATTTTATTCAAATTATGGCGGACTAAGACTAGACATTTTTAACTTTTCATAAAATAGTGTTCAACAGTAAAGCTATTAACGAGCTAGCTAAAAATAAAATAAAACACATTATGTAATAAAAATGTATATATGTAAAATGTAACAAAACAAAAATATATTTTAATTTAATTTTTGATATTTTAATTTTTTAATTTAAAATATTTTATTTTTCTCGTCTCAAAATAATTAAATATGAAATTATGCGTAAAAATATCATAAATGTTTACACTGTAGTCAGCCCGGGAAATGTAGGATAGTCGTGGATTAAGTTCTCCCAGGATGGCCATTGAATGAAGACAGCATTTCTCTTGTGTGGCAAAATTCCATACACGCGCAACTCTGGCTGTAATACACGTTGTGTCTGGGATGTGCTGAGATCTGCAAACTGAAGTGATAAATATGGAAATATGAAATGACATACTTTATCATCGTATTTACATTGTTCTGTTGTGGAAAAGTGAGATTGGTTCTTTCAGCAGTGGTTTTTATTTTGGTAGGGTATGCTGAAAAAGGTGGTGAAGGATTTAAATATTCTATCGTGATCTTGTCGTGAGTTTCAATTGGATATACTTTTCAGAAGTAATGATCAGTGAAAGGTCTATCTACACGGCGAGGGTCTATGTAATTATTTGTGCACAGAAAATATAAAAATAAAACCAGTTTGATTGTCATATCTGTGGTTTATTGTTTGGTATCATGTTCAAAGAGAATGTGGGAAAGAATAAGAAAGATGAGATGGAAATAGTTCAGTAGACTATAAAGAGCACCCACGCCACCGACTCGGTTTACTAAAAGACTGATTTTTCACCTGGCTGACTGTGAGGAATTTTAGGAATGACTTTGCGGCTATCTTGACAACAATTTCCCAACCTGAAGTAATAATAATACATCTTTGGTTAAAATGATTGCTCGAAATTACCATTTAGGAATCTCTATACCTACTCCTTACCTCCTAATAAGATATCCATATATGACCTTCACTACACTCCAATAAGGTCACTCACCACTTTACCAATAGCCCAGTCTAACTGAATCAAGCAACGTCGAGCGTAGCTGCTACTTGGATAGGTGACCACTGAGCAATCCTGTCCTTGCAAGCAGCCCGCCTACCCAATTGTTGGTGTTGGTTCATAAGTCACCATTGGTCCCCATTGGTCAGCCGTTGGTCCCCAGGTTGTGTAAAAAGGGCTTCTTTGCCCTAACTTGACCTGGTAATAGAAGACACTCTTTGCGTCATATACCCTATACTACTATTTTGGGATGTCCAAGGACTACAAAGATATGTTAAATAGTTGTGATACATTCCAAACCTCTAGGATTGCATTCAAAGATCAACTGCTACTACAGTCAGAAGAGAGCTTCAAACAATGCAACATGAGTACACTGAGTATGTCAGTTTAAAAAGGAAACAATTTCTTCTCAAGTACATAATCGAGTTCAAGTTGTCCTGACGGTGCAGAAGTGGAATCAAATTTGAAAACTCATGTTTTAATATTTCAAAAAAGTTATTTTTAACAAGGTTTTGTAGAACACTGCTAAAAAGCAATCAGGAATCGAATTGGTTAGTTGGATATACCTTTTTGTAGATATTTAAAAGGAGACGATTAGTATTAACCACAGGGGTTGTCTGAAAACTGATCTCTAATCATATTTCTAGCAATATTATGGCTCTGTTTAAAAACCTAGTTCTCTCCAAACATATGATAAGTTAGAGTAGTTCAATTTAGCTGATTTGAGAAATCATTACTACCTTCAATATTCACTGATGTAACACTTGTCCAGTACACGGCACCACAAGAGATAGTGAGGTGATTGGAGCTAGATGGATTGCTGTTGAATATTTTATGGATAAAGAGTCAAGCTTCTTACTAGCGTGTTATATCTCAATGGTTGGAATTTATCTCCTAGTCACATTTCACATTACTACCCTCAATATTCACTGATGTAACACTTGTCCAGTACATGGCACCACAAGAGATAGTGAGGTGAGTGGAGCTAGATGGATTGCTGTTGAATATTTTATGGATAAAGAGTCAAGCTTCTTACTAGCGTGTTATATCTCAATGGTTGGAATTTATCTCCTAGTCACATTTTGCATTACTACCCTCAATATTCACTGATGTAACACTTGTCCAGTACATGGCACCACAAGAGATAGTTTAGGTGAGTGGAGCTAGATGGATTTCTGTTGAATATTTTATGGATAAAGAGTCAAGCTTCTTACTAGCGTGTTATATCTCAATGGTTGGAATTTATCTCCTAGTCACATTTTGCATTACTACCCTCAATATTCACTGATGTAACACTTGTCCAGTACATGGCACCACAAGAGATAGTTAGGTGAGTGGAGCTAGATGGATTTCTGTTGAATATTTTATGGATAAAGAGTCAAGCTTCTTACTAGCGTGTTATATCTCAATGGTTGGAATTTATCTCCTAGTCACATTTCACATTACTACATTCAATATTCATTGATGTAACACTTTTGCAATACAATATTTTTTTCATATAGCCTAATTTTACATATTGTGTATTATGTAACACCGAAAGAGCTAAATTATTGTTCATGTTTTTATCTTTAAGTAGAAACCACTCATCATTATTAAAATCTAACAAGTATGTTTGTATGTTTTGTTATTTACTATTCATTCATAATACTTCAAGTATCAGGTGGGCATAGAATGTTGGTGAAAATTTACTTGGACCATAGAATAGTAATTATTGATATATAAGTATTTAAATAAAATAAGGTAAAGCATATAATTATTGTTGGTGAAATCATATATAATATCCCAACTTATTTTCGCCATTCAACTTTTTGTTACTTTTTATAGTGTAGACCGTTATGGATTTTATAACCAAGCATTCAGAAACTAAATGTTTTAAGAACTTAGGGCTAGAGACTCAAGATTGTGTGAAACAAAGATTTTGGAGTGCTATTTTTATGTGCTATTAAAGTGTTATTCTCCGGATTTTTATATGCATAAGAGTACAACAAATGGAGAAATGAATTTGTATGCAAATGCATAACTCTTCCAGAATTTCCATGTTTCCTTTCAATGCATATTATTCCTTTGTTGTGCTTACGTTATTCTCAAGCTATTTTAAGCTCCTCTCTCCTGCTTTTTATAACTCCTCCATCATAGTCTGCAATTAGGTTTAGGGCATAAATAAGTTCACTGCCGAGAACATCTAGTAGCATTTGTTTGAAATAAATCACAACACATTTTAAAACTATCAAGTATTATTGTACTATCAAAATATAGAAACAGTGAACATCTAATGTGTCTTTAAAGTATTGGCACACATCATTGCTAAGTGCTCCAACAATAGGCTAAGCACTTAGCAATGGCCAAAGCAAGGCCAAGCTACTTTACAAACTTTTCAAATTCTCATCAAGCTCTGAGACTGAGATTGGTTCCACATTAATAAGGCTTGTAAAATCCAAAGTAGAATCTCGCATTGTGAATATTTACCTTTTACTTAACAATCTGGTGCAAATACATTTATAAGAATGCCTATGGCTTCATAATCAGGTAATTTATTTAGAAACGGAAATTACGTTATTTAAATCTTGACGTTCTTAGTCTGCCTGTGCTATGACTTTTGATAGAAAGGTCGTTGACTTTAAAATTGGTGGTGCACAGATTTCTTAAGGTCCAAGGAAGAACCTATTGGTTTATGGGTCAAATACTTAAAGATAAAAATAAAATTTTTAAATGATTACATTTGTCTTCTGGGTTAATATTTTCGCACTGAAATCGTAAAAAAATTAAATTTATCAATAAAATTGTATAATTTTATCCATATGTAGTTTAATAGAGAGTACAAATCTGCAGCTACGATCATTGCATCAATACTGGACTTGCATCTCTAATTCAAAATGATATACTTTAAAAAAAGACTACGATCATAGGTTGCGAATTTTTGTAGACTGTATGAAAAGTTTAGACAAAGTGTTTGAAGAAAACAACGCAGAAAGCTACAGTTGTTAATTTTTTTCTCAAAACTAACATTTAATAAGCACACTAATTTACTATTTGCTACTTGAATTTGCAAGAGAAATTAACATAATCAAATAAATGCAGAATGTTTATTCAATCAAATACAAATTCTATATTAGTTTCAGGACTGCAAACATAACATTTTAAAATTCTTTGCTTTATTTATTTCTAAAATACGTACCTTTAATTTACAAATCAATCCATGTGGCATATTAATATTATAATAGCACACGTATAACTGGTTTTAAAAATATAAATAACTTTTTTTCTTACATTTGTGAAGAATTTGATACAGGCGATTTTACTAGCAAAGTGCTTCGAAAAATAAATAAGTACTACATAAGTATAATATACTTATATATACTGTTTTCTTGTTGACACATAAAGTGTACGACAGTCGTAGACTAAGTATTCCCCAAACTGCCGTTGACTTGTGTTCCACTGTTGTGGTGAAAATCCGATAAACAGCATTATACTGGCTGTAATAGCTGTTGTGTCTGGGGTGTGCTGGAACTTCAGACTGAAGTAAGAAACTATTCACAAAACTATTACCCCTGTATCCCTTTCTAGAACTGTAGTGGCTATAAATTTGGTTAAATCAGAATATTGTGTTGCGAGTTCCTATAAATAAAATCGACTAATACATTTTTCTTACATTTCGTGAATAATTGTGTGCGCGTGTGTGTGTGTGTGTGTTTTATGCTTGTATGTGCGCGATTGTGCTTTAGGAATAAAGGTCGTATTTTAACCGATTTTTATCAAATAAGTAACAAAGGTTTACGTATAAATATGTATTGGATTTCAGTTTTGAGGTACATAACTACATTTGAATCTGTAAGTATCTCTGTACTCTGTCCAAAAGTAAGTTTATAATGCATGAATTCGAAACTATAAGATCAATATGAGTATTGAGTTTAGCTCAAGTTACACCGTATTCTATATTTTGTAATCTAGGTGTATCTGATGTTGAAACTCTGTAAACTGTTCGTTTTGAACTTCTTCGTCCTCGATTTTTTCGATCTCTTCAGACTAACATGGCTCCAGATTTCAGGAGTCAAAAGTCTGTAAAAGCAGCAGATTCTCATAATTTATATTAAATCAACCCTTCCCACCATGGATACTTTGTATATAAGAGGACATTATTTTTCCTCAACTAAATTATATTACTTGCGCTTAATTACATTATTTATGGGAAGACTTGATAAACAAATAGAGTTTTGCGAATCTTCACAAAAGTTCTGGGGTTGGATTACATGTTTACAGAAGTAGGGGGAGGCGCAGGTTTCAGTTTTACTAGGGCGCAAGAAATTGTGAATCCGGCCCTGAGCCTTAAGCGGTAATTCAACATGGATCAATATGGTGGAAAATGGATAAACAGACCTGGAGACTTTTATATCACAATCGCTCGACTATATCACAGGCACATATTGCACCAGTAATTTCAAACCGATTATTGAGTCTCTTGTCATCGTGTAATACTACAGTTATTACACTGCAATAGCTTTGCCTGCTGTTTTATGTATCAATCTCAGGATCATCTCGAACATGAAACGTAGACATTATTAGAAAATTTGATTGTGATTACGACAATAGAAAAATAATCTTACATTTTTATGTTTATTTTGTGATGAAATTTACAGTCCATGATCAAATCAAAACCTCTCTACAGCTGGTATTGGGGAATTTAGGAGGACTTCGGCTAAATTCCTACCTTCCTGTAGGTTCATTTTTGTATTTAAGGTAACCCTCTTGAATTTTTAATACCTTGATGTTATTGGAAAACCCAAAGTTTCAGGAGTTACTAGGAGTCAAACAATCCATTTCACATGTGCAATTGTTGGATGACTATGAGGAGTAAATTTTAATCATTTGTATCTTCTTCCATTCCAGTTATTTTTCTCGTGCACGGCATCGAATAACTACTGGAGGAAGTTTACTTTTTTTTAAATAAAACCCTTTCATTCTTTGTATTCTAATAATAATATTTACTGAATGAGTATTCTTTGCATAAGGGCTTTATAACGCAAAATATATCGGGTAACCATTTACTTGATAGAAGGGGGTTTTTGTATCAATTTTTAAGTAGTTATCAGTTTTCTCGCCATTTTTAGATAATGTGCAAAACTGTTATAAATCAAAACAAAACTCTGGTAAAGTTGCTATTATTATGTTACACCTGTCAGAGTTTTAGGCTAGAGATAGGTTTTTGTAACTCTGTCTAACTTTGACCTAAGTTATAATAAATTTAGTTGCGAAGTGGAACAAGATTAGAAACAAAAATATTAATTAGACAATCCATCGGGTGATAAGACTTAAGTATTTTCAGGAGATCTATTCCAATATTACAAGAGAAGCCACTGGCTTATTCATTTAACACCTACAAGTACTCCTTCAGGTTACTAACACGTGAATTATATCTCTCCATTGGCCAACAACGTCTATACGATCTCAAAAAATTATAAGACAGAAAGAGAGAGAGAGAGAAGAGAGAGATGATACTGATGATGGTGATGATATCATCTTTAATGTATACGGTGGAAGATATTGGCAGTGAAATCTATATTTGGCTCTCTCCTCATTCCATTCCAATCTCTCTTTTATACTTATCTCAGCACTGGTATTCTTACACCTTAAATACACTTGTATCATTGTTGAGTGACACGTCACTTCTAGTGTCTTGTGTAGTTATCTCGTATTGTTCGTGTGACTTCTTATGCCAAAATGTGAATAGCAACTCAGAGGTTATCTTCCTCTCAACCACTTAAGGCCTTGTCTCAAAATACACATTTTAACTCTGCTTTAGCACATACTCCTGTTTTTGCCTTTGTGTTTACATTTTACACCCATCCTTCACTTCTTCTTGTTTCAATAAATCCCTTACTCGTTATAAAATATAATTCTTCAACTGTCCCACTTTGATCTGTGCCACAAATCCACCTCATCCTAATGTGGTTCTCACCGATTGAAACACTACCTAATATTAGTTGCAAACGCTTAGCTCCTTCTCCTTATTGAAATGGAAGGTGAAATGGAGCTAGGATCAACATTCACATTGAATTAACTCTTCTCACCGTAGCAACTTTTGTGTGGATATTCATAATTGTCAAATTCAAAACAGTTAATACTCTGAAACTACTTGAACATTCAATAAATGGACGGCAAATAGAGGTTAGTGAAATTTAGGACTCTCCTTTGAAAAAGTTCAAGTCTCTTGTGATGCTAACTTGTATTCCCCTTGTTTTAGTCTTGGAACTATAAAACCCAACCTCAATTCAATGCTTATATATCCCTTTTCACAGATGACCTAAGAAAATTTACAGCATTCAGAATTGTTGAAAACATTGTTTACAGTTGCATCAACCAAATGGATTATTCCATTAGTAATTTAAGGAAGAAGTACACCGGATTAAGGAAGAGCTACTGAAGGAACTGCAGTGACGACTAGCAACTTGCTTGCATATTCATAACACTAAGTTGTATATCGCTAGATCCGTGAGTTTATCAAAGTGCCACTTAACTTTACAATTCCCCTAGCTTGCGTCATTTCAGGTTTACTTGGTGAGCTACATTACCTTTGAGTAGTTTTGATAAGAGGAGGTTTTAAAGTTTTGTACGATTAAAAATACTCATGTCCAGATAACCCAACTAAAATTTGTAATGGTCAAAGTCATACTATAACTTATTATGTAGTTTTTAACAGTACTAAATCGTTTATACTATACCCATCTATCTCTTTTGGTAATAACTTCAGAGCAATATTAACTATAATAAAGAATTTTTAATTTGATCTCAACTAAAGCTGTTATGCAGATACCTACAGAGCTATTATTGAGTTATACATATGTTTATACCAACTTGTAAATTTTAATTTATAAAGATGATTATATGAGTATTCTATGTAAGTTTTTTCTGAGGTTTAAAATTCGAGTACGTGAATTTCGTTAACGGAAGAATTTGTGTTCTTCTCTCTTGTTTCTGAGTCAATTAAGAGTACATTTACTGGATCCAATTTTTTGAATGGCCTTCCGAAGAGGAACCTCCAACAATAAAATTTAGAACGGAAATTCAACCCATATCAATACATGACGATAAATAATTTTGTTGTATGGTAAAATATATTTATTTTTATAACCACTCCATACAATTACAGAAATGTATTCACAACAATACACGTACCATTTTCTTTTAAGTATCTTTAGCAAAGGAATGATATTTCACAGATACAGTAAGACGTATCAACTGTGATATCCAATTCCAGAAGTCACCCAGCCATTTCTTAACCAATTTCATTCGAGTGACATGTTCGTTCTATCAACACCCAATTTCGTATATTGCAATGTATCTGTACATTGCGGAGTGGGAGCTGTGAAAATGTCGGTCACGCACCAGTGTGGAGGTATAATCCATTTGGTGAATTGGCCATAAAGTACAAGAGCATTTCCCTCTAACCTCAAATTGTGTGCACGTGAACTTCACCTCAGTGCAACAGGTTACAATTCCACACGTATAGTGGAAAGCATTAAATTCGTACATACAAAGTAAAAAATATCTAGTAGTAGTATTTTAATTACATTTATGTCATGGTTTCATACTTTTTGCGTTTTCGTCGTCATGTTAGGCAGTTAAAGAGTTGGAAATATAATAGGGGAGGCATTACGGCAAGAGTGTTATAAAACGCTGTGTTGTAAAGGTTTTATGCTTTTTAAATTCATCCACAAGTGGATTGGGGAATAAGCCGAATAATAGCTGTCTTCGCATCCAGATTTTCTTATCATCTCCTCCTTATCTTATCGCCTTCCTCGAACCTTATCATATGTTGGAGACCTGTTGATCGGACTGCTTCCCATGTTACATTCCTTCTTTCTAGCATCATTTAGATTCCCTGTACTCTTAAACGTAATACTGTAAGAAGTATGTCACTTGTTTCCATAGAAATGAATGTGTAAGAAAGTGTTTTAATATATTTAATTCTCTGAATATATTGATTCATTTCATATACTTATTGCTACCACATGCATACATTATCATGCTTCCGTCTTATATACCTGTCGCCTGTCATTTTACTGCTCATGGTATATTTCTTTGGAGGTAGTACATTCGGGCACGAAAGAACTGACTATGTTCACTTTCACTTTACTGGAAGAAATGTAGATATGCCACACATGCTCACAAGACATATATTGCATTTAGACTCTAATTGAAAATCGAAATCGATGTTAAACTTTGTAGTTTCCTTTTGACTATACGGATTAATGGTATGGAATTTTGAATACTACCTTATAGGTACTTACGAAAGGTTTTACTCTCGAAGTTGAGGGTTATGCCCCATTAGCATCTGAATTTTCAAAAGGAAAAATAATGGTATTTATAAATAAATCTCTATACTTTGTGTAGAAACTAAATCTCCGTGACTAATAATTATAAATCTCTATATCACTATATTTTGAGACTAAAGAAATTTTTATTGTAATTTAATATTTAGAAAATATGTTTATTTAACATTTGCTGATTGTTTCTTGATAATATGTCAATAAGGAAGGTAGTATAATAAACTAATCTTAAAACGTTGCTAGCAGTTTTGTGAATTGGGTTTGAGTAATTAATTGGGCAGAGCAAATTCGCAATCACTATTTTCGTGGAGTTTATTGATTAACTTGGACATTTTTTTAAATTCATACTTCAATACAATTTTCAAAATTCTGAACTATAATCTTTTGTACTATGTGTAATTTTAGACTACAAATTAAAGTGAAAAGTTATGAATATTCTTTTAACTTGCAGATCCTGGTTTGGAAAATTTACACGTATTGAATTGGTTAAATTCCCACAAATAGTTTCCATGATTCTTGACCACTTCCACAAGATTTTTTAAGGGCTCTTATTCAACAGTAATTTAAATTATCCAAAACTAGGAAGACTTCTGAGAGCATTATTTAGCCTTTTTTTCTTCTTTACGGTAGTTTAAATAATATGTTCTTTTAGACAAACCTAACGAGGTTATACATAAATTATATATCTACGAAACGTCTCTAAATGTATTATTAATTAGATGTTTGGCTCACAATTCTATAATTTCTTTAAAAAATATTTGGTTTTTTTCAAGCTGAACATTAGTTGGAGATTTCAGTGTAATAAGCTATAGTTCCACATTAAATAAATTTCAATTAATTAATTACCTACTAGTTTGCACAAATACATAACATAGATTATTCGAAAATATTTTGTGAAATTTGAAATCAAGCAGTAATGTACTTATACATATTTTTAAATATAAATTGTAGCGTACACATTTAATAGTAATTATTTATAAAAACTATTTAATCTTTAATATTTATAGGGTAATTTATAAGTATAAAATATTTGGAACGGAGTGAGTCTCAGTTGTTATTTTTGTACTCTCTGAATGAACCCGATGAAGTTATTTATTAAGTATTTACGAAGAACAGCTACGTGTGATGGACCTCCAGAGAAAACAGAAACAGCAATTTAGTGAATTGGCCACTGAATAATGAACACGTCACTTCTGCAGGCCAGTACGTTGCTAGCGTGTGTACATACATACGTTTGTACACAATCTGCCGTCAGATAAATGTGTACGTGTATCCCAGCGTGGGTTTGGATCACAATATCAATTTTGTCAAGTTTTTTATTCACTTCCATCCACTCTACAACACATTTCAGTATTTCTCGATTTGATATCCATTTAAGTTCGCGTTTTGCAGATATTCCGGGTTTTAGTGATAGTCTCGTATAGAAATCTATATTTATAAGCAATACATTCAGTGTTATTTCTTGTTATTTATTTGTACGCAAGCTGTGTTGATAACGTAACTTTCGTTTTAACTCGTTGTCTCTCAGTTTGAAAATTCAAGTATCCCGGATGGAAATGTGGAAAACGCCAATATTTTGATGATGAGATAATCATCTAAATTGTTGAGCAATTATCATTAATTTCTCTTACCCCTCTCACACCCTCCTATTCAAGCGATTAGATAAAGTGCTCTTCTTAATTACTGTCATTAATTCAAAAAACCTTTAAGACACATAACATTTAGTTTGGGATCTGGTTCTAAAGCTGGGGAGATCAAAATACAAGTTCCTTGTGCCTGTGCACCTCAGTCTGTCTCAAATGTAGCCACGACCGTTTCCTGTGGTTATGGACGGATTGGATCTCGGATAGGTCGATTGGCCCTCAAGTAGGATCTTGTCCCTCGGGTGACGGTTAGCCCTCGGATAAAGTGGTTGACTCTCGGATAGTGCGGTTGGTCATCGACTAGGAACTTGGCCCTCGGGGTAAGGTTGGTCCTCGGATAAAGAGGTTGACTCTCGGATAGGGCGGTTGATCATCGAGTAGGAACTTGGCCCTCGGGTAAGGTTGGTCCTCGGATAAAGTGGTTGACTCTCGGATAGGGCGGTTGGTCATCGAGTAGGAACTTGGCCCTCGGGGGGAGGTTTGTCCTCGGATAAAGTGGTTGACTCTCGGATAGTACAGTTGGTCATCGAGTAGGAACTTGGCCCTCAAGTGGAGGTTGGATGTTGGCCCTCGGATAAAGTGGATGACTCTCGGATAGTGCGGTTGGTCGTCGAGTAGGAACTTGGCCCTCGAGTGGAGGTTGGAGATTGCCCTCAAGTAATGTGGTTGGTTCTCGGATAGGGCGATTGGCTCTCGAGTAGAAACTTGGCCCTCAGGTGGATGTTGGCCCTCGAGTAGCGTGGTTGGGTCTCGGATAGGACGATTGGTCATCGAGTAGGAACTTGGCCCTCGGGTGGAGGTTGGCCCTCGGATAAAGTGGATGACTCTCGGATAGTGCGGTTGGTCATCGAGTAGGAACTTGGCCCTCGAGTGGAGGTTGGAGGTTGCCCTCAAGTAGTGTGGTTGGGTCTCAAATAGGACTATTGGTCACCGAGTAGGAACTTGGCCCTCGGGTGGAGGTTAGCTCTCAAGTAGGGTGGTTGGCTCTCAGAGAGAACTGTTGGCTCTCGAGTAGGGTAGGTTGGATCACATGCGTGACAGTCAAATAAGTTATAAGGCCGGAATAATGCATGAGTTCCGAATTACACTGGTTAAATCATTACCAAAGGTAACTGATAGGTCAAGAACTTGACCTTTGTCTTTTTACCTTGGCTCTACTAACTGTCTCAATTTGTTGTATACAGATTTATTTATTTTATTTCAACGGCAAGCAGCCAATTTACAAACTAAAATATACATCCAAGATGGCGTATATAAATAAACATGAAAATAAAGATTCTAAGGCTAATAAAAAATAATAATAGCATAAAAATTAACGAATCGATGAATAATACATTGGTTGGATACACAATAGATAGCATTGGGTATACATACATACATAACACGGATAAAAACTGTACAATATTTAATTAGTAAAATAAATAAGGAATACAACTAAAGCAGAGGAAAAGTACATACGTAACACAATAGATAAGCAAATATAAATTATTACAATAGCTACTACTGCTATTGCGTTTGGAAGAATAGGAGAATGGAAGTTCGTCTCCAAACCAGCGCAAGGCTGTCATAGAAGTCACTCAGATGCAACGCGATTACCAATCTAACAAGTTGTAGCCAGAGGACTATTGTAGTCGAAGTTGCGTAGTGAGAGCGACAGGGAAGTTCACGATTTCTGGTGATTTACGGGATTCTAAAGTCAATCTCTGCTAGCAGATCAGAGCATAGTACTTTGCTATTGATGATCTTCAGGAGGAAAATTGCGTCAGCAGCGTCACAATGCAAGGCAATGGGTGGAAGATTCAGTTCTATGGATACGCATCCCACAGGAACCTCTAGATAGCCCAGCCGGACACCGACTAGGCGAACATTGTGACGCTGCAGGGCTTTCCCAACTGTGTAGGGGAACCACACCTGACTGGCACGCTTCACAAGGTGCCCCTTACTAGGGCACATAAAGGGAACGAAGGGCAGATGGACTACTGATACCCCTGAAGAACCCCGATAAGAAACAGAGCAACTTGTTAACCCCACCGCAGATCCTAACTGATTCAGCTATTAGATCAGTTTGAAATTTAACTCATATTGGTAAAAGATATGGGAAACAACAAAATTTTCGAACTTGGATATCAGAACCCAATTATGGACTTCATTAATAAAAAACTATCTATGTGGAGCAAAATAATATAGTGAATATAAACCTTTCTAAAAAATCATTTTCCACAGTTTTTTCTTCAATTTCCCTTATTATTACTGACGCGATCCTTTAACATTTAACAGACCGCAGATAAAATCTGGAAGAGCGCTAATGTGAAAAACAGCCGACCACACTAATAGAGGGTTGTTGTGGCCATTAAAGTAAATGAACAGCAACAGACTAAAAGCGATATCACTGGGTTGGCACTTGGGTCACGTTTGTGTCGACCGACTCCCAGTTTCATTGTCTGTTAACGGTTTACACAGCAATCATCGCCACTACTGATTCATCCCCTGCTGGCTTTTAGAGATAGGCTGACCCCTGTGATTGGGTTGTTTCGTCATCAGGGTCATTGTTCTCTCTGGTGAATTGCGGAAATATACCAGTTGGGAATTCTTTTGCAATATCGACATTTCCTTCGCTTGCTTTTTTAATGTACCTGGATGAAGTTGTTCAATTAACGACCACCACTCATGATAACAATTTTATTGAGATAAATCGTTAAAGGGTTTAATGTTTCATATCGCGCTGAATAAGTGAGGCGTTCTCCTGTGCCTCTCTGACTTTTCCTCAGAGGATACTTTCCGGGTGGCTTACGGTGGGATTTTTGGGTTAATGCTAATATATGGATGGCATAGCTTTCTGGAAATTTGTGGCCTTCAAAATTTAATGAAATGTTTTAATTGCAACACAGGACCCTGCGGATTGTCTGTGGAGTTACAGAGATGGCGGTCAGATGGAGTCTCAATCGATCCCTCCATTTATTAATTTATTAGTGTGTTCATTTCTTTTAATAACCATAATTTTTAAAAGTCCAGGCCGTAACTACTAAACTAAAATAAAACCAGTCAACAATATAGAAATCTAAGTTAAAAGTTCAAAGCAAAAATTAATTCTCTACTTTGGTCCTAACTCTTTGCATTTTGAAATAACAACATGTATAAGTCTTTTTGTAAGTTTGTTTTTGACGATGGAAGTATTTTTCCCGGACATCTTTTATGTCGTTCAGTGATAAAATACAATCAGTAACACTACGTTTCGTATTGTACTTGTAGAGATCTGCATGATCTCTTCTTCAGGTAAATGACTGAACTGATACATAACTAAAAACTAGGTTAAAGTAAACAAAACATACACGAGCGTTGTGAAACGCGTCAGGAACAACAACAGCCATGCTGTGTGTCTATTCCATGCACACTAACTCTAAAACATGCACTTAATAAAAACTAAACACTGCTTATTAAAAGTGAACTTCAGAATATAGGTCACAATAGGTCTGCACTCAACGGCCAACCAAATAGAACTGTTTAGTTTGGAACTCAGTTGCTTAATTTGCTAATAACTTTTGTTATTTATTCATATTTTAATAGTTTAGTAATGCAATTGACGTTCACAAAAATCTCTGATGTTCGATATGTAAAAATAAAGAAAATTGTTGATAATACATAATTTGCTGTGGTTTCTGGAGGATTACTCTTGGGATTACAGGCATACAAATGGGATTTGGCCATTTTAATAGTTTAGTAATGCAATTGACGTTCACAAAAATCTCTGATGTTCGATATGTAAAAATAAATAAAATTGTTGATAGTACATAGTTTGCTGTGGTTTCTGGAGGATTAATCTTTGGATTACAGGCATACAAATGGGATTTGGCCATTTTAATGGTTTAGTAATGCAATTGACGTTCACAAAAATCTCTGATGATGTAAAAATAAATATAATTGTTGATAATACATAATTTGCTGTGGTTTCTGGAGGATTACTCTTGGGATTACAGGCATGCAAATGGGATTTGGCCATTTTAATAGTTTAGTAATGCAATTGACGTTCACAAAAATCTCTGATGTTCGATATGTAAAAATAAAGAAAATTGTTGATAATACATAATTTGCTGTGGTTTCTGGAGGATTACTCTTGGGATTACAGGCATACAAATGGGATTTGGCCATTTTAATAGTTTAGTAATGCAATTGACGTTCACAAAAAATCTCTGATGTTCGATATGTAAAAATAAATAAAATTGTTGATAATACATAGTTTGCTGTGGATTACTCTTTGGATTACAGGCATACAAATGGGATTTGGCCATTTTAATAGTTTAGTAATGCAATTGACGTTCACAAAAATCTCTGATGTTCGATATGTAAAAATAAATAAAATTGTTGATAATACATAATTTGCTGTGGTTTTTGGAGGATTACTCTTGGGATTACAAGCATACACGTAGTTTATCATTTATTTTCATAACATTGGAATTTCGTCAGGCCAATAAAGGAGAAACACTGTTAAAAGTTCACTTCTGTTTACTGTATGTGTTGACACGGGTCTGAAAGAAATTGTCTAACATTGCTTGATGATTGTCTTTGCCTGAGTGATGTTGCTGTATTATATTACAAAAGGCCTTTCCCTCTCTTATTGGAGTGGGAAGAAGTGATTTAATAAAAAAAACATACGTGGGCCAATTTCATTTTGTGATTCATTACTTAACTCTACAGATTATTAGATAAGGTCAATTATATACACTTTTCATATCCAGTAAAATTGCACAATTTTGTGACTATTAATGTTGAAAAATATTAGAGGTTTTAAATTCAACAATGTATGCACTTCAAATGTGGAAGATCAAAACAAGTTTTCCACCTTAGGAAATACAGCCTCACTTTATTTTTTTAAACATACTACATCCCTCCTCTCACACTGTCGAAAGATATTAGTTTTAGATATGTTTTTGACCTATAATTGAAATGTAAAAAAAACATTTCTTCCAGAAAAATCTAGATCTTCCCACTTTTTAGAGCGGAACGAAAAAGTCGTTCTTAATTATCTGCCTTCACGTAAACGACCTCCAAACTTGCTTTTCATTGTATCTGTTTAGGATAAAACACATTGATGAGTCAAAACATGTAACTGAATATTTAACTAGGTTACAAAGGCTTTCTTTTAGTTTATTACAATATCTGTCTTCTATTTTAAACTGGAGAAGTCTCCCACCCTCCCCCCCCCCATAACACAAGAGACTAATACAGTTTATTTACGATCCTTCTACGTGGTCGCTTTAACATGTACTGATCTTCTTAATAATTACATTCATTATCACTGTATTTATGACAATAATTAAGAATTAAAATAGGCTAACTTGGGGTGTTCAGGAAATGGTAATTTACGATTCAATGACAAATATTTCATTCCGAAAGTAGCCAGGCTACTCTACATACTGATACATTACAATAATATTTGCTGCAGCGAAACAGATAGTTTATTTAAATATCAATTGAAGCAATGAAACCACAACCTTACCGCTGCTAGTGACACCTTTGTAAGGAGACCACTCCGATGAAGCATTGAAAACTTGCAGCCTGTGAAAACTCTTGACTTATTGATTTGGCATTAATTATCAGCTATTCCCCACCTCAAGGGTTGAATTAATACTCTATATAGAATAGCTACTATTCGTTCTCATTAGGTGATATATATAATTATTTATTTCCAATTAATACTTTACGTCAGATAAATCTGTACACCACAATTCGTGTTGTAGATGGACCTTATATCGGCTTTTCTTAATACAAGCACTACATATACAAAATAGAAATAACCAATACAGATAACACTTTACTTTTGTGACATCTCTGTAGAAGATAGCCTTGCTATCGAAATGTCTCAAAAAATTGTTACCAATATTGGTTGTTATGATTGTTCAACGTAGCGATTGAACCACAATTAAAAATAATAAACATGAATTTAATAGGTTTATTACATTATTTGTTTTTCAATTATTAAGAGTGACATTGGCCGCTAAACTAGTTAAATTGTTGGTAATCTGCAAAGCACTGGTTAATAACAGTTGTTGGTGATAATAAAGTGTCATTAAAAGCAATTAATTATCATTAATGAAGCAATCTGAAACAAAATGAACATGAAAATGAAACAAATTGGTTTTATGACTAGGAACTACAAAATGATTCTGATTTGGCTTTTAAATCAACACGTTTACTTATTGAAATCATAACAGATCGGGAACATAATTGATTTTATGTGTATGAACTGTGTATTTTTATGTGTATTTTATGTGACTGGCCCTTTCAGACACTATGATTTAAATAGACTTTACTATATATTTAAAATTCTTCTATTTTTACTTAAGTACAGAGAATATTTTAATCATCTACATTTCAAATAAACAATATTAGTCATCACATTAGTAGCCTATTAAATACAGTGTTACCTTGTTCAAATTATTGCGAATACTCATTTCTAAAAGACCAAAGTTCCTTTATTTTCCTTCCTGGAGATAACCTCTCATCCACAGAGTTAATGTGCACCTCCTGTCAGTGACCATTCATTTATTCCACCCCAGGCCTCTGGAAAGCTTTGCGACCCTTTGCCATTCATGCCCTGTTGTCCTCTTATTCCACCATGGTCTAAGGACAATATATCTGATGCTCATTGATGGAATGTCAAGCACTGCGGGTTGGATTTTCCATTCCATCCTGATGTTTCACACGCCATATTCATATTCTCCAATTAAGGTATCTGATGTACAAAGATGCACAACGCGTACAATCGGAAAATCTACTACTCCACCAATCCTCTCAATTATTTTTTTTTCCTCAACCTCAAATTGTCTTCCGGTTTGGGTTTGAAATTACTTGGACATTATATTCGGCTAATGATTTCATTCCTATTTTTCCAATCTAATGATGTTCATCATCAGACACATTACCTTTATTAATACCATCTTTCTATCTACGTAGTATACAAGGAACAAGACCAGGAGGTAGGCCTGGGAAATCTTACTTCCAGGACATAATGAAACAAACGAAATTTATTGTATGGATCGAGAAAGTTCTTTGTGGTTAAAAGCACAATTCAGTATTTCACGATTAATCACAAAAGTACCATTTTTCTACACAAAATACTCCAAATTACATAGCATCCTATCTCAAAACTCCTTTAAACGTCTTAATGGTTTTTATAGGTAAATGTATTTTTGCACTTACATACACTTCAGAACCACTATTTTGACCAAACATAGAAGTTTTACTTTCAATAAACAATTAATAAATTTAAACACTCAACTTTAGAGCTTATTTAGATTCAAAGTTTTATTTTACTTGTATTATACCCTAGGAATTCTTTGTATGGGTTCATCTAAACACTGAGATCAACTAAATTTCTCAAGCTGTAAAGGAAGTAATCCAGAACTCGTTCTCAGCTAATTATAACAAATATAACTCAATAAACTTTGCACATTCCCTAAGGCTCTGAAGGGGATGCAGTATTCTCGTGTGATTATTTTAAGCTTCAGCGCCAGCTCAAGTTACGTCATGTTTATGTATAGATGTTTAAGTTATTGACATAGTTAGTCATATAACATGCAAACAACATCAGGGAGCCTTATCTCTTCTTCGATGTTACTGCACGGAAGATTTGAAGATTTTGAATATATTAGGTATATTGTAACAGAAAGTGAATTTTGTTATTTATTAATGGCATAAAATAACAACTTCTCTCTATGAATAACACTTAAAACATATAAACCATAATTATATATTAAGATACGTAACAATGATAAAACTTACAAGTATAAACTGTTCATTAGTACAGAATATCATCATAACTAAACCAAATTCAACTATGAAATTGTACAGTTTTATGGATATAATCTTAATTCTTAAATATCGTTTAAAAATAGGATTTTTTTAAGGAAATTTAGAAAAATATTGAGTGAAACAATAAATAAAAAAACAATACTTTTTTAAATATGCATTATCACCTCACTAACGTTTGCTTGTTTGCGACCATCTTATTTCTGCCGTGATGATAGCCATTTGCAATTGGCTTCTGGTCAGTTTTCAGTGGTTGGTCGTTTAGTGCAGAGCTATTGTGACCTGTATTTTTTAGTTTGGTTTCAGGAATTAGTTGTGTTTGTTTTATAGAACCTGGTCATGGAGTTGGCACAGAACTTAACAGACTTAGTTGATTGTTTTTCATTGTGATTCCTGACTTATTGTGGCCACATCGCTCTGTTACGATATGTTAATTTTAACCTACATTGCTATGTGTTAATTTAATTAGTCATCCATCTGAGGAAGATATCAGATCGGAGATCTCGAAATGTAATGTTAATGCCTTTTTGTATCTCTTATCGATGCCAAATATCCAGAAATCCTGTTTCCTTCACAATTCTTCCATCGTCACAAACAAACGTTAAAGATTATGTTAAAATAAAAGCAGAATAACTCACATTAAATTTAGCTTCTTCTACAGTTTAACGGTTTCATTAATGGTAACACAAACAGATTTATTAAAATAATATAATCTATGAGTCCTTTCAAGTATTTATTATGTGACGTTTATATTTTGTAAGCTCGATATAAATAGACTAGAGATATTGTGGACAGTTCAAGGGTGGTTATTGTTGAAACTGGATGGAAAAACGTTTTCAAAACGTTTATATACAATAGCTTAGATTGCTGCAGCGAAAAAACAACGCCCAATCAAGGAGGCATTGTAGTAAACTGTTCCCTGAATTGGACATTTTGTCAGCAATTCATCTAAAGGTCATGAATTATCAGACCTAACAATACAACTGATCTGTGTCACTTATTTGTTTCTTTAGTTGATTTTCCTCAGTATAAATTGTTTATTCCACTCATAAGATAGGAATGAAGTTGTTTTGATTGTTCATGTCTGGTATTCGTGAACTTTTTGAATAGATGAAGAACCAAACGTATGTATATAAATGTCCATTTCGTATGTTAGTTGGATTACACTTATACTTCCAATTATAAAGAATGTGTTTCATACTTTTTTTTATTTCAAAACAATTGTATTTTCTAGTACAATTTTCAAATTTACATTCGGATTTCCACGTATTACAGGGGTACGACAAAATATGGAAGAGTTATAAAATCTGCTGTAGCCAAGTACTGCATTTAATCAAGGCACAGAACATAAATTCATATTAATCTAAAATTAATAAAAGAAGTAACAAAACCAATTAACTTAAATGCTTTGAAATCACTACACATAAACAGAAATAAAGAAAAAACCTTAAACAATGAAGAGGGCCCTATTGAAAATTCCAATCTTCTATCTTCTAAATTTATTCAAAAATTAAACTGTAGTCAAATCTAATTTTTCAAAATTGGCTGATATACTTACAATTTTTTTTGTTTTTTCACATATACACCATATGGTATTTTTAAATTAATTGTACATTAAAATCACCTGATGAAGAAACCTTTGGTTTCGAAAGGAATCGTCACAACAACATTTTGGAATTTTTTTATTAACATTTAGCATTATTTCTTTTTTAATCCAAATTGCTCCAAGAATAAATGTGAATTAAAAACTTGTACCTTGGTACTATGAAATTGTTAATACTTTTGTGATGGAAGAAATCGTTTGAACCATTAAAAATATCTAAATTTGTACAATACTCTCTTATGGGTGATTACGATGGCAACGAGAAAATCACATTAAATAAATTTGTAAACAAACCGAGAACAATCATATGTCATTTTAACATGGGACGTAGTAGTAACACTTGGGAGTTCATCTATTAAAATTAATAAAGATTTGAAATTTGTATTTTTAGTTTATTTAAGTACGCAGGCAAGACATGAAAATTAAGTTTTACACTGAACAAGTTAGTGAAAGAAGAGTATTGTGGAATAACTGAATTAAGTGAGTTTGTAATAATATTTTGTTTATCACACACTCCAACGCTAGTCCAAAGTTATATTTCCCAACTGTGCTGACGACGCTGAGAATTCCCAACACCAGTTCTGTAACATCAACGTAATAGGACAAAGTCTCGGCAATACAAGTTAGGGCGATGTTTATGCATCAAGTCGTAAAGCGTAGAACAACTCGTTATAAGCAGAATTGAGTGGATAGCTTACAAGATGAGGACTAAATTTGTAAACCGTGCACTAATGTTTTTAAATAACAAAATATCTATTACATCACAAAAATATATTTTAATACGAGGGTCGGCTATAAGTTAAGTTACTTGAATCAAACACAATATTAAAGTTATATAAAATCCTCCTTTACAATGACAGTCGAAAGCTTTCTAATTTTTCTTTATTACGTGTGCATTATTGAAGTACTTATTTGAGTTATTAATAACTATATTGAAATAAATGTTATCAACTGTATTCCATATTGTACTCTTTCATATGCTGCCCCCTAAAGATTTCATTCATAAAGATAATTCTGTAAAACTCATTATTTGTCAATGCATCATTTTTTTCCATAAAGCATATTTTAAAGGTAATCTAATCTTGGATTGTCTAACAATAGTTGAATTCTTTGGCAAAATATTTGATTGAAAAATAAATTTTAGGAAGGAATATCCATCGTTAAAAACGAACTTTAACAATAATCCCCTACGAATGTTTACAATCATTGCACTTATTTATTTTGATAAGGTAAAATAGTTGTTACTTTTTTGTAGGTTCTTCTTGAAACCTTACAGGGGTGTTGGGCACGTATCTAAAGTTAATGATCAAACTCTTTTTCTATGAGCAAATGAGTTTAAATGGATTGTTAGAAAATTTCATGGTATTTGGATGGCCGTTTTCAGATTTCGGTAGTTTCGGTAGTCAGGAAAAACTTTATCGATAATTAAAAATCTTGTTTAGTGAGAAAATTGGTTTAAATGATTTGTTTGGTAATCCCATAGAATTTTTATGGTAGTTTTTTAAATATATCTGGTTGCTACTAACCTTTAAACACAAGAGGGGAAACCCTTAATCTGAAAAGCAAACTTCTGTTACTGTGCAAATGAGTTTAGAAATTTACTGTGGGAGATTTCATGGCATTTGTTTGATTGGCTTCTGAATCTCTGAATTTCCTTAAATTAATTGGGTTATTTATTTCCTAAATTCATTCATCAGAAATACATGAGTCAAAGTCAGTGGTACTGAATGCGTTAAATTTTCCATGCATACATACATCCCAATGTTAATATAACGGTGCTCTGCAATATACTTTGTATCCGTTCAGATACAATTTTTAGACCCAAACTCTACCTAAGTAACAGCCTCGATATTCCCCAAAGTCTTTCTTCCAATCTCAGAAATGCACATCACGAATTCGACGTTTAAAAAACAAGCTATCTCGTTATCGTGCCGCTCGTTAAGAAAATATATTCCTCTTGATATTCTCTACGAGTGTATTCACTCTCTGGAATCACAAACAGATTATTTCTGAATATATAAATAAAGGCAGTTATTATATAGTAACACATTTTGGATAGAATAGTTTAATAACTTTCAACTCAAGTGCTAACATTTCTTATACATTTTATTCAATGTACGTTTTTGTAAAACTATCGTAAATAAATATTGACTAATGCATACACATCCATACAACAAACATAATCCAACATTAAAGTCCACGTGGTACATGAAAAATCATTCATGCATTCAAGAACATATGTGAAAGTAAATACAACCACATAAAACGGAACGACCCTATAAACCTCTATGAATTTCATATTTCCTTTTTTTGTAACTTTAATTTATTACAATTTTATACACTGTGTATGTATATATATATATATATATATATATATATATATATATAAACACACACAACAGCATATATATACAGAGAATAAATGCTCAGAGGCTTCTTTAAACAATAGAAGAAAAAGACTTCACAAAAATCCTTTAATATTTCGACTATATTGTCGTTTTCAAAAAGGTACAAAAGTGACTTCAAGTCAAGACAAAAATATTTCAGCATATGAACGTGGGTCTCCGATGCTTAGTTTTCCATCTGTCTGTATATATGTAATTTTTATTAATACAATCTCAAAAACCAATTAATTACAATATAAAACCAAATTTGTCTCAAATGTTTATAATAACAAGGCCAGTAACAAAAAAGGTCATGAAATAAACTTTAGTATTTTTTAGTACTTTTGTATTTTTTTAGTACTTTTTTCTATAAGAACTTTTAAACTTCAAATATATTTAAAACCAGCAGTTTTATCAAGAATATTGTATATATATATATATATATATATATATATTATATATATATATATATATATATATATATATATATTAGTTATTATTTCTATCATCACCTGATAAAAAAACCCAATCTGAGAGACAAATAAATTGTATTCTCAAAACTAGGATAAAACAAAGATTAAATTTTAGTTACCGAAAGAAACATTCGCAATAAAACCTGTTTTCTTACGAAACCGTATTGGGAATGTACAATAGAGATGAAGAATGTTGGCTCTGCGTGGACAGTGACACCACAATGTTGACAGTGAGGAGTAGGGCCCCTGGAGACAGAGCGAGAGAGAGATATCTGCTTGTCTCTCACTTCCTCTTGTCTGTTGTTGGTCTTTATTGTCTCACATCGTCACTTCACTGCGCTGGCTATCACAGACCCACACACCGCACAGTACTTGCGTAACACAATACTGTAAGGTCGGAGGTGAACCCCTAGGGACAGGCCACGGAGATAACTGCTTGTCTCTCACTTCCTCTTGTCTGTTGTTGGTCTTTATTGTCTCACATCGTCACTTCACTGCGCTGGCTATCACAGACTCACACACCGCACAGTACTTGCGTACACAATACTGTAAGGTCGGAGGTGAACCCCTAGAGACAGACCACGGAGATAACTGCATGTCTCTCACTTCCTCTTGTCTGTTGTTGGTCTTTATTGTCTCACATCGTCACTTCACTGCACTGGCTATCACAGACGCACATACCGCACAGTACTTGCATAACACAATACTGTAAGGTCGGAGGTGAACCCCTAGAGACAGACCACGGAGATAACTGCTTGTCTCTCACTTCCTCTTGTTTGTTGTTGGTCTTTATTGTCTCACATCGTCACTTCACTGCGCTGGCTATCACAGACCCACACACCGCACAGTACTTGCGTAACACAATACTGTAAGGTCGGAGGTGAACCCCTAGAGACAGACCACGGAGATAACTGCTTGTCTCTCACTTCCTCTTGTTTGTTGTTGGTCTTTATTGTCTCACATCGTCCCTTCTCTACAAGTTTCATCGCAGATCCATAAAAAAACACTGAGAAATGTACACTGCCAGTAAAAGTGTACATTTCCCAGAGGCTGGGTGATTATAGAATAATAATACTTCATTTATCATGCAGATTATTTAGAATTTAAATACTGCGAATTTAAATTATCGGAATTTTGTATATTCTGAGACCGGAAACTCGCTTTGTCTACTAGTTTCTAGTGCGTAGATTAATTCAAATTCCAGTAGCTTCATGATCTGCTTCTAGATTTAGCCTCACGAGCATGATCTTAGAGATATGGGGTTTCTAAAAATCAGTAGCTTCCTTTGGTTGCCTCTTAGTTCCTGAGAGCTTTGATGGGCCAAAATCCCTCGATATCCAAAGCTCCCAAAAGCCGAAGTATTCATGATCAAGAACAGGCCATGTGTTTTAGAACGTAAAGGGCGGAATTTTCAATAGTTCGGGCACTGCTATAGGAGACCATACCTTCTAGGGTTCAAGTCTCCCAAAGGAAACAAGCTTCCCACTCGTGGTACTTCCAGACATTGAAAAAGTTCACTTAGAGACTGGATCTCCTAAAGAGCTCTACGAGATTCAATTTTGTACAAAACGTAATCATTTGTCTCAGTTCTCTTTTTGTAAGTTTTAGTACCAGACATGTAGCAAGAGTATTGACTAATTGGCCTATTACAACAAGGGTTTTTTGCAGACACATCTATAAAAGAATACGTCATTCATTAATAAATGCAACCTTTCATATTTAAGTGTTGTACTACTCTTGGTTCACTAGTAATATACATGTGTTCGTTTCCTCTCTTGTTACTAAAGTTATGTTTCAATCTTCGTCCAGTTATTTTCTTTATATAAGGTGCATAATTTAACAATGAATCGCCATCCTCACAATAATACAAACTACAGTCAATTTAAACACCATTACTCCTGACTTTACAGTTTCATCGGTCTTACACGTGATAAAATTACACGTAATACTAGTTATTTATTTTATGAAAAATCTGAATTCCTTCTCACTGTCTAAATTTTGTTTACGATTACCAAATTTTTAGAGCACATCTTACGAATCACAAATTTTTAAAGAATATACGAACAAAAGTATCACAGTCCATTTCCGTAAGAAAGCTCTCAAACTAAGTTTTCAATATTTTTATTCTGGATCTATTCTATTACTTAAATTAGCAATTTTCGTGTTGTCAACACTTGTAATTTAGAATTTCCGTGTGTATTATTTGTATGATAATACTGTATATTTTTTCCACTTTATTCACTATTATACGCGCATTGTATTTAGATTTAATTTTCACTGAGCAATTGAATCTTTACAAAATATGTAATATTTTAAATATACATTAAGATTAATGAAAATTATTACTTTGGTCTCTAAACAGTGATTTAATTTTGTAATTAATTAGGTTTCTTCGTGGCCTAAGTGTTGACTTAAATATATAAATTAGAATACTTTATATATTTTGATCCGTAATATTCAAACTGCAAGTCTCAATGTCTCTTACTTTACGCTAATTAGAACCATCATCTGTTTTGTTTGCCGAGTTACGTTACCCGCATCTATTAATTACTGTCCCACACCGCGTCTGGTTATCTTCAGCAGTATATGAGGCATTTATTTGATTCACATATAGTTAATATCTACAGCAGTAAATAAATAAGTATAATAATGATAAATAAGTATAAGTAAGGGTGAAAAGATTAAACACATTCATTCAGATAATACAACGCCTCGTACACCCTATAGGGCCTAATAACTGTCAGACATTCCGCGAACTGCCTGGCATTTATTGTTTCTTACAGGTAATTGTCCAAAGTCCTGTTCTTATTTCAAATCGCCCATCGTCAAGATTGACTGAGCGTAAGCGATGCGTTTCACTCTAGGGGTGGAACTTTTTGATTCATGTTATCTGTCTTCATCTCTGTCCGCACGATATCTCGAGAATGAATTGACCGATTGATTGAATTGACGAATTGACAGACTTGAAATTTTCGCATGAAACTTTGTTTCTTTATAAGGGATATCGATTTCGATAATCGTGCAAGTCACTAAATGGGATTTATCTGTGGATTAGCGATAATCTTTACATTGGTCTTATGGGTAACCGTGATGGAAAAGAAAAAACGTAGAAGAAATAAGTTTCTAAAGAAACAGAATTAAATGATGTAGCCTAATAACATGAACTGAAGATTTGAAATTCTTCATGAAACTTAGTTTCTATATAAGCTACATCGAGTTCGATAATCGTGGACCTCACTAACTGGGATTTGTCAGAGGATTAGTGATCATATTTACATTGGTCATATGGGTAACCGTAATGGCAAAGAAAAAACAGTAGAAGAAATAAGTTTCTAAAGAAACAGAATTAAATGATGTAGCCTAATAAAATGAACTGTAGATTTGAAATTCTTCATGAAACTTAGTTTCTATGCTACATCGAGTTCGATAATCGTGCACCTCACCAAATGGGATTTGCCTAGGATTAGTGATCATCTTTACATCGGTCTTATGGGTATAAGAACCATGATGGCAACGAGAAAATCGCAGAACAAATACATTTGTAAAGAAACTGAGTAAAATGATATGATATTATAACACATCTAGTCTAATGAAATGAACAGCATAGTTGAAGTTTTGCATAGTATCAGCGACTCTGAGTCGTTGGTGCTATCATCGTTAGGTGTACCTTGAGGATAATCATGATGGAAACGAAAAAATCGCAGAATTAACAATCTGAGAACAAAATTATAACATTTTACATGTGGCATAGTAGAAAACTATCCGTAAGATATACTCAGAAAGATTTTACCTGTAGACTTCAAATTACTTGAAACTTCATTTCTACAGAGACATCAATGAGTTCTATGATCGTTTTTATCCATCCATGGAATTTGGAAAAGGCTCATTGAAGGAGTGATACTCCGAAGGCTGATAAAATTTTTCTCTTACATGCCGCAGAATAAAAGAGAACTTTATTTTCTGTATGATTCTCTGTTCGCAGTACTAAAAGTTTTCAGTGTCATCTGATATTAATATTCATGAGAAAACCTGTCATGAGTCAATATTGAGTTGATGGAACCTGTCACGACTAGGTGTATTTACCTCAACGGGATCAGCTGCAGTAATGTTTGTGATGTAATTTATCGTAAGGAATTACAATGACAGAGGCACGATACTGAATGTGTTACAAATGTCTTGCGGGTGACAGACGTGTTTGTTGAGGTGACGGGGGGAGGGGGATCGAGTAAACTGACATTTCCTTGACGGATGTTACACCATGGAGGCTCACATGTTTCGATGTTGTTAGGAAATACATCGCAGTGGGGAGCATTGTGAATCTAATTTATTGGAAGTATTGATCAATGAATTAAGTGGTTTGTACTGCAGACCCTATTGTGTTAAACTTTCACACCGCGTGCTTTTTCAAGAGATTTGCTCATAAGGTGAAAAGCTTTTCACCTTATGAGCAAATCTTTTGAAATATTCATTATCATATTGGCAATTGAACTAGAAACTTGTCCAAGTATAAATTCAACACGAATCGCCTAGCTCTCCAGATCGATCTCTATGCATATCTATCACCAAAACCCTCTGTAGGATAATCTAATACAGATTTATTGTTAAAATTTAAATAGTATATAATCAGCCTAACAGCAATACACGGTGAAAATCAGAAACTTTATTGAAATTTAGCCCTGCAATTTTTTAAATTCATTAATTCAAGTATGGCGTTTCTTAAAACTTATTTAACAATATCTCGTACGTAATTAAAGGAAACTTAATGTGTCAAAAGCTAAGACATTTTCATGAGTGAAAGAAAATTCTTGATATTATACCTCTGGGTTCTTACTAACAGCTACCTTTTCTCCTGTCCTCTGTATTTCGTATTGTAAATACAATCGGAATTTATAAAATGGTTAACCAGAAGGCAGGTTTATATTTGCTCAGTAGGACATAAATTGGAAATAAAAAAGCTAATATTTTCAATTTACCCTAAAAAACCAAAAGGATGTATCTAAATCCAACGGTTGTCTATAAACTCAACGCATGTCTTTAAATCCAACGGATGCCACTAAACCCAACGGGTCTCTCTAAACCCAAAGGATGTCTCTAAATCCAACGGATGTCTCTAAGCCCAATGGATGTCTCTAAACCCAAATGAGAGGCATCTCACTTACAGCAAATATGAAAATACTGATAAGAGGGCTCCCAATACATTTCTAGGACTACTGGGTAGAAAGAATTAAGGTTAGAATAATTCGAACTTCCTTCGTGCCAAAGGATTCCCTTGGACCTACGGAGTGATGGCTGAACATTGCTATCCTTCGTCAGGAGCAGTGCTAATAACCTCTCCCCATCCTGAATATCTTGCTATCTAGGAATTGCATAGAATACCTTCTTCCAGGAGATTTTGGTGAACTAATAGTCTGTAGGATCGGTCCTATTCAATTTGCTCACATTAATTTTTGCTGTCTCAGTAAACGTCAATTGTGAATCCGTCAGTAGCTGTGATTTAACGCACAAGCTAACGAAGCTGTTCACTCTGACAGTATAAGATTCCTCTTCAAATAATGGCTAACAAAATTGGATTATGCTATTTTGCTTTCAAAACGGTACATCGTATTTAGCCTGCACTGTACTTTGATATATAGCTCACCTTAACTGCAGTTTTATATATCGCCAATCTCAACTGTACTTTGATATATATAGCCAGTCGGATCTACGAGTATATTTTGATATACAGCCAGGCTCAATGTCTGGTTATACCAACCAACTAATTTTTTTCATTTTTGTGGCATATAATGATTTAACTCAGGGTTTCTGTTTAATAACTAAAACATTAAAGATTTATGGCGTTCTTTACCAAAGATGAAAGATTGTCCCCCTTGCCAAAGTCCAACTACAGTACAACAAGGTCTTTATATTTTCAATCGATAAATCGTAACTTAAATAAAAAGTCAAAGCACAATTAAAAGCATGAATATAGCCTATTACGTTTGATAAACCTATGCATCCAAGTACTCTTTGGACAAAAAATACTAAAACCAAATTCTACAACAAATTATATTCAGTCTAGGTCGCACTGTATTGGTTGGCTTTACCATAAACTGTTCACTGTTACTAAACGTTGCATGTGTTATCTGTCAAAACTGCGGTTTACTGCTCTTAATTTATCATGCCACGCGAAGTAATTAAATGTTGTGAGTTACGACAAAACAGGTTTTATGGCCGCAGAATTATCATATTTCAATATTTGCGTTGGAGGTGAATATACTATGTAAATCAATACCATTGCTTCTATGACAGTCTTTTGATAGACCAAAAATCAATTTTTAAACTTGCATTGATCATGCCAATAGAGCTCATTCTTCCGTCCAACTTCTCAAATATTTCAGACTGTAATAACGGGATCATCATAAAAAACTGATTTACAATGAAATTCGTCAAAATGGATCATTTTTAAGTTCGAGACATATCTCCTAATTAATTGAACTGCACCATTTCAGTATCGCCATATAGAGAGAGAGAGTGAATTTCTTCGCAATCGAGAGACGAAATTAAATTTCCGACATGAAAGGTGCAGTGACTTTTTCTCGTATCTCCAACGGTTAAGCCACAAAACCAATTTTTTGGTTAAAAACCAAAAGTTTGGTTAAAATTAAACACTGTACTTTCCACTTCCTGGCAAACCTATTCTCGGACTTTAGTTATCACAATGCTTATTCTCCTAAATTTCCTATGACGTCACTTCATTTTCCGACGAAATACATTGATTATTTTTATTTATCACACATCATTTGGTTGAGCGTTGCGAAGCATTACAACCCACGAGAAAGGACACAGTAGGGAAGACGTAACTTAAAAACCTCATGTCCTAATTTAACCATAAACCAAATCACTCTTATCCCCGAATTTTAAGTACCTATATAGGAGGCCTGGGGGCGTAGCCCCCAGCGAGCCGCAGGCGAGTTTAAACTATAATCTCCTCAGTAAAATATAGTGTCTAAATTTAACAACATATTTCTAAGTGAATAAACAGGAGCTAATTCTAAGTAGTAGTAACTTACTCAGCCTGAAACGTAAGTAAGTTGACTTAATAGTTTACTTCTTGCAGGGGAAAATCTACATGGAGGCTACAGGTCGAGATATAACTACTCACTGATTTGCTTCTATCATACTAGCAATGCTAATCATGTAGGAATTCCTTCCATTTTTGGGGGGCACTAATACATTCACTCTCTGCTTTTTCAGCGTGTAATAACTGACACTGTCACAGACATGGCTCTTGAGATCTGGAGTCAGTGTCTATCTTGAGAAATCCAGTAAGATCGAAACAGTGATACATCTGCAAGAGCACTTCCTCCTTGCCTAGATAATCCAGTACCTTTAAGAAAGTCATCGACTCATAATAATACACTTAAGGTTTAAAGGATAAATCCAATCTCACAAACGCAGTGTGTTAATAGCCAAATTCGTTTAAAAACCGCATCCTTTGCAACACTACGACCACTATCGTTGCAACGTTCACACTATCGTTGCAACGTTCACACTTTCGTTGCAACGTTCACATTATTGTTGCACTGCACTATAGTGTATGAATTTCCAGAAGGAATTTTGGCTTCTAATTATTAGGAATGCTTAGGAATAATCACTGCAAAGCTTACGTTGCACCTAAATCGTTGGAGTATTTGATTTACCCGTTACCGGCCACGACGAATATTTGACGTTACGCTTGTCTTTGGAAATGGGTAACGAATTAACAATGGCAATTAATGTGTCATAAGTAACGTTCAATGTTCAATTTTACTTCCAATAAATCCGGTAGAGTACATTAATACAGTTCCACCACGGGTTAAATATAATTATTTAGTTATTAAGTATAGATAATATAATTTAAATAACCACTGGATATGCACTTGGAAATTTATCGATTCAAATACTTCTATAAGACACATATATTAATATTTAACGGAGAAAAGGATGTTAATTTAGAAAAACTTTTAGTGTTTATTCTGCTTAGAGCTTTGTGGTTTGTTGCCTTTCCGCACAATGTAATGATAGAAACTGGTTTATTTTATCCCAATACCCAAGGCTAGTTTGACAATAGACATGATCTTCATCGTAGCGTAGAGGTAAGGCTTCAGCTTTCTAACCGAGAGGTCACGGGGAGGTAAATAAATAATTGTAAGTCAGCCTAGACCGTTTTCCCGTTAACAACCTTTATTGGGATTTTAAAAAATCATTAAGATTCAATTGGCAAAGAAGAAATTCCCTTAAAAATCAGGACTTCCTAAACCTCGCTCAGCCATGTTCGACTGATGCCACTGTTTAAGCCGAAGCAAAAAGTGACATGGAAAATCAGAATCCCTGATTCGGATTAAGCTGAATAAAGTTTATCTTGATAATTAAAACTGATGAAGCCTCTTAAACTTTATAAAGTTTTCGGTTAAACCTCTTACCACAAACAAAGCCTAAATTAAGTTTTAACTTTTACTCAGTTGCCTCTTATAATGAAACGAATGTCTTACTTATAGAATTCGTTAAATTCTGTGTTTTTTTGCCTAAAGAGAGGTTTATTGTGAGGAGTTAGCATTTCAGTTTTAATAAAGTGTATGTTGTTTACATTTGTATCAAATTCACATCCATCATATACATTATCCTAATAATATGCAATATTACTGATATAATACCAGTGTATTTGAATTAAACATTAATCTTAAATAAGATTTATAACTATTTATCACTGTAAATTAAAGTATTACACATGGCAAGTTCAAGCTATGCAACAAATTTACAGACAAATTATTTAGAAATTGTTCGATACTATTTTCTTATTTTAATGGGAAATGAAGTAGATTATAGAGACGCATGTAAAAGGATTGAATCTGACTTTTATGGGAAGTTGACCTTAATTAATAAATTAAAAAATGGTTTAAAGGTGTTGATGACTAAGTGTGACGTAAAAGACATTACATATATAATAGGCGTGGATTTTTTTAAAAGTTATGCCAATACATAAAACATAAAAATAACACAACGACATAAAAACAACAAAAAACTAACATAATAACATCAAAATTTAATTTAATAAAATGGTTCAGATTAAGTTACTAGAATCGAAAGGTTAAAAATAAGGTCGGAGAATTCGAAAACAAGATAAGCAAGTAAGATAAAGCCAATGTTTTATATACTAAAATAATATATATATATATATATATATATATATATATATAAACATTTTGGATTATTAAAACGAAAATTGAGAAAGATTTAACACTTTATACGATTATGTACTACCTAAGCTAACTATAAAAAATTCTGTGTTACGTTTCTAAATACTTTTTTTAAGTGAAAAGTAGAACAAGAGCAAAAACATGTACATAAATACTATAGTCAATCATAATACTATTCACTCAGTATTTTTCAACATGTCTTTAAAAGCAGTGTATATATAAAACTTAAATTTTGTTTCACGTGGTGTAAAAAACTATTTATAAATACATTATTACTATACCTCATTTTTTATAAGTTTACATTTACGTCTTACTTTACTCTCCCTGTACCACAAACTTTTCCTTGGAGTCTCAGTCACCGATATAAAATCGTTATTTCTCTTGAACAAAATGTTAAATATTTCCTCAATTTTTAGTTGCTTTGTTAGTTTTTAAGTTATTATCACACAATCCATTAACTCCAACTTAAATTACTACCTACTGGTAAGGGTTCACTGATCACTGAAGTTACTTTTAACCAATCATTGCTTACATTATTAACTCTAATTTCTCTATGATAGTTACATAATATCATAGATTACTGAACACAACTTCATTATTTAACAAAACAGGATTACCACACTAACGTAAAAGATGCACCCACACCTAATCCAGAATGCCAAATCATTGTTTTATAAAGAGCTTACTTACATAACACTAATTACAACGTGAAAGCTTTTTAAACTTTTATTTCAACGAATAATCTCTATCATTAAGAGTATTTAAAAAAAGGTAACTTTTTTACTCCATTCGGCGGTAAATGTGAATACAACTTTCTCATTAGAAAACCTTAAGTGAATACAATATTTAAATAATTTTCATATCCCATTTTTGTCGAAAAAACTAATTTAATATTGATAAATATAGCATATTTGTGGATGCACTCAGATTTTTAAACTGCAGTTATTGAAACTTCCAGATATGATTATTACCTAATCTTGTCTATCTACCAGAAGTTAAATGCGTATTCGACAACTTTATTTTCAAAAATATAAATTATTCAGAATATTTCTAAAGCTGAGCCATTTACCGTTGTGGTTCGAACTTTTATTATTATTTATTACCAAGGCAGATATGACCCATTATTTCTTTTATAATTATTGAATATTTGCTCTCGAAAATTTTAATTTATCAAATAAAGGTGAAAACATAGATATAGAAAATATAACTTTCTTCAAACCTTAATAATATTAAAGTGAGAGAAAATTAAATGCATTTATCATTAAATGGTTTTCGTGAATCGTTCTTCATCAGTAAAATATATACAATACATGAGTTTTCAATTGTTAGATATAATACTAGACTGATAGCAGACCATTGTTATAATACGGGATCGCTTAACCCATATACGTAAGTGGAATAAGGTATTCAAGGTATAAACTTAGATGTATGGCCGTCAGTAGAAACAAGATATTACGGGTTTGCTCAACACAGGTCTGGGGAGAAAGTGGCCTTAGATGAGCCGTAACATAGCGTCTTTACCTCCCTGCTTAATTCTCCATTCTAAGGATACATTTGGCTTACTTCTTTTTATTCAAACTTTTGCATGCTTGTATTGTAAATTAAATACAAATTAAATTCGATATTTTTGTCACAATACATAAAAGTCAACAAACATTTGAAATGATGAGGCTGCTTGGTGAAGAAAGTTGCAGACCCAATTTAGATACATAACGGTGGTAATAAATAGCATTAGGGGGAAATTTTTTTCCGAATTTGTTATTTAAAACTTTAATGACAATGTATGTGATAAAATGTATGTTTATGTTAGAGTAAATTGGCATGGGTAAAGGCAACTCATAGAGTAGGGTGCGTAAAATCTCCATAAGGATTAGTAGACAAATTATTGAGGTACCCTTCAACGTAGGAAATCATTTGTCTTCAAATTGAAACGCGAAAATTCTTTTAAAATTTTCTTCGGCGAATTTCGGTTTCTAACCCTACCTAACTCTATTAGCTTATTTCAATGTAATATTCAAAATGAAATCAGTCAAGCAAAACTTCCGTAAAAACCCTCAGAATAAATTGCTTTTCAAGCATTTCCTAACATGATTCGTGACCAGGTAAATAAACTCTCTGACAGTATCAGACTGATTAAATACCAAAACACTTAAATGTCATCTAATAAACCTTCTGATATCCAAGTTTCATACTCCGTTGGAAAGTCTACATCGGGAGGTATTTTCCTCCAAATCATGTCCAAAATTCCAAAATTGTAGTGAGACGTTACGAACTGAGATTACTGGGAAAAGTGTCGAAGTGTATATTTTTCCAATTCACACAAAACACATTGTATTTTAATTATTTAATTAAGTTATTTTAAAGGAGTTTAATTCTTGGTTATGATGTCTGCATTCAGTAAAGATATATTCAGGACTTGCCATAAAGGCTATCGCTTTTGGAATTCTTAAAGAGAATTATTGATTATTCATCGCAAATAATATATGCACTCTGGCTCCATCTCTTTATCTTTCTTTCTCTTTCTCTTTCTGTTTATCTTTTTCTTTCTTTTTTATTTTCTCTTTTTCTCATTCTCATTCTCTTTCTCTGTCTCTGTCTCTTTCTCTCTCCCTCTCGCCTCTCTCTATCAACCCTCATTTTATATTGGAGAAGAGTAATCTTATGGACACGTCCTTATGTGTGAAATGTTTTACTTTAATCTGTAAAACACAGATTAAAATAAGGATTCAAGCCATATCAATGGATTTTCACCAAATGCAACAAAATTTACGGCCTGACTCATATAAAATTTTAAGATACCATCATAACCACACAGGCATTGAAAATAATTTAAATTTCACTCACTATAGATAAGTAAGACAGAAAGCTTTTCTGAAAATAGCAGTTCTTTATGTAAAACACTCTGTGTCAATAAAATATGACTCTTACTTCCTCCTGACAATGTTGCAAGACAACAACACGAGTTGGCTCTCAAGGAAACAAGCGAGTTTGACGACAAACTTGAGTGCTGGACGTGTATTGGGAAAGCATGATTGACGACTAGCAAAGTTATTGCAGTAACAGACGTTGTGTAGCTCGATGATGGATGATATTATGAATACACAAAAGGAAAGCTCCCAAGACGCTATAACAACGGTCCTCTAAGCTCAGAGCCAGCTTGGACCATATTGGTGGGTTGTGTGCTTTGGGTGCTTGAAGCAGGCTGCAGTACAGCAGCGCCTTCCTTGCTTAGTCTTTTTGTCTGTTCTTCAATTCTATTTTCCCTCTTAATTTACTATTTTAAATTTAATCTGACTGAAGATACTATTCTACTCGGCATAATCGAAGATACAAGTATTCATGCATGTTTAATTGGATCCCCATCGGTAGTTTTTATTCCGAAACCATATAAAGCAAAAACCAGAAAGAAAACTTTGATTGATTAATTAAACTAATACGAATTAATTTGTATTCGTTATTACACTATCCAACAGACTTGCCAAATGAGTACAAGAAAACTAGCTACTCATAAAATTATTTGTAAACGAAGTGAGATGTATCAGTAACATCTGGGCTTCATCCACTGTTTTGACTCCTTTCAGGAATACAAATAGACGAAATGAGTTTATTTTAGCCTAATTGCATGGTTGCAAAGAAGCACCGTACAATCACTTCTAAAATTTTGTCTTAGAAAACGGTCTAGGAAAGTGTTCTAAAAACTCGATATTTGGTGTCTATTAGAAAATGTGGGTAGAAGTTTAATTTCCTTTGAACATTTATGTAGTGCAAAATGAAGACCGCATGTTGAGGTATCTAGGATAAATAAATTTGTTTATAGGATTTGGAAATATGGTTAGCTAGAAAACTCTTATTTTGAAGACGGACCTATTGAAAATTCAATTCTACTCTCATCTCAATTTATAAGAAAATTAAAATGTAATTCTGTTTAAATATTTTATACTGGCAAACCGCGATTCAAAATCCCTTACCATATGTTATTTTAATATCTATTATTTAGAAAAATGTAAATATTTATTCATTTGCGAAGTGGCCTGATGATAAAAGGATTGATTCTAAAAGGTCTCGCAAGAATAAAATTAATATTGGAATATTTGTATTCATTTACTAGTGATAATAACAAAATATATGATTTAAAAACACAAACCTGCCTGCCTAATGATATTCATTTACTTTTTCGTAGTAGTAGATGTGGACTTTTACATGCGTATGATAAAATCACGTTCTTGTGAAAACCATTTTTTATACTAAAACCACCTTTATGTACGTGTTTCGCAGCAATGTTTTCTTACACAACGCATTTTTTTTATATTTTTTTTATTTTTTTTTTTTTTTGCTGTTAAAGTATAAATTAAAAAATATAAGAATAAAAATAAATTACTTTTGAGGATTACCAGCTCTTGCGCAATAAGTCCTTCTCATTCCCACCTCTACTTGTTTCCGGGGATCTAGAGACCCTAACTTGAAAACTTATTTTACTGGCGATGTAACAACAGTTGTCACCTCCTCTATGGTCGCACAGATGACGTCATACCCAGCAGGGTCGGTGATTTGTGTCCACTGTTATCTCCCATCCAATAAATCCTTCATTAACTGTCAAAACAGACTCGTTTATCAGTACATGTGACGTCATACTCTGAATATTTGTAATTTCGGATAAATGTTTTCATGATAAACACAAACAATGCACTGATGGTCACCGAAACCACCACTTTGTGTTTTGTGATGCGTTTTTGCAATGGAATTAGAAAACATAAATGGACTATAGCATTGGGGGTATGTTTTTGGTTTTGTTCAAACTGTCTATAAATTGGAATAATTTTTTATCTATAAAACTTGTTTTTTACGGTTAAAATGAAATATTTACGAATTTCAAAATGTACTTGTATTAAATATTGGTTCATAATTTTAATAAAGTATTTAAATATTAAGAACTACGTATGCTACATGAAAGGAACTGTTCATTTATAAACATTTGATTTTTTCAAATGAACATTTTAGATACATTTCATGTGGTATGTGATCGGAAGATGCATACAAGATCCAAAAGTGTGGTTTGATTTATAAGCACTGCAAAAAATCACTGAGATGTTCTATGTTAGTACAGATCGTTAAAGATTGGGAATTATTGAAACCTGTGATAGTTTTTTTAATATGCAAAATTTTAACGTGTTGGCACTTGAATATTAGTTTTGAATATAGTTTCTTTTTAATGTGTAATATCTTATTACTTTGCTTTTTATGGAATCTAACCCCACTCCATCGTCATTTAGAGATTCTTTTAAATTACTAGTCTAACACCTGAGAGGCAATTTTCATAGTATTATACACAAATTTATTTTTATCGACTGAAAAATGTCTCATATTGCAGAAATCGATCGTCAGGTTTGGTTACAAATTGACGATATAAAAAGTGTCAAAACTGCTTAAACTAAAACTACTACAAAACTACTATTCCCGCATCATATTTTTAAGCTTAAAAACAAGACGTCAGACACAAGTCATAGTAACAATATTTCCGTCAGACAACTAAATAATGAAACTGAAACTCGCCTCTTTCGCTCAAATTGTTGGATTGATTATGGTTATCTCACGAATATTTAACTTTTCGTGACTGACGAGTGGTTTTAAGTGGGTTAAGGAAAGGAATACAAGATTGGAGAAAAAAATTATACGTTGATATTTTTAACCCTTTCAATGCTTTTCCATTTCGACCTCAACTTTAAGTATTACCACTGATGATCAATTTCAAGGAAACCTTGTGCAATACAAAATTGAACCTGCCTCCTGGACTACATCACGAAAACACAATTATTTTATTGATGGTGATTCTAGAAATTAAAGTTGAAGAGTATAACATTTCATTTTAGAACTTAGAGCTGATTAACATTTGTATACTTCTCATTTTTGCATAGTAAAATTTCATTACTGCTCTATATAAATTTGAAGCAATATTAATTGCATCTTCGGACTCGTTATGATTTTTTTATCACTTTCTACACAAAAAATTATATCCTGTTTAATGGAACATTTGAATTATATGTCAATAAAACATGGCACAACAGATGAAAAGAATATTGCTAAGCGTTACGTAATGTCCGAGACACCGCATGTTTGTTATATTAATGGATCTTAAATCACTATAAAGAACAAGAGGAAAACTCCAAGACTCCACAAATATTACAAACATTTGTTCTCATTACGGAAACCAGCCTTTGTGGTAGCGCTCTGAAAATAAATATTGCCGGGTAGAAACTAATTTATTTCAGTGGGATTCATTTTTAACAGTTTCAAAATGAACTGCACCGAAAATCACTTGCAGTAATTCACACAGAGAGGTCAAGGATCACAGCAGAAATTGTGTGTCTAGGAATGTTTATAAACAATGTGGAAGATCACCGAGTACCTGGGGTTACAACATTTCACATTCCTTTCTCATAACTAGTGTTATCTTGTCCACTTAGGCCAACACCTACGCTGCACCATCGTTTGTTTACCTCTTTCTAGATATCGCACCGTTGTAAAGTATTCAGTTGCGTAATAGCACAGTTTTTTTATATTTACGGTACAAAGAGAATCAGTTACTTTTTATTCACGTACATTAGCTCTTATCAAAGAGATTTTGGGTGAACTTAATAAGATAATGGATTTTATTCCGTGTCTCATTATGAGATACCTTAGAATTAATGAATGTTAAGGAAAGAAATTTGTCTTGTTTTTTTTTATAAGAAAGCTCTTAATATCCAGTTGTACAGGTGGTTATCTTGAATATTGCTCCATAAGAGCAAAGGAATTCTTTAATTTTACTCATCAATCACTTTTACGCCTATTTAAATTTATATAAGTTACAAGCAGTTCACGGCTTCGCGCGAAATTTTTGCACGTGTATATTTCCGACGCCGATGTTGAGTTTGCTTTCTTGCTGAGTTATTCTACTAGTTTTAAATAGTTTATGATGAGGTGCAGAAATTAAACATTGAACCTTAAATTTTAAATTTAATGAAATACTCCTGTTTTGGTATATAATAAGACTGTTATGGCTGAGTGTGAATGAATGAGGAAAATGTAAAAATATTAATGTGAGTAACTTGCTTCTTATATGTTTGACATATTTTTATTGTAAAAATTCATTCAAGTCTTTATTTATACTGTCTTAGCATGCTTGATGCTTAAAATGAAATTCTGTAAAAGCTTGTATTTGCAATAAAGGATATTATTATCTACCTGGCTGAGATCCATCAACTCATGTTTTTTGTGTATAGTACTCATTTTTATGGCAAAATTCCCGTCTATGCCCGACACAAAATGTCCGCCTAGACACATTTACACTAATTAATTGCCCTAACGATACTGTAGCAATTCCCATGCTGGAAGCTATCTCGTAATATACACTGAATGATTAAAAAGTCAATTACATGATGTGATACGTTCCTACGTTCCGTTACTCTTGGCAGGTACATCGACCACTTCATTTACATGGGAAATGTTGAATAACAGATAATGTCATTGCTCTTTACGCATCATGCATATTTAGTTAGCCCTACGAATTTATGATCTTTAAAAGGTTTTGTTGTTAATATTCTGCGATCAGATTTAAATATTGTAAATAGGAAAAAGACTTCGGCTGTAAACTTAATTTTACATTTTTCCTATAATTAAAATATTTAATTAAAGGTTTTATCACTCTGAGGCAGAAAAATAATTAATAAAAATTTAATGCACCAGGTTAAGGAGTAATATGGCAAGAATCCCGAAATACTTTAGCCATAAAACATATTATAAAGCTAATGTTTAAGTGACTGTATACCGCATGGCAACGTCATCATATTGGTCGAGGATTACTTGTGCAGTTGTAATGTAAATAGCAAGTTATATTAAAACCTAAAAGTTCTAGAGTACTTCTTTTATACAGTCATGAATTTTAGTTTGCTTATAAATTGATTTCTTACCTTGTTTTATAATTACGGAAATTAAATTAATCAAGCACTTAATTTTTTTCGGTTATTGAATATACCTCTTTTTGTTCCCTTAGGATAAAGATCTTAGACGATTCACCTAGCCCTAAAAGAACCTATGCGCTGTTTCCGGAGAGACAGGATATTCTGGATGGATAAGGTTGGGGGTAGGGGCCGCCTCCTGTCGAGATCCATGAGGAAAAATTTAGGGCATTAATATCAGTCATGTCCCCTGGAAAGGAGGAGAAGCCAGCTCTGAACCAGCCTCTCCAGTCACAGCAGGCAGTAGGGGACACGCCCTTATGTCTAGGCTGGCAAGAATCTTTGACTCAGGGAACCGCACCAAACTCCAACAGTTGTCTTCCGCAGTAGACTAGACCTATCTAATTGCCTTTGAACCCCAGAATCTCGACATTTGCAGTTAGTGATATGCCGCTTCTGTACATCCATAAAGTTGCCCAGATTTAAGTGACACGTTGGTCTTTGCTGTGCCCAGTGTAAATTCAACTGGAAGGTATAAACCAGCCAGAAGGGAACCCTCCTGGGGTAAAATTCGATATATTCAACTCTTACGGAGTTATTTTTTATTATTCAATGTTTAAAAAGTACATAAGATATTCATTAATCCCAAATTCAAACCATTAGTAAAATGGTAAGACTTGTTTTCGGTTATGTTAGAGGCGTTATGTTAGAACATGCTTTTAGGAAAATAATTACAATTCAGTTTGAAAAATAATCTCCACAATTCATTCAAAAATAATCCCTGAAATATATTTTTCGTTTTATTGCACGATTAAAATGGCAGATGTAAATCTCCGAGGTAATAAACTTGATGGTTCTGCAGTCACACTTGTTACAGGGCAGTTTGTGTAATAGGCCATTAGTAGTCGGCTTTCCGCCATTGAGTACGAACGTGTGCAATCCCTCAGCTCACCTACTAACTGCTGGCAAAGACCGGATATCCGCCTTAATTAGTTTCAACACAAAACTTTGAAATATTAATTATGAGTTATTATTATGAGTTATAAGATTCAATGGGAGTTAGCTGAAAGTTAGATAACCGAATTGAGTAGATTATTCAGACAATGGAAAGAATGGGAAACAATCAAAGTTCACGAATAAAAGGTATTCAAAAACCTTTAAAATATCTGTCATTGGCTGAGCGTTAGCCACGAGTTTGAGAGCCTGAGAAAATCTCATTTCTGTCTGTCTCTCTATCCACACTATCTCAAAACGAACTGACTTATAGATTTGAGATTTTGACATTTCTATGTTCGATGATATTGTATTTCACTCAATGGAATTCGGTAAAATGCTTGTGAAACATTTTATATTAGTATAGTGGGTAACCATGATGGAGACGAGAAAATCATACAATACCCAGATCTTATAAAATCATATAACATTTAACATATGATTTTTGGTGGATTGAATTTTAAGACCGTTGCATAGAGACAAGACAAATTTTAATGGAGGTACATGTCCCTCCTTGAGATTTGGCTGAGCTTTAGCAAAACCGAGGGTGAATGAATTGAGTTATAGACTTGAAATTTTGAAAGCAACTTCAGCAAAGCCGTGGTACACGTCTTGTGGCGTACTCCTATTTGTATTTTGAAAACTAATAACTAAGTTTCCTTGCTTTTTTGAGATACCATGTATTTTGTAAATTTGCCAAAAACATATTTATAATAACTAGTTTTGCATTTATAACTCATATACTAACAATTATATCATTTTCACTTATGATAGGATAAATATAAATCAGTATTAGTAATTTTTATTGTTAGATTTGTTACAATTTGTTGTTTGTAAAATCTCAATATGACAAAAAGATTTTAAATAAATTATAAGTTTTTTATTTAGTTAGAATATTCTATATTTAAATAATGATAAGGGAGAGCTAACATCTACTTAATTTTAAACAATACAGTATAATTATTGCAGTATAGGCCAGCAGTTTCATTAAACATAATACATTTTTAATATTCAAATTTTAACATTGTAGCTGTATTAATGTTGTAGTACATGAAATATCTAAATGGATCAAATTTCTTCCAAATCCATATACTTGTCAAATCTTTAAGTTGTACCCGTTGCACTTTGTGTTTTGAATATGTCATAACATTATTCTGTTTATTTATCGGGTACAACTGTTTCTTCACGAGAAAATTCAAAAGCCATCAATGTGTTATTTTCCACTATTTCCCATCATTCGATACCTCCCCGGAAGAGCACAGTAGAGCATAAGAGACATGGAAGGTTCTGGAAAGCTATAAGGAAGGAGGCGGAGAGAGAAGTGGAAGTCCTCTGGGACTGATGACAATTGATATCGAGATGAGCAGTCGCGTTGTTGCGATATTGTTGGAGTTCCCGACCATTCCTTTCCGATATTTGAGCTACTTGCTACATGTTTACCTTTATGTTATTTTTATGTCATGTTTAATTCTAAAATATAAACTGTTATTGCGTCCATATAAACCGGCTGTACAGGTGGCTGGCTATCTTCGGTTTTATTTCCATAAGAACAATGTTAAAATTCTTTGTTTGAAGTTTATTTTGACGATGGAAGGATTGTGAAGAAAACGTGATTTTTCCGGACATTTGCCATCGTTCAGTGATTTTTTGTTTCACTGAACGATGGCAAATATCCGGAAAAATCACGTTTCCTTCACAACAATGTTAAACCTCAAAAACTTTTATAACTTTCTTTTGTCATATAATTACAGGAGATTCTCGTTTCCAAAACTTAACTTATAAGCATCGAATCCCGTTTTATCATTTTGATATTTTGAATGGTTATTTAGAAAATAGTCTCAAACCATTTCGAGTTTTACGTTTAATATTCAAAAAAGAGCTATGAATTAAAATATCAAAAACTGCGTAACGTTTATAGTTTAGAAAAAATCTAAACTGCTATAGTATGCGTATTAACTATATATTTAAAATGAGACACCTCTCATAAGGGTGCGATCAACAATAAAGGGTTAAAAGTGCAGGGGTACAACATTGTTCTTATGGGTGAAAGAAAATTTAAGGTTGTTTCACTATAGCTCTCAACAACATTAGCGTTTAAGACTTTTCTAGTGTATTAAAATTGTTTATTTGTAAAATTCTCACATTAATTCAGTTATTACTCTAAATTTTCAAATATACATTTTTTTTATACATTTACCCTAAGGTTTAAATTTATATTTTTTTTATTTATCATTAAAAAAGCTTAGCAGTAATGACGCGATTGAGTGAATTTTGAAACATGTGGACTATAAACTATGTTGAGAATCTCAACACCATCATCAATTAAAGTGAAGGTTTTTTGTCAATACCCTCAAGAGCCAAAATTAAGTTATACTCTTTTTTTCTTGTCAGTTGAAAAATCAATTTTCACTTGTTGCGATAACACATTATACAAGGTAGGAGTACGTCACACCAAGTTGTTGTATACAAAATTTCCAAAGTCAATAACTCATTTCATTAGGCTACATGTGTAAAAGTACTCACATAATGGCTACATGTAAATTGCATTATGTCTCATGTTATAATTTAAGATAAATGTACTTCATTTGTTTACACATTTATGTATATGTCATTTTCATGTTGCCTCATAGCATAAGCCCAATGTAAAACGTGTTTGCTAATGCTTAGCTTAATCCGATGGACATCATCGATCCAATTTTTTTTGTATAAAAATGAAGCTGCGTTCCAAATTTCAAGTCTTTCTAGTCATTTCATTTCCGACAAATCGAGCTGAAGGATTAACTGATAAACGGACAGACAGACAGAAATTAAGCCTCGAGTGATAGGCTAACGCTCAGCTTACTAGGAACATACAGGTATGTATGTATGTATGCTTACCTGTATGTATATTTTTGAAACATGTCTAACCTTTTTCACTTTTAAAGTGGTTAATTGTATCGCCCGAATGAAAAATATAAATATGTAATCTTTTTAATGAATATTTCCAAAATCATCTCTATTTGATAGGATTGTTACAGTTGACCGCCTTCCTAAGATTCAAGAGAAATTAAGGCGTGTGTCGAATTAGAAGAAAATTAGTTAAGATGTGCCAAAAATGTGTTTGTGTGTTTTATGTTATGTATGTACATATATTTTATGTGTTTACGCATAATATAACACTTCTTTTCAATTACTTTGAATAATTTTTATTACAAATAAAATTCGGAGGGTTGTGGAACATTGTAAGCGGAACGTAACGAAATTGACGGATCGAGTCTCCAGGGAGAACATCGAGACATAGGTAGCGTCTGGCGTAGTATTGGTTTCAATCGCAGATCTCACGGATAAAAATCATGTATGTAGAAGGCAAGTTATTTCTAAGACAAAACAATTATTTTTGGTTCTAATTGTTATTGACTTTAAAGGATGATTAATGGATATCCTGTAACGACCTGAGGTCAATTTTCCTTCAGAACGGCAGTTAATTTAATGCAAAAAAGTGCCCAGTTATCAAGGCATTGCAATTTGTTTCCTTTGGAATATTTGTATATGACTTTTTAAACAAAATTTTTTCACAGCTTTTTCTGAAGATAGGATAAATAGAATTTTTTTATTATTTTACTAGAGCTTGTAGTATAATAAGCAGAATGTAGAAGCATCTAACTATGAAACGCAAATAACCGTTAAAGATAAGTAAATAAATTATTTTTACAGTACGTAGCTTACAGTATATGGACGGTAAATGGAAGGAATTATATTTTTTCTATCTTTAAAAAATGTATAACGAAAATATTATTTCAGTTAAAAGGTGTATTTCCTTAAGTTATAACCCATTAAATTAATTATTTAGTTTCTCAACCTATAACTCATGCACGTAATTAAAAAATTCAAAATCTCATCTTCCGCCATTATTATTTGGGATTTCTAACAATTGATTTTTTTAAATAAAATTCCTTCTTTTTTTCCTTGTGAAGTCAAAAATATTTTTCACATTTTCAGTTCTTGGGGAAGTTTTTATAAAGAGATATGACTTGAGATTTAAAAATGCCTGAAAGGCGAGTTTTACATGCAACATTTCAAATCACATACTTTGGCTAAAATATTGCTCCTAATCACCGAGTTAGTTAAACGCAGTTTAATATCGTTCTTCTCAGTTTCCAAAGAATATTAGTATTGACAACATTAATTGATACCTTTCGTTCCATGATTTAAAATGAAATATATTGTTAACAGTTCCTGATACATAACATGACCACCCTGATCGTGGAAGTAGCAGTGACTTGTATTTAACGGTCCCAATCCAAACTTGTGCATATTCAAAAGCAGTGTTTGTTTAGGGGCGAGATCGTGCTTCCTCCAGATTGGTTTTACATAAGAAAACAAGTCTCAATGCAAGAAACATCAGTAGCCTTGCCGACACCCTTTTCTTGCAGTTTACTAGACAAGATACTTTAAACCCCTTGTAAAATTCAAGTTTAAGAAAGTTTCTAAGAATAAAATAAATAAAGGGATATGGTTCTACCTACTAGGCCAGCGTCATATAATTTATATTTCTTAATTTAATTATAATTATTTAAAAACTAAATTCTAATTTGGGTGATTTGAAATTTGTTTCAATTTGAAAGTTTGGAAAGTTGAAACTTTTCTCCGGGTCTTGCTCTTTCCCCAGTGATATACATATTTGAGACTTCAAAACCCGAAAAAAGTGTTGAAAACATTTTCAAATTATCCAAATGTGAATGTAGTGGTGTGTATTGTGTGTGTGTGTGTGTGTGTGTGTGTGTGTGTGTGTGTGTGTGTGTGTGTGTGTGTGTGTGTGTGTGTGTGTGTGTGTGTGTGTGTGTGTGTGTGTGTGTGTGTGTGTGTGTGTGTGTGTGTGTGTGTGTGTGTGTGTGTGTGTGTGTGTGTGTGTGTGTGTGTTTTCACCACTATACTATCAAGTATTTAATATATTTTTATTTCTTTCATTGGTTATAAATGAAATACTTGCATTTAATAAAGCGAACATTTAATATAAATTTATAAATGTTTAATTTGTTACTTCTTGTAATAACCATGATTTACCAAATTCTCGTTTTGTCTAATGCCAATAATAATTTTCTAACAAGCTAAGTCTCTTTAACATGTGCTTTCATACACTGATTTTATCTAAATTTGGCAGAATACTTTTTTAAACGACCACCAATTTAAGTCTTTTTAAATATATTTTTATTTTCAGCAGTAAGTTTCGTTGCAATGAGATAAATATTCAAGCCAAGATGCAATACTATAACTTAAGGCGTTTTAGGGTTTTGAAGGAAAACATCAAGAAACAGACAGACGAGAAGAATTTTTTTTTACATAAAATACAATTCTACAATATGGGCCACGAAAGAGTGCAGTTGGCGGTGAACAATAGAATTGACAGACCCACGCGACGTTGCCTTCAACACGTTAACTGCCGTCCGGCACGAAGCGCTGCGGTTATGGGGGGACAAATTTGGTGAAGTCGCTCAGTCCTCATTGGCTGCTTCAAGGTCACGCGCCAAATAAGCTCCTCCCTCAACTGCACTTTTTGGTGATCCCTACTATAGAACCCGTGCGCACATTTATCTATACAAATTCGTATTATATATTGTAGAATAATTATCTCATTCCATTTTTATTTTGGTTTTAAATATACCATAATTTATGTAATTAAACAAGAAAATACATCTTTGAGAGGTTCTGAGATCTGTTATTTAATACTTTAAATGTATTTAATTATTTTTTCATTATTGTACAATTTATAAAGAAAGCAGTTAAGGCGAGAGTGTTAATACCAAGAAACATGTAGAACTTTGATTAGGGAAGACGATGTCGTACCAGCCCGCGCTGACCGGTTCTGATTTCCCACGAGAAAGACGTTTAACTGTTCACTGCTCAGATGAATTAAACACGTCGTCACATGAGGGACAGCAAGACAGCTGATTAAACAGATGCAGCCATAGAGTAATAAGGACCTGCAGCTGAGACATCCTGGTGTCCTGGGATCCTGAGTAGGGTCTCAGCACAGCGTCGCATCCGAGGATCTGAGCAATACATCAAGTCCGGGATTACCTCTTGTAAATTACGTGTACAGATTAAAACATTACTGCATAACAAATTATTTATATCTTGTTTCAAATACTTCTATGTTTAGATTTTCAGTGTGAAATTTTGAATGAATACTTGTAAAAATATTATAAAAAGTTTATGCTTAATTTTATATGTGCAAAAGTGAATATGTAATACAGGTTTAAAATTTGGTTTAATGTGTTAATAAAAGCTGAAAAGTTTGTGTGGAAATTCGTTGCTAATGAACTTTATTTAGTTTTCTAAAAAAAGATTCAAATAAATTAACAAAACTAGAAAAGTGGCAAGTAGTTTTGAAACTTATTTTGAAATTAGTATGTTAAATCGTTTATACTTTCACAACTTAAAAATTTGTTCGGTTAAACACAGGATCCAAAATCCAAACATTAACTCAACAGATTTTAAACATAAATGATAAGTGGTGTTTTTATTTAAATATCGATATGAAAATCAATTTTTAAAGATTGTTACTAGAATATTTAAACTTAAAATACCTCATATCATCACCCACTTTGTTGACGAACGTATTACACATGGTCTTACATCAGCTTAGACTAGTTCAATTTTAAATTCGGATTTATATAAACTTTAGTAATTATTCAACATATATCTTTTCCTTTTTAATTAGTAAGGATACTTTTGTATCACAAATATGAAAAGCAATTTAAAAAAACTGCGATTAATAAAAATTACATGGTTACCAGAATCGTACGGTCTATTTCAAAAGTCCATACAGATATAATGTTGTAAATAATACATTTTTAATATTAATATGAAAGAATTTTTATAAAACTACAGTAGTTCAATGTTGGCGAAACATGACAAAACAATATTGAACAGATCAGTTTGGTTTACTCTAAAATTTACAAATTTTTTATGGAAATCTTCCATATTTTATAGTTTACTTCCTAAATAATTAAAAATGGATTTTAAGATATCTTCTAATGGCCCTAGATGTGTATGTTAAAATTAGTGTAAGTGTCAGCCAGTGTTTATCAAAACGTGTGTGTCTCCAACTCTTCAATAGGTTGTACATAACATAGCTAAGTTGTTAATTAAATGCAAATATTGAGTCAGTCCATTTTACGCTCCGCTTAGTGTAGCTTTGAAATCTGACCCTGGTACAGATTCTTGGAACCTAGAGTCCGCATCAATCTGAAGAGATCCATAAACGTTTCGGTGACATAAATGTTCAAAATGAACTGTTTGCATCAGAAATGCCTTGACCCATTCCAGTTTAGCAAGCAGCTAGTCAATATAATCCAGATGAAATTACAATCTCATTGTCTCATTAGTTGCACAAATTAATGAGACAATACTCTTTATCTAAATTACGTTGGATAACTGCTGCGTAACCAGACTTCGCAGTGAGGGTTGGAAGATCCAGCAGCCAGTTTCTCAAGGGTGTTGGAGATCTTCTTTAGCAATCATTTTAGGGATTCTGGCAGAGTTTTTAAGAACACCGCTACTCGATATGAAGGTTTCTTCTCAAATAGACTGAGGTTATGTTGATTTAGGAGTAAGTCGCTTAAGTATCTCGTGTTGAAGGGGTAACTAAGGAAGAATTTCTTATACGACTAAAAAACCTTTATTTGACTAGTGTTGATCACAATAAAGTATTGACTTTAGGCCGTGGCTTAATAGAATACCAATATTTATTATTCAATTATAACATATTACGCAAATGAATATTTTTTCCTGCCTAACTTTGCATTACGTTACTTAATTTTTGTCTCAGTATTATTAAACTGACTTTAAAAATATATATTTCGATAAAACTATGTTTTCTCTTATATTTAGTGTGAATCTTCAGCACCATTCAGTTGTGCCAACTTAAAAATCTGTACACAATGTAATAACAGTTTCCTTCAAGTGTACGGACGCTTCCTAGCAGAGTAATTCAGTTCGTTGGATAGTATAAAATTGTTTGATGTAACATGAAATGTAAGATTCATTCTCGGTTAAGTGGAAATGGATCCTCCCAAAAGCCAAGCATTTATATGAGGAAGAAATCTCAACCAGTTTTGTATCCCGCCAAGTGTAAGGATGTGTAAGGTTCTCAAATTATATGCTCTGTGGAGAGACGTCAAGTAAGATGCGTACTCCGCTCAACCTTTTAAGCCGCTATATCGTTTAAAGACATTTTAAGCAAATATTCAACTTCTCAACTGTAAATTCTTCCATGATAAATCTTTCTTCGTTTTACAATATTACTTATAAACGTATCTATTTTTTTGTTAAACAGTTTTGTCGCCCAACACAAAAGGCATTTTAAGCAAATATTCAACTTCTCAACTGTAAATTCTTCCATGATAAATCTTTCTTCGTTTTACAATATTATTTATAAAAGTATCTATTTTTTTGTTAAACAGTTTTTATCGCCCAATACAAAAGACATTTTAAGCAAATATTCAACTTCTCAACTGTAAATTCTTCCATGATAAATCTTTCTTCGTTTTACAATATTATTTATAAACGTATCTATTTTTTTGTTAAAAAGTTTTATCGACCAATACAACATTCCGGTTTCTATTAATTTGATATTGTTGCTATCTATTACAGTACTTTTGTGGCATGCAGTATTCTCGAAAACGAGTTAAAACTCCAGATATTTTGCAATCATTTTGACCCTATACTAGCGTTAAAATGTCTCCTAAAATTTAAAAAGGCTCCCAATTTTTCTAAACCTACAATTCTGTACCAGACCTATAAAAATAACAAATTGTCCTCTAAATTCGAACTTGAAATACCACCAATTCGTTTACATTATTTAAACTCGACAATGTTGTTTTCTAAACAAACAGCACTGACAGAAATAACCAGTTCGTTTGTATTTATTGGTTACATTGTCAAAACTATAATGAGAAAACAGATCAATCTGAAATGAACCTGAACATGATAAATGACGTCATCTGACAGTTCTGTGACGTGATTACATTTTGTCCAAACTGAACGCTTTACTAACCAGGCTAGAGTAGCGTTTTGGTTGTAAATTAGTGAGATTGGATTTGTTTTATCACCTTTTCAGCTTAAACTAAAATACAGTTTCGGTCGCAAATACAGTAATGGGACTACTACTTGACAAACTTCAAAGTCCCAATACCTACATTATGCGGGGGAAAACATGTATATCAGAAATCCGGATGTCAGCAAATTCATGTCCTTAAATATTTATTTTACTTAATTTCATGCATTAATACGATATAGTTCTACGTCTTGTATCGTGAACTTTTAAGGTGGTGCAATTGACTTTTGGTTAGGAATTTCTTTTATTATTTTAAATGCATAGTGATTCCAATAAGTTCCCAGAAAAGACGAAAAATAGAAAACTATTTTTATTACTACATTATAAATTAGAGCGATTTAAGGTAAAAGTAAATTGTTAACCAAACTTGTAAATAAGCTGAACATAGGAAGTTAAATTTTTACAGTAGGCTATATATTAAAATTATTTCATTACGTCTCTGTTCACTTTTAAAACATATATTTTAAACATTCATGGAAGATTATTTATTAAGAAAATTATTTTAATTTTAATAATAAAACAATATTGAACTAAACTATGTAATTTCAGAAAACTATGTTTTAATAATTTTAGTTGCTGAAGATACTTTTAATAACTAGCAGTTACCCGCGGTTCATTCCGGTGCCGAATGTTGAGTTTGCCTTGTTAACAAAATCAAGAAAATACGTCAAAAAGTGTACTATATTTAAGGTAATTGTAATTGACTTCGTTCTTTTTTTGTTTGTTTCTAAATTTTATAGTTAAAGTTATATAGCAAACTTTGTTTTTTATATTTAATGTTTAATATTTGCTTCAAAAGTAGTCTTCAGAGGCAAATTCTGACCATGTTATATTTTATGACATTTTGTTAGATAGAGTACATACCTAATCGCTGAAATCTAAAAATAGCACGAAAACTATAGGTTATTCCTTTTAACATTATAAATGTAAACAAATTAAAAATATTGTTTAAATTAATTAAACATGTGCTGTCACAAAATGTTGTTTACACACAACAGTTGATTAAATTTGACAGGCTCTTTCACTAATTATTATTTCATAACTTTTCGCTACTTTAAAGATCACTTGGGCGTAGCCCGGAAGGCTTTTTCGAAATAATAATAGGTCTAAATTGATCCTAGGGACTGTAAGAATGTCCATGTAAAATTTCAGTACAATCGGTTGAGTACTTTACGTGTTGAATACTGTAAACAAAAAAAAACAAAACAAAGGCATATTTATAATATTATTAGGATTAGGATAAATAAAACATTATCACACTATTGTCAAATATTCATCATAGACATACTTTAAACTGTTCATATCCTTATCTTGAAGCATTCTTCTTTGAATCTGATTATAAGATATCTCGAACGTTCTTATTTAGATTTTTACTAATATTCGTGGAATAATAACAATATTTCTCTATTTTTCGCGTCATTAAACATGTTTATTTATTTATTTATTTCCAACGGCAGCAGTCAATTTACAAAGACAAGCATAGATGGTAGAATACAGCGGAAAAAAAAATTAATACAATCAGATGAAAAATCTACATAAAGTAACAAAATAGGTAGGTCTATAAAAAAATTTGATAATAAATAATAAGTATCCAAAGATATAACAAGCTATAAATATCCAAAACATAACAAAAAATAAAAATAAAGATTAACAAACAACAATAATTACTCAAGTATGGAAACAACTCAGAAAAATGATTCAAATAAATTGTACTTTACATAAAATACAACTAAAGTATAGGTAGATATCAACGAACGTAGAATAATAAATAATTACGTAAAGGAAAAAATATTTATAAAAACTCTCTGTGCAACAGGAACAAGCAATCAACTAGCTAACGAAATTATAAGATTGATAAGAGCGAACATAAATAAATAGTGCTAATAAATTAAAATATAATATATAACATTTAATAAATAACAGTAGAAATTAAATAAATACAACATATAATACAATGAACATGCACTTAACACAGCTTAAAGCTAACTAGGTCTCAATTTCTAGTCTTTCACAGAAAGAAGAAAAACACAAATGAGAAATTTTGTGAGAATGTTATCTTTAAGGGGCGCACCTACAATTTTCTTTAAGAATTTAAAACAATTATTCAAACGCAAAACCGAGTACTGCCTTGATAAATTCCCAGACCAATGACCAAAACCAACGAGAAACCAACCAACCAATTAACCAAACCAATAAGAATTTTGCGATGAGTTTATTTATTTATTTTAACGGATAACAAAATTGAACAAACTTAATTTTTATTTTGAACTCGGTTTTCTAAATTCTAATCTACAGTCGTTATGAGCTCGCAAGAATCCTTTACCAAACATTGTACTTCATGGCCGAGAGATTGTCACAGAATTCTTCCACTACGATCCTGGAGCTTTCTGGAGAATACAGCGTCCTTCTGATATGTGTACCGGAAATAAACAGCAGCTGTGTTATCCTTCTTTGTGGTTGGACTTTTCTGTATAAGTTATTTATCTTACTTGATACATTTCTATATAGTCTTATCTATTCTTGCAGTTGAAAATTGAAGTTATATATTTCAAATTTTTATCTCAATATTTGTTTTAATTATAATACTATACACTCACAACCCACTCACCCTTTTTTGTTCGTTAAAAGACGGATTCTACTTAGAACAAATAATAAGATGTACAAGTGTTATTTATTATGGTAATTTTAGGGCAAAAACATGATTCGCTGTTCATTCAAGACATTATTTTTGAAAATATTGGAATCTTGTTTTTATATGTTACAAACCATCTGCAAATTAGATACGTCCCCACTGTAATTAAAAAATTGAAGATAATGATGCTGTAAACTATTTCGCATACCATGAATCGGTATTTCCATCTGAGAGCTTCATCCTCCTTCCGTGGTATTTTATAGAAATCAAGTATTGACCTTTAGATTTGTAAAATCACTATCAAGATTTTGCAAAGGACCCATCACTAAAGCTCTTAGAACAGTGTTGAAATTTTTCAATCTGAAGCTCTGACCCCTTTGTTCCAATAATTTTCAGTGTCAATCCTGAACTAAGACACAATTCAAAAACATTCGTGGAATAAAGGTTTTTTGATAGAACCGACCAATAAAAAGAGGGTCAGAGCAGTCGCCCAACGGTCCGCTTCTACCCCAGGGTTCTCTTTTATTGAAATTGGGGCTTCCCCATGTGATAAATCCATAAAATCTGGACACCAAGTTTGATTCAGAATTCCTTTTATAAGAAACACACATCATACAACTTCTTGGGACTCCGATTGGGTTGGAAAGCTAATCCAAATTTCATATTTACAAGAGTTATGCTTATGCCAAATTGAGCAAAAAATTTAACTTAAATTTGGTTGTGTCTAGACAACCTTCAAAGTATTGAAATGTTTCGCTGAACGATAAGTGTTAACTCGTTCACGTAATACTCCGCAAGTTTTAACTCTCCCGGAACTCTGGACGATAGTTTAAGAAACACACTTCAGGCCTAAGTCGTACTCGTATTTCCCATGAAAACGCCGTAATCTAGCCATAAGCTGGGAGTGATCGTGAAGCTCTAAAAGTCCTAGCTTCCATAAATGTTTACGATTCCTTTATTACTATCGTTTAACACACTTCCAAGTACCTTTTACACCTATACTGATGTTTATTTTGGAACTCAAACAAACGTTTATCGTCAATAATCGGATTATGGGTTTTCATGTGCAGAAATTTTAAAGAAAATCAAGAGTAGGAATAATTACAAGGTACACCACGTCATGTATCGTGTAACAGGTTTTAATGAGGTTATATGCAAAATTTCAGCTCATTTACAGCGGAAAGTTAGGCAGTCAAATAGAAAAGGCATTTTTATATTTCCCAACTGAGTGATTGCGTCAGTCTACGGAGTTCTAGCTTCAATGGCGCTCAATCAAATTCAATAGTTGAACATGCACAATCATAGAACTCATTCTTGTCTAGTTCATAAATAATGTTTCAAAAACAGTTTAAAGTCTACAAATTAAATCTGTCTCGAGGTATCCCAAGTAACACATTCAAATTTGTTCGTTGAGTTAGGTTTCATAGTTAGTGTCATAAAAGTTCCGAGGAGCTAAAGGAGGGTAAAATTTTTTCACCGATTTTTAATATTACCTTTCCACTCAACCATTATTCTATTTAGGCCTATTTTTAGTAACAAGCGTCAATTTTTCAAATTGTAAAATCTCAAAATGTTGTGTAGTTAGATTGTTTGCAGCTTTATTCTGCTATTTTCTCATTGTCATCATAGTTACCAATAGTATGTAACCGAATATATTAGCTAACGCTCAGCATAATTCTATGGAGTTGCATGCGCCTTCATCGAACTCAGTATTACTTGTATCGAAATGAAAATTCATTTCAGTTAATGGTCAGTTTGTTTTTGACTTGTGCGAAAGATAGACAGACAGACAGACAGAATTTAACATTTCCCCACCCCATGAGTAACAGGCTTCGCTCACGCTCAGCTAACAATCGGCATAGTTAACCAGCGTTAGTTAACCATGTTAGTTAATTGCCATTACTATCCTCAGGAATTCTGTCACAAGGTGCTTTAGTAAAGTGAAACACCAAAGTTGCCTAACTTGTGTACGAGCCGGAACCACCCTTAGCAACAATGTTGGTCAGCCCATTAAGTAGCAGCGGTTAAGTTTAGACCGTTACTTTAGTGTAACTCAACTAACTAAAGCCTAGTACAACGGTAGGCGTAATGATCAGCTAATGGTCGACTAATTCAACAACGAAATTCCATAATACTTTACAGGACTTGTAAACACCACTAAATTCCATCAGCGTATTATTACTAAAGCCAATACATTTTTCTTAGGATTTATTTTTTCCGTTGAGTTCAGTCAGACAATTGAAACCACAATTCAAATGGTTAACACTTTTAACCAAAGCAAAATCTGAGTTCAAGATAATCAGAACGTTTATGGCGAAACCGTCTAAAATCGAGGGGATGAACTAATTTTTAGAGATGAACATAGATAATAGGTGGATGATAAGTACTCGACACATAATTTTTATGTCACATTTCAAGTATTTGTGATGAGTAATTCTACACATAACGCAGCTAAGGTAGGAAGGGTTGATTCAACTGAATTTTGAATTTGGGTTATTTCACCTTCCTTTTATTGCAGCGCCTGGTATCTGAAGCTATCCCATGCCTGGAATCTGGAGTCATGTTCGTCTGAAGAGATCCCAATAAATTCAATAAAGAAGAAGCTCAAAACGAAAAATTTTCATCGTTTCGACATCAGAGACGCCTTTAAATAGGTGAAGTGGTAATCTCATTGTTTCATCAGGTACACAAGTGATATAAGGGTTGATTCAATTAAATTTTGAGTTTAGCTCCATTACACCTTTCTTTTATTGTACCGTCTGGTATCTGACGCTGTCTCAGACTTGACTCCTGGAATCTGGAGTCATGTTTGTCTGAAGATATTCAAAGAAATTCGACGACGAAGAAGCTCAAAACGAAATATTTACATCGTTTTGACGTCATAGACACCTATAAATATGCGAAGTGTTAGTATCATTGTCTCATCAGGTACACAACTGTGTTCGAATAATTCTGTCCGAAACATTGTTTCGTTTTTTAATTTTTATTTTCTTATTTGTGAGGTAAACATTTGTCATGTGCAATATGTACATGCATACGCCGCAAAGCAAAAAGTAACAATGTTTATGAAATTTTGTTTTCATAGATTAATCCTTGGTCATTATTAAAGTATGATAATGAGCTTACGATTTTATGAAAATAGTGCTCATGGTGATGAGATAGTTTTGTCAAGCGTTAAGTAACAAAATTGGACTCTAACTATTTAAAGGTGAGCTAGGTTTTATTACCTAAGATTGTATTTTTGGTTGATATTAAATTTTGGTATTAACTACATATATTTGTATGTTAATTTTTAAAATGATTTGTTATCATTTCACTGGAACCAAATAAATGTTCGTTATTATAAATATTTTTTTCTTTCTTCGCTTTTTATTTGTGTTTTAATCTAGTAAATTACTTGATGAATTTTAATTTAATATAATAAATCTCGTACAATTATTTCAACATCATCACTGTAGTAAAGTTATGTCTAAAACAACAAGAAGACAATTTACTACAATCGCTTTGATTTTCATCAATCGTGGTCTCGCAAAGTTTTATTCAGAAAAGTTTAAGAGCGATAGCAAACTTATTGACGGGGACCACTTTCCTAATTTAATAGTGCGTATCTTCTATCCATTGTGACTTTGAATTTGTCAATATTTTCAGTTTTGTAGTATTTGTAGAAATAAAATATATATTTTATTTACGATTGATTTCTTTGCGATTTTATTAGACTGATATAAAGCGAAAAGGGGTTATTAACATTCAAATCTTCTTTACCGAGTAGTTTTTGTGTTATTGGACATACATTGAAAACTCTATGGAAGATGGTAGAATGGAAAATACCAAAATTTACAGGATTGGAAATCCCTAGTTGACTTACATAGTTGATTCATATGTGCATCACAAATTGTGCTGTTTCCCTTGACATTCAATAATATTCAATTGTTCAATTCCTCTTCTCTTTTTATTTTATTTCGCCTTTTCCAGTTTTCATAACTGATATTGTTGTCAAGAATATGATAATAAGGGTTCAAAGTAACCATCTGTGCCTTTTTACATCAAACGTCGTTTGTATTCATCATATTCATTTTATGTATTACAACTTCTTCAGTGAACGTCAAAAATTGTTTTTTTTATATTTTTGTTATTCAGTTCTGGAAAATAATTTATAACATAATTACAGAGATTTTTTTAATTTTGACATTAAACAAATGAAATGATAGAGCATAGCTAGGGTTTAACCTAGTATTACAACTAATGTACTCGTATTTCTCTGCAGTTTTTCACAATGCTTTGTATTGTCTAATCTTTCCAGTGTGTTTGAATGAGTTCATTAATTAAAAATACTGTCAACTTAAAAAAACTTCGATAGGGTATTTTAGATAGTTTTGATTTCTTTTATACTCGTATGTATCGAACACAATCTTTATAAAGCTGTTAAATTCAAGATTTTTTACAGATTTGTAATTTATTATAAAGTGCAAGGTCTTACGGATAACTTATCAGAACTCTAGACAAATAAAAAATCTTTTAATAATGTTAATATTCAGGAAATGTGCAAAATGTCTACAAGTCTTTCACACCCTTCACCATCCGTTAGGTAACTTTAAAAGCATAATGGATTTTCATTATAATGTGCAATTTAAATATATATTACACTTCAAGAGTACTTTTACATATAATTATTATTGAGTATCATTGTGACTTAATGTCTAATTGTGTTTGAATGTGTATGACATTGATTTTATAACAATTGGAAGATGAAGTGTTCCATATTTTGGATATATCGAACGAAAAATCGCACAGATCAACAAACAGAAATACAATAGCCTTTTGTAGCTGCAGTATTCTATGGGAGGGTATCTTCTATGCGTTTTAGGAGTTATCGACATGAATTGCCCCATGAAATAGTTTACTGCATTAAGTCATCTACAATAAGAACCACAAAAGAGTGCAGTTGAGGGAGGAGCCTATTTGACACGTGACCTTGGAACAGCCAAAGAGGACTGAGCGACGTTGCCAAACTTGTACCCTGCTGTAACCGCAGCGAGCCTTACCGGGCGGCAGTTGGCGTATTATGTGGCAACGTCGCGAGAGCCTGTCCAATTTATTGGTCGCTGCCAACTGCATTCTTTCGTGACTCCTACTATAGGAGAACCTTATATAATTCCTATATCCCTATGTAATGATCCCTCCTTAGCCAGTTCTACCTACCCAACACTCCCCTCATCCACCAACACTCCCATGTTAATCTTTGGAAAACTCATTTAGGTACTTCATTACTATAAAGAGGAATTTGTTGAATTGTTTCAAGAGAACTGTAATTTATTAAGAGTATTTGCCAATGGCGTGGTGTAGCGGATACAACGGTTATCGCAAGATAACCGGATCAAGCAACGTCGAGCGTGCCTGCTGCTTGGATGGGTGATCGCAGAGAGATCTTGTCCTTTCAGGCAGCCCGCCTGCCTGGCCGTTGGTGGTGGTTCAGAAGTCACCTTTAACCCGTTGGCCTAAGTTAAGTGTTAGAGAGGGCTTCTTAGCCCTAACTTTGCCTGGTGAAATAAGACATATTTACTTTAATCACATTGCAGATCATTAAATATATCTTTTAAGTGTTTGATTGAGCTCCATGTTTCAGTTACCCAACTACACAACCTTTGTTAAGTATGCAGAAGGAGAATAAGTCTATAGATTACAGATACTGAAGCATACTTATAAGAATATCAATGACCAAAGTAAGCAGGTTTGAAGTGTGGATATTATACAGTATTTATAACGTGACGGCTGACGACATTAACCAAACAAACACCTAACTTAGTCAATCAACAAATGAATTCAGCTTTCATGAAGCTCAACTAATTATGAAGGTCAGTATCTAACTTTCTAAAATACCTCAGCTACCTCAACTACTACTCCTAATGGAAGAAAATTAAAAAAAAAAGAAAGATGAATTCGAATCCGCTGAAGAAAACGTCTAACTGTCTTTAGCTATGTCACCTCTTCAGAGGCACTTCGTTCTTAACACTCACTTAATGAACTGTAAAATACTCTCGTCAGCTGTTTTGTCCTAGGTTCATACTCATTCTACCGTGAGTTCACTTTCAATAAATTATCTATTCCACTAAAAATAATATCCAGCGATCAATTCTAAGGCATAAACGTATATTTAACAGTATATACGCGTAATTTATGATTAATAGTATAAAACTTTGCACTTCTTTTTTTATTTATGTGTTAAGTTATGGTTTAAAATCACGGAACTCACATCATATTTTAGTAAATTCATCTCTCCTTCAAAATTTAAAAAATCTTTACTCTTATTTAATAATATTTTAGTTTGTGAAATATAATTTTTAAGTAGTTATAAATATCAATAACTATGTAAAAAATATAATTTGTCATTCCACAAGCATTTTTATAACAGCTCTCAATTTAAATGAAATGGTCTTAATTTAAAATTATAAATACTGTTTATAATAATTTGAAATACGTATACTCATCCTAATATTTAAATTTACCACGTCTCATATGTTTAAATAATATAACATTTTAAAGTAAACAAAATAATCTTCCAAAGTTAAACTGCACTGTAAAATGTCTCTCGGGTATAGAAGAGGTCTACCTCTAAAGATGGGTATGGATGTTGTCTTCTTTTGAGTATAACTCTCTAAACTCACAAACACTGAATAGGTTTCTAGATCACTACTATCATTCTGAATTTAAGTGTTCATGAATGGCGAATGTTAAGAAAGTTGATTAAAAAAAGTATATTGCCAGAGAACTAAACATTTTAACACAATTTTTTTTTTTGCAGTATAGTCCTCTAACTATGACGTCACCGTAAGGAAAGATGGTTGGTGCTGTAAATGGGTAGGGTACGATAAGCGAACCCGGTTTTTTATATCGAAGAATGTAATCATCGATACCTAATATTCGCATCTCAAATCCTAGACTATCAATCGATCAAAAGTATCTATAGTCCGCAATAACCAACATATGTTTTAAATTAAAATGTGAATTTAATATAAAAAATTATTATAACCGAAATTAGGAAAACTGAAGACGACCGTATTTGCCCCTCTCACAGTTACATTTGTTTCTTTCCCATAAATTCCACATAATGGGTTTTTCGGTACGAGTCCTACATGTTGAAGCCACGAAAAACATGTCTTATCATCTTTCAAAGCAATGTCTTGTAGTTTACTTTACTTTACTGCCATTTTTAATAATCAAATGTTACTTATGTAAAATTGAAATATTACCTTACGTGTGTTATTTGAAAGTGTTTACAGCTGTTGATATACATTATTTAAGTTAATTGTTCAAAATAATTAATTAGTATCGATTGATTATACCGATGGTTATGATTAAGTAATATCGGTTGCCAATTTCGATATAAAAACCGGGTCCGCTTATCGTACCCTACCCCTGTAAATTACATTGTTACGATTATTACTGCCAAAGCAGGAAGATTACAAAAGGATTCAAAACAAAGAAAGACCTTGTCAAACGCTCACTCTTAGTAGGAAACTACGTACTAGCACATGATCTCAGCATAGAGGAAGGAAAATAGCGAAGGAGACTCACATCCATATTAAACAGTCTTCCGTTTGTTTAGCTGCTATGTCTCAGAGACGTTGGTTTATCCAAAACAACACAAGATGGTTTGTAAACACGGATTAGTTTTTCATATCATGTAAATAAAACCGGAAGACGTGTATTTGCACAAATCACTCCTGTTTGACGATTCATTTTCAGTCGTATCTACAAAGTATATTATTTCATTGCTAAATTTCTGTGCTCATTAGCTATTTAGTTTGACGTTTAGGATTTTACTATTTCGAATTATGATGCAACACTTTGGATAAAAGATATGTTGAAAATATACCATGACAACTTGTAATTTAATACGATTTCACTAACTCGCCGCCTATGAATTTTGAAGCAGACTTGGTATAGAGCAACTTAGAAACTACCAAAGGTCCATAGGTATAAATGGAATTTTTAAGTAGGTATAAATATAAATAATTATGTAAAAAATATATTTTGTCCTTTCATAAACATTTTATCAGAACTCTTAACTACAATGAAATGGTCTTAATTTTAAAAACTTTGAATGGTTTATAATAATTTGAAATGCATGTACTCATCTCAATGTTTACATACACCACGTCTAATATATGTTGAAATGTTGAAAATATATCGTGACAACTTTTAATTTAATACGATTTCACTAACTCGCCGCCTTTGAAATTTGAAGCAGACTTAGTAGAGAGGAACTTAAAGACTACGAAAGGTCCATAGGGTCCAGAGAGTAGTGAGTCCTTTGACCGTAGTAAAAGCGCATAATTACCCGGAATTGGAGTCAAGGTTGGTTCCGAACTACGACCAGTAGATCTAGACGGTCATTTTAAAATTACAAATCCGAGGGGAAAACTGCCGTTAATGTACTATTAAATTATAGAATGAAGATTTTTTTAGAATCGCATGTTTTGGGCCTAGAAATTTCCCACGAAAGTGAATAACAAAACATTCGGATTCACTTAAATATTCAACAGATTTGAAAATGTTTGAAATTCAATTGTAATGAATTTCTTTCTATTATTTCATGTAATGGTGAGCTTCATTAAAATTTTGTATTAATTGAACTATATAATAAATTTTAATACAAAAACAAGCTAATAATATTCCAGAGAAACCAGATATTTTACTCTATCAAATAAATATTTAAATCATATAAGATTTGAATTTGCGCTAAAAAGTTAAAAAACGGCAAAGTTTAGGATTTTATTTCGGGTTGGTTTAAGTTCACTGTTTTCTTAATTTAGAAGACAGTATGTAATATGCATTATAAACAGCAAGATTACAACGAAAACTACATTAAAATAGAATACCCTATATTTAACAGTATTAATATTTATTGAGGAATCATTGATGTCTTAATTTTATTTTCAAATAGTACGAACGCCCTAATCTGCTTTTATTTACCACAGATTGACTACATGTTTATTTCGTACTGACCTTTATGTTTTACTGATCTTTGATCAGGCGATCTTGTCCTTGCAAGCAGCCCGCCTGCCCGGCTGTTGGTGGTGGTTTCACAAGGTGTTGGTGGATGAAAAATGTCGTACGGTTTCAGTTTTTTTATACATTTCTTTATTTTATGTTTAGTCTCGTTGTTATCAAGGTAACCTATAGATCCAATGTTGAAATTTCATAATTTTATTTTCATCTTTACTTTAGAACTTTTACCCCCAAAAAAATAGTTTGTTCTTCTTCGGACAAGAGGGGTCCTGTACCAAGTGTTAAGTCTCTAGGACGTTTCTATGGAGAGTTATCGCACAGACGGGCAGTCTATGGGGCAGTGTATCGAGAGATAGACGGATCAAGCAACGTCGAGCGTGGCTGCTGCTTGGATGGGTGACCACTGAGCGATCCTGTCCTTGCAAGCAGCCCGCCTGCCCGGCCGTTGGTGGTGGTTCGGAAGTCACCTTTAGGCCGTTGGTCCTCAGGTTAAGTGCTAGAGAAGGCTTCTTAGCCCTAACTGTATCTGGTAAAATAAGACTATAGTACTTTACTTTATTTCATCTTTATATCAGCAGTCATTGATGATTCGTTGTTTATATATGTATTTACTTATATACTTATATATTTTCAATTATGTAAGAGTAAGTACTGATCGCAATTAGCTTTAAATTTTATTCATTTTTAATTGTAATAATCTTTAATTAAAATTAAATACCAAATGTACTAATATTAAGTAAGTATTTAGAATTTTTTAAATACAGTTTTGTTTTAATATCATTTTTTAAATTTAAAATGTAACTTAAATGTATATTAAAACTGTTTAAAATATTACAAAATCGTATACATAAAAATGATGAATGAAATAACAATCGGAGGAAAAAGAAAGAATGAATGACAGGTTACAAATGGTCTGTAACGTTTTGTTGGTTTTATTCACTTCGTTGTTTACCATTACAAGTCCATGTCATTTTCAGTTTTAAAAACAATCTAATTAGCATTCAATTAATATTAACATTCTAATTAGGATAACATGCCACAGGGGTTCCCGCGGGAGATTATGTGCGGATTAAATCAGCTTTGGTTGATTTAGTTGTAAACCAGATGTAAATTTTATCGCTTCTGACAGCGGATTTCTAATTTAGCTCTGAATAAATTACGGAAACTATTTTAACACTTATTTGATATTAGTTGAGTTTTTGTATATATACATCAACACTTTTGCTACTGATTTCACTCCGGTGGCAAGCTTCAGTATAACGCAGTGTTCCTGATGTGACATTGAAAGGGTTAATTCAGACAGTAATCAAATGATCACAAAATAATGACGTTGAGGCAGTTCACCTAACCAAGATAAATTCTTCATTCTTCATGAATGTTGCTTGAGGAGGTATGCAACGTGCATTTAATATCAATTTTTATTCCTCTATACATTTTGATAAAAGAGCTACCCGTAAAGAATAATACTGACCACCTGTATGGTATTTTTTATCAGCCACATTTTGCTAAATGGAACGTTTTTCAAAAGTCGCCATGCAAGCTGGACCAATGTAAATAAATTGATTGATCAGCGAACTCAAATCATTTCTTAACAGTGGCAAGACTTCAGCAAGTTCTTGTACAATTCACTAAACGCTGTTTTTACTAATACCCCTCTCTTTCAAGGCTGGACGAATGCATCAATACAAAGATACCGATAAGGTTACATTAAACCTTAAAAAGTGGTACCAACCTAATGGCTTAAACATTCTTCACATACTTACATTTGACACTCACACATGTGAGTAAATACATTGATTGATCAGCGAACTCAAATCATGTCTTAACAGTGACAAGACTTCAGCAAGTTCTTGTACAATTCACTAAACGGTGCTTTTACTAATACCCCTCTCTTTCAAGGCTGGATGAATGTATCAATACAAAGATACCGATAAGGTTAGATTAAACATTAAAACTTTGTACCAACCTAATGGCTTAAACATTATTCACATACTTACATTTCACTCTCAATCCTGGGAGTAAATACATTGATTGATCAGCGAACTCAAATCATTTCTTAACAGTGACAAAACTTCAAGTTCTTTTACAATTCACTAAACGGTTCTTTTACTAATATCCACTCTCTTTCAATATCCCCTTATGAAGATCATGAAGTTGCCATCAGAAAATAGTTTGTTCCATCATCTTTTCTTGCCAAATATTGACATTCAGGAGTTTACCGCCTTTATTTTTATTGCGATGTTACCAATATTAACATCAGCACTGAACAACGTTGGAAATTGTACCTGAGTTTAGAGATAATACAGGTTCAAATCCTGACTGTGACCGTATCATTTTTATCAGTACCATCGATCTTTATCCCCTCTCCTCCTTATTATGTTTGATAAAATCCTCGCACAGGCCAGTAGTTCATGAAGGCGGGCAGAATAAAACTTAAAAAGGGGATTAGCTCTCTTCCAAAAACAATTACCACAAAATAAAAACTAAAAAACGCATTTTATTTTATTTGTTGATAAATAAAATAATCAAAGAATTAAACTTTGTAGAACAATTAACTTAATGAGTAACATTCTTTTCGTGAATGTGTTCAATGTTTAAAAAACTCTACATTGTACATTATTAACAGTTCCATTAGTTTAAATTTTGTTGGTATAAATTCCACCCCATTCACAAAACAACATGTACTTGTCGCGATGCTTTGACTCAAAGTAAGGGTTAACCTAGGGTTGGACGATAATGTGTGGATCGAGACCTTTTCTCTAGCAGGTGTTAGGCTTTCCAAGAACATGCCAATACATTCCTTTGAAGGTTTCTCTTTCAAGCAAGCATTCTCCCCGCTTAAACTCCATCAGAGACTCAGCCGCTTAACGCCGCTTAATGTGTATTAAGAGTATTAACACACATGAAGTCGGGCGAGCGTAACCTAAGATTTCCCCAGAGTGGCGAAGCTTGCCGGGATAAACAGATAAAGCGCGCATGATTTACACGTGTCAAAACAATACCTGTGTCAAACACAGGCGCCCAACGTGACACAGGACACTATCATATCGTGTACACTGTGCCCTCATTAATGTAATTTAATACAATTATATTTCCACGTCAACAAAATTTGTTTGGTTAATTGAATATTAAAGTGGTTTGTAAACATACGTGGTTTGTAACAGAATAATCCTGAATAGATATAATATGTTTAATTCATTCCTTGATATACGCTACTTCTATTAGCACTCATAATATATTCTAAAACTCTGGTATGTAACTATTGTTATATTAAAACTAGGCAATACTTTAATATCCCAAGTGGAGCAAGACCTCTGATTCGCTAAGGCCAGCTGGATACAAACATTGCGCTAAATTTTCTGTTTCGAATATTCAAAAATATAAGATAAAATTTTAAAATCATTGGAGGAAAAGAATATCTTCAATAAAGAAGACAGCGTCAGACGATCAAAATGTTGACTGCCTGTGATGGAAAAGTTATATTGATAGACAGTTGGTCATACTGATTGCTGATTTGTTGAGATTCAACCAATCATGATAAAACTCCCCCCTCCACCCAACATTATAAGCGGATTCACATTACTGGCAGGTACGAGATATATGTTGACTGAAAATGGCTGTCCACATTAGGGTTGAAAACGCTTAGTATTTTAATTATCTTTGTAATGCTTCCACATTAATTTAATTACAGTAGTTGATACTAATTACACCGGTCGCGTAAGGTGGAAAACTAAATTATTAGATTTTATAGTTTAAATTATTCAAATCTTGAATAAGCCATTAGGTAAGTATTTTTGTAGTGTATTAGTATTACACTTGAATATATATTATACTACTTGAATACATAGTAAGTATTTTTAAATTATATATTTTAAATTCTATGTCAGCTATAATAGAATAATGTTTTTTCTTACAGAAATTATTATTTTATATTTAAAAATAATTACATTCTCCAGTTATTTTATTTTATCTACATATTATAAAAGGTCTTCATCTTAAATCTTTACCTCATTATATAATGTCTCGAAAATTCTACTTGAAACTTTTGCCAATTTTCGTGGAATATGTAAAATATTTTTTCTATTTTCCTACCTCTAGAAATTTTATCTTGAAGGGCTGAAATTTAACTGTTTAAAGATAAAAATTATTCAAACTGAAAAGCAATTTCTGATTGTAATTTAATCAGTCAGTACCACTGTTAAACCTCGGCTAATACTGCAATAGGATTATGATACTGCAATTTGTTTATATTTGTTTTATTTGTTTCTCTGTAGTATAATTGACTCTCAGCTGTAACTATTTATTTTTAACTCATGTTTTTTCTGTTGCAGGTAACCCACTAGTTTGTTTTCCTAGTTAAGGTAACCTTCTCGCTACTTTAAATATTATTCTACTTTAAAGAGTCAACAATATTTCAGACAGTAAGTTATTTTTAATATAGAAAGTTTTGCGACATAAATATTACTGTGGTGGTTATTATGAATTGTTTCTTTTATTGTATAATAGTAAATTATAGAATATCTGCGAAACCTCCGTTTTTTCTTTTTATTTGTTAACGGGTTAAAAGGCACTTCAAAAAATAAATAAAAACTGTGTATATAATAATTTAGTTTAGTTTTTGTTTTAAATTTTATTATCCATTAATATTGCAAATATATAAAACAAAATTAACTCGCTTATCACTGAAAAAATATGTCTCAAATTTAGGAAGCCGGTGTTGTGTTATTTTGTCAGTATTCCATAGTGTTAGTTAGTTTGTATCACTATTATAACTGGATTTGATTCTACACTTTTTCACAATTATAAACACTACAATTAAATGCTATATATAAACCGCACTTTCATGAAAAAAAAAACATTCTTGTTTAAAAGTAGGAAGGATTTAAGTTTAATGTGCGATAACAACACTAAACTCGTAATAAAAATTAATTCAGTGGTATCAGTTTCGAGAAATTCAGCACGCTCTCGTAATTTATCAATGATGGCAGTGAACACTACTTATTTGGCAAATTAAAAAAAGTTCAAATCCACTAAAATGCGATTTCCATCTATAATTCGTTTTTAAGAAAAAGGGTAATACCAAATGTCACAACTTCCAACAAATCAGATGCATGGTTCAATACAACTTTAGAAATAGCACATCTGTAGAAATTCTTACTTGAAGAGTATGTTTATTCATTAGAATGTAATGAAATTCTTAAGGATCCTAGTTAAACTCAATCGCAACTAAACATGTTTCAACATTTCTGCTATTACGAATATAGTAGGCAATACTATATCTAAGTGCATGTAACACGGCTGACATGCACGTTTATTAACGCCTGTGATCCAAGACCAAAGCATAGGAGCTCTCTAGCTTGATGTCTGCAAGACGTTCTCTCATTCTGGATACTACAAGAATAGCCAGCCTTATGCCCGAGTTAACGCGGGCATAAGCATGTGCCCGAGTTTACACGGGCATAAGCAACCTTGAAAACTGAAGGCTGGCCATTATATTCAGTAAATTCCATCTTCTCTGTTCACTGAGATATTTATTCTATGATAAGATGTAATAATACTACGCAGCTTACACACACTCATTCTTCACAATATTCCATACAGTTATTTAGACCTATTAAAAATGTAAAAGATTCATTTAAAAGAACGTTGAAATTTGAATATTTATTGTTAATAATATTACTATTCTAGATTGTTTGTAAATTGATTAGCGTTTTGGGCGCTTGATGACGTAGTGCTCTGCGGATTAAGGCAACATATGTGGCCCGTGTGAAACTAATTTGGGGTTGATTGTTGTTGACAGAAGGTTGACAGGCTTATGCTACCTGCCATGACATGCGAGTATCACGAGCATGTGGCATGCTTCTTGTTACTGTTTACCGCTTTGTAGACGGCAAAACATTTAGTATCCGTGTACGCATTGGAAATTTGGTACGAACCATACAATTCATTGCAGAACCACGAAGATAGAAAAATGGAAAATTACTATCGCTCCACAAGGAATTATAGTCAATTCAAGTAGTGTTTGTATAATTTTTATCCTAGCTAAGGAAAGGCGAGCATATTAATTCATATATATATATATATATATATATATATATATATATATATATATATATATATATATATATATATACTATAAGAAATTAATATAGATATCAATATTTTAAAAATTATATATGAAATATAAACCAGATAGGTATGTCTGCTGAATTTTCATGAAAAATTTCAGGTTTATAGCTAATGTTACTCGCAAAATGTCCTGCGTACAGACAGATAATAATACAAAAGAGAAGTTTTTAGCCAGCCCCCTGAATGAGTGATGGTTCTCTTCTCTACACCCAACACAGCTCCATACTTGAATTATACTTAAACTTTTTTGTACACAAATTTAAAAAGTGTCTTAATAAAACTTACAATTCATAGATCAAATTTGTTTCGTGATATTCTGCAGAAAATAATGCTACGTTAACGTACAGCAACATACAAAAGAGGTCATACACATCCATTTATCTCAATACTACTTATATATAAATTAGATAAACAATTTCAAATGCATAGCTCAATTATTGTCACATAGCTAGCTAGACAGAACAAGGATGGTGCCAGTCCTTTTAGTAGCAACAAATGCTTGAGATCATACAGTTTCTCAATTAGCTCTCGAGGTAATCTTGGGAAATTGGGTTTCGCTCACATTCACCCAAACTCCATTGAGAATCATGTACCATCATTGAAATCGACACGACTTTTATAATCTCTACATGAAGCTTCATGCAAAATTTCAAGTCTATGGCTTAATTCATTCTATTTATTTTTGAGAAAACGGACATACACATAAACCTGAGTGATAGCCTTCGCTAACGCTCATCCAGTTAAAGGAATGACAGACTGTTTGGCAATTTACAACTTAAGGCTGTAATTTTAAAATGATATATTACTATTAGAGATGTAGCCTCGAAAGTTGTTTGATAAATATGTAAAGATATATAATATACAATAATAAACCTTTTTAACACTTTTTGATATTTTATAATTTTCGTACCTGAAGATGAATTCCTAGAATGTGAAATTTACATTGTACGAAAATAATAAAAGATCAAAAAGTGTTAAAAAGGTTTATTATTGTATATATCTTTATATGTGAAATATTACTTTTATGTATAAAAAAGGCAGTCACATTTAATGTATAAACATAAAACTATTTATAGCCTTATCTCCAGATGTTATAAAAAGGGTCTAAGTTATCAAATTGCATAGAATACTGCGGTGGTTTGAGTGATTATAATTACTCGTATAGTAATAAATATTTATTTTCTTTTTATTTTAATAAATTGAAGGAATGTATACTTATTATATATGTATATAAAATTGAGATATGACTATTAAAGGAAAGAGTAACTAAACCAAAAACCAGCCGTTTCCCCTTAAATTAACTGACACTAAATAAATAATTTCAATTTCAAACTCTCCGATATAAATACTTGTATGATTAAATGCTGTAGAATGAGTTAAAACGTATAGTATGGTTAGTTATTATATGTTTTATCCGTGCAAGTAAATACTGCGCCTTTACAATGTTTACAGTTAAAAACACGTTTTGTGATTTTCATACAATTAAATGTAAATATAAACAACAGAAATGCGTGAAATGGACATAGTTGACCCCTAGAGTAAACAAGGTAAACTAAATGGAACAATTTTCCATTAGCCCTAGGCTAGACACGTAATGATGGAATATAGTGGATCTATCTTTCATACTACATGAACCGTTAGAGATGACAATTAACCATTCAATACTGAATCACGTTGTTGGTCAATACATACAGGTACATACATGTTCAAACTAATACTATTCAAACTTTCGAATAATAAAATGCAGAACTGATCAAAATGGAAATCCTGTAAAATGCCAAAAAAAACCGATAAATGTGCATAACCACACCAAAATTATGATATTCGTCTATTTTTTTAACTTTTTGATCGAAAAAGTGGGTTTAGGACAACGTGGTAGTTTTCGTTAGTGGGTTTGTGCATTCAGAAAACCATAATTATTTATTAAGGTTTGCAAAACCTTTTTTTGTAACCATACTTTATTAATATCTTAAATATAAAAACAGCGAAGCAATGTTTTACCAAATCAATTAACTTAGTCTGTTTTATGTAAGAATTCAATTTTGTTGTAAAATAAATTTATATAGACAAATTTTTTATCTCGTATATTTTAGTTTTTTAATTTTATAAATCCATTAAATAATACAAAAACAGGTGATAAACATTTTTTCTATGAAAAAAAGGAAATATTTTCAATGATATGACGATTATTATTGATTGTATATTTAATTAAACATATTGATAAATGTTTAACAATTTAAATATCATCAAATAAATCTAAAAATTGGGTTTTTTTATGTAAAATTTAATAATTTATCAAATAAAATAGAAATCATGTGGAACATATTGATCTTTTGAACCATGAAATTTTAGTCCTGTATCAGTAGGTGAAACAACGTAATATAAATACTAATATACAGGGTGTCACAAAACTCTCTACACAAATTTTAAGATTTTGTTCCTTAGGTTAAATTACGAAAAAATAAAAACTCAAAAGGTCAAACTTTAAATGTCCTACATTTAGCAGTTTAATTTGATACCAAACTTTTTAATACGAATATTTTGTGAACAAAGAGTTTGTAAACCTTCGTTAAAATTATATATTATTTTTTAATTTTATTTTTAAATAAAAAATACAGTATAGACAGACGTTAGTTTGAATAGCGTAGTGGCTGTTGTAACATGATTGGTTCTGTTATGGCAAACTTTCCAGCTGGGATCATTTGTAAGCCGTAGGAAAACAATAATGTTTAATGGCTAATGAACAACATGACTCATGTGTATTACGTTCACGTCAGTTGTCCATTGAGAATGATGTTCAATGTTATATGATAATCGAAATAAGAACAATAAATTGGTTAATGCACTGCCAGAAGTCACTGGAAATACATTAACACATTTTTTTTATGTTAAAAATGTTTGTTTAATTCACTAAAGCTTACAATAAAAACTGTTCCTTTAAAAAAATTAGTAAGTTGTTACTTCTCATAAAAACTAAATTCTAATATGTATTAAATTAAATAAATACTTCCCAAAAAATGGGTACCTTTAAAATTTCATGACATTTTCCGAAATCTTTTTTCCCTTGTCTTCTATTCTTTTACTTTCTGAATTGTTTTTCTTGAAATAGTGTGTATATGAAAACAGTAATATTTATTTTCTAAATATATTACACAATTTACATTACAATTATTTCAACAATTTCTAGGTAAACTTTCAATACTGTAAATTAACACCATTACTTAACCGAGCGTATTTGTATATTCGCATTCCAAAACGACTGGTAATACCTAAACGGTTAAATGTCTATTTGTTCTCTAAGCTAGTGATATTGAAATTTAATATATTTTCTTAGTAACCTTACCTTAGTATTCATTATTTAACTCTAATAAACTATAATACGATACAACTAAGAAACTTTTAGTATTTTGTATTTACTTGTGTTCAAATAAATATTTTGATATTTGCTAGATTAACAGGAGATGTTTTCGTTCAATTACTACGTTGGTCTGCAATTTCCTCCTTCACACTTTCGCCGTCACAGAAAATACTCTTCACTTGGTGTTTCCTGGAAACGTATTGTAGAATAAACAACTGGAGGAAAAGGATTTTTAATAAATATTATTATTTATTTCAGGAAATGGGTCTAGATTGAAATCATATTTTCTTAGATAATATATTTAAAAAAAATTAAGAAACATAATAAATTTAAAGTGCATTTTAAATGGCCTTCAATTAAAAGATAAATATTAAATATTGGTTGACCCGTGTCTGTCAGAATAAATTTATTTAAAATTTATATTTTTAATGCTACAATTTTGGAACTGAAAATTGTATAATTTCATTGTAAGTATTCGCATTAATGCAACATATATTTAACGCTTGAAAGGTTTGTCAAAAAGTTCTTATATACAATATTGAAAGTTGTTCATTGTAGAAAATATAAGTACAATTATATAAATAAATATTATTTTTAAACGATTCAAACATTATTAAGTTGTCAGTGACTGCGTTTATCTTTTTGAAAAAATCTAAATTTGGGAAAATATTCGTTTGTAAAAATCTCTTATGCATGCAAAACGTCTTGCTTTATTTTCAAACAGAAATAATAATATCTATTCAATAGCCCTTTCAAACAAGTACGGTAGGATTCGATTGGTAGGATAAAATGGTTCGAAATATTATTTTCACCGTCTTGTTTCGCAAAGCCTGTCAAAGCCTTCAATGAGATCTTTTCTAATGCTGACTTATCAGTTTACCATTTGAAAGATCTCCCATTTCCTTCCATTCACTAAAATACTGCGTGGTTAAATGGAGCTTTATTGAGAATATTTAGTGTGAGCCAAAGCATTTTATGATTTACTCTTACTTTTTTTACTATCTCAAGTTCAGCCGAATAGCAATCAAATATGTAACATTTTATGATCCCTGCCTTTTAAATACTTTATGTACCTTTTTTAAAACTTTCATGTTATATAATTCTTTCATATAATACAACCTTGGGCATTATATTTATTAAAAAAAACCCATTTCTTTTAATGGCATTATAACATAATGGTATACAGTAAAAGGTACTGCCTCATCTTTATCTACCTCTTGCGCGAAGATTTTTAATGTTCGTTCTTCTTGAATATTTAAATATTATATATTTTTTAAGTGTCATCTTTTGTGCTTATTATATAACGTCCAGTTATCCGGTATAATAAGATAGTTGAAATTCTCTGTGTCCTTATTTTTGCCCACCCACACCTGAAAAAGGTTAAACGATGTAATTACTATTTTCAACTAAGTAAATTTTCATGGTATTTCAATTATTTAGCACAGAAAAACTATTCAGAATCAATAATAAATTAACAATTTTTCAAAATAACAATCTATATTTCTTGAAATCGAAAATATGGGACATGAAAACGTCTCACGTAATCTTTAATGTTACATTTTAATACTTTAATGATTTTAAATATAACCACTTAAGATGCTGCTTCTGGTAAAAATGCTTTATTGCGTATTTCGATTATGCGGGACATTAAGAATAAGATAAGGATAAGATTAAAGCTACAACAATGGTTTTTGTGATAAGAAAATGGTTTATGATTCAAGGAGGAGGTTTCACGAACTATATAGAGAGTCTGAACGAGATTTAATTTTAGATATCTGATCCAATGCTATAGAAGGACGTGGTGTAGGAGAGTAAGATATTTGGGAACAGTGTTTATATATACAGAGTCAGGCCAAAGTTTAAAATATTATTTTAATATTATTTTCCCTCAGTTAACCTTTTGATTTTATCCGAATATCTGCAGGGTGTGTACGTATTGACGTGTAGTACAAGGCTTTTTATAACGTAATAAATATTTTACTCCAAATAATCGATAAAATGAAATTATTACGTTAGGACTATCGCTTCTTTAATACTGTAAACATTGCAATGAAACCCTCTCCACAGCATATCCACCAGTGTGAATAATTCCTGATGCCCAATTGCAGCAGGAAACTTTGAATAGCATGTGGTACTGAGGGATTTCCAATGTAGTTGACGTCGGATGAGTAACAGAGCAGAATTGTGAATAATGAATGAACTCTTGATAGTCTGCAAGCTGACCTGAACCCTACCATTGCAATACCTGAAGGGCTGTACATTAAGTTAAGTAAAAGGATAATAAGCTTTCAAGCATTTCCTATCATTAAAATGTACACAAACTGAAACACTACGTTTCGAGAGGTGGTGTATGTACTCTTCTTCAGGAGTCAAAATCTGAAGAAATTCTAATCACGATAAATTAATGACAAAACAAAAATGTGGTGAAGAACATGCCAAAACCGTACTTTAGAACAGAAAAAAGGATGTTAGATATTTTGATGAATGAAAAAGAGGTTATATACGACTTCTGGAAACGTATTGTTTTATATCTTAACATATAACACTGGCTAATATAAAAAACTATTTTATCCTTTCCATACCAACATCCATCCTCAATGACTTTGATGCAAATGGTTATAGATTATTATCAAATTTACGAGGTTATCACTTGTGTCGGAAGTTTAAGGACTTGTTTAAGAAACTCACCTGTAAAACCCTTCTAAAAAGTTGGAATAGAATATTTTGTATACAAAAAAATAGTTTTGTATGAAGAGACTTTATGGATAACGTTGAATTCAAGTAAAGTTGCACTAATGAAGAATATGGGGAACATAGCAAAGTTCCATTATGGTCCCATTGGCGAGTATCCAGCGATCAAATTAACGTAGCAAGCAATTTGTTAGTCCTGCAAACATCATTTATTTATTTACATACGGTATACACCATTTTACATTGATATAGGTATCATGAAAATACAAGAGACTTGATAAAATCAACTTACATAAATAGTTTATATGTATACATGCTAAAGCAAACAAAAGCAAAAACAAGCAAAGCAAGTGCCAAATAACATCAACATCGTGAATAAAAAGAAAAATTACAACAGCAATATAGTTTATAAGCAAGTGCAACATGCAGGTGGATCCGTAAAAAAAAATTAATTAAAGTAGCGTATAAATTATAGAGTTACTTACTATACCACTAAGAAATACATATACATATGAGCAAATTGTATATGTTGGCAGTATGACTAGTAATAAATGTATCCTACTGCAAGCAATTTAGCAATCTTTATACATCTTAATCACATCGGATGTATGGATATTATCTAAACTGCTTAAGTGGTTTGCATATTTAATTCTCAAGGATTAATTTTAGCGTCACCAATCACTCATCACTAACTCCATCATTTGCAGTAAGAAGGCGCACGGCTTGGCTACGAAATCGAGCCACATCAGGAGAGAAAAAGTCCACAGATCCACATATCTCATTGCCGAGTTGTAAAAGGCGTGGGAGCGTACTGCGTTGCTGGTATAACGTAGAGTACTGAAGCCTCTCAAACAAATCCTGGGATCTTGTACGACCAGGAATGTGAAAAGGAAGCTCCTGTAACAGCTCAGGGCAGCCCACAACACCATTGATCTACTTCATGAGGAGAACTGAGTTTTGAATCCTTCTGCGAATGTCTAAGTCATGAAGACGGAAGTGAGACTTCAGTAGTGGTACAGGGACTTCAAGGTAGTTGTATCCCATTCGGCAGCCAACAACTCTGATGAATCGGACCTGGACTCTCTCAATATCCGATATGAGAGTAGATTGATACGGAGCCCACACAGAATAGTTGTACTCCAGGAGCGGACGCACTAGTGTCTTATACAATGTTACTAGAGAGTCAACATGCAGCCCCCAAGAGAAACGAAAGACGAAGCCAAGCGTGGAGTTGGCTCTCCCGCAAATGAACCGCACATGCTCATCGGGATGGAGAGCTGAAGTAGTTATGACACCAAGGTCCTTCATCTTCCAGACTCTATGGAGAATTTCGCTGCCAAGGTAATAGTCATAAAAAAGTGGATTCCGAGATCTGGAAAAGGTCATAACTGAACATTTAGATACGTTCAGGTCCATAGAGTTTTTAAAGCACCAGTGCTCCACTGCCCTTAATGACGATCTGAGACGGTCCACATCATGGCCCGAGGATGATTCCAGAAAAAGCTTCACATCATCAGCAAATAAAATATGTAAAGATGAAGAGGTTAAAAAGGAAAGGTCCCAGATGTGACCCTTGAGGAACTCCTGACTCAGCACTAATGGGGTGAGAAATAGCAGTACCACACCTCACACTCATCGTTCGACCCCGAAGATAGGATTGGAAGAATTGCAGGAGAGAACTGGAGAATCCTAGAGAGTCCAATTTAGCCAATAGGTGTTTGTGACTAACCCGGTCGAAGGCTTTGGCGAAATCCAGATATATGCAGTCCACCTGCCGACCTCTTGCAAATGCTGAGGTAATGTAGTGTTGAAAAATGATGAGGTTAGTGGTTGTGGATCTCCCGGAGCGAAAGCCATGCTGCTGCGGCACTACTAGGTCTTTAAGTTCAAATTCAAGTCCATCTAACACCAGACTCTCAAAAACTTTGGACAATGTGTTTAAAATAACAATCGGTCTGTAATTCGATGCAAGGGTACTATTGCCAGATTTGAATATGGGAACTATGTATCCTGTCTTTAAGCAGTCTGGAAAAATACCTTGAGAGAAGAATATGTTGAAATAAATATATAAATGAGGAGAAATCACCACACTGCAATATTTAAGCACCGATGGAGGAATGGAATCAGGACCTGCCCCTTTGTTTGGATCTAGCTGGCTAAGCTTACGCTCAATGGCCTCAACTGAAAGGCTCCAGGTTGTTAAGACTTTGAACTCTCGAGAATGGTAGACAGGAGGATCATCGTGAGTTTTACTAAAAATGGTAGCGAAGTAGCTGGCAAAAACACGACAAATTTCTTCAGGATCTTCCGCAACCGATTCCTCATGACGAATCATCATGGGTATGTTCGATGTTTTCCTCTGTTGACTGACATAGCTCCAAAAACTTTTAGGGTTGTTCGACACTGAATCATTGATGCGATCCAGAAGCTTACGACGACACTGAGAAACAAGAACAGTACATTAGCATTCCTGAGTTCATCACAGAAGTGACTGAAAAGCGTTTCCGCATTAGTAGTATCAACCAATGGGTAAGACAAACTGGCTATATATTTGAATATAGCTGAGAGATCGCGGCGTCTGAGATCAGGAGTAAGTTGCAATTTTCCATTTGAACGGCCACTCTCAGTGCATATGTTCATAGTCAGAACTGGATGATCGTCCTCCAAAGGAATCAAAACATCATGAGCTGGTTCAATACCACTCGAAGAGTCAGAGGAGAAGATCAAATCCAAGATAACGCCCCTCTTATTCCTGACGGTATTTAGCTGATGAAGGTCCAGAATCGAAGCCAAGTCCACCAGAAACCCGGAAGAGCTACTCAAAGAAGATACTGGAAGACTATCCCAAACTGTCGCTTGCTGATTGAAGTCCCCAGTAATGATTATTTTATCGAAAGATTTACCTGATGACAAAATTTCTTCCATAGCCAAGCTAAACTCCTCATAGACTGAGGAAGAGGCATCAGGTGGAATATATACAGTGCAAAGTAACAAAGAGGTAGAATAGCACTTCATGCAGACAAAGACACATTCGAGAGAGGTGAATGAGGAATGCAGGCGCCAAGATGGAAAATCACTGTTAATAGCTATCAAAGAGCCGCCTCCAGATTTTTTGGAACTAGTGTGTATCGATCTGTCTTGACGGTGTACATTGTAGTTAGCTAGTTCAAGTTCAGAATTAGAAATGTCCTCGGAGAGATTAGTTTTACATAAGCAAATTATATCATATATATTATATCACATCATTATATCATCCAGCCATTACCGCACATCACGTATTCATACCTGAATATGCTCGGTGGCAGTCTATAAAGAATATGGCTAAGATACATTATGGTTCCACTGGCGAGTATCCGGCGCGGCGATCATATTAGCGTAGCAAGTCACTTGTTAGTCCTGCAAACATCATCCGACCATTACCGCACATCACGTATTCATACCTGAATAAGCTCGGTGGCAGTCTATAGAGAATATGGCTAAGATACATTATGGTCCCAGTGGCGAGTATCCGGCGATCAGATTAGCGTAGCAAGTCACTTGTTAGTCCTGCAAACATCATCCAGCCATTACCGCACATCACGTATTCATACCTGAATAAGCTCGGTGGCAGTCTATAGAGAATATGGCTAAGAAACATTATAGACCCAGTGGCGAGTACCCGGCGATCATATTAGCGTAGCAAGTCACTTGTTAGTCCTGCAAACATCATCCAGCCATTACCGCACATTACGTATTCATACCTGAATAAGCTCGGTGGCAGTCTATAGAGAATATGGCTAAGATCCATTATGGTCACAGTGGCGAGTATCCGGCGATCATATTAGCGTAGCAAGTCACTTGTTAGTCCCGCAAACATCATCCAACCATTACCGCACATCACGTATTCATACCTGAATAAGCTCGGTGGCAGACTATAGAGAATATGGCTAAGATACATTATGGTCCCAGTGGCGAGTATCCGGCGATCATATTAGCGTAGCAAGTCACTTGTTAGTCCCGCAAACATCATCCAACCATTACCGCACATCAAGTATTCATACCTGAATAAGCTCGGTGGCAGACTATGGAGAATATGGCCAAGATCCATTATGGTCCCAGTGGCGAGTATCCGGCGATCAGATTAGCGTAGCAAGTCATTTGTTAGTCCAGCAAACATCATCCGACCATTACCGCACATCACGTATTCATACCTGAATAAGCTCGGTGGCAGTCTATAGAGTATAGAGAATATGGCTAAGATACATTATGGTCCCAGTGGCGAGTACCCGGCGATCATATTAGCGTAGCAAGTCACTTGTTAGTCCAGCAAACATCATCCAGCCATTACCGCACATCACGTATTCATACCTGAATAAGCTCGGTGGCAGACTATGGAGAATATGGCCAAGATCCATTATGGTCCCAGTGGCGAGTATCCGGCGATCAGATTAGCGTAGCAAGTCACTTGTTAGTCCCGCAAACATCATCCAACCATTACCGCACATCAAGTATTCATACCTGAATAAGCTCGGTGGCAGGGTAATCGATGCACAAAGACACGACATCCGATACCAAGTTTGTGTCAGCATGCCTCTACTGCCTTCACTTCTAGTGTGCCACATTTAGTGCTCAGCCTCCTAATTCCATTAGTAAATCTATACATAAAGACATTGATTTTAAATTATGTGTTTTATTAGTAAAATAATGTCTAATAAATCATTTTATAATTGTAAAAGGCACGTTCATTTTATTGTTATTTTATTATAACATATTACGGTAACAATAATAAGTTTAACATAAGGGTGTATAGATATTTCAAGATCGTATCTCTGATAGTGAAATTATTTCGAGCCTTCATCCCATAATCGTAAACATTATCTCTCAGGAGTGTCTACCCATTCTTAGCCTGTTGGCGCTGGGGTATTAGTTGTTATGGAACTGATTCGATGCTGTGGTACTCCGATACAATTATGTGGAATTAGGTGATATGGGACTCACTTACTTTCTGTAGTCCGGTAGCAATTTCTGGCGCTAACTTTAGGCCTAAAACGTTGTAAAGTATATTTTGGAGGAATAGGACACACGTAATTTTAGAAATTGAGCAAAAATTAGAAACAATGGCCACAAAAAGGCAGACGTATATTCTGCGTAATGAAAGCGTAAAAATATTTTACAGTTTTTCTGATCTATACAAGTGTATTATTAGTTCAAAATTAGGACAACTTAACATTCTTTATTCATGAAATTTTGATATTTTAGAGACATTTCCCTTATTAAATCAAGCATTTTTACGCAATTCACTTGGATTTTTTATTGACTATTGTAACATTTGCAATAATTGAAGTGTAAAAACCGCACACTCTCCATGTAAAAAACAATTCTAGTTATTGTAACTACTGACTATAACGAACTACTTATCTGATTTCATCTGATTTCCTTCTATTCGACTCAGATATACAGAACTACATATACAGACCGATATAACTCATTTGGTTACGAATAACTGCTAAATCAACTCTTGCCAAATAACAGTATTAATGTAAAGCTGTCATTAAATTTAATGATGCACTATACCTGTAGTACACGTATATCACATACAAGCTTGAGAACACTAAAAACAGAGAGTGTTAAGAGGTGTCGGTAATTACAAGAGGCCAGTCTGTTGTGAAATACTTCAATGGCGTGCATTGTTTATGAGCTTTTAATGGAGGTAAAATAAGAGCCTCTAAGCTGCATTAGTTATGTTTACAGGGAATCCAAACAAATGTTTACTTATCTTTTAGCTCGAATGAAACTGACAAAAGTTAAATTAAAATCCGACCCTGAGGTATCGTATTCATTGTTACCGCTTTGTAAAATACATCAAATTTCAACCTCTCAATTTTTTACTTAGCCGTTCTAATTTACATTTTTGCAACTATTCAAAACCAGACGATACTAATCAATCACCTTCCCTCATTTTTATAATTATCACTTATGGTTTTAAAAGAGTTAAATTTTCAATTTAAAACATTTAATTCACACTAGCCGATCAGAAAAAAGGAAACTTGCTGATGTTATTTAGATGCGTGATTCTTCAATTCTGGATAGTGATGAACTCAGATATTATAATTCAGTTCGTATCTCAGAAATAATAATAATAATAATGTATTTATTTTATCAATCAAACATTACAAGAGTTAAATAACAATTACAACCGTATAAACAGTCTGACCAGTACAGTGGTGCCGAATAATAGCATAATGATTTAGAAAAGCTTGAAGAGAAAATATAGCTGAAACCTCCAAGGCCAAGCCTGTGTGAAGGGACAATTAAATAAAAAAAATTTAAATATACTTATACAGTAACACACTCGTAAAACAATTTTATTATGAAAAAAAGAAAAAAACTCCCAAACTTTAAAAAAGTCTATTGACATTTATATAACATCAGTCATTATTTCCTCTGTCACTAACAAAGAGCCACTATGCCTACATACGAAGTGTCATAAAACAATGAATACAATCAGAGTTAAAAAAATAAAATACAAGTAAGAATACATTGCTAGCAAGAGTTAAAGATTCCATAGCGTGGTCTTCGATAGCAAGACTCACTAATCATTCAAGAAATCTTCTACACTGCCCTTAGATAGTAATAAAATGAACATTTTTACATCTGATTTCCAAAGGAATTTTATTGAAAAAAATAAGTATAAGACATTTAAAAAATGGTAATTGTTGGTCTAGGTATATTAACGTTTTCGGCATTTCTTAGTTAAGATTTATATTCAGTACTGTAATTACAGCCCTGACGTCTTAAGAAAAGTGCTAACAAGATACAATTTGTGATTTGTATCTACAAAGAAAAATGTGTCTCATTGTAAATTCTAGTCAGTGAATTTTGTTTTAATGAATGAGTGGTTCTTAGAGTCTCTGGCTAAAAGAACACAATATAAGAGGAGACACCGTAGGGCCCAGTAGGCCTACTCTTCCACCCTAGTTTGTGAAATTCTTATCAGTTTCAGTTTGTTGTAATCGTTTGTTACGAATGGAAACGTCTTTTGAGATACAACTGTTAAGGCTCTGCCTTTTTGTTGTCAAAGATTTCAAAGACATATCCACCTTAAATCTGCTCTATACCTGGTAATACTGTTCGATAAAAACTTACACAAATCAACTTCACTGTGTAACGGGTATGGTGGTTATCGCAAGATAACCGAATCAAGCAACGTCGAGCGTGGCTGCTGCTTGGATGGGTGACCGCTGAGCGATCCTGTCCTTGCAAGCAGCCCGCCTTGGTTGTGATTCGGAAGTCACCTTTAAGCCGTTGGTCCCAAGGTTAAGTGTTAAAGAGGGCTCCTTTACTTGTACTTTATTTTAGACAAATATCAGCTCAAAAACGTACAACTGCTTAGCAATAACAGTTTATTCAATCCAACTGTCCTAGACAAATTGACTCGTTATATATCACAGATTCTTAGGTAATAAAATCTTACACAATCCAACTTTACTGGAATAACTAATATAAGCTCAAAAAATCACACAGTACTTGGTAGTAAATGTGTATTCAATCCAACCGCACTAGATAAATAGGCTCTGTATATACACATATTATTTGATAGTATAAGTTTGCTCAATCCAACCTTACCAGACGAAAAGCATCTTCATAAATTATAGATTGTTTGGTAGTATATACTTTCTAAGTGCAACTCCAATAGACGAATAGACTTAACAGTTCGTGGTGCTTAAGAGTCCGTGTAGTAAAGAATCTGCTGGTTCATCCTCCTTCTCAGTTTTAGCAATAGCAGCTGATCTATTAAATACTTATGTTTTTATGTTTGCAGTTTTATGTTCAACTAATTTACTAGTTGCCTTCTTGATTGTTTATAGGATGAATAATATTGCTAAACGAAACATCTACTAGTCAAGCAACCCGCTATGAGAAATCAGACGACTGGACTTAACAATAATAACTAGGGAAAAGTAATTCAGTCAGTTCCTCGTGACTTTAGTCTTGAGTCAAGTTTGAGGTGCCCGAGGCTATTTGACAATCCTCGGTCATTTGTTTACTGTGGCGACTTCAGACGGTTCCTTAGCGACTAGTGAACATTGTGGATCTTCCCATGGCAAAACTCTGATATCGACTCCGATCATTTATTTATCCGGTAGCTTTTCTTACACCCGAACATGTATTGAAATATAAAAACCATTATGTGATTCGGAAGCAATCGTTTTTTATTTTCAAAATTTAATTTAATTTTAATACTGTTTTATTATGGTTTCAAGATATTGTGAAGGGTATTTTATGTGCATATAGGCAACTCATTGGTTGAATGATTCGTCTTGGAGGTGATCACGTGAATTAAATTAATTCTATACTATGAGGCTAGCCGTGGTTCCCTTCAGTTTACAGGCCTTGAAAGCGAACAAATTCCTTTTTAGATGGAATTAAAGGAATTCCAATGATGATCAATGGCCATTGAAATATATTCACCGTATAGCATCTAGCAAATCACTTCGGAACTACAGCACATCAATTTCAAAGACCGATCTTGAAGATATGCCAGAACCTTAGTGACCACTTATGAGACAGTATGAAATTTTATACTAACTCTAGAGCCATTTATTTGTATAGTTTATTACATTGTATAAATAGGCGTGCTCTAGAAATTATGACGTTTAGGAATTCGTTACCTACGTCATTACAGAAAAGTAGATCAGGAATCTCACTGGACTTCTGTCTACAGCGCGATCCTGCGGCAGAGTTAGGAACTATCGTTGTCGAAACGCGCATCACTAGTGAACTTTATTGACCGCTGCTAGTTATGAAACCCAGTGAGACATTATTAACTAAAAAATTAGCATGTAGTTATTAACTAAACTTTGCAATAAATATTAGCGCTGAGAATATAGCAATTGATTATACAATTGTTTTCCAACTACGTGGCATGAGCTGGAAGGAAATTACAAAGCTATATATAATAATTACGGAAACTTAATAATGTTACCACTACTGTGAAGTCACTATTCAAACGCTCCAATATTTAGTTAATTACATTACGATCGATTAAGCGTCAAATCATCTTATAGTCATTACTGTTAATGTATTCAATAACTAATGTATTCCACATCACCAACATCACATTGAAGACTGAATATAGAATATTTGAAAAAATGCAAATATAACTTTTTTGTGTAAAATAAAATAAATCTGTACTAACAGAATACTTCCAATAAGTTACGTTATTTTTTTGTTCATTTTCAAAATATCCTAGTTAATAGTGAAAAAAATTAAAAACTATCACATTAATTTTTCAAAAATTTAAACTTTTCCTTAAAGGTTCACATTAAGTTACATTTTATATACAAAAAAACAGCAAATAATCAATTATTTGCTCAGTTCAGTAAGTTTAAAAGATGGAATTAAAGCAAGTTCGATAATTTGTATTCAAATCGATTTTAGGGTTTTAAAATTCTCGGGTTACCTACAGTAATAATGTTCCTACAAACTGTTTCTATCTCGTAAGTTTGTAACACAGTGGCCTGTCACATTTTAAAACTCGCATAGTAATACGGCAACATTAAGTGAATACTATAGTAATCTCTAATTGATTTTTAATAATCGGATTGGTTATGGATTATCGATTTACGGATGGACATGGACTCGAGTATAAGTAAACAACTAGCAGTTCACTTTGTAGGCCAACATCATTTTTTTCAAATTAACCTTCTATGTTGTATGTACGGTTATAATATTGTATACTTTCAGGTTTTCCAGGTTTTCCACTGCGACATTAGTAACTTTTTAAATCAGCAGGTTGGTGCGTTTATGAACTCATTAAACACTGATTACTGAAATATCATAATTACACTAGTAATGTAATGACACATTACTGTACTAGTGCTGTAATACAGATGATTACGTGACTATTGGTTTTTTAATTAAAGAGAACCCGCCCCCTAGGCAATTTAAAAACTTAATATGTTTAATTTAATCATATTTACAGTAAACGGAAACATCATATCAAAGCGCGACAACAGCAGACAGCAGACCGTCCGTAAAGTGGAGCACGAGGATGCAGTGACCGTGAAATAAACAGTTCCCGGCGATTTGACGTCTCGAGAGGGCACAAATAATGCGCTGAATGGTGTGAAACTGCATCCACATCTGTTCCGTCGCCTTCCCTTGTCCATCACTTGTCGTCTGGTTCAATTCAAACAGAGAGCGTTTGTTGTTTCTCGTCGAATATTGTAGAGGGCTGTTTGTTGGATCTAAACAAGCATAAAATAATACTTAAACACATATCTGTAACGATTAGTTTTCCTAAATGTTTAAAGTGTTTTGTTGTTATATTATATACTCTTGAATATTCAGTTTGTTATTCAAAAAATTAGCCTTACTCTCTTGAAGAAGAGGTTGCTTAGCGAGATATTATGTTGCAAAAACCACACGGGGACAAATATTGAGATTGTTGCATAATGCATGTACATCTCACTTCACAAATCACTAATTTGAAGTAAAATGTAATATCTGATTGAAGACTACTTCTCAGGTTTTATCTCTCTTAAGAGTTAGCCTTACTCTCTATAGCGGTTTCTCAGAGAGATATTTGACAAAAACGACGAATGTTACGATTATTGCAAAATCATTTAAGGTACTATTAAATTTCATTTAAGTGTTTTGCATACAAAAGTATGAAGAAATTTCGTCTAAATCTCACTTCAGAGATCACTAATTCAAAATAAAATGTAATATCTGAATGTAGTTTGCTTCTCAGATTTTATCTCTCTTAAGAGTTAGCCTTACTATTTTTAAAAGGTTTCTCAGCGAGATATTTGGCAAAAACGACGAATGTTACGATTATTGCAAAATCATTTAAGATGCTCAGAATTCTCATTTAAGTGCTTTGTATACACAAATATGAAGAAATTTCGTCTAAATCTTACTTCACAAATCACGAATTCGAAATAAAATGTAATATCTGAATGTAGTTTACTTCTCAGATTTTATCTCTCTTAAGAGTTAGCCTTACTCTCTATAGCGGTTTCTCAGAGAGATATTTGACAAAAACGACGAATGTTACGATTATTGCAAAATCATTTAAGGTACTCTTAAATCTCATTTAAGTGTTTTGCATACAAAATTATGAAGAAATTTTGTCTAAATCTCACTTCAGAGATCACTAATTCAAAATAAAATGTAATATCTGAATGTAGTTTGCTTCTCAGATTTTATCTCTCTTAAGAGTTAGCCTTACTCTTTTTAAAAGGTTTCTCAGCGAGATATTTGGCAAAAACGACGAATGTTACGATTATTGCAAAATCATTTAAGATGCTCAGAATTCTCATTTAAGTGCTTTGTATACACAAGTATGAAGAAATTTTGTCTAAATCTTACTTCACAAATCACGAATTTGAAGTAAAATGTAATATCTGATTGAAGATTACTTCTCAGGTTTTATCTCTCTTAAGAGTTAGCCTTACTCTCTATAGCGGTTTCTCAGAGAGATATTTGACAAAAACGACGAATGTTACGATTATTGCAAAATCATTTAAGGTACTCTTAAATCTCATTTAAGTGTTTTGCATACAAAATTATGAAGAAATTTTGTCTAAATCTCACTTCAGAGATCACTAATTCAAAATAAAATGTAATATCTGAATGTAGTTTGCTTCTCAGATTTTATCTCTTTTAAGAGTTAGCCTTACTCTCTATAAGCGGTTTCTCAGAGAGATATTTGACAAAAACGACAAATATTATGATTATTGCAAAATAATTTAAGGTACTCTGAAATCTCATTTAAGTGTTTTGTATACACAAGTATGAAGAAATTTCGTCTTAATCTCACTTCAGAGATCACTAATTCAAAATAAAATGTAATATCTGAATGTAGTTTGCTTCTCAGATTTTATCCCTCTTAAGAGTTAGACTTACTCTCTTTAAGGGGTTTCTCAGCGAGGTATTTTGCAAAAACAACAAATATTACGATTATTGCAAAATCATTTAAGATGCTCAGAAATCTCATTTAAGTATTTTGTATACACAAGTATGAAAAAATTTCGTCTAAATCTCACTTCACAAATCATTCATTCAAAATAAAATGTTATTTTTTAATGTAGTTTGCTTCTCAGATTTTATGATTTCATAATTCTCATACAACTAGTAACGCTTTTACACCTTTCTAAAAAATCATGTAAACTTTGACTTATATTTCGCTCAGAACATGTAACAAAGTTACGGAGTTAATATTCTTGGCCAAACAGAAAATACTCTAGAATTTTATTTTTTATATTAATAAATTAAAAGTTATTTTATTAATATATATGTTCTAGCTTTAGATTATCCGATAGAGATACCACATCCTTTTTATACAATTAATTGCATGCTGTTGAAACAAACAAAAAACATTTACACTATCTCAATTTCAATGAATGTGAAATCATCTAAAATGAATAAATCGGAGCCAGCCATTGCTGTGTTTACACGATGTTGGTATATTGACGAGGATATGTTCCTGTTGATCCCCCAATATTTACACTGAAGAACTACTCTTCAGAAAATCCCACTTGTTCCCTAAACATCATCCATAACACATTAGTGGTGCTACAGATATAAACATGCATGAAATAAACACACATTTTTATTCCTATGAGACAAAGTTATCATTGCCATAACCTATTTTATTATTATTAAAACTACCTAGAGCACTTATTCTACACAAAATTTGTAATTTGTATTATTTTTATACATATCTATACGTTCGTTGTTTTAAGAAATATGTATATAAGTTTCCTGCTTTTTTAAGTACATAATTAATCTCTGTATAAATAATACAAAAATTAAAAATACAACACTGAAAATATCATGTATTTTTGGGCGTTCTTAAGAAAAGAAAAGAAGAAACAACAAATAGTTCTTTGTTCGAAGTTTATTTTTTACTTTTGTGAAGGAAACAGGATTTTTCCGGACATTTGCCATCGTTCAGTGAAAAAATCAGTAACACTACGTTTCGAAATCCGCAATCTGATCTCTTCTTCAGGTGATTAACTAACCGAATACATAATTACAAACTAACTAAGCTAAAATAAACAAATCATACCAGAGCGTTGTGGCACGTCTAAGTCAGGAACCACAACCACCATGCGTGTCAACTTCACTAACTCTAAACATGCACTTAATACAAAACTAAACACAACACTAATTATTAAGACTGAACTACAGAATACAGGTCACAATAGGTGTGCATTCGCCGACCAACCACCTACGACTGACCAAAGGTCGGAAAGGAAGACATGAATGGGCCCTTTTTAATTATTTGTGCATCCTATATGGCACTATTGATTATTGGCTACTCTGATTATTGGATTTTTGTTTCACTGAACGATGGCAAATGTCCTGTAAAATTCTGTTTCCTTCACGAAAAGTTATTAGCAAATTTGATTCGGCATATTCAAAATTCTTGAGCTCACTTTGACTAATTGTTAGAGGTGCAATCTAGGCTAGAACAAAACACGATTACATCTAATAAAATACATTATGTTGTTTGGATATGTATAAGTTAGTAACGTCTATAAATTTCCTCATATTATATTTAGTTATAATAGAGCTACTGTACATTTTGCTAAAGTGCACATAGAATTCTGTAAGGATTCCATCACCATATTGCGCTCAGACACAATTGTGTTTTTCACTGTGTTGGCTTCAAGTGTTGGGCAGTGCTTATTGAGCAGTAGAAACCACATAATAGTGTGTGTATACCACATATTTGTTCAATATATTTATCTATTCCGTGCATTTTATTGCCATACACTGTTGGCTTCTTTTCTTTTCTTTTCAACTCTTAATTTTTAAAGGCATTCTTCTATGGAAATGGAACTTTTATTACATCACACTAAACGTTTTTAACAAAAAAAAGGGCCAAATCTTCTCACAAATTTGTATAGACTTTCCCAAGAATCGAACCTATGACCCCACGGTTAGATAACCGCCCCTTTACTCCTATGTTATGGAGCCGGTCATTTTTTAAATCTTATAATAACGCAATTCATCTTGTAGACGTGATGAGAGCGAATTACTAAATGTAAGACTTGTTTGTTGGCTTCAAAATGATCTCAGAAAGGAACAGAAACACTCTCTCAAACCCTGATAAATTATTTATCTTTTATTTAGTACATAAGATACACAATACCTTATCATGTAATCCAAATTGATTATATATTAGTTTCAAGTATTCCATTTCAACGTTTTCGAGAAATATTTAACCTAGATTAAAACTCTTAGAACATTTTAAACTAGCATAATTTTCTTCTCGTTTAATTAGTATTTGTGAATAAAAGTCTCCAAAACCTGCTTCTTTTTTGCTTTCGCCTATTCTCTCATAAAAACAAAATTTAGTAATTGTTTTTTTAATATTACTTCTCAGTCAGCAAAAACTTAGTAAGTTGCATGCATTACAATAACCGATTTGATTTGTTCGGGAAATTACTTTAAATTAGTCCCCATTTATCAATACATACATCCATACACGCAAATTGACTGCACAGACACAACAATCATATTGACATACTCCTGACATTAATATGACATTGCACATAAGTTAACATGACATACTGTATGATACATTTGCCACCCATGTACTACAGCCCAGCCAGCCTGAGCATACAGACAAGTGCACGTCCAGCTGGGAGAGATTGTTTCCCGTATCTGAAATAGATCTCAAATGGAACATTACTCAACCTTCTGTAGGAAGGGATTCACTCCATTGTTGTAAAATTTAATCCAATATATCCTCTAGTGGACAGACAGTTTTCACTAAACCTTTCTCAAAAAGATTATTGTTTGCAGAAAAAAATGGCGGACTAAGTAAAGTTGGTTAGCATTACTTAACAGTACCCTAATTTGTGTAGATTTGCCTTTTAAAAGCTTGTTTGAATAGCTGTAGGGACAAGTTAATTTCTTTTTATTATGTGAACCTCGCCTTACCCTTGCCTTTTACCCACTCGCATGCACTCCCATGACGAGGCCGACTTTTACGTGGTTCTGAATCCATATTACAATCTGTAAACTGCATATTTTGAGATACAAAATAACAACCCTATCTATTCCGTACACGAATTCCTAACAAAGGACTACCTGAGTCTACATTTCTCATAGATAGTCCTCTTGAAAATTTTTTCGGGCAGGTTTTACTCTACCAAAAATTCCAGACGCCGAGTCCGTTATACGGCAGGACTCCTTTCATGCTTTAGGTGGTACAATCAATATTCAGTTGAATTAATTTTATTTATTAGAAAAACATATTTATCTACAAATTTTAATTTACTTTTCTGAAACCAAGGAAATAGAAATAGATGTTTGGCCATTCCTAGAGGAAGTTGAGATATATAATGTGATATTTCGAGTGTATCCTGATCGGGGAAACAAAAAGGGTGGAAGGCTTGGGATGTGGCATTTTTACAGAAATATGACTAAAGGAATAACATTTTCTAAAAGTTTTTTTTTGTTAAAATCTTTAATTTCTAAAACAAATGTGCTTTCAAAAAATGTCGTTCTTTAAGACATAAATCATTAAAACCATTACTACAGCCAGACACAATGATACATATACATATTTTACAAAATCACATTCTTTTTTACAGCCGTTTTTTCTCGGGCCTGAAAAAAATATTGTCGAAATTCCTACTTCATATGCCTATAGGTCTTCGTGGACTTACGAAAAATGTTCAATGTTCGGACATAGTCAGGGAAGTTATCTTAAAGGGAACTGTAACATTAAAAACCCCCTTCTTCATTGCCCAACAACACAATCAATCACCACCCCCCCCCCCCCCCACCGACAATACCACTTCAGTATCACAAAAATTGAAGCACTGCACAACTGGATAAATAAACTTCCCAGGCAGAAAGTGAATATACTCGTACAAGTAGTACCTCAGCAATTGTTCACACAGACAAAGTCTATAGCCTGCCGAGATCTCCTCAGCATATTTTATTCAACCCCAACTGGAATACCAACCCTGTGTTGACAGTATGTCCGGTTTGTTCATATCCGAATCAGATGACTCAACTATAAAATGCAGAATAAACGAGAGCTGTGTTTGCTTGTCTTGTGTTGGGCTGATTGCCTTGAAAGGAGAATTTAACTCTCTCGTACTTCCATACGAAAAATACCAAGTTCCACCATTTCTTACAATATTCTACCATTGTTAAATGTAGAAAATAGGTTATAGCTGTAAATATACATGGACTGCGCAAAATCTGTATTTATGTACACAATATTGGAATAGATTTAAGAAAATACTACAAATACAAAAAACATTATTATTAAAAATTTCTTTTGACATACATATAACTTTCTATTTAGGCGTATTTAAAAAGCAAAACTGAATATTACTTACAAACTATTGAGGTTAGGTTAGGTTATTTTTTTATATGTATACATCAATGTACATATTTACCAATGGCAGGGTGCAATTAAAATATCATTTTTTGCTTTATACGTTATAAGAAATTATTAATATTATTTGTATTGATTTAAAGATTTTAAAAAATATATATTTTGAATTGATATATTTGGTTCTATTTCGTGGTTAAAAAGTTATCTTTTATGATGTTTTGATTTCAATTTTAAAGTTAAATCAATTTAAGGTAGACTTACTTAGTTTTAGGAAACTGTGATCCAGTTTATTTATTATATATCTTAAAACTATTGTTGGCACTTCAATTGACTGTTTGTTGTTCCTTTATTATTTTTTCTATCTCAGTTCTGCCAGTAACAGATTAACAGATGGCGTTCAAACCCATTGTTAGTGTAGTGTTTTTATTTTATGTAATGTGCTATATTTGGGTTCAAAATAAAAAGTTTTCATTCGTATACATGCTTACATTTAGGCCTATAAATAAACAAAACTTACGAACTGTGAAAGAGTGGATATATCTCTTAATCATAGTAGTGACACATATGTATTAAAGTATATTATAGACAGATAATTTTTGAATTGTTTTACTAAAGTCTATGTACTTGATGTGGACAGTTAACCGGAAAATGTCATCGGAAAAGCATGTCGGCACTGTCACTCGCAGTGGTGATTTGGTTCTGAAGCGAAAGCAATTTGGATTGTCGCTGTTCTAATATTGTTCCCCACACTGTATCAATGTACGGTAGTAACTTGAACAGATTGCTCACCGATAAACGCATTTATTCTTGAGGCAAGACAGAATTGGGAATCAATAATGTAATGAATCAAGTTTTGGGCCGTAAGCAATTTAAGCAAATTTTAGGACATTTTTAACATTGTCCTGTCAACTTTCAATTGAATTAATAACAGTTTAAAATCCTGTATTGGTACTTAAAGAAATCTTGTATAGGCCCCGAACATAATACTGAACTTTGAATAGTATAACGTCTACCACGAGTTTATTTTAGAGTGATTAAACCATATTCAACGACATGCTAAACCGGTTATGTAATACACACTCATTATTTTTTTTATTTTTTTTTTTTTGATGGGGGAGGAGGGGTTTTTTTCTACACCAATGACATTTTAATTGATAATACTAAACGTTTTACGGGAAAACTGTCCAAACCCACTTACAAAAATTTACAGACCTCCCCTAGAATCGAACCCGTGATCTCTCGGTTAGAGAGACGCAACCTTACCACTGTGCTATGGTGAAGGTCTTTTAAACCGCACGAGAAACTCCATATCATAACACAGGGAAGTATCTCCTCGATTAACACTTAAAATTCAAGATTAAAATCTGTTAAGTAATATTAATTTTTTGTTTTTCAAATAAATAAGCGTTTTCTCTTTGATTATTAAAGTAGTAGTCCCTCCAAGAACTAAAAAAGTAAATAAACACCTGTGATTTTTATACTATTCTGGGCTAACATAATGTCGCACGTTTCTTTTGTAAACCAGTAAGAAAGGACTCAGCAAGGATTCCCACCACTGTCATCTCGTCGGTGTAAGGATTCCTTCACTTTGTAGCTCTTGGACACAATTGTATCGACTTGTACGTTTTCCTGCTGCCTCACATTTTATTGCTTTGTGGGTGGTGGGGATGCTGGGAGTTAAATATTTCTTTGCCCTATCTTCAACTAGGAGACACTTGAGTGCTTCTTTCCTTTGACCATTTAATTATAAACCTACAGATAATAATACAGCCTTGTTGTTTTCGCAGTAATTATCACGTCTATAGAACTTTTTCGAACACAATTCGAAGATGAAATTCTTTTATTACTTTCTTGAAATACATTTAACACACTCACTATTAAACTATCATGTTACAACAAATTGCGTGTTTCTCTTTAAAGAAAACCCAATTGTTTCAAGTTTCTCAAGTAACTACTCACAATAAAATAAATAATGTTTTAGGCTGATTAGCTATTATGAATGTAGACTGAAATATTACTTAACCGTTTTGTGTATACCCTTCTGTATATATAATATTATGCATTTCTAATTTCCAATTAAATACAAATTCAATTCAAATTTAATATGAATAGCAGCTGATATAACTACCATATTCTTGATAGTGAGTCTTCAAAGCTACTAAATAAAACCAATTAAATATTTCTTAAAATGGTATAAACTTTTTCTATTTACACGTTAGAATTTTTACCCCTTTTATACAAGTTAGAGAGGTTTAGAAAGCCTAGAGTGTAAAATAATTCGCCCTGTGAGGTTCCAATTCAAGTGTATGGTAAATAAAAATTGAATTGTTTTTGGCATTCTTAGGCATTATATATTTATGAGCGAAGAAAATTAATTTAATAATCCTAAGACCTTATAAAACCTTATCCAGAAAAATGGAATGAAATGAAATGAAATATACCTTTATTAAAGAGGCGGAGTTAGGGCTATTTAGCCCTCTCTACCACTCAACCCCAGAAAAAAAATAATAATAATATGTAAAAAACATATGTAATAATAAGATCTAGTATTTGATGATTTTTATTTATGGATGATCTATAATATTTAACTGTGCCCTGAGTTTTGATTTTCATTCATTGAACCACTGTATAATACTTTTATACCACACTTTATTATTCAAGAGAACTTTAATCGTTTGATTTTAACTTTCGTCAATTGAGTGTAAACTGAACCAATTAATTAACAAAGGAATTATCTTAGAGTACGCTTTAAAGCAAAACATATTGTTTTGATGACAGATTTATTTTATTGATACTCTAGGGAGCCAAGAGTCAATTTTAACTCTTGAAATCTATAAAGGAAATGTTTATAAAATTCTTAGTAGGGGTCAAATAGGAGGGTATCAAAAGTGTTGAACATTTGAATTTTTTTTCTCGGATCATATTTTTCAAGCTTGATACACATAAAACTGCCCGTTAGGAACATAAATAACAATTATACCATCGTCAACAAGTAGATAAAGAGACCGGAAGTGTGTATATGGATGGTATCTTACAGTAATAAACAAGCAATTCGCAAATCGAAGTAAATTTATTTTGGAACAAATCGTATATTGCCTTCTACTGGAACAAAAACAAATGTTTCAGTTGTGAATATTTACTGTCCCTCGACGGTTGCGGTTGGTGAAGTAGAAGTTTCTGTCGCTGGCAGTTAACCGCTGTCATGCAACTCTCGACCTTATTACATCGGTCTGAACAAATTCAACAAGCTTTGAATACTTTAATTCTTAAATTAAATATGAGTTTAAATGTTTTCTAAAGCTAAAGAATTTATAAACTATACAATTAACACCTTTCACCTCACATATCTAATTTTAGCTTCGCACCATTTCGTATACTGAGATCTTTATGTTCTACTTTCGTAGTCTACAATATTTACATACAGATGAAATGTGCATAGAGGAGTTAAAGAATAATGACACTTTGGTGGTAATTATATGTATTATCGTTATGGTAAAGTAAATTAGCAAATGAGCATTCTTTTTCGTGATAAGATTATAACTTCACTTCCTGTAAAGTTATTCAGTCTTAGCCACGCGAGATTATCCAAATTCAAAATTCATTTATTTTCAGAAAATCTTTGATTACCTTGCAATATACGTATAACTATATCTAACCCTCTAGCATTGCTAATCAAGGGAGAAATGTTGATTAAAAAAACTTTTTTTGCAAAAACGTTTGTTTTTTCATGCATATTATTTTACGTAAATACATCTACCATAATATTAATTACATCAATTATTGTTTAGTTAATAGTCAAAAATATAGTCAATCATTGTATATAAACAATTTACGTGAATCGCATTAAAATATATATGTATAACATTCACAATAGACCAATTCTACAAGCACATTTAATTAGTAGTCTCGAAATCATAAAATAGTTGAGACAGTTATTAGTAATTTCATTTCAAGATAGAGCGGCTGCCAAGGATAAAATCTAAGAATTACGTTTGTCGAATTATAGTTTTTACTATGAAAAACTTCATATGGTACTTATTGGTGGACAAGACATTATACTGCGATAACAGTAAATCATCTGAACTCAGCGTGAAATCATACTGTAAATAAAATCTGGTAAACATTTCAGGTCATTTAACAAACTAATTAAAAATTTAAAATACATTTAGGTGAGAAATACTCAATTGCAATTAAAGCTCACTTGTATAAACCGAATCGTTAAATATTCGACTCCAATTCTTCCACACAACTTAACATTCAATCTGAGGAACAACATGGCAAATGAAGCGTGGCTCAGAAATTATTGAAATGACGATCGTTTTCTTAACATTTCGCGTGAAAAAGTACACTCATTAAAAGTTGAATGTTTTAGAAAACGGGCAGCTGGTGGTGATTTCAGTGGGGTCGAATCATTCATGTGTGCCATATTTGGTGCATTCACTGATTACTTTAGTTTCATACATGTTAATCGCAACTAAATCATACATTTTCGAAGTAATTTTATTGTTATATTTTTGTTCCGATGCAAAACATAAATCAAAATTCCCATTTTTCCATTTAGCACGAATATTTTAAACAATTATTATATGTACAAATCGACCAACTCTAAAATGAAATTGATGTGAAGAGATGAAAAGTGTTGTAATATTATAGGATTAGTAGATTTAAAAAAAATAATAAATGTAAATAATGGTCTATAAAAATTTTATCTAAATAATAAGCGTCGTAAATTAAAAACAATAAAGTTTTCTTTCCAGTGCAAGTACAAATTAACCGTTGGGAGCATGATCTGTTTAAATACAGTTTCCTGTATATTTATATTGTTACGCAGTCAAAAACAAGCATTTTATTCTGTTTTTTTTTATTTTTGCATGAATGGTCTTCAAAACCTACACAATCATAAGGTTTACAATGTTTTTATTCCGTTTCAATGTGAAGGCCGTGTCGGTGGTTTTCATCGACGAAGAACGCTTTGTAAGTAGGTCTAACGATAATGTTTTAATGTCAGGCGAAGTTATTTATATTTTACTGACGTACTGAGGGTAAGAATATATGCCAATATGTTGCGGATCTGACTATCAAGGGGTAGCGTGCTCTCTCGAGAGATAGAAATTGTCTTTTTTTTATCATTTATTTGGGTTTCTGTATGTAAATTAAACAATTTCTACAAACATTTTTATATCCCATTAAACAGAAACAGAATGGCAAGATTATAACTTAAAATTACAAGATTACTCGTGAAAATCGTTACAGATACGCTCGCAATTACATCCGTAACAAATTCTGTACGGTGCGCGTGTGCATGCGCGCGAACACGCGTACATTTATTATCTCTGTATTTATACAGTCTGTAGAACGACTTTAATTGGGTCTTTATATTGTACCATTTATATATAATGTGTTGCAAGACTTCTATTATTTGTTCTGGAGGTTATGATCGGAACGCTTTTTCCTTTTTAGATTGTACGTTAATAATACGGGTACTAAATGAATTATCAAAATAATCCCGTGAAAATTTAAAAATCAAATAATTCAAGTCACATATGTTTAGGTTTATTCAATGCACTATACGCACAAAATGATGTGCAATTCAATTGTGACTATCCATTGTTGAGATTATTTTAGCACGCTTTATGTTTCCTTTACGCATGCGCTACTGATAAGGTAGGAGTATACCAAACTATGTGGTTACATACAAATTTCAGTGCTATAAGTAATTTGACTTTGTCTTACTATGACGCATGATTAAATGTCATATTGTATCTTATTCAGTTTGTTTCCAAATTAATTTATTCTGAGGTTTTCTCGTTTATTTATATATATATATATAATAAGCATATAGATATTGAGCTTCAAGCAAATTTTCAAGTCAATATCGTGTGGAAAGACAGAAACGAAATTTTTTAAGCCCCTCGAGTGATAGACTTTGCTAACGCTCAGCCAATAATAATATTTTCATCCCAATATTAAACGTGTAAAACAATAATGTGATCGACTTGTGAATATTGACGAATGTTCCTCGTGGAGCGCGGGTATCGAGACAACTGAGAGGTAAAACTCAGCTCCCAAACTTCTTCAGTGAGCCAGAAATAATGTTAAACAATAACCACCTTTTTATGACGCCCTTAATGGCATTTTGATTACACGTCGTTTGAGGTGTCTACAAGAAAGTGGAGATATCTTTTATCAGACTAGCGCATTATTTTCCATCCAGAAATGGATCTGAAAACGGATTTTTCTATTCGTTATTTTTGTGTTCAAACTATATTCCAGTTAGATCTATGAAATGTAGAAGCTTTTAGGTCAGGAACTGGCTGATATAGTGTATTGCAATGGTGTAACATAACAATGCTCTATTACAGTGACAGGAGACAGATTTACCTCATATGAACACAACAAGTTTTATACGTGTATAAGGATAGTTTCACGCATCACTTCTTAAAAAACAAGATCAATAATACAGACAAATATCATAAAAATAAAAGAATAAAATAAAAATTAGCTTTTTAATAAATTAAATCTTTTCATAATAGACTAAATACCTTTTCTTAAATACTAGATTGTATTTCATTCGTTTTATACATGACAATACTGTTTCTGAAAAATGATAAATGCACGAAAACCAGTGGCCGCCTCCTGAATAGGTAGATGCTGTCAGCGAAGGAAAAACTTCATGGCAGTTGGAATTAAAATTGCCTTACGGCAGTATGGTCTAAGCGTATGGGGATAAGTATCCTTGTGTTGACCTCAGGATAAACCCCTATAACTTATTCGCTGTTGCACAGATTGTCAATGTGCTCATCAAAAGAAAGGTCACTGGAATATTCCACGCCCAAGCCTTTAAAAAATGTGACTTTTGAAATGATGCCCATTAATTGTGTATCCAAAGGTCGAGAAGGTCCTAGTCCTATGAAAAGTCATAATATGACACACACAGAGGCATCAGAGCTAAGTTGTTAGAGACATGCCATCGATTATCGAAGCTTCATTGGAGTCGTACAGAGTTTTCGAGAGTTTAAATTTCTGAGAAGGGTTTGCCGCCTGCAAACATGACGACATTACGCCCAAGTTATCCAAAATATCGTAAAATGTGAGGGTCCAGAATGGAGCCCTTTGGAACGCCTGAAGTCTGGGAGAAAACATCTGTGATGCTGGCTGGGAGCTTCACCTGCAAGCTTAGACCAGTCAGGTGGTTTTTGAATGCATAATCTACCCTGTCAAATGCTTTCAAAATATTGACAAAGGGTTTTGGTGACCCGAATTGGAAGTACAACTAAACCTTAATCTGGTATTCTTTAGATGGGCGATGGCGTCAAATATCTCAAGCCACTCCAATTGACGACTTCTGAATTTAAGAGGGATGCTTCCACTCTTATTTCCTTCGCTCCTTCAGCTATTCTGTGTCATTTCGTTAACGAGCAGCTTATTCTTTGATTCTTGTTATTAGGAGTACATTGTCAGTTCCTTATTGCAATTACGAACATTTAATTCTATTAACAAAACTAACTTTAAAAAAGCAAAGACTGTAATTAATTATTGTAAATAACTTGTTTTGTTGAAATCTTATCTTTTTATCTCATCGTGTATTATTTATAAACCAATTACCAAGAATTATAGGGCAGCGCCTAGTTTGTAAATTAACTGTTCGGGTTTGTCCTACGATTGTGTTTCATCAAAACATCTTGGTTGAAATTAGTGGTATTTCATGTTTTTGCTTATTATGGTTCACAGGTTATTATTTCCGTGGAAAGAAGATTTATAATTGGCTCGTCACGCACATTGCTTTAACCCAGCTTAGCATTTTATTTCCAAACAACTGTATACCGCAATACATAAGCCAGCGTAGGACCACTTTTAATCCGTCATTAGACCATATATGTATATCGATGGCTAAGACACAACATACAAAATGGTTGTATGTGTCCGGAGCGTATGTATTCCATCTATGAAGAAGCCTTGTTAACATCTTTAACTAGTATATAAAACTAAAATAATCATCACTATAATTTTAACAATGCCAAATATAAATATGGAGGACTAATTATTCTTCCGACACTAAAAAGAAGTCGTAGCTGAGGATGCTGTTTAATGTAAATAATTAAAAGGTTCTAACCTTGATCCAGAATCCTCGAGCTTTTAGTCGTTCCATAAAACAAAATCAACTGTACTAGACATGTACAATGGAAATTGTATTAAGTGGAATTAATGTTTGCATATTACAACAATCTTTGTTTTCCAAAAAATATTTTCTTATCTTAGATGATATTTTCCAGATATCAGAACCAATTCCATTATTACTATTATATACAAATTTAAATATCTAAAACAATACACGGAAAATTTGTCCAATTAAAGACGGCTGGGTGTTTTTCACCGATATTCTTAAATACCGTTATCTGCTCATGTACTACAGCCTAAATAAAATAACATTGCTCAACACAACTCAATTCTTGAAATATTTCGTAATTTATAGAATTCGGCAACACAAGAATACTTGCAAAATGCCAATGAAAATAAAAAATAATAAACTAGAAAGAAAATAACTTAAACACAGAAGACAGCATCAAATTGTCAAAAAGGTGATAACCTGTCATAAAGAAGCCATATAGCCAGTGTCGATCATGTTGGCCAATTCGGTCATATCGGCCACTGTCGGTCATATTAACCACTGTCGGTCATACTGGCCATTGTTTGTCATATGTTTGTGTTGGTTGTGTACAGGTAAGTCTCACCGAATCATGATACTGCTCACCTCTCTTCTGTATAGTTAGGTCTGTATTATAGGCAGTTTCGGTTTGACATATTGTAGACTAAATACGGTTCTCAAAGGAGAGACAGAAATATTTCAAGAATTGAATTTTGTCAGGTGTGCTTCGAAGCGGTGTGAACTTAGATATTAAGTAAGACACGGGACACATAAACTTAAGAACTTAAGATTGTTGTGGAGATCCCAAATAAAGAAAAAAAGCCACCCTGAGTTATAGCATAAAAGGTTTTAACAAGCTGATCTTTAAATTGTTTAAAAGATTATATCAATACTTATCCATCTAAAATGCGCCATAGCCACATCATTGAATGAACATTCAGATCTATTATTGTCTCCTCATTTTGGATTTCAAGATGGAAATTGCACATGAACTCTGTCTTTCTTCCAACTATAACGAAAGAGACGTTTCTCAATGACTCCTAAATAAATAATAAGTTGTTAGCGAGTAAAGGCTAATTAATGTGTACGTAAATATTGGTCACGGCAGTTTCGCGCTATCTTAATGGAACGTCATCATGCAAGTTCGAACATAATGTGAAATTATCGCGTGAACACAGCCTCACTCCCCCCCCCCCCCGCCTACGTATACCACCATTACTGGACATCAAATATTCACTGGCACTGATCTGCCTTTATACCTGCGGCAATCAATAGACAAAGGCAACATTAACGCCAACTATGTTAAGTATTTCCCTTGTCAACGCGACGCCTCCACCTGCTCGAGCTGCTTATGAACAAGTTTAAGATGTTACTTGACGGCTCTTCGGTTGGTGTGTGACACTTTAACGTTGGTTGTCGCTGATTTTGGAAAAACTAGGCCCTCACACGATAATTTAAAAGTACGTGGACCTCTTTGGAAGGCAAGGAAACGATACCGAAAACTACCGCTCCGCGCCGAGACGCTTACAATTCAAGACAGGCAATTTTCAAGGATTATATTTTCTCTGTCCTCGCTGTATTACTTCAGCACGTCCTCATACTATCGTAATCTCCATAGAAGAGAACGATAAAAACTATCCCAGAAGAGAGATTAGATACATAAACGCCAACCGAACCAACGAACAAGGGAAGACTTTCGAAAGATTCAGAAAGCGAGGCGAGACACTTGCCATTAGCAGACGACAAGAACAGCTGTAGCCAAGAATAGAAAACAGGGTTTGCTATAACTACCAGCTCGACCATTGGTCAACAAAATAAAAGTGGCAGACGCCACAAGTGTAGGTCGATACGTATAGTCTCTACAGGAGATGACTGTTGGAGTTACTGAACGGTTGAGGGCTGTCACTAGCCTAGACATAATGATGTGCCACTCTCTGGCACACTAGAGCTGGTTTCCCCTTCTTCTAAGAAGACATCAATGAGATTAATGCCCAAAATGCTTCCTCGTGAATCTGAGGAGGCGGCTCCTACCTCCAATCTTACCCATTCAGAATATTCTGTCACTCCGGAAGCAACAGAAAGTTCCTTTCAGGACTCAGACAGAAACAAAAAAAGGGGAGAGTTGATAAAGTCAGGTCGATGGTACTCATAAAAAGTGTAAGGGTCACAGACAGGGTTCGAACCTGCGGTATCTTTAACTCAGACCAACGTCTTGGACCGCTCAGCCATCGGTATCCCAGTATTCAACACACTAAAATTACTACTAATATTAAACTAGAATAAATCATATGTGTTAGAACAAATTACTTATACTTGGATATATGATGTTTAAAAATACAACGCAATAGTAATAATATAGAATTATGGAACAATTATATAATAATAGTGATACAATATTTCAGGATCAATGAAAAAGAAAAGGAGTGAAAAAAATTGTAATAACAAGATAATATTACCGATCAAAAAATATTAATTTTTTTATACCCTGTGTTGTATATTGGTTAAAAAAGGAATATACAAAATCGTTTTGACAAAAAAATTACAAAATCCTCAAAAATTTAAAAATGTTTTTGAATTCTACAATAATGTGGTGAAACAGCATTTTCACCTAATTTTAAGCACTATTCTAGCGCCATCGATATTAAATGCTATCTGGAAAAGTGTTACAAGCTTTGAAATGAAGGATTTTTTAATACTACTGTCCTATGACAATTCTCAGCATAGACGATCAAATGCGGGTATTTCTTGACTTCCATTATTACAAAGAACCGACCAAGACCAATGTTGTAAGAAGGCCAAACACGAGATACAAAATCTTAAATGATGATATTCAGGTCCAGTCTTATTTTAAGCACATAATAAGCTCTATATATATAAATGAGGAAAAGCAATAACGACCTCTAATGTTTGACCATCGATAGCAGCCTCAGTCATATTCACTTGAACACCTCCGGGGTGGGAAGGGCTGTTGGCAGAGCAGAGTTAAAGCGCCAAGAAGCACGTTCTGCCTTTCAACAACACGACTGATGAATCGGCAATTATCCAACTGTCAATTGGATTCTTTCGAGTGATGGAGCTTTCCTAATTGCCGTCTATAATTGTTTAACTGGACTCGTTGAAAACATACTGTCCTAAGGAAATTAAATAGATTAATATAACTGTAATGTAACGCATTCTAACTAACAAATTAATTTTAAATTACAGTATAATTATTTATTAATTGTTATTAAAAGTGTATTACAAAAATGACTGCCACAAAACTACACATTTAAATTTATTTACGGTTTTCTTGGCAGGCTATTTTTTTTTTTAGATATCTTTAACCATTAAATTATATAATATAATATTACTTTCTATTTTAAATTCTAAAGCGGTAGTTATAAAAGGATTGATTTCAGTATGTACTGTTTTCTTTTAACACGTTTATGTACGATGATGTTCTTGATGAAGATCAGGATTCAGAATTGGTTCTTCAGTTGTTCTTCATGTGTTGGCTGTATTAAATTTTACTTGTGAGTTATTATTTGTGCAATTGATTATTGAAATGAATTCCTTATGACATTTAATGGCTTCTAATTTCTTTTATTTTGAAAAAATTATAATATTGGTATAAAAATAAAATAAGTTAAAAATGTAAATTTTAACTTTGTAACTCCAACGTAATTTTAAACATGGTGGTAGTGGTTCATGACTTACGCGTGTCACAACGCTTTGGTATGATTTTAACCTAGTTTGTAATTATGTGCTAGGTTAGTCATTTACCTGAAGAAGAGACCATATTGCAGATCTCGAAACGTAGTGTTACTGATTTTGTTGTATCACTGAATGATGGCAAATGTGCGGAAAATCCATATTTCCTTCACAGTCCTTCCATCGACAAAACAAACTTCAAAGTAATTTTAAAGTTATACAAATAGAATTATGTAATTTCGCCGTAATTGTGTTGAAAGCCTTATTGAAAATATATATGACATATTGTTAGATTATTCACTCAAGGTCCTCTACTGATAACATACATTTTTCAACACCAAAAAACTACACTACGTTTTCGTTTTGCTGTATGAAAACTGGCTCAAATATTAACTGTTACAATTATTGCCAAGTCAAAGACATTTGCTTCTCTTATTCACACACACAAAAACGTGTGTCTCTTATTCTTACAGTTGACACGCCAAAATGTTTGTCCAAGGAATTTTCATGCAGACGTTATGCTCTGTAAAGAAAATTCCTTCCTTCTATAAGATTTAAAACGTTTGCAACACATTCGTTTTGTGACAAAAAACGCTCTTTTGTTTCTTGAACTCCTATTGACTCTACGTAACTATTCAAAATCATTTATTTTTAGTATTTCATAAATAATTGCTTTTAAAATTACTGTAATTTTAAAACAATTTATGTAATAACGGCGATTTTATTTTTCTAAAAACATGTATATAGTTTTGTCATTAACCGAGTTGAGTTATTTTACTAATGAAACCCGTATATAGCTGTTATACTTGCATATGTAAAATTTATGGTTTTAGTGAAAATTTAGAAGCATTTTATAATGCCGAATCAAAAGCAGAATTTATATATTTAGTTTAAAAGCTTCAGAACGGTTTGGAATACTATACGGTGCAGTAGGTAATTGTGGAACAGTCAGTTCACACAAGCTCTAGGTTTAATCAAATTAAAGCACTTATTTTAATGGATCGGTGTGTCGGTATGTGGTGTGTAGGTGTGTATTGAAAATATCATTCATGTGCCTCTCAACTATGGTGGTATTGATATTAACTAATTGCATACAATTAATGTTAATAAATTAACTTAGTTTATGTGTAAAACCAGTAATAGCATGTATGCTTCGTTTTAAATAGGAAGTCCATATGAAAGGTGAAATCCTGTGTTTGGTTTTCGTACTGTAAAATTTTCTCGAAACGATTTAACTGCATCAAGTGAGACCAAAGATAACATATACATTAACTTGGCTTACATACTCTGTTTTGCAAAATATAAAACTGGTATTACGATTTAATCATTAAATATACATAGTTTTAAATTGAAATAAGACAACATATACTATAAAATGAGTTCTACAATTAGAAGCGTTCTAAAATGCAACCTAAGATGAATTATTTTAGTATTTATTTACAAATATAATCATATACTGTCATTAAGAGAATTGAATTAAAATAAAAAATGTCTTTGTTTATTTGAGACACCATTTCTACCACTGAACCTCATCAAAATTCATAGTAAAATATGAATTATAAAAATACAAGACGACCAGGTGTTGTTGGGAGATTGTTGTCTGAATTATAAACGACTACTAGGAGACGGAAGCTCGTTAAGGACAAGACATCTTTCCGACCGCTACTTACACGGGTTTACTAGAGAGATATTAAAGTTCTTCCAATATTTAATAAATTTTAAAGGCGTGGGCTTGCTACTGAATTAATAAATACACAATAATACAATTAAAATCACAGAAATATTAGTAATAACCCTTGTAGAGGTGTTACTATCTAAAATTTAAGTCTTAGCTCCGTATAATAAAATTGCATCCAATTCATTTTAATGTCTTCTACTCGAAGTAGAATATTGTAAATTTCTTCTTTATGTAAAGGTTCCATATTGTAAGTATTCAAAAACGTATCTAAATTAAAAATTTGTTGGTTAGATAAGCTAATTATCTTTCCAAATCTACAATTTACAAATGAAGGAATTTAAAGTAATTTTTCAATAGAAAAGTGTATATAAGAACTGATGACTTTAAAACTTATATAACATAGTTGAATTTTGATTTTCGCTCGCTCCAGTTTATCTTCCTTTTATTGCACCTTCTGGTATCTGACACTGTCTCAGACTTGACTCCTGGAATCTTCAGTCATGTTCGTCAGAAGAGATTCGAAGAGTCCGAAGTTTCCAGGAGTCAAGTCTGAGACAGTATAAGGTACCAGACGCTTCAAAAATGAAGGTAAACTTGAGCTAAACTCAAAATTCAACTTAATCAACCCTTCGTACCATAGCTACGCCAAATAACATAATTGTAAGTTTACTTAATGTGGAAGTATATATGTAGTATATGTAAATTATTAAGAGGATAAGATAATATTGTTCTGTTTAGTACAGGGGAAAATGATATTAAATGAATAATTTCTCTATTTTTACAAGAGTGTAGAGGTGAGATTAGGACAAAATGGTCCTTTCCTAAATTTAACCTAAACAAATTACTAAACATATAATCCGAGTCAAAAAATTAGTAAACCTTCATACCGCTTCGAAACATGTAAATGTAAGTATATCCTTGAAATATTTGACTTTCGTTGTGGACACCCCTCTATATTCAACGCTTATAATAATAATACGCTTATTCAGGAAGGGAGCAGACATGTACCGTGATTGGCTGTAGCTAATCAATGGCCGAAATGGCAAAACAGTGATCAGTGGCATCTAAATACAAATTGCCATTTGTTTGGAATGAAACATAAGAAGGACTGTGATACATGCCTCCTTTATTCCGTTGTCCTGCATGTACCAGAAATTCATACAAAGATGTGGTAGACTGCATGAAACATTGGAAGGACTGGGTTATACATACCTTTTATGTTCCATTGTTTTACGAGATGCACCGGAAACCCATGTAAGGATGTGGTAGACTGCATGAAACAGTGGAAGGACTGTGTGATACATATCTCCTTATTCCATTGTCCTGCATGTACCGGAAATCCACGTAAGGATGTGGTAGACTGCATGAAACAGTGGAAGGACTGTGTGATACATACCGCCTTTGTTCCATTATCCTGCATGCACCAGAAAACCACGTAAGGATGTGATAGATTGCATGAAACAGTGGAAGGACTGAGTGATACATACCTTTTATGTTCCATTGTTTTACGAGATGCACCGGAAACCCATGTAAGGATGTGGTAGACTGCATGAAACAGTGGAAGGACTGGGTGATACATACCTGCTTTGTTTCATTGTACTGCATGTACCGGAAACCCACGTAAGGATGTGATAGACTGCATGAAACAGTGGAAGGACTGTGTGATACATACCTGCTTTGTTCCATTGTCCTGCATGTACCAGAAACCACGTAAGGATGTGGTAGATTGCATGAAACAGTGGAAGGACTGAGTGATACATACCTGCTTTGTTCCATTGTCCTGCATGTACCGGAAACCCACGTAAGGATGTGGTAGACTGCATGAAACAGTGGAAGGACTGGGTGATACATACCTCCTTTGTTCCATTGTCCTGCATGTACCGGAAACCCACGTAAGGATGTGGTAGACTGCATGAAACAGTGGAAGGACTGGGTGATACATACCTCCTTTGTTCCATTGTCCTGCATACAGTTGATTTATGTAGCGGGGTAGTGTTAGTTCAGGCATTCATTTGTGTTTGGATTGATCTTACAACAAGAATAAACGTAATTTCATATTCTTCATGTTAGCTTTATAGGGACAATAAGGTGTTTCTTCTTGTTATAAAAGGAATGAATTTAGGATTAGAATCCATAGACACAAATCAAGTATGTACCCGTTCCAAATCACGTTTGTTTGTCTCTCGGAAAACTACATATCTAAAGGTAGATTCCAACTGAGTTAAAATGTTCTGTTATTTTCAATGCCCATTATAATAGCAATAACATTATAGTTGTAGTCTCCAGTGGCGTCCTTAGTAAGGACAAATATTTCCTTAATATTTCCTTAAATACTTTTAATCTATTTTTTCAATCATAGCATTTATTATTAATTAAGAAAAACTGAATTAGTTGAATTAATTACTAAAACATAAATATAGTAATTATGTGAAATATATCTGTATTATGTTATTTCCTTTCCACCTCCCAGTTAGTTTAAAAATTCGAATAAAATTAAAAGTGTCTTTGTTGTTTTGTAGATTATTTCAGAATATCTTTATTTTATTTGCGTAACCAAAATTGATTCCTTTGTCTCAAAGCATCATATAATATATCTCTTCTATTCCTCTGTCCGATTTATAAAGCTCATTTCGCCATAAAATTACGAAACCTCATGTGATTTAATCGACTAAGCAATGAGAACAGCTGTGTAATGTGTTGGAGCACAAACTCGATTAATAATCGATGTCCAAGCAAATGCATATTGTGTTTGGTAAAAGGTATTTGGACTTATCAGCCTGCGTAATCGAGTTTCACTGTTGACGAGATAAAAAACACGTGGGCAACCACTAAACCACTATCGCCTATATAGGTTCTCTATATTAATTAGTTCCATTTGCTGCGTATAATGCAACGCTATATTGTTGCATTTAGGCAATTAGATGTCATTTTGATCACATTTTCAGTGGTTTAGCAAATGGAATAGCTAGCATTATATTTGTTAGAAATACTATTTTAAGTCATAGAACCTCACATCAAACAAATAATTGTCCCAAATAAAAATATTAAAATGCATTGCTTCACTATATTACTTAAAATTCGCACAGATGCATTTACGACTATAAACTACTGTTAACAATCTGGGAAATAGGCTTGCGTTATCTCAACATTTCACTAGATTTAATAGATTATTGTACTACTATATACTCGGTGTACAAGAGAACAGTTCGAAAAGTTTAAGCCCCGGTCTGTTTGCAGACTTCTCGTCAAGACGTTTACAATAAGAGCATTCAAGATTTTACTTACAGCTCAAACATAATCAAGATTGCATAAGCATGACAAATTGATTTAAAACTTACTTTTATATGTTTAAAAGGGGTATATTTCTCCCCAATCAGAATCTGAAAAGCCTTGTAGACTGTAGAACTTATCATTAGTACAGAACTTGGTAGCAGCTTTCTCCAACATTTTACTGCTGAAATTTATAAAAGTTATTGGTAACTTATTTATTAATTTTTACCCAAAGATTAAAGGAGCTAGGATTAACAAATAAGTGCTATAACAAGTGTTCCTTGTTTTCTACTCTCAGAAAACAATTACCAGCAACTTCAATCATATTGAGAATTACTTTGATTTAGTTATTTTCTTGATCGGCTTTAGAGTTAAACGTTCTTTAAAATAGCCCGTATACTAAAGACGTTTTTAAACAATAACATTTTACCAAAACTTTGTCCCGTTATTATTTAAACTTTGTGCTTGTTCGACCGCAGCTCTTATATCAACACCCGGACGTTGTCGTGCAAGGCAGGATGGGAGGTAGCAATGACCATTACTAAGCATAAAATATGCACAAGAGGACAATTTACAGCTAAGCGACACCTGAACTTGTGATAAACGGGGGCTCCTGCAAACTTCAGCTTAGCAAACTAAGTCACTCTTAAGTTGAGAAGAATCTCAACTAAAATGTTATTTTTGTGTGACCAACATTATCTTACTTAGACAGTGGGTTAAAATAATCTCAATTCCAACGCAACTAACTTTCTTTACGCACCTCTAGGTTTGTAACAATCGTAAAACTTTAGAATCTAATCATAAGACCTAAGTTTTTTTTAGCGAAACTTTATTGCAAATTGAACCGAATTGGTTTAAAAAACCGGTTTCTTAGGAAATACCAATAGGGAATTGTTATCGATGTGTAACGAAATTTAAAGCAAAGACTGAGCTAATGAGCTTATTTCATTTAATCCAGGACGTGAGGTTTATTGGGAAATCGATAAAATTGTCTTATGAGGCAAGAATTGATCAGTACCCACCCACGGTAAGTTTGGTGCGGGTCAAAATATGAAGGTGCAAAAGGGTTAATAACAACAAATAGTTATTCTATTATCGGTTGCTTTTCCGCTTGGCATTCTTAACTCAAACCATTAGGCACACAAAATTAGCCATATCCACGTAAACCAACAAGATGAAGAGGACCAAAAGTTATTTACAAATTTAACAATTACATGTTTAAAATCTTATTCTTAACTAATCAAATTTAAATATTGGTTATCAACGGAAAATAACTGTATTAAACAATAATTACACCTATTAAACTCAATAGGTAAAAACGTAAACTATAATAAGGTTATAAAATTAATATTAAATTGTAGTCCATTTTTATCATTTACTTTGCAACAAATATAGATATTTTCCATTCGACTAGTGTTCCCCTACATTAAAAATAATTTCCTGTATTTATGTTCCACAATTTACAATTTTGATTTCAGTATTGTATTCCTTTTATATTATTCTCATATATCATCTAATATTAATAGATAGTCTTGTATATATTTATCTATGTATATAGATATCTTTCATATATTCCTAAGAGCTTCAGGAATGTTAAAAATTAAAATGAATCCATATTAAGCCATAATCCCATTTTAGTTTTAAAATACTATTTTAAGTAGGTAACTATCTAACTGGATATAAAGTATATTAATTACACTGCTAGATTTAGTCTGCTACAAATCCCATTTGTAAACCCCTTTAAGTTACAGTTTTGATAGTTTGGCCCCTATCCCATAATATTAAAATTTCTTAACATTGCAAATAAAAATGCAGATATTTTTATTTTTCCCCTCAGCAATAGCTTCACTAAAATAACTATTAATTAAAATTATCGCAAATTGTTGCAAACATTATTATGTACTACTTGTTATCTATATATATAAAAATGAATGTTTGTATGTTTGTCCTTTATGGAATCGTGAACTATTGGACCGATCATGATGAAAATTTGTACGTATATGTATTTTTCCACGGAGAAGGTTTATAAGCTATGCCCATCCCTTTCCCGATTCAGGATTCCGCCCCACTGGTTACAGAAATACCCATAAGAAATGCATTGCAGCAAACATATGTTAACGTCTTTTCAAATTTTTAATCAGCTGTTCTTTGTAAACATATATTACACTTATAGTTTTAAAGCATAGAGTAAGCTTAAGAGAAACGACAAATTTTGTTTAAACTGTTTTTGCAATCACTGTTAAACATAGACTTTACTATCCAGATAATACAATTCAAATTTGACGTAAAAATTCACCTTTAACTGCAATATTTATTTAATATAAACCATGCTCATGCTTGATCAGAAGAGTAATGCAGATATCATAATTACTATCTTACGTTGGCTACAAATATAAAGAATGTTATAAAATCAACCTTAGTTGTTTTTTTTTGACAGAAGTATGGTTCTCAAAACTCCGTGTGTACATATTCTCTCGATCGAGACAACAAAGCAAGCTCAATCGTGGCATCGGAGATATAACTAATTTAATCTAAAATTTATTATAGTAAAAAAAAAAAAATTTACTAAGTAATATAAGGACTTCGGTTCTTAAGATTTGCGTGCGAAGCCGTGGGTAACAGCTAGATAGAGGCAGGAATATGGTACATACCTTCATAATACGCCCAAGAGGCTCACGATGGAACGACTATCAATTATCTCAGCAATGTTTAGAATGTGATAGAAAAAGAATAAGTGAATATAGTGTACTGTTTTCAACGGGAAATTGCGTGCGAAGCCGCGGGCAACTTTTGCAAAAAATTATTGAAATGCGCAGCAAAGCGCGCCGGGCCCGCTAGTACTTTATATTTTCGATTTAAACTGAGATTACATGGTCACTTTCAAAAACTAGAACAGTGTAGATGAAAAAAAATGTTTTAGTAGTCAATTTTGTGTCGATTGCATGTACGATTAAAGCCATATAAAGTCACCCCTATAGTGAGTAATCCTCTTTAAAAAATGTTTTTTACCATAAAATCACTATTTGATGTCTGAACGTGTTTCACTCACAAATTTTATTCTGCAATCATCATAATAAAATGTTAGTAATTCATTATTGATATTATGTTGTAATTATGCTTTCTTTCACAGTGATTTTTACTTGTTAATGCTTTTTTATTATTATCTACAATAATGCATTCTTATAGTAAGGACATTCTTTTAGGGCACAAACCGTTTCTAAAAAAAAGCAACACGATGTAGTGAAGGCTCCAGTTTTAATCGATAACTCCAGAGATTGATGCAAAGAATCTTTAAACCGCCCTAAAACCGCTTAGTGTAGCAAAGCAACCTTGTATCCGTACACCGAGCTTGTAACATATATATAACGGTATTGTTTTTGTTATAGAAAGTGTTATTGACTATTATATTCGGTTCAGTACTAAATCGCAAACTCACTCACTGCCGCAGTACTCAAAAGATTTTCAATTCATTTTTTTTTTAATTCCAACAAATCTTTATTTCGCGAAAGATATATACACAGTTTTACAAAAATATACAACATATTTACAAATTATATCAAAATTATAACATAATATCAAAGCAAAAACTACAACAACGAAATAAAGTAGGGACCCCTTAGGCATTACCTGTGTTGTGGTTTCCTTCAACATCTACAAACAAATCTAAACAAAAACTTCGACAAACTTCTGTGCCACTTAAAAATTACTAAGAGTTTAAAATACACATCTGACGAATTTTTATGTTTAGCTCCTAACTGTGACATTAAAAAATATTAAATATAAACACAATACATACACAATAATAATTCAAACTAAACCATAAAAACCCTATAATAAAAACATTTTTTTTATATTTCACGAAATTAAGTGCCCTATTTACTTAAACAGAGAGAAAATAAATAAGACGTAATTTCAAATACTATTGCGTTACTACATAATTACGCATACACACATACATAAAAAACAAAGTCCTATAACATACACAACAGCAAATCCTACACAAATAGAAAAGATATTTAAAATTATAAGATATAAGATAAAATAATCAGCCTATTAAACTAACATTTACAATATATTCAAAACAGACTATGATAAATATTCCATCTAACTGTTCAATAAAACTGAAATAGTAAATATAAAAATATTTAAGAAAGTCATGAATAATTGGTTTTAATAAAAAATAATGTCATTCTGTCATAACATTTTTGACAGTGCATATAACTTTTAAATATGTTATGCCGTTATTTAATTTCAGTGTAACTTAACCTATAAAACTTTTAAGAGCCGGATATAGTGAAATGACCTTGAATTTTTCCCCATAACAAATTTCAAACCACATTGACTTTTACGCTCTCATTCTTAATCTTAATTTTAGGGGGATGTCTCATTTTTAAATCTTATTAACACGCATCTAAACTTTTCAAAGTTAAAGTAAAGTATATATAATTTAAGTTTTAAGTGATAAAGTACAAAAATTATGATTTTGTATGAATAATAAAGAAAAATGTCTAAAGAAACTTAAAAAAATTTTGATCAGTATTAATTATATCTTTAAATTGAGACATTTCCTAGGGCTGAAATTAAAATTTCGCGAGATAAAATAGAAGAGAGAACTCCGTAGTTCTAACGTCACCCTCAATAAAACCATGTTTACCTTCATTACTTCATCTTCCTAATTTCTTTTGAAATAAGTTTTGCTCACAAAATAAGACCAATTTTTATTTAAAACCCATTACATCAAAGGACATAATAAAGATCCACAGACTTTTATTTTTTAAGGTTGTGGCAGTTTTCATTACGTATATTAAAAGACCAAGTTTATCGTTTAGTTCTGTTTAACAAAATCGAAAGATCTCTTTCTGGTGATTTTTTGAGTTGAAATCGACTAAACATTAGGAAAACCTAATGTTAAATTAGACAAATCTGCTCTTGGTAATTAAAATAAATTATAACAACAATTTTTTAATGGATTTTTTTACTGTGAACCTATGGTGGGCATTTTTTGAATCATATTTGAAGCTCGCCTGGAAAGGTGTAATTTTTTGCGTTGATCATGGTCAACCATTTCAAGCAAAAGTAGAAATTAGGAATTTAAGGATAATTAATAAATATGAAGAACTGGAATTATCCAATTTCCTCCCTAAAGTAAAAGGTCCTTAAGGCAAATACTAATTAACAGGCTCTGTAGAAAAAGGAAGTTTTTCATTATTTAAATTTTACTCGACCCACTACGTTCCGAATAATAAGATTGTATCTATTGCGACCAATATTTCTTTAACGACATCTCTGACATTAAATGGCGGGAGCCGGTCTTCAAATTGCTCTTTTGTGGCGTCTGATTGGTGGATTTAAAATGTAAAGAATGAAAACAGCCAGAGGAGGTTGGGTACAGCGACAGCTCGCCTCACAGAGACAAAGAAAGTCATTTCGGCCCTCGTCAAAAGTGTCATTGTCTTGTAGACTAGCGGACAAGGCGGGCGGGAGGAGCGCGGTGTGGGACTCGAGTTTCTTCGTTACTCCACACAACCACTGACCGACTTAAGTTGCCATTGTTGCCAACTTAGCAGTCCGAAATACAGCAATCAACGAGGGATTACGATTTAGTTACATTTGCACTTATCTGTCTAAGTTAAAATAATTATTCCAATCATATATGAATGAACGCCCTTGGAGTCTGGAGTACACTAAACCAAACGTATAGGCTAAGAGGTTGTAAACAAGGTATTTGGATATATTTAAGAAAACAAGACAAATTTGTTGCAAACCCATAATAATAAAAATACCAAAACTAAAGTAAATTCGTTTATCCTTTGTTCGTTCACCGCCACAAACTGGATAGGAACAGGAACTTCGAAAAATTCGAATTTATTACTGTCAAGCTATTTTTGCATACCCAGGGAACACATCTGTTCAATTTCCGTGTTCACCACCTTATAATTTTTCATCTTTGCAAACATACTACTGGGAGGGTAATAGACAATTTAAACTTTTGAGTTTCATAGGTATCTAAAATATGGAGATTTGTTTTTTTTTTATTAACTTAATTCGTAAGAATTACTCGGGTAATAGTTTTAATCCTTTAATAAATCGGGTAATAAATATAACCGCATAAAAAAACCATTTTGTGGCCGTATTCGATTACAAATAACGCAACGGCATGCAAGAAAATTAATACCTTCCCCCGGTTTGTTAAATAGGATTTCCCTACATCAAGTTTTCATCTCGCTGTTAACACGTCAACTAGTTGAAATTAGCCAAGAAATCTTTCTTTAAAGATAATTAAATTTCTATTTCCCCGTTGCCGAGTATATTCGGTCTTACTTAGACGTAAGTTAGTGACCTTCTGCTCTATACACCGATATAATATAGCAACATCAAATTACAAACAACCATAATTTTTTTTTTTAATTGGTTTCCGGTTCGTTCAATTCTGAAATTAAAAAAAATAATTACATTTACCTAACATGAATACAAGAAGAATATAAAAATATTTGACCACTCCTCGAGGCCAACAGAAAAACTATTGAAGATCGGAATATGAATTTTTAAAGTGTGTAAATGTAAGAAAGCTAACAAACATAAATGAAACAGGATTTTTTTGGACATTTGTCATCGTTCAGTGACATACAAAATCGATAAAACTACGTTTCGAGATCTGCAATCTGATCTCTTCTTCAGGTAAGAAGACGACCTGTCTCATTTACCTGAAGTGATCAGATTGTAGATCTAAAAACGTAGTGTTATTGATTTTTATACCACTTTATGATGGTACAAAAAAACGAGACTACTTGCCTGGCATTTCCTTCGGTATAGCATCTAAGTAGCAGCCGCGGTCGAAAAAGAAGGAAACCTTCAAGCAAGGTATTCAAGTATATGTGAGTTAACTGGGACCCTTGATTATGAATCCTGCTCTTAGAAGGATCCATAATCGAGGCTGGAACTAATATCTCCCTTTCTTCAGTTCCCATTAAATTAAAGTCCAAATTTCATAATTTGTATCATTTCAAAATGACATGTTTAACATACAGGCATCACATACTTCTAGACGCAGGGGTTAGAAAAAATTACTGGTATGTTATTGGATGAGTTTTTTTATACTGCAGGCCTTTGCTTTTTCTAGAAAAGAATTTTAAACCCCTTAACAAATATTTTGAGCGATCTGTTACTAAGTATTTTGAGAATGTTTAAATCGGTAGAACATCATGTCGGTGTTAATTAGGTTATTCGCAGGTTTTAATTGTAAAATAATCCAATGTACTATTAAAAGGCCACTAGTTTTAAAACAAAACGTCCATCCATCGAACACTCGAACCATAGAACACTCTGCATAATTACAAAACACTCCAGTCACTGCAAATAAATATGTCTTTGTTTTCTTGTACAACTGCTTTACTATTTGATCATTTCAATTATTATAAATCCATTTTTTGATGTAATCACAAGTTAATTCCAAGCCAAGTTTGTGTGAGACAAAATAAAATATTTCTATTTGTATTCTTTATTGACAAAGAAAATTCCAACCAAAGTGACTACCAATCGAATTAGAATTAAAAGAATTACCAATTAATCCCGGTTTAAAATAGGGTATAAGATGGGAGAACCGCTAATTAAGAAGAAAAGTGAGCAGCGGCCTCGACAAATCTCTGGCTTAATGACGCCCTCGAGGATCGATCACAGTCTGTCTCGTTCGCTCTTCTCCGACTTTAAGACTTTCAGCTGAATTCAGGCAGTTCTTTTTGTTTTCTTAAGATGCATAAGACGTGGCTGTAGTGCTTAAAAATCATTTTCGTTGAATATCCCCACTGTTGTTAAGTGCGTGAAGCACTTGTTTTAGTACACTTCATCTCCCAGTGCAATCTCGTTCTTCGTATGTACGATCACAAATCTGCGATGGGTAAAGGATACAATCTTATCTTATCTCTCTAAGATAACGCATCTTCAAAACAAACCGATGTAGCTGGCTGTTCTAAAGCTGCATAATAAACGTGGACGACACGTTACAATTGAATATTAATTAATTGAGTTTCTGCGAAGTAAGGAAGCTTCGTGATGAGCAAATTTCCTCACAGAAGGTCAGTAGCCCATGGTCGAATAAGGCTAAAATGGGATTGGTCCCTGTGTGTTTTGAACACCCTATTAAACAAGTGTATTTATGATAGTGGTGTGTAGGTTATTTTTCTTTCCTTTTGTATACTAATTTAGAGGTCCGAGCAATAATAATGAGTTCAAGGGTGGTCACAAAACTCAGAAACATTATTTTAAATTCTCTGTTTAAAGTTTGTTTTTGATGATGGAAGAGTTGTGAAGGAATCAGGATTGTTCCGGACAAACGTTAGTGATTTTTTTGGATCACTGAATGATGGAATATCTCCGGAAATCCTCTTTCCTTCATTATTTTGGAGAGCAAGAGTTTTTGGGAACGAATGCCGGTCAATTGCACATGCTCTTACTACCAGAAACATGAGCAAAGAAAGGAATGAGAAAATGCGTTGATATCCATAATACGAACTCTATAACCCATAATGGGCCACCCACCTATCATGGAATGGCTGGACGGACTACCCGACTTCGTAAACCCTACAGTACTTGTGGAAATCTTGTTCTGACTAGAAACAATAATTTAGCTGTATTGAAGAAACTTTGTAAAAATATATAATCATCCGAGTCGTGAAGACACAAACTTATTAAAAATTGTACAAAAAAAAATTCACTTTAGCGCTTAGAAACCATTGACTACTAGAAGACAATATTTTCAATCCTAAGGGATTAAACAAAGAAGATAGAATCAAATTATCGAAAAGCTGACAATCTGCGATAAAGAAGCCACTCTGATCACTGATTGCTTAGGTTGGATATGATTTGTTGAGCTTCGCCCAGTTACGAAAAGGGCCACATAACTGATTCCTCAAAACTAGTGGGTGATTAGTTGGGTTTCACGGATCCAACCCTCCCCCTCCCCCCAACACACCTTTATAAGCGGATCTGTATTGCTGGCTCTGCCAGTTTGATCTGTTGATTAGTGATGTCTATCCATAGCAAGGCGGAAATGTCTCATGATTTAAATTGTGTTAACAATTAAAATCCGACCCGAGAACCGGAAACCTTAGGTAATGTTATTAGTGTCAATCTTATACTTTCCAGACATAACCAAATTGCAGCTAGCTACTTGGTGTAAGAAGTACCATTCAGGATGCAGCTACCCGATGCTCAATTACATTTGTGACGTACAAACAATGAATTTACTGCAATGACCAAAGATACACTGGCACTATGACATGATTATATTCATATACACTTGAATCCTATAAAGCACACATTTAACTTCCAAAAATAAATCTTTGTTTCCGTTCAGGATGAAAAACTCCAAATTAAGCTTATTGAAAAAAATATATATATAAATTAAATTTGTATAAATGGCAGTAGCTTAATTTAATTTTTTCAATAAACATTGAATTACAAAAAGTACTTGCTCCGCCGGGACTCGAACCCGGATCTCTCACTTGCCGGGTGAATGTGCTAATATATATATATATATATATATATATATATATATATATATATATATAATTTCAAGTGAGAGATCCGGGTTCGAGTCCCGGCGGAGCAAGTACTTTTTTGCGATTCAATTGTTTATTGAAATTAAATTAGACTATTGCCAGTTATACAAATTTAATGAATGTAAATAGAAGTCATTTGACAGGTGTTTGGTCTTCCGATCATATGTTAGTTTGGTTATTTAAACACATATGTGAAAGAAACGGCCAAATACAAAATAATTGAATCGTAAAAAGTGAGGGCTCTGTGGTGTAATGGTTAGCACATTCACCCGGCAAGTGAGAGATCCGGGTTCGAGTCCCGGCGGAGCAAGTACTTTTTGCGATTCAATGTTTATTGAAATTAAATTAGACTATTGCCAGTTATACAAATTTAATGAATGTAAATAGAAGTCATTTGACAGGTGTTTGGTCTTCCGATCATATGTTAGTTTGGTTATTTAAACACATATGTGAAAGAAACGGCCAAATACAAAATAATTGAATCGTAAAAAGTGAGGGCTCTGTGGTGTAATGGTAGCACACTTCACCCGGCAAGTGAGAGATCCGGGTTCGAGTCCCGGCGGAGCAAGTACTTTTTGCGATTCAATGTTTATTGAAATTAAATTAGACTATTGCCAGTTATACAAATTTAATGAATGTAAATAGAAGTCATTTGACAGGTGTTTGGTCTTCCGATCATATGTTAGTTTGGTTATTTAAACACATATGTGAAAGAAACGGCCAAATACAAAATAATTGAATCGTAAAAAGTGAGGGCTCTGTGGTGTAATGGTAGCACATTCACCCGGCAAGTGAGAGGATCCGGGTTCGAGTCCCGGCGGAGCAAGTACTTTTTGCGATTCAATGTTTATTGAAATTAAATTAGACTATTGCCAGTTATACAAATTTAATGAATGTAAATAGAATTCATTTGACAGGTGTTTTGGTCTTCCGATCATATGTTAGTTTGGTTATTTAAACACATATGTGAAAGAAACGGCCCAAATACAAAATAATTGAATCGTAAAAAGTGAGGGCTCTGTGGTGTAATGGTAGCACATTCAACCCGGCAAGTGAGAGATCCGGGTTCGAGTCCCGGCGGAGCAAGTACTTTTTGCGATTCAATGTTTATTGAAATTAAATTAGACTATTGCCAGTTATACAAAATTTAATGAATGTAAATAGAAGTCATTTGACAGGTGTTTGGTCTTCCGATCATATGTTAGTTTGGTTATTTAAACACATATGTGAAAGAAACGGCTAAATACAAAATAATTGAATCGTAAAAAGTAAGGCTCTGTGGTGTAATGGTAGCACATTCACCGGCAAGTGAGAGATCCGGGTTCGAGTCCCGGCGGAGCAAGTACTTTTTGCGATTCAATGTTTATTGAAAATTAAATTAGACTATTGCCAGTTATACAAATTTAATGAATGTAAATAGAAGTCATTTGACAGGTGTTTGGTCTTCCGATCATATGTTAGTTTGGTTATTTAAACACATATGTGAAAGAAACGGCCAAATACAAAATAATTGAATCGTAAAAAGTGAGGGCTCTGTGGTGTAATGGTAGCACATTCACCCGGCAAGTGAGAGATCCGGGTTCGAGTCCGGCGGAGCAAGTACTTTTTGCGATTCAATGTTTATTGAAATTAAATTAGACTATTGCCAGTTATACAAATTTAATGAATGTAAATAGAAGTCATTTGACAGGTGTTTGGTCTTCCGATCATATGTTAGTTTGGTTATTTAAACACATATGTGAAAGAAACGGCCCAAATACAAAATAATTGAATCGTAAAAAGTGAGGGCTCTGTGGTGTAATGGTAGCACATTCACCGGCAAGTGAGAGATCCGGGTTCGAGTCCCCGGCGGAGCAAGTACTTTTTGCGATTCAATGTTTATTGAAATTAAATTAGACTATTGCCAGTTATACAAATTTAATGAATGTAAATAGAAGTCATTTGACAGGTGTTTGGTCTTCCGATCATATGTTAGTTTGGTTATTTAAACACATATGTGAAAGAAACGGCCAAATACAAAATAATTGAATCGTAAAAAGTGAGGGCTCTGTGGTGTAATGGTAGCACATTCACCCGGCAAGTGAGAGATCCGGGTTCGAGTCCCGGCGGAGCAAGTACTTTTTGCGATTCAATGTTTATTGAAATTAAATTAGACTATTGCCAGTTATACAAATTTAATGAATGTAAATAGAAGTCATTTGACAGGTGTTTGGTCTTCCGATCATATGTTAGTTTGGTTATTTAAAACACATATGTGAAAGAAACGGCCAAATACAAAATAATTGAATCGTAAAAAGTGAGGGCTCTGTGGTGTAATGGTAGCACATTCACCCGGCAAGTGAGAGATCCGGGTTCGAGTCCCGGCGGAGCAAGTACTTTTTGCGATTCAATGTTTATTGAAATTAAATTAGACTATTGCCAGTTATACAAATTTAATGAATGTAAATAGAAGTCATTTGACAGGTGTTTGGTCTTCCGATCATATGTTAGTTTGGTTATTTAAACACATATGTGAAAGAAACGGCCAAATACAAAATAATTGAATCGTAAAAAGTGAGGGCTCTGTGGTGTAATGGTAGCACATTCACCCGGCAAGTGAGAGAATCCGGGTTCGAGTCCCGGCGGAGCAAGTACTTTTTGCGATTCAATGTTTATTGAAATTAAATTAGACTATTGCCAGTTATACAAATTTAATGAATGTAAATAGAAGTCATTTGACAGGTGTTTGGTCTTCCGATCATATGTTAGTTTGGTTATTTTAAACACATATGTGAAAGAAACGGCCAAATACAAAATAATTGAATCGTAAAAAGTGAGGGCTCTGTGGTGTAATGGTAGCACATTCACCCGGCAAGTGAGAGATCCGGGTTCGAGTCCCGGCGGAGCAAGTACTTTTTGCGATTCAATGTTTATTGAAATTAAATTAGACTATTGCCAGTTATACAAATTTAATGAATGTATATATATATATATATATATATATATATATATATATATATATAAAATATATATCAATTTCAAACTTAAAAGTTAAGCTATTTTTCCACATAATCACCGGTTCTGTCCAAACACTTTTGTAGACGATGCTCCAACTTTTCTATACCCATGTTGTAGAATTCTGCCGCCAATCTTTTGAGGAATCGAGTAACCTCTTCCTTGACTTCATCATCGGTACTGAAGCGTTGGCCACTCAAGTGTTCCTTTAATTTTGGGAAAAAGTGATAATCACTTGGGATTAGGTCTGGGCTGTAGGGGGGATGGGGCACAATAGTCCAGGAAAAATTTGTCAGCAGTTCTTGAGTTTGACGTGAGACATGAGGTCGAGCGTTGTCATGGAGAAGCCTCACACCACTGGACAATCTTCCTCTCCGGCGGTTCTGGATCGCGCGTCTCAGTTTTCTTAATGTGTCGCAATATCTGTCAGAGTTTACTGTTGTTCCATGAGGCAAAAATTCGATCAAAAGCATGCCCTTACTGTCCCATAAGACGGTTTTCATGACAGGCTGTCCACTTCGGTTTTCATCGTGAATTTCCATGCGGCCTTCACTGAATTCTCTACACAATTTCCGAACGTGTTAAACAGATATACAGTTTTCCCCATAAACTTCGATTAACTGACGATTAATTTCAATAAGTGAAATCTGTTTTACATTTAAAAAACGTATCACAGCACGAATTTCGCATCTGGCGGTAACAACGATAAGGAGCTCCATCTTCGAAGGTAGCTAGGGCGGCACTGTTGGACATAGCCAGGCGTGAGTGGTATGGATAGAGAGAGGGACAGCTGATGAGTAAGACAGTGTTGCCAGATTTCTTCCAACATATCGCATTCTGTCTTGGCGGCATAGGGAACCTTATTTTTCTAATACCCTCATATATATATATATATATATATATATATATATATATATATATATATATATATATATATATATATAGAGCCATCGTATTCTCATTGTTGTTTTATTACACTCAACAATATCTATTTCTGAGAACTGTGCAATGTAGGAGCTGAACTCTTTATTCTTTACAAACGATATTAAATGTGCAGCGGTAATGTTGGCTAAACCAGACCAAATAACAGTACTTATGAGAGAGATCTCTCAGGTGTAACAACCTCACCAGGTATCTGCAGATCTTCCACTTTGTTTATGCACATTCCTAATTGCACATGTTCTGCTATGTACCAACTCGTGTTTCAAGAGATACTTCGGTATGGTTCCTGTTCAAAGTATTGAATGTTTTAAACTCAAAAAGATACACATTTCCATTCGTAAGTATTCATTGTCTGAGCGCTAGTGAAGCCTACCACTCGAAGAGCTGTAAAACCACGCACACGCACGTCTGTCTGTCTATCCTCGCGATATCTCGAAAACGAACCGACAGAAAGACTTGAAATTTTGCACGAAGCTTCATTTGTAAATAAACATCGAGTTTCAAACAGCTCCCTTGAATCTCTGTGAAATTTATAGACGAGTGTTTTATTCATTTATATACGCTTGTCTGAAACATATATACCCATACCATACACATAACTATGAGTAATAACTGTATGAGTCGAACACTTTAGACTCTAAAAGGGTTATACAAGAGTTCTCTCATATACTAATTTAATTTTATGTTTGCAGATAAAAATTATTTTAATTTAATGGCTCTAATAATACAATATAGCTCAATTATAGTTGAAAACATAAATCATCAATAATATATTATTACATATTATGACAACTCTTTAGACTTCTAATAAAAATGCATAAAGATACGATGACTTTTGTGACAAAACTAACTAAGCCAGGCCAATTAAACATGTGTTATTTCGAAATTGATTATACATAATTTTAACATTTACGCATTTGCTATACAATAGCATTCGTCTTGCAATGTAAGTTTTAAACCTTTATTAGCGAAATATTTCGAAATAGTTCAAACATACCCTCTTTTAGGGTAAGCGTTATATGATACTTTATATTACAAAAAAAACTATAAACTATGGAAATCGTATATCGAGATTTCCAGTCATATAATGCAATATTGAGATTTTTTAAAGGGTTCAAAATTTGCATTATAGCTTCACCTGATGCACCGGAGACATTTATACAGGGTGGCCCGTAACTCTCAGAACAAAGGTATACCTCGTTATTGTTCAGGTCAAGACAAACATATTTCCCCCAATGAACATGGTTCTCCAATGCTTACTTTCCCATATGTCTGTCTGTATGTGTCTTTTACAAAAACATTAATACCTTCAAAAATAATAAATTAAACTATACCAAATTTGGCTGAAATGCTTACGATAGCAATACCAGTTACTGAAAAACATTTAATGAAATTATCTTTAGTATTTTTAAAACGGCTGCCATTGAAACTTTGAATGTCTTTAAAACAAGTAATTTTTTATCAAAACTTACAAGAATTGCAGTTTTATAGGATTTGATCATAAATCTAATGACACAAAAACTATTTTAATAAAATAATAAAGAAATTATTTACAGCAGATTCGCTGTGACAATACATGGCCCACATTGAGAGCTGCCGTTTATTCAGTTTTGTATGTTGGCCAATTCGTTGAGAACCTCCAAATAACCTGAGAAATAACCAAATAATCCTTTGTCCACAGAGTTACGGGACACCCTGTACATGACTAATTGATTCTAAGATAGATTTATACAGATGGGAAAGTAGAACTTGGTGTGGAAAATGATAAATCAATCTTAGTTTGCAGAATTTTACAGATTTACGCAGTTTTGTTAAATTGGGGAGCAAAATACTTTTGAAGGGTTCAGACGCGACCGACGTGTAGTTAGGGTTTAAAGGGAAGATAACTTCCAGACAAGACCTTCAAGATTCATCAAGCTGACTGTCTTTTTATCCCCTACTTTAGCGGCTTGACGGAGGGATTAAGTCAGTGCTTGTGAGTCTTACCGCAAAAACCGAATTTGTTATCCCTTCTTATGGTACATCACTTAGTTATTTAAATGTCTTCCGTTGATGAAATTCGATATTTGAACTAAGTGCCTAAGACATAAATCGAAACTGATGGTAAAAAGTCTTAATTATGAAAAATTTCGGTAATATTTTCGGTAACATGTACTGCAATCTTAGAAATTCCTTTATATTACTATTTGTTTTGTTTAATTTTTGCGTAGAATATCCATTTGAGATTGTACGTCCAGTAAAATCTTTAAGATTTTTTTATAAGTAGCTAATCGTGTTTTTACGGATATATACACGCTATAGTAATGCCTGTCTATGCACATTTTATGATGAATAACATGAAATATGACTGCAGAGTGAAACCGAAATAAACAGAAATATGGCACTGGTACCTATAACACTGATTTCCTTTAAAGAAATTCCATATTGAGTGTAAAAGAGTTTTAGAGTTTTGCGTAACTACGAAAGAAAAGTTTTTACATTCAATTGAACTCACATTGTTTACTAATTAATACTTAAGTTTTGTTTTTAGTTTATTATGTATTTTTTTAGTTTTTATACCTCATAATTTTCAGATTTGAAACCGATTTCAGTGTTTATGAAAAGGGTAATGTATTAGTAGCAAAATATTTTATTTTCTTTATGGAGTTGGTGTCACATCTGTTTTTCCAAACAAACGCAAATTTTGTCCATTAATTCATATTCTACCGAAATAATCTGAGACTTTTATATTCTTTGTTAAAGTTCGTTATTGACGATGGAAAGTTTGACAGGATAACAGTATTTCACACATTTGCCATCGTTACGGTTACAAAAGGTATAACACAACGTTTCGAGGTATGTGCTATAACTTTTGTAACCATAACGATGGCAAATGTCCGAAATCTTGTTATATTTCCATATTGCGTTGATTATTTATAATTGAAACTTGTCACAAATTGATATTTTATACTTTCACATTCCTATTGTTTTCAATAGCTCAGGTTTAGAAAAACATGTTAGACAAATTGTATAAATATTTATGTAAATAATGAATACGTGGGTAAAATTAAGGGTTCGTATTAAAAAAACTCATTAAAAAATGAGAATAAAAATCAAGTCAAAAAAGTTCCTGTCAAAAGTAATATTCAAGTGTTGCGGGACTTTTGGCACACCCTGTATTATGTATTATTCATCCAATAAAACAGATTTTATTTTTAAGCAACAGATCAACAGATCGTCCAGACGCGAAGTATTAACAGAAACTGCCACACTACAGAAACTACTCGACATCGGAGTGTAATTCCTGTCCGAACAAGTCTGTAGAAGGTCGTGCCCGCGGTCTGCAGAAATGAAAGGTGCCAAATTGAAAATTAACTCCAGTAACTGATTCCCGCCTCACAATCAAACTTGTCCACCCTCGGGACTCTAACTCTCAAGATATGATTTTCATTTATTGTTTACTGTACGTAAGTCAAACACTTTATAAAAATTCTGGTAAATCGGTGTAACGGCACCATATTTTAAAATCTGTTAAACAATTTTTAAATTGGTTTTCATTTTTTTAATTTTTTTTGAGTGCTGGAATTGTTTTATGAAACTAGAAGAAGAATCCTACGTAAAAACACGTATAACATATCCAATAAGAAGGATGAGCTCTTCTTATTGGAAACACTATTTTCTACTATTTTATAAAAGGAAACTCACAATTATCCAATAATTTTAATATTTTCACACAAGGCCTTTCGGTATCAAAGATGCAATCGTCAGGTGTGAATCAACAATTCGAAATAGTATGAATATTTTACAGGTGTATAAATCGATTCAAAATTTACCATTCGTTTAAAATATAACTAGATTTTTTTTGACCCAAACTTTTATACATATTTTAATATTTACTTTATTTTACTTTTAACTATACAAGTCTTGTATTAAGCTTTACTCAGCTGATAATTGTTTTAAATTGTAAAATATTTATACTATTTCGAATGTTTGATTTACACCTGATGATGGCATCTTTGATGTCGAAAGGCCTCGTATTAAAATATAAAAATTATTCGATAATCATGTGTTTTCTTTTATAAAATAATAGAAAACGTATAGCATAGTACATTTGTATACTTTTATTGTGGCAATAAATTAATTTTGGGTATTTTTATTGGGGAGGAGATGATTTTGATAGAGTATAAATCCTATGAATTCGTATTACAAAAAATATGAAATCTGAAATCATCATCGTATAAAAATTCAAATACTAAAATGTTGCGTCCAGTACATGAGGAAAGTGTTAATCATATGCTGGAATAAAGAAGATCTTATTTTCAAGGATCTCATGATTGGGAGATATGGAGATAATAATTATTTATTATTATGGTTAATGATCGGTTATTTGTTATTTGGTTTGCTTATCTATATTTTGATATAAACCATTCAATGCCAATCCTCGATATACCGGAACTCGTATATCAAGTCAAATATACGAGTACTTGGAACTAGGATATACGACATTCGGCTTTGTTGTAATGGATGTGATTCCAACCGTCGCGTCGGTGGATTTCTCATATATCACATTAAAAAATGTAATGTCATTACAACTTATTGTAATTATAAATACAAAATACGAATGTTTGGATGGTTAGCTCACAGTTAATAATACGGGACAATCTATTTACGGATTAATCTACATCTGCAACTGGGTTATGAGTAGTTAGTTATTTATTGGTTTTACATATAAATAATAAATTATATTCTAACAGTTAAAATTTTTGTATCTGGTGTTCGGTAGGGTAATTTTCAAAATTATTTTCCATTTTTAGTTACAGTAATTAAAGTAAATTTTATAAAGACAGGCAAAATATATATATATTTTTTTCACGATTCCATGAGAAGTTGTAGGTATCTAAAGTATAACAAAAGAGTATATTATCATCAGGTCACAGAATAATCTCTGGAGATAAAATCTATCTATATATATATATATATATATATATATATATATATATATATATATATATAAATGAATGTTTGTGTGTTTGCCATTTATGAAATCGTAAACTATTTGACCGATCATTACGAAAATTTGTATGTATATGTATTTTTCCACGAAGAAGGTTTCTATGCTATGTTCTATGCTATTATTGATGTAACTCGCCTCCAGGTGGCGTTGCCAAAGATAATAGTTTTCAAAGCGCCTGCACATTATAAACTGCAATTACGAGACATTTACGAATATTTAATAGCCAAACACTATTTGAAGGCGCTAAGTTATGTTGTATATTTGTCTTGAAGATAAATTTCTGGTTGAACTTAAAGCTTGTGTGTTATTCCACTTTATAATAAAACAAATGTACGCGTACAATGGCTATAAACATATATATATTTTCTTGATCGTGGCAACAAAGCAAACTCTACATCGGCGTTGGAAATATAATTTACTTGAGCCAGAAGTGCACATACCAGGTAACGCTTATAAAAAGCGTGCGAAGCCGCGGGAATCAGCTAGCAATATATAAATGATTCCTTTTTTTAAAAGTTAGTTTAGTTTAAACCTGTGTTCGATACAAGTCACGTACTAGAATAAAAACCACATAATGAACTGGAATAATGCGTAGATGGATCATAACATTTAGCTTTTCCCTGAACGTTTTATTTGATATAATGAGGAAAGAGTTCACATTCGGTGTCCACTCTTAAGTTAAAAACCCTTTCTTTCCAATCTGACAACACACTCTTGGTTATATAAGCAACATAAGGAGTTTTATTTTTTTTTAATAGCATGTATATAAAATATGAATATGTTTTATTCTTGAAAATTCAAGTTCTTTAAGTGACATTTTACAAAAACATAAATCATTCTATTAAATTATACTTTATAAAACGTCATTCCCTTCGACTTTAATAAAAGGTTAACTCATTTAAAAACATAATTTTCTGAATTAAATAAGTACTCATATTTACTGTAAAAGATTCACAATCAGCTGTTTTACTTTGGTAGCAAAATTAACCAAAAATTATATTTTAAATGCAAAATAATTTCTACTTCTAAATCAAAAAATTGCGTTCTATTCTTTCTATATCACCAGGGATATTAATTTAAAAGCCTGTGACTTTGAAACTAAAAACCGATGACACCAATTTAAAAGCATAACTTATAAAATTACGTAGTACACATTAACGCCTTCATACATTTTTATAAGCCTTTGGTCGGATAACCCGTATTTCCCATACTAAACGTTATTTCCTCCGGACTTGTGTAAATGAGCAAAATCTGTTTTACCTCCAAATTAAAACCCTCTTACTGAAAGTGGCAAGGTGGGTAAATGAGGGAAGTGGGGGAGGGGAGGACTCATTGCTTCCTTTAAACAAGCTTTGAGAGAAATTGTCTTAATTACACAACCTGCGAAGTACTCCCTCCGTTATATTATTATTTCCCTTCCCGATGTTCTTCTTAAATATTGCTAAAGAGAAACTGTTTAATGAAGTTGATCGAGTGATACGACTTCTGCATTGTCTCAAGTTCAAATTATGATTCGCAATCCTTATAATTTCAGGACATTTTAATGAATACTGTAAGGTATAATGTGAAAGTTTTTTTTATTCGAGGTGCCTGCTAAAATTGTGTATAAATATACAGGGTGTAAATTAAGTCCTGATACGCTTGGATATATTCCAAACTGATTGAGGAATCGATGTACAATCTTCACCATACTTATTAAAATACTTTTTTTGTGTTTTTAGGATACAAAAAATTACTCTCCGCCCTTTTAAAAGAGGGGAAGAGGGGGCAAATTTCAATTTTCAAATTGCAACCCCATCTTGTGACGTGTTGTTTTATAGGTATATTCAATAGAAAAAACCAATAGCATGAATAAAACATCTCTACGATGTTCCTACCCAAAGTTATGGCCAGATGATTCCTTAAAATATAATGCTACCTCTTACCAAAACTATGCACACCACAAACATGATATGCTACGTAAATAGATAAACTGGGCACCTCAAAATCTTTCTGAAAGATATCACGCATGTATTGAGTTGATATGCGCAAGACATTGGCATTGTCCCTACAGATTATTATTTTTTTCCGTTAAAGGTCTATGTTAGTAGAGTGCAATGGCGCAAATCCGACCTCAACATGTTCACTCATTAAAAATTTATGCTGGTTTAAAGTTTGAAACATTTACAATGTAGGTCCTGTCCTAGAGGGTTTAATATTCTTGTCTTGATTCAAGTTGCGAGAGTTTAACCTATAAATGAATATTGGACTTAAGAAATCGTTGTTAATGTAGTTACTGTCTCTTCACATCCATGAAGGATAGTCTACATGAGTTCGGCAAAGTAATTTAACGTAAGCATAGCTCAAGAATTACATTATTTTAAAGGGGCTGTTTAGCAGAGATGAATACAGCAAACAGCATTTAAAGATTTTGATCCAGATGTCTAAAGATTTTACTGAATAATTGGTGTTTACTTACGAAATATTTTTAGAGTAAACGTTTGAGTTGTTCACCACCGGTAATTTGACAGTTGGAACGACGTACATAAAAACTATTCCTTAAGTCCAGTATTAATTTACTAAGTTTAACTCCCACAACTTGAGCCAATACAAGAACATTAAACCATCTAGAACAGGACTTAAATTGTAAATGTTTCAAACTTTAAACTAGCGTAATTCTTTAGAGAGTGAACCTTTTGAGATCGGATTTGCGGCATTGTACTCTACTAATAAATACCTTTAATTTGGTATACTAGTTGACCTATGCTCTCATTAAAAATTTCCTTCTGGCTCCTTGCGAACCATCCCCCTGATATGATAGAAAATTTTAGCTACTTCAAAAAAGTATATTTATAGGTGCAAAAAGTATATTTATAGGTGCACTAGTGCAGTAATGATGTGCAACGTTGTATGGTTTTACCTGTGATCTTTCTGGAATTATCAAGCCCGTAAGAGACTTTATCAACACCCTGTATAGTGGAATAAAATCTACAGATATAATGTACTACGATGTGCATTGTAAAGCTTTCTTCTACCAGATATCTATCTGCATATGATAGTGATTCTACTGCAAAATATTTAGAGCGCCATTATCTTGACGCTTTGAAGACGTTGGGCATTATACACTGCAATCAAAGATAACATGATATGATTTTTGTTGCAGATGGGGCTGCAGTGGACACTCGGTTTGGTGACAGTAGCGCTGTGTGTCTTGGCGCTGAAGGCCGACGACACGGTGGAAAGGAGGGCCCCGGCTATGGGGTTCATGGGCATGCGCGGCAAGAAGGACCTATTCGAGGACAAGAGAGCGCCGAGCATGGGCTTCTCCGCAATGAGGGGGAAGAAGGACCAGCTCCTGGACCTCTACCCGGATTACAAGAGAGCTATGGGTTTTATGGGAATGAGGGGAAAGAAGGAGTTCGACCCCGAATACGACTTTGATTTTGGATACGACAAGAGGGCACCGAGTATGGGGTTTTCGGCCATGAGAGGAAAGAAGGCACCGTCGGGATTCATGGGAATGCGAGGGAAGAAGTTCGACTACACCGATGATGACTTCATGGATGATGACCTGTGGCCCATGGATGAGTTCGACAAGAGGGCACCAGCTGCCGGATTCTACGGATCAAGAGGGAAGAAGATGCCACAAAACGCTGGGTTCTTCGGGATGAGGGGCAAGAAGGGACCTTCGGGATTCGTCGGGATGAGGGGGAAGAAGGCGCCTGCCTCGGGATTCATGGGAGTCCGTGGCAAGAAGGACTCTGATGATCTCGACAGCCTCCTGGCTCTCCTGAGTGAGAGGCAAGGCGAACGCAGCAAGCGGGACGAGCCCAGACAATACACGGGCACAGTATCAGGTGTGTATACACAAGTCCATTAAAAATCTGTTTACTTTAACAATTGAGAATATAAAAACATCAATGTCATCTCTGAGCTCTAACTAAAAAGTGCCAAAACAAACTAAATTTTGTATTAAAATACTAAACAAACAATACAAGTCTTTTAAGCTTTATAAAAAATCTGAAATCTTATCAAACTGTATATTTCAACACAACGAGCAACTTATATTTATGTTATAAGCTTTTCAACAGTATCCCATGTTCTTATTGTCATATATTAAACTACATGACCAAGCACACAACTACAAACTACACGGTAAGGCGGTGGTGGCCGAGGAGTAGTCTACTTTGCTACATATTTCCAATGTACCCAGATCACTCTTTGCACCATATTCCTCTTTATTTGCATTTTACGATAATCAATATTAAAGCCCTCAACTAGTATTACAGTAAGTAGACACTGTACAAAAATGTATTTTAAATCCTGACGTAATTGTTAGACAATCCACTACACCTGTAAGAGCGTCACTCTAATTGCTGTTTAGCTTAGTTCTTCGTTTAAAGACAATCATATTTCACAATGTGATAACATGTGTTTAGTCCCTACCATTAGCACGAGCTGTCCACATTTATTTATTTACTTGCTACTAACCAACAAACAGTTCAGGTTTCAGCTTTGTCACTTCCCATAGATATGTGTCCTTTTTATAATAATACAATGAATACTTGCTCAAAATATACCGTAAAATAAAACTACTATTTCTAAAAACGTGACCTTTTAAATAGATGTTATGTTAATTCTATTAAAACATAAATTTTAGGGGAAAGAAACGTAAACAAAAAGGCAGATTAAAATTTTTTGCGTTAGTTTTTTATGATTATATGAGAAAGCAGTAACAGTTGGAATTAATTCTTAATGCAGTTATAGTGACTTCCAAATTGATTTACTATCACCTCCACTCCAGTAAGCATTACTATCAGGCATTACTTACGTGCCAATAAAAATATTAGTCCAAAAATTGTTATGTTTTATTCGGCCTGAACCGTTTACAATGTTACCAGTTTTTAATTTAAAATTGATATAGACAGACGAAATAATAGGCGTGTACTTACATTCATATTTATATGGCTGTTTATACCTAGAGAACAATGTTTATACAACAGTTTTAGAATGTTCCGGACCAGCATGTACAAGTACAGCCAACTGAACAGAATGTATAAACTAAAATTCAGTGTTTTCCTTATAATATCCTAACTTCTTTGGTATAAAATGTTAATTTAACACCAGTACCGATAGGGGTGTTTGGTGACCACATAATATTGTTTATTTTGTTCATTTAAAATAAAAAATCCAAATATTAAAATTCAAAAAAATTTCAGTGCTAACAATTTTATTGAAAACTCTCACACGCCCACTACCTCACGCTGAAGTCTGTCACTAATTTTTAATTTACAGCGTATGATTTCAAACATACTATTTTTTTAGTTATTTTATTATGCTGCACCACAGCAAATGACACATTTTATTTTTAAACACATGAATATTTCGTTTTATTATAATACATTTTTATACGAAATGTAAAATTTGTTCGTTATTGCTAATACTGAATACGACAATTTCCGTACTGCAGGAATTCAACTCAAATCAACTTAAATAATTGAGGTTTTCTTTAACCCTGCTATCTAAGAGTGTGTACACAACTAAATTGATCAGAATCAATTTCATTCATTATCAGGAGAGCAAAACATGTAAATGTATGTGAATAAACAAAAATACAACCTATTTATTGATGTTCACGAACTGTTTACATATTTAAAACGTATTTTAGTGTTGGTGGATCACTACGCAAAAACATTCACAAAAACAAGTTCTTTTTATTATATACAGATTGTACTCTTTGAAATTCTTTAAGATATATATTTCTACAGTTCTTTTTAGTGATATAAAATTTCTCAGGCAATCATTTCTTATTTGATTTTTTTTTTGTATTTTCCAAAAGTTAATATTTTCAGCACTTATGTACTTTTCCAGGAATGGAATAGGATATCTTAAGAATTTTTTACTATTCAGAACTGAACACACATTTGTTTAATAAAATAAAATCCATTGCTAGCCTAAAGAATTTTTAGTTCTTTAAATAAACAATCGCGATAAATACTGATAATGTTGTAAGAACCTAGTTTTTTATTCCAGCTGCTTCTAGAGACCTTAATTAAGTAGTACAAAATTCACTATGTTCTCTTTAGCCATTTCTGAGAAAAAGGTACGTACATACATTAACATTCGGGAAGATAGGACGCAGTGACACCCTTACGTAATTCTCAATTAAAAACTTTCAAATGATTTTATTTGTATCATATATACAAAAGGGCGAATTAGGGCCATAAGGCCCTGTCTTACAATTGACCGTATACTTTGTCATTCATTTACATTTTCAAGGTTGTCATTATGTTAGTTTTAAACAGAGCTATGAGAGTATGAGTTGCAATATTGGATTACGATGACAGTTGGGCCATAGATTGCAAAACCCGCACTCTGTAATATCAATTGAACAATGGAAAGAGTACAATAGAGGGGGCAGATTACGCAATCAGACCCGTAACTAGGTTATGCGATGAGGAGATGGTTGTAAACAAAAGACGGTCTCAACAATTGAAAGCGAAATGCTGGTATTTCTCAGTTGTCTTTTACCTCCTTTCTCTCAATATACTTCGAATAAAAGAAAGACGAATATATTTTGTTTTTAACCTAAGAACACTGTTTACTAACACTGTTTTATTAACAATATCTGATCGTGTACAAAATTAAAAATATTATTCTTAACGTTTATTTTTGTTCTAACCAACAAGCAAATGTGAAGCACAAAATACTTAGTGAAGCCTTTTATTTATCAGAACAAGACTTCAAACTTACAAGAAATGTACTTTAATTGAAACACCCATCCTAAATCGTCCAACTGTGGTAAATTGATTGATTGATTAAACTCTTTATTGTGACAGGCGAAGTTATGACCATTAGGTCGTTTCTTACACTTAACCTGTGTGGAATAAATACAAATACAAAACTATTTGTAACGGAAAAATCTATAGACAGTAAACAACATAATAAGTTAATAAAGATAAATTAAAATAAAACAAAAAAAATTAACTTAAAAGTATTATAACTGCTTTGATAAAAGCATACATAGAAATTATATGTATATATGAGTATTAAAACTAAAAGTAACAATTTCTTCGTAAATATAGAAAGATAAAATATTACATTTTCTTAATTGCCTAAAAATACAAATAATTCTCTTTATAAAACAGACAAAAAGAACATAATATGAAAAGAGTTATATTCAAAATTGAAAAATGAAAAAGAAATAAAAAAACTTTAATTTCTTATTTTCAACTGTATGTAATGTACAAAACACATTTGGAGCAACACTATGCAAATATTAAATAATTTATTTTTAAAAACAATTACGAATTAACCGGTACTAGACCAGATAATAAAGATAGAAATGAAGTGAAAGGAATGGTCTTACACTGTGTGTGTAAGTAGTCAACATACCATTATGACACAATTGATACGAGTATACTAACTAGTTTAATTGAATATTCTTTGTTTAAAATTCGTTTTGGTTATGGCGGTATTATGAATGTAACAGGCATTTTTCGGACACTTGGCATTTCGGTTTAAAACAACGAAAATATAATAATGACAAAAAATAACTCAGAAAATCATGTCGTAATAGCATACTTTCATGTACATTAAAGATCTACCCAGTAAAAAAAACTGTTATTTATTTCGGTTTTAAGTACATATCTAGTAAAAAGACAGGATTTTTAATTATAATACGTCATGACGAAATTAAATTCCAACAACGTGGATCACATTTATTTTAACATCTTCCACTTCAAACTGTTATTTGATTATTTAACACTTTACCTGAGTACATAACACTTGAAGACTACAAGTATTTTAGTACCAAGATCATTTTACAGTGTTGAGGAATTCATGGACCAAAATAGTAATTGCATACATTTATACACATCTCATACCTATTCAATTAGAAATAATACCATACAAAGGATTTGCTAATTTTAAATACATGATTAATAACCCTTCTCTAACAATCTTCCTGTGCTATAATCTATCTATCAGAAATGCTTTTCTACTCGTATGTGTCATTTTTGTTCTTCTACAGTAGTACGTACATATTCGAGATTATTTAGTAATTTTGACATCCATTACAAAACTTTGTTGACGTGACAACGTCTTAAATTAGGTTGCGGCTCGGAGTCACTCATGAAAAAGTGTAACGCCCGGTAACGTTACGATGCCCGTCCAGTGGGCCCGCCGCACGGGATCCGCACGGGATAAAGCAAATAACTGTGGGTCCGCCGCACGGGATAAAGCAGATAACTATGTTTATTCGTGAAAATGTGGAGTGCTTAGATTCGTCATTTACAACAACTACAACAATAAAGGTAAATAATTGTACACTGATATTTCATTATCGTAAACTATGATTGATTGATTAATTGTTAGATTGACACAAAAGTTGAGAAACTGAGTTTATAGGTTATGTCATACTATTGACAAATGTTGATAGTGTTAAATAAATTATTAGTTTAAATCACTCTGCAATCAATCGTAATTCAGTCGATTGAGAAGAAACAGCGCGTATTGCTAGTCAAACATTTAAAATAACAAATTATAACCTCTAACCTGTCATAACAGTGCGACCAAACAAACGAACTAAACCGACCAATCACCACGCGCGGAGTTAGAATTTAACTGTGTTTAGCAAGAATTTCAAATTCCAATTTTAGTAAATGTTTTATTCAACTTTACCATTTACAATAACAAATTTTAATTAATTTCAAATTATGTACAATGTTTTAGTAAACAAAATATATTTCTATAGTTAAAATTTGTGCAATTCTTATTTTCATTCAATTCCTTGTTCCTATTGTGCAATTTAATAATATTCATATCAATAAATATTCTACCGAGAAAAAAGACGTTGTCACGTAAAATCTTCGCCCGTAAAACCGACTTTACAGGCAACCATAATTTTTTTTTCATTATATGAATAAAATACAAAAAGTATATTTTTGTCATACTGTCAGCAATACAACACGTCAGTACAACTACGTTTCTAAGCCTGCAATCTGACCCCTTCCTCAGGTGGATAACTGACCTAACCGATAACCTCAACTTTTGGAGCAATAGTGAAAACTCCTGTTACCTTAGTAATCAAATATGACCATCTTACCGTCATGGTTTTGTTATTCGAGGAAATAGAAGTTATTTACTGTAGTTACAAAAAATAATTATCTAATTATTTTGTTAGATGTAAAATGGTACTCATTCATTGTATTCAAGTAGCCTATATTGTTATGTCATAAGATACAAGTGAAATAGTTATGAGATCACAAAATAAAGTACCAAAAATTATATTGAATAGAATAAAATGAATTGGGTTAAAAAAAGCAAGTATATAAAAAAAGCTTAAATAAACCTAAATGTTGAATAAAGTTAAATAAAGTAACGTGACAGTATGTACAATGTGGCAAGTATTGTTGGGGGGGGGGGAGAAGTGGAGGGAAGGATCAGCTAGGATGATGCTGCAGGAATTCCGAGTCTCCAACACTGATAAACAGACAAAGTAAACAGCATCTGTTTATGCCGTTCTGGTTATTAGCTTTATCACTGACTCTAATGTTCAAACAGTTATTTATAATACACCGTACAGTAAAACTAAATACGGTAACTAAATACAGTAAGCATCATTAATAGCTAAGGCACAAATACAAACGTAAATAAACATTACATGGAACAGTTCATGTTTTGAAAACTTTTCCTTTATCAAATACACCAACAAGTGTTTCAAACATAAGTCGATCATGTACATAATGTTGAGATTTTATTTTTATAAACCAAAATTTGTAATTGTACTTTTATCCTTCATTTTCTAATGTGAAAATTGTGTTTAAAACAATTTTAAATCCTATTAAAACCTATAATAGTTTTTTATTAGATTTATATATTAATATTGGGCCGATATCTAACCGAACCAATGACCTCTAATTGAAGGTCATTATCTCGATGGATTGATGTATATAAAAGGAATAAAAACTTAAACACGGTGTTTTGAAAAACTCGTATATTCTTTTTCTATAAGTTTCAACCACTAAACATATTGTATACAGGGTGATTCAAAACTAAACGGCAATCTCTCGGGAGCTTATTCTACAGCTACAAAACAAGTAAAAAAGTTCATATAACCATATGCCCGGTAACGCATCGTTAGCGAGTTACGCTTAGCGAAAGATTTCGCCCGGATTTCAGAACCCTTGGTGAAGTCAGGCCGTATAAAAATGGTAAATGTAAGTTACAAAGATACAAAATACGATTGTTTTTTATGTTTTTATATCTGACAAATTTATTTAAAATTCGTCCCAGAGCTGTAAATGCAATACTTTCAGAGATATCTTACGTAAAACACAAGAATTGGTTGAAAAGAAATAAACACATTTTTGTGTTTAACGTAAGATTACTTCCATAAATGTTAAATAAAGGTCATTTTTTTCTTAAACAGATTTGTAGAACATTTAATTCTTGAAAAGATTCCATGTGACATTACTTAGGAAAAAAATTAATAATAGGTATTGAAATTTAGCTTTATTTAAAAATAAAACAGACGCACAAAAATGCATATTCTTATCTGCATAAAATATTAACTAATGTTTAGGTTGAGGTTGTGAGTAACAGCTGATCATTTTATTCAACACTTTTTATCGTCATATTTTCTTTGCAAAGGTTGGCAATATCAGCTGATCAACAATTAAGTTCATGAAGTAATATTTGAAAAACCTTTATGAGGTTTTTGTATTGTGGCGTGTGAAGATTGTATTTTGTGAGATCCTGTGATTATTTGGAATATTTTATACAAGTGTCATAAAATATTTTATTAAAATATTTAATTTTTAAAATATTTTATTAAATATTTTTATAAAAGTGTATGTAATTATCTTAGTAAATAATGGCAGATAATGTGTAAATGGTATGTATTCTCGTTTGAAGAGTATACGGACATGATACTGATTTACGGCCAAAGTTAACAAGAATGGTTTTAGCTGCAGTTCAGGAATATCGTGATACTTTTCCACATCGAAGAACACCTGATCGCAAAACATTTGAAGCTGTGGAGAGACGACTTAGAGAAACTGGTAGCTTTAAACCGAAGCGAATAGATACTGGTCGTCAACGTAGCGCAAGGAAACTATAATAATGAACAAGCAATAATAAATGCTGTAGAATTATCACCAACCACAAGCACCAGACGATTATCACGTCAGTTAAATATTTGCCAGTCAAGCGTATGGCGGACACTTCATAAAGCACAGTTGTTACCCATTCCATATAACACTTGTTCAAGACTTTATTACCGCAGATCTTAATAAACGGAAGATGTTCTGCCGCTGGTTAAGAAGAAATTGTTTACGACATCAGTATTTTCTTCGGCGTATTCTCGTTACTGATGAATCCTGTTTTACTAGAAATGGAATTGTAAATTTTCGTTAATACCCATACTTGGGCGTACGACAACCCACATGAAACTTGCGACGAGGCATTTTCAACATACATTTTCAGTCAATGTATGGCTTGGTGTTCTGGGGTGATAATTTGATTGGTCCATATTTTTCCTCCCTAATCGACTTAATGGAGTAGCGTACTTAAATTTTTTAAGAACAAACCTGCCTACCCTCTTGGAAAGATATTCCTGTTCAACAACAGAATAAATGCATGGTTTATGCACGACGGCACGAGCACCTCCACATTTTTCTAATGATGTGAAAAAACTATTTAAATGATACATACGGTAGACAATGGATTGGTCGAAATGGGGACCAGTAAAATGGCCACCACGTTTCTCCTGACCTCCACGCCAGCAGACTTTTTCTTATGGGGTTGGATGATAAGTCAATTGTTTAATTCAAAACGGATTAACACCATAGAGGAGTTACGTAATCGCATTACAGTAGGCGGCAGAAACTAATCAAGATGCTCCAAACGTTATGAAACGCGCTAGAAAAGAGTGGATTCGTCGTGCGAAAACGTGCATTGCTAACAACGGAGGACACTTTGAGCATCTATTATAGGTGATTATTACAGTTTTATAAAGTAAATACATTTTATGTTAATTTTCAGGTCTAGAATAAATGATCAGCTGTTATCACAACCTAAACATTTTAGTTAATATTTTATGCAGTATAAGAATATGCATTTTTGTGCGTCTGTTTTATTTTTAAATAAAGCTACAAATTTCAATACCTATTATTAATTTTTTTTCCTAAGTAATTCACACATGAATCTTTTCAGAATATAAATGTTCTACAAAATCTGTTTAAGAAAAAAATGACCTTTATTTAACATTTATGGAAGTAATCTTACGTTAAACACTAAAAATAGTGTATATAATAAAATATTCATGTATACAAGTTTTTCATTGGGTCATACAACACAATAGACTCCAGCTCTTAAAAATTACAAAAAAAAATAGTTTAATTTAGGAATTACAGAAGCTGCAATCCTGGTATTACCTTACTGTGACGTTTCTATGAGTGAATATTTTAAGTATTGTTTCTGTAATTTTTCTTATAAAATATAACGAAAAGTAAAACTGTCACATGTATAGCGATTATTTGTTAATGCTTCCACATACCTAGAATTAAATTCCTAAAATCTAAAATAATGAATCAAATACTTATTTTTAAATTTGTGTTCAATATGTTTACAGTATTATTCAAATTTAGATTATAACTCCTCAGCCTGTTAACTTAAATAATGACAACTTTTGTTTCAGCAAACATACATCAAGCGGAGAATAAGTTAAAAAGGAAGTTGGTGCGCAGTATGTTAAAGATATAATATATTGAAACAACCTAATTACTTCTTACTATGTAAAATTAACATGGAGTTTTAATATAATATTTATAGTGTTCTCTTTGCCCTAAAATTACCCTTTCTTTGGAGCTTCAATTTATGACATCTTTTTCGTATGAAGAGAAACAGTAATCAAAATAGATGTAGCAATTATAGATAAACCCACGCGGACATAATCGTAAGGGATTTGTTTGAAATCTATTTTTATTTTAGACTCATAAACCTTTAAGATGATTTCTTTAATAATTTTTTTAAATTACTCCACCAGAAATTACATACATTTAAAGTAGAAATTTTAGGAAATGTTGTAATCAAGGCCCAAATAAAATGTAAAATTTTACAATATGTTCATGATTTATAGCTTTCTGTACCAACATGTTTTGTTATTCTTTCTTAACTTAAGAAAATTGCATCCCTCTTTAGTTACTTTATTTTGTTTTTTCAATAAACAAAACGTGTCACTACCTCCAATCATCTTTCATTTACACACTCCTTCGGGTCTAATCACACAAAATCCTAAAATTCTGCTTCAAATGCTTTCCACTCCTTGAGGAATAGTAAAAATCCTTTCCCATTTTTTCCTGTCTTCAGAACTTGTATCTTAAAGAGATGTAACCAAATTGTTCATTACAATATTAAAAATACATTATTTCAACCGAATTATTGCATCACCAAACATTTTCGGTCAACATCCTGAAGATTGTACTCTATAGATTGACGCTATTCGTTGGAGAAATTTCGGTTGCCGATTTGGATGATACAGAGACGATAGAATCTCTCAACCAATGAGAGCACTCTTTTTTCCGCCAATCTGCTGAAGACAACAAAGTGTACTCTGTAGACTGACGTTATCCTTATGTTGCAGACATTTCGGTTGCCAGCCCGGTGATACAGAGACAGCAGAATTTGTCAAATGAGAGCACTCTTTTTTCCCGCCAATCTGCTGAAGACAACAAAGTGTACTCTGTAGACTGACGTTATCCTTATGTTGCAGACATTTCGGTTGCCAGCCCGGGTGATACAGAGACAGCAGAATCTGTCAGCCAATGAGAGAACTCTCTTTTCCCGCCAATCTGCTGAAGACAACAAAGTGTACTCTGTAGACTGACGTTATCCTTATGTTGCAGATATTTCGGTTGCCAGCCCTGGGTGATACAGAGACAGATAGAATCTCTCAGCCAATGAGAGAACTCTTTTTTCCCGCCAATCTGCTGAACGACAACAAAGTGTACTCTGTAGACTGACGTTATCCTTATGTTGCAGACATTTCGGTTGCCACTCCGGGTGATACAGAGACGATAGAATTTGTCAACCAATGAGAGAACTCTTTTTTCCCGCCAATCTGCTGAAGACAACAAAGTGTACTCTGTAGACTGACGTTATCCTTATGTTGCAGATATTTCGGTTGCCAGCCCGGGTGATACAGAGGACAGCAGAATTCTGTCAGCCAATGAGAGAACTCTCTTTTCCCGCCAATCTGCTGAAGACAACAAAGTGTACTCTGTAGACTGACGTTATCCTTATGTTGCAGACATTTCGGTTGCCAGCCGGGTGATACAGAGACAGCAGAATCTGTCAGCCAATGAGAGAAATCTCTTTTTCCCGCCAATCTGCTGAAGACAACAAAGTGTACTCTGTAGACTGACGTTATCCTTATGTTGCAGATATTTCGGTTGCCAGCCCGGGTGATACAGAGACGAGCAGAATCTGTCAGCCAATGAGAGAACTCTCTTTTCCCGCCAATCTGCTGAAGACAACAAAGTGTACTCTGTAGACTGACGTTATCCTTATGTTGCAGATATTTCGGTTGCCAGCCCGGGTGATACAGAGACAGCAGAATCTGTCAGCCAACGAGAGAACTCTCTTTTCCCGCCAATCTGCTGAAGACAACAAAGTGTACTCTGTAGACTGACGTTATCCTTATGTTGCAGATATTTCGGTTGCCAGCCCGGGTGATACAGAGACAGCAGAATCTGTCAGCCAATGAGAGAAATCTCTTTTCCCGCCAACATGCTGAAGACAACAAAGTGTACTCTGTAGACTGACGTTATCCTTATGTTGCAGATATTTCGGTTGCCAGCCCGGGTGATACAGAGACAGCAGAATCTGTCAGCCAATGAGAGAAATCTCTTTTCCCGCCAACATGCTGAAGACAACAAAGTGTACTCTGTAGACTGACGTTATCCTTATGTTGCAGATATTTCGGTTGCCAGCCCGGGTGATACAGAGACAGCAGAATCTGTCAGCCAATGAGAGAACTCTCTTTTCCCGCCAACCCACCATCTACAAGCCCTCGGTGCGGTGGTTGCCTCTTCTATTACTCGATTGTAATTGATTCGATTGTTTTATCTTAACAACCCTACACACTGTCAATACATCTTTACTATAAACACTGGACACAGTTTCTTGGTTGTCATCGTTATATTTATTTCATAGCAGTTCCTACATTAATGTGTTTTAGAACGAAAATAATGTAATAAAACAACTTAGTTAAAATGTTTGTTTTTATTTATTGCCTAGCTGTATATTATTTATCCATTACTTGCCTACTATTGTAAATATTATATCGCCAAGCTCGACCCAGGGGGAGGGGGGAGTTTGTTTTAACTTAGATATCTCTTAAGACATTTCTGAATCCTTTTTAAATCAATGCATTATTTTTAACACTTGTGTATTTCTCTGTCTAGTACATTTTTCTAATTACTGTTATACTTATGGCTATTATTGAGCTCAAAGTATAAAAATAAATTATTTAATTTTTATTCATATACGAAATCATTTACTTTTTTAAGAAAGTAGTATTAAGTATTAGAAATAACGACTTTTGTGTATAGTATTTTGAACGCATGTGCTATGCATTTAGGGCATTAACACAGTTTAACTATTTCAACTTTCTGTCAATTTTACACCTTCCCACTTTAGATGGATAAATTCGTTTTTCTAAAGAAACATATATATAGAAGAGACAACACAACCAAGGGCTTCACTTCAAAATGTAGCAATTTTTTAATATTTTGCATCCCATAGAATTAAGAATATTATATTTTACTAACAGATATATATATATATATATATATTACTATTGTTCAAGTAAAAAGATTAGTGTCTGAATATATTTGAAAGATTTTTTACTTGTTTCTGTGGTGTTTCACCTGATTAAAGCTGTAAAAATGTCATTGTTACTGTTATAATGTAGCCAAGTATGTACACTGTATGTATTGTAACAAAGTCACGGCCAACTAGTGCAGAGTGTCTATTCTGTATTAATTAAAGGTTTTAAAACATATCAATAAAAAGGCAATACCCTGGGCAGTTTGTTTTATTTCAACCTCTTTGGTATTTCACTTTTAGGCATAGACTCTGCTATGATATGATAGAGATATCGTAATAATCTATGTGTCATTAAACTGTTTTCAAATTATTATGTAAACTTATCTGCAATAATATATTTCACTGGTATCATCATGATATACCAGACATAAAACTAGTTAGAAGCTGTTAAGATTTTTTCTAAAAACTCTTGTTAATGCGGAAAATGTAATGACAGAGGCAAATGATTACTTAATGAACTAGTTTATTGTAAACAGGTCACTAAACACAAATGAAGTTTTTAAAGACGACAAATGGTGTAATGCTTTAGACAGTGCGGTTTTATGTCATTTGGTAACACTAGTGAAAAGGTTTACTTTTTGAATAGTGAAAACAAAAATACCTTTTAAAATATTAGCAGAAGTAGTCATAAATATATTTACTCTTATAATTCATTTCAGTAATTTTTTAATATGATTCCATAGATATAGAATTTGTAGATATCCATTAATATACTTTATAGATATAATTTTACTAACTGTTCACTCAAGCAACTTAACTCTCTTCGGATAAAACCATTGTTAAATATTTAAAAAATGTAAAAATCGTAAATCAAAAAATCATCCATCTATACAGTTTATTTTTTATTAATTTTCTCAATTTATGAGTTAGTTTGCTCAAACTTGTGAGTTTAGTTAAGATTCAATAACTCAAGTTAAAATTCTATCACAACCAATCTGTTAGAAACCGTTATTTTCAGTAGCTTCTACTAAATTCATTATTTCATTATTACCAATTGCAGAGCCAATATCTACACACATTATAGTTATGAGCATATATGTACAAGCAATATAATGAACTAAGACATGTAAAAGAGCAAGGACCTAAAAATATAGAAATTGAAACGTGCAAATCGTTTCAAGCTCTTCGCAGCGTACAGCTAAAGCGCGGAGCAACAACAAGGAGGGTGGCAAGCGCTTGGGTGAAAAGACCGGTGTTGTCCATTGTTTCCCCAATTAGTGTCTGTAAATGTTGGATGTCGAGAACATTCAATAATTCATCGTCGTGTTGACAGTTAAATATTGAATACCTCCAGCTGTCTCGCCCCGGCGTCTCTCCTCAAGCCGCTTTGTTGTCTCAAGCCCGTCTTTTAAATTGTGTAAATTCTACAGAGATAACTTGCTTTTTTGTAACTTTGAACGAATCTGTTTGCACCTTTCTCGCTTCTCTTATTTACTGTAGTCTTTGCAAACTTTAGCAACACAGGGAAATTGTGGACCCCTTTTTAGAATGTGAGAAAGGAAATTATGACTAACAGAAATGAGCTAGTACAGAATTGTTTTAGACCCTCAAAAATCAATGGTTGATTGAGATGAATTTTCTCAAGAAGGCATTGCTTACAAAACTCTCTAGTTCTTGGAGGTATATCGGTTAAAGTGCTGCAAGTTGTATTCGGTTTGAATTATTTTTAAAACTATTATTTTGGACGATACCTTTCCAGAAGGAAGTAAAATTACCATACCGATACCATTTTATCACTCCACGAAAAACCGTAGGAATTTGAAGTGATATTTATAGACATCTTGTGCTCCACATAAATACTTGACTTAAGGATTTGAAATACCTATACCATGTATATTCAAGTTAACTGAAAGGAATGACATGATTTAATTTATAAAAAGAAACAAATTGTCTTAAATGATAATTTAGTTTAAAATGTTAAATTTTCTTTAATTATATTTTCGTACAACAATAGCATTCCTAAAATCATATATTATTCAAAAATTGCCTTTCCCTGCAGTTATAATTTCAATACATCATTTCCAAAACTTAAATTTATATTTTAAACAACTCCTCTTTTGGCTTAGAAACTTTCCAAAAAGTCCCACTTTATATTCCTATAGTTCATCGTTAAGTGATCAACAAGGTTTTTTAAGTGTTCTGTTTTCTGGGATGTTTTCAAGGACTTTGATTGTCTGTATTTCCAGATAAAATAAAGGGTATTTTTAATAAATACTAAATTTACTAAAATGAATTAATCAAAACCAGACTGCAACATCTAAATCTTCACTTCGCATAAAGGTAGTTCCATTTAGAATCCGAGTCAGTGCAGTCGTTTTTATATATATATATATATATATATATATATATATATATATATATATATATATATATATATATATATATAAACGAAAACTAGAGGGAAAATGTAAAGTAATAAGGAGGAAACTTTTAATTTACAGTAGTGTACAGGAGTGATGTTAATATTATAATATAGCCCTTCGGTTCATGCGGAAGAATCAGGTACATTTTGTGACAGGTGAACTTTTTATCTATTCTCATAAGATTTACATGAACTCAGTATCTCAAAAACAGCACTTTATATACAAATAATGTTAGTAACAAACTATTTTTACACACGTGTGTGTGTGTGTGTGTGTGTGTGTGTGTGTGTGTGTGTGTGTGTGTGTGTGTGTGTGCGCGCGCGCGCGCGCGCGCACGCTTTTAAACAAAGTTGGCTTTGGGCTCTGAGGGTTATATTCTCCGAAGTTATTCAAAAATCTAGGTTTGTGTTACCAAGAGGACAATTGTCATAGGCTGATTTTGTGTACAAAATACTCGTATACATAAAATAATATACTTATAACATGGATTGTTTATTCAATACATTCACTGAACTATTTTCCTTGCAAAGTAGATCAAACATTTATCATTCATAGTTTTTCATAGAATTTATAACCCTTATAAATGCGGAGTATAGAGTCGATACTCGGGATGAACTAGAATCGATATTCACTGTAGCTATGTTTATGAAAGAACTATCTGCAGCATTCCCTATTGGTATTCCTTTATGTATTTTTTGTTTTAGAATAGAAGGCCGATTCCCTTTTAAGTCATATTGTCTTTGTCTTAATGGACCATAGGCCTGTGCGAGGATCTTATCGAACATAATTTTAGACATCAGCAGTACTTCATTTTCTTGTTTATGCTTTATAGCTGTAAATAATTTAATTTTTAATTTATAAATTTTAGCATACCGGACAACTATAATACTTTTTTTAGAAGATTTGCAATTTGCTATTCTTCGTATATTCAACTCGTATATTGAGTATCCCTCAGTATAGCAGGGATTTAGTCTCAAAACCTCAAAGGATTGATGTCTGCAATTTCTCTTTGCGTAGAAAATGGGATTGGTCTCATACATGACTTTACCTCTAACAACAGATGAGATGAGATGAGATGCAGGACCTTCTTGCCTCCTCTAACTTAAGACAGCTAGTTAACTCCCCAACTCGAGTGGATCCTATTGCTGGGTCGCCAATCATTGCTGGACTGGGTCATGACTGACATAGTCGACGAAGATGTAAGTGTTGATGTCTTGGGTACTGGGTTATCTGACCATTTCGCTCAGCTAGTCTCCATATCCATGAACCTCCTGAAGGCTGAGTCCGCACCGGTTCCGTGTATTAGGCGCTGTCTAACATCCAGTAACTTGACTACTCTGAACTTCATACTAAGTCAGGAGACTTGGGACGCTATCGATGTTACCGAGCCAGTAGATGAGCAGTTTAATTCTTTCATAAGTATTATTAATTATGCTCTTGATTTTGCTTGCCCTAAGAAACAAATACGCAAAGGTCGAAGAAACCAGGATAAAGGATGGGTAACAACAGGTATTAAAGTGTCAAGTCAAACAATGAAAACATTACATGAAAATTTAAAATTGGATAACAGTGAAGCGAATAAAGCTCATTATAAAATGTATAAGAACGTATATTCTAAAACAATTAAGCAGGCTAAAGCTAACTATTTAAAAAAACATACTATCGCAATCAACTAATAAAAGCAAGGATGCATGGAAGCTAATAAAGGAAAAGTACAATAGTAGCAATGCTAAATAATAACATTTCTGTACGTATCAACGACAGAATAGAATCAGATAAACAGGAAGTATGTAATATATTGAATAACCATTTTGTATCAATTGGAGCTAATTTAAATGAAAAATCAACTGAACCACCACTTAATAATGATCATTTCTTGGCGAGATTGGAATATCCCTTCTTCTTACATCCTGTGAGCCCTGCTGAGGTTTGTAAATGCCATCAAAATGTTAAAAAAATAAGATTCAAGTGGAGCTGATGAACATATCCAATAGATTATTGAAGGCTTGTTCATATGCAATATGTAAACCCCTGTCTGTTATAATAAGCTCTTCTTTCCAGCAAGCTACTTTTCCATCTTTACTAAAAACTAGTTTAGTGATACCTGTATTCAAAGGAGGGGACAGTACGTCTCTTGACTGTTACCGACCAATTACACAAATTTCAAGTCTAAGTAAAAGTATTTGAACTTATTTTTTTAAATATATTATCACCCGTACTTGCTCACAAATAATATTCTAACAGACAAGCAGTTCGGTTTTGTCAAGGGGCCGCTCTACTGTGAGGCATTGGCGACTTTTATATCCCATGTGGTCACGGGACTGGAGAGAAGACAGCGGACACTTGGTGTAATGGTGGATCTGACTAAGGCGTTCGACTGTGTCAGTCATGACAGACTGATGGAGGGTTTGCAACGCCTAGTGTTTTGCAAATGAGATACTGAGGTGGCTAGAGTCGTATCTTAGGGATCGAAAACAATTTGTCAAACTCAATAACCACTGCTCGGAACTGATTGAGATTAAATTTGGAGTCCCCCAAGGATCAGTACTTGGACCAATTTTGTTTAACCTTTACATAAAATAATTTAGTGCTCACTATAAACCACGAAAATACCGTTATGTACGCTGATGATATTGCCTTCATATTTTCTAATTACAGTACAGAAGAACTCGAAATTAACAGTAACGTAGTCTTATCACAGGCCTATCAATTTTTAAATAATCTGAATTTACATCTTAATTTCAAAAAAACACAATTTACAGAATTTAAAAAAAAAATAATCATCTTCAGCCTCCATGTGTTGAAATAAACGAAGAAAAAATAGAACACCAATTATCAGTAAAATATTTGGGACTTCAGGTGGACGATGACTTGACTTGGCGATCCCACATAAACTTTGTGTGTGCCTCTTTGTCTTCATCGTCCTTCCTGACCCTCCCAGTTTGCAAAATATCGCCATGTTCAGTTATTAAAAATAATAATATACTTTGGTTTTGGTAGAGTCACGGTTGCGGTATGGACTTCTTGTTTGGGGCTCGGCATCTCAGTACTTACTAAAAAGGGTTTTCGTTTTACAGAAACGAATTGTGCGTGTTGTGGCTGGCATATCTCGCAGAAGTTCATGCAGAAATGCATTAAAGAGCACAACATTTTGACCTTTCCATCTTTGTATATTTACGAGACCATTATCTATGCCAGGTTTCATTGTGCAAATGTAGTAGATGGAGCTGCTATACATGACCACAACACGCGAGCCCGAGTAGACCTGCGACAAACCCAACATCGCTCGGCTCTGGCGGGTGGACTGCCTCAAAATTCAGGGGCTAGGTTTTTTTTGGAAGCTCCCTAGTCATTTAAAAAATATAACTGAAAAAAACAATTTTTTAAAAAACAACTAAAAAGAATACCTATTAGAGGGTTGTTTTTATTCGGTTGGGAGTTCCTAGCCTAAACTCTATTTTAATAATCATTTGTATTCTTTTATTAATTTAATGTAAATTAGTTCCTACTCAGCTTGACTTTCATACAAATATTGTATTTTTTATATGTTATTTATTAATAATGTACTACTGACTTTTGTCATACATGTAATACATGTCTACGACAATAAAAAGATTGAAATTGAAACATTGGGTGAAATAGTACTAATTATTATATATGTCAATTATAGGTATGTTTAATTAGTATATATGTCAATCTGCATGGTCCAAAAATAGTTCGTTAATCATGGAGTCATTTTTACAGAATAAAAATACCATTGTATTTCTTTCATTATTATTATTGTTATTATTGTTGTTGTTGTTGTTGTTATTATTATTATTATATTATTATTGTGTGGCTTTTTGTTTGTAACAATCTATACTATATTGTCATACAGTGTAATACATTTATATTGTGCAATATAATATTATTGCATCTCTAGAAACAGCATTGGTTAAGTTTTTTGGCACGGATCACATAATTTAATCTGAGAGCCGGAGCCGAAAATGGACCGGTTGCAAACCTAACCTAAACCGCAAAGGTGCAGAAAATTCTGGGATTGTGGTTCTGCGGACTGCAGAAAAATTCAAAATAGCACATCAGAATGCTAAATAATGCCCAAGGACGATGTGCAGGCCGATTTGATTGGGCGTTAAATTGTTCAATGGGATCCTGTAAGCCACGACTGTGCGATTGAAGCGTAGATGGTCCATATTAGGACAAATAGTGAATGCCCAAAATGGACCGCCTGGGAGCGGAAGCTGATTAGGAGAGGGGAGGAAATCACATTCTCTCTGGTACGCTATTGAAGTGATTGTGTTGAGCCTGTCCCATGTTTGGAGCAGATATTTTAGCTCAATGATTTTTTTTAAGTCAACGATGTTGTTATTGTCATTGCCATCTTATTAATGTTTTGTCATAAATATTGTAATTAGGCTATATGAAATGTTCACTTCATAAATTATTACAGTACAGGAATGCTGTTTAGTTCAAGGGTTCAATTCACGAGATCATGTTAAAACAGGGAAATTATTATTGATATTGATGTTTACCCTTTATTGTTTATTACATGCGCGGCTTTTATTGTAACTACCTTATGTACATAAAAAAAAATCTTGAACTAATATGAATTTCAAGAGCCTTCTTCTATTCACCTACATTCATAATGGCAGGCAAATATTTGGTTTAATATGACATTTAAAAAATAATGCGTAATCCTAACATCTAGAAATAGAAACACCATTTATCCATTATATACTAAATATATAAAGTTATTTTACCTAAACTAATAATAAAGTTATATTATAACCGTTAACTTAAAGTTATAGTTATAAACTAGCAGTTACCCGCATCTTCACACTCAATTCGTAGGTTCTCTACCTTTATGACCACTTCTGGTTCGTGGTGCATTAATGAATTATATTTCCGCTGCCAATGTTAACTTTGCCTTCTTCCCACGATCAAGAAAATACGTCAAATGTTTATAATTATGGTAATTGTAATTTACTTCGTTCTTATTATGTTTTGTTCCGTAGTTGATTTTGATTTATTTCCCGATCAAGAAAATATATATCACAGATCAGAGAAGCCTACTTCTGTCATAATATAACTAAGATGGATTTTATACGAGTTTTTTTTTTTATTTAAGAATATTTAGAGCTGGAGATAGTAGTGCATAAGTTCAAAAGAACAGACCAGTGAAATTTCATCTAGCATAGTTCTTGTGGACTGGTTCAAAGGGAGTCCTCATACTCAAATTTTGATCTTCTTATGTTTTAGGATATTTTCTAAGGTAGATTAGTAAATACTTAATCGCCGAAATCTAAACCGGCTTGAAGATGATGGTTACTCTTTTGACACTCTACGCACTATAAATATAAACAAATTGAAAATCATAAACAATGTTTACACAGAACAATTTATTACATTTGACAGGTTCCTTCAATTAATATTGTACAACTTTAGACACCAAAATGGGACTTTCGCTGCTTTAAAGACCAGTGGAATTTTTTAAATAAGAATAGGCCTATATTTATCCCTAGCACCGTAAAAATGTCCATGTAAAATTTCAGTAGTCTACAATCGATGTGAGTAGTTTACCCATGAAAAGAAAACAAACAAAAATGGCACTTTCGCATTTATAATATTATTAGGAGTTATACTTTGGCATTGTAATACAACAAAATATATCATAAAATGACTGTGTAAGCGTTTATTCATCAAAATATAAAAACCACCAGAAGTGCGCAAAATTTAATATGCACATTACGCGGCGTTAAACTAACGACTAAGGTAATGGAATAATTTGCAGTGTCATTTTCTTTCTATTCTCGTCCCGCGCCTTCTTTTATCTTCTTAAAATAACAAACTCTATTTTATTCAGAGCACTTTGGGCTCCCTCACAAAGCTCTTTATTGAGTTGTTTTCCTTCAGTGTTTTTCATCAACATTAGATAGAATTCTGCCCAACACTAGTTCCCTACTGCAAATTGTATAACCCTACTCATTATGTTCTTCAATAAACTTGTTACTTGTGGTTTTAGTCTGCCCAAAATATCAATACCTCAGCGTGTTTTTAGCATTACCGCCACATCGTGAATAAATAGTGGTATTTCAACACATCCAATTAAATTCCAGAAAGTATCAGTAGATTTATTTTTTTCCGTGATATAGGTTGAAATTTAATTTGCGATTACTTATATTTATAAACATGTCCTAAATGTTGTTTCATTGCTCGAGTTTATAACAATTATTCCCTTTTTAAATCTAAAATTGACAATTCTTATAATATACAAAGCAGGATTAATCAACTTCATAGTCTTCCCTGACGTAGCATGCAAAATTTTTAGTATTTTCGTTCTTGAGATAACATGCGGTCAGCCAGACAATCGTACCAAAACTAAATTTTTACAGAGCACCCCTCCCCCCCTAACAGTCATACAAAGAGAAATTGTGTCAGCCTACTGAGTGATAGGCTTCACTGACACTCAGCCTGCCCATGGATGGACCATCACTATCGTAGAACTCATTAATTTCCATGTAACATGCAAAATATTCTGTAGGTAAAATCTTTCTAGGCGATGATATTCTATGTGTTGAGTGTAGTTTGGTGATTTCGCTTTCCCAGCATTGTTATCTCTGCATAACAATGACGGACGTCCTTCAAACTCCTCAATTTCAAGACGCCATCCAGCACTCGTTCCAATGACCTCTTCATCAGGCAACACTATGGCACAAACTATGCAGCAAACAGCACGGTGGCTCGCCTGCAGAGGGCCGGCAACAACCTGCCTATAACTGTCGACCTGTTCCATGATGGCGTGAGATCATTGAAGCGGAAAGTGAAAGGTGCAGTGCTGCCAACGTAAATGCCTCCACTTAATGTCTATGTTTGTTCATTTTCTCTGTTAATTGTATGTCATAGTTTGTCTATTTTCTATTGTTATTTTACTGTCTGCTGTTTTGAAACACTGTTTGAATATCCCTGTTATATTATTTTATAGTTTATTATGTTTTTTCTGTTATTACTGTTATTAAGTTATTTCTGTTATTATGTTATCTCTATTATTATAGTTTATTTATTGTTGCGTTCTTTCATTATGGTATTGTTATAGTTTTAAAACATTTATATACGTATTTATTCTAGCATATATCATGCCTTGCAATAGAGTATAATATTTCCTTTCAGTCTTTCACATGTTTAGTTGAGGAAACTTTTTTGTTTAGGTTAAGTTGTAGTTATTGATCTTGAATTATGGATCTTGAATGTAAAAATGGAGTGTGTCCGTTGGAAATAAATAAATAAATAAATAACACCAATGTTAAAATGGTCGATAACGCTCGGCCAAATACCATGGAGTGACATGCACTATCATAGAACTCGATAAATCGTATACAGGGTGTCCCACAATCCCTGTGGGTAACTCGACAAACTACTCAGGTGGTTCCTTCTCATCAAAATAATAGATTTTCAAGACCGATTTTCGCATACTTTGTCTGATGTCAAGGGTGGTCTTACAGGTCAGCGACGTATTTTATTCAATTTTCCAGTTCATTTTACATAAAATTCAATAAATTTTAACAACTATCTTTAATCCATAAAAACGTCAGTTTCGCTTATTTCCGTCCTTTTCCAGAAAATCGGGCAAAATCTTTCGCTAACCGTAGCTCGCTAACAAAACGTTTTCGTACGCATGTTTAAATGAACTGTTTTCATTATTTTGATGAGAGGAAACCACCTGAGAAGTTTGTCGTGTTACTCGTGGGACACCCTGTATAGAAATGAACCCTCGTGCAAACTTTAAATTGTATAGGTCAGTTTGTACCCGAGATATCGTGCAGACAGACAGACAGACAGACAGACAGACAGATAGACAGAAATGAAAATTTACCAGCCACTCTATCGGGCTTCGCTGACGCTCAGCCAACTCATAATAAATTATTCGTGGTTTGATATACCGCTAGCTAACAGATGGTTTGATATTGATACAAACTGTAGTTAAAATTTAAGAAATATTACAAATGGATACTCAGACTTTAAACCAAAAGAGAACTTAGTTTTACTTTTTTACTATAAACAAATTCTGCTTAAATTTTTATAGTGATCTTAAAGGACTTTAAATTCAGGACATTTATTTCAATCTGAGAGGTGATTAATTTTATTTCTTTCCAATATTGAAAAGCACGAATGAGGAAATTATTTAAACTTTTTTCTTATATTGCGATTCGAACTCAAACAAAATAGAGGGGAAAGTAAGTCAACTTCTCGCTGGCCGGTGTTAAGGACGAAAGGTGTTTAAAGCTCCACGTGGAAAGATAGACGCTAACACCTCTCCCAGACTTTATGGCGGAGCGGGCCAATTATTTTGTTTTAGTGTGAGAGGTTTTTATTCCCCGGGAAGCCATTTCTGTCAGTGCAGAACAAATTGCGCGTTATGGCAACGATATTATGGCATCTCAGCTCCTACACATACCCTACGGTACCTGATCTTGAATGCGTTAAAAATGGAAGCGCAGCATGTTTAACATCTTCTGGAAATCTCGTCCAATTTCTATGTAAACTTACAAGGTTCGAGGAGACTAAAACATTTCAGTCTTTATCCTGGGTAAGACTTTTATAGCCCAATTACTTTCAATGTGATAATTATTTTTAAACTAATAAAATAATGACGTAAGGTATATTTTTATGTGCTAAAACTACTCGCTACAAAATACAAACTTTTCTCATAATCAAAATTTATTCCCCCAGGAACACATCATGGTGTTCACTTCTCAATCGATAAATGATTTTAATAATGGCTACTATAGGTACATAATAACCAAATATCATTTGACCATAAGAGCTAGATTAGTGGAATTAATAAACGGGAGATGTGAAAAAAACTAGCATTTTCTGGACATTTGCTATCGTTCAATGATACAACGCAATCAGTAACACTACGCTTCGAAATCTGCAATCTGATCTCTTCCTCTGATCCTGACTAACGTGTTTTAGAGTTAGTGTGTATGGAATAGACACACAACATGGCGTACCTAATGCGTTTTACAAAGCACACGTATGTTTGTTTACTTTAACCTAGATTGTAGTGTTTTCGGTTATTCATTCACCTGAGGAAGAGATCAGATTGCAGATTTCGAAACGTAGTGTTACTGACTATTTTATCACTGAACAATGGTAAATGTTCGGGAAATTCCTGTTTCCTTCACAATCCTTACATCGCGAAAAACAAACTTTAATCAAAGAACCAGGATATGTACAGTATATACTAGTTTGAGTATTTATTGAGAGCTATTAGGGGTTATTTAAAATAACGTATAGTGTTTTAATGGTTTACACACATACTAGATATATTATATCAATGAAGAAACGAAAGTGTTACGCTTCTTTTATAACATTAATTTCTGATGACGTCTTCAAGAACAGTTCAGTAAAAAAATATAACATACGCATTGCCAAGTTTTACATCACCTGTAAAGATCTTCTTCAATAAAACAATATTAGACGAACAACAAACGTAACCCTAAAAATGCTTCCAGAAACTAACTCTCCTCCCTGTAATATTGCTTGTAATATTCTTAGTTATGGGTGATGAGTTTTGTCCATAATAAAGTAATGCAATATCCAATATGGATCATCTGCAAGATACCATATTTTTATAATCTTATATTTGAAAATCTATTAGTTTCACCATAAAAAAACGTTTAACATTATTTTGAAAGTTCACTTTATTAATTGAAATTGTCAACATCCCATTATCTCAAAATAATAAAGCCAAAACTAATTATTTATTTCTTAATCGGCAGCATTTTTTATAAGTCATCAATCGAAATATAACTATTCGAATCCATAATCACTAAAAACATTTAATATTTGTATTCTCTGATAGTAGATTACTTACCTTCCGTCAACAATAAAGAATTTTTGATTTACGTCTAATGTCGACTTATGTTTTGAATGATTTATTAATCATCAGATCATGCAAGGTGACTGCAACAAGATGACTTTTAAATATGAATAAATATATACTCAAAATTAATAAAATTCAAAAATTTATAACACTATAGCAAGTGAATGAATATAGTATTAACGAGAAAATATAGATTGATTTTTTACTGGCCTACAAAAAAACTAAATATTACTTTAAGAAATAAATATAACTATGTCCGAAGTATTTTTAGATCACAAAAATGCATAGAGTTACGTAAATATAATAAAATCAAACTTAATAAATAAATACTTAATAAACCCCCCAATACATTACAATTGTTTACTTTTTTTTTGCCCAAGGATGGGGAATCTGCAGCCAGATACCCTGGAGGTTAATCTTCTTGCCTTCACTCCAGGTTATGCGGGGTTGACTACGTTATAAAGATCGCCGACCCGCTAAAACCCCACCCTTTTCCTTCCTGCCCACCTAGCCCGGAACCGCTTCATAGCATTTCTTCAGCTAAGTGAGTGCCTTGTGCTACCACCTTACTGCCTCATTGTTTCGTCTTCCATTTTTTGACGAATTATGGAAATGGCCATCCTGCTGATTGCAGCCCACTTGCCTTGAGACTCCAACATACAGACGATTAGGGTCTCAGGTATCAGGTGTCCGGTAGTACCAAAGCAGTTTGTTCGTGCTTCTGCCCACTTCTCACAGTGGAAGAAGGTGTGTTCTGCGGTGTAACGACAGGTGCTTGATTCGCTTTTTCCAATCTTTTCAAGATAGTACCGGAAGCATCCATAACCGGATAGAATCTGTGTCAAATGGAAATTTACCTCTCCGTGCCTTCGTTCTGCCCATCTTCTTACGTCTGGGATGAGCCTTCTTGTCCAGGCGCCTTTAGCTGAAACCTCCCATTCCCGCTGCCAGCTGTCATACAGTCTTTCCTGTAACATCGTCCTGTCCCTCTCGCCTTTTTTTACTTATATCGGTGAAATATCCAGACAACAGAATAAAAATGATGCAGATAACAATATAAAATGTTAGTAGAGGTGTGAGCGCAGGAAAGGCATTAATGTGTTTTATGTTTCCTTGAATGAAGATACTTATCGCACTGATATGCTATACCTACGCAGGTGCTAAAAGTATCAAGAATGTGTATTCTAAATTTCGAGAGTGTAGAAGTGACAGCAAACAGCATCCAGAACGACAGCGTAAATAATTCACACGTCGCCACCCACGTTTGTCACGTACCTCACTCTGATCTCTGTTTACCGCTAACACTTCGGCACTAACCTTTTTAATTTTCGACATCATTTTAATTTTCTGATCAATTCTCTATATATATTGCGTCAGATGTGGATTTTCCTTAGTCACGCAGAACTTTCCTCTGAAAAGTGACTGGACATGATTTTTTGTGTGTGTATTTGTCATACAATTTTGTGAAATCGTTGACATTATTTCCGTACTATTCAGATTATTGATTCTTTAATTGTCTGATTACGCCCTTAAATATTTGCACAAAATGTTTAGCCTGCTTTGGCTACCAAAGGCTTGATGTTTTCCTGGTAACCTGCTGTAAGAGAGATCGCGAAGTTATTATATGTACTGCTTACACAAACAAAATTACTCAAGCAAAACTATACAAAAGTAGTTCCTGCACTAACAACTCTATTAACATTTTATATTTTTATCTCCATAATTTTTATTTTTTTGTATAGATATTTCACTAGCAAAAGTAAAGAAACTGTAAATGTATTGGGGGCTTTATCACGTATTTATGTAGTACGTTTGGGTTTTATTGAATTTACTAGCAGTTACCCGCGGCACCGCCGCAATTTTATAGGATTTGCACGTGTATGAGCATTGCCGGTGCGAGTGAACTATATTTCCGACGCCAATGTTGAGTTTGCCTTGTTGCCATGACCAAGAAATCTGTCAAGAAGTGTATATTTATGGCCATTGTAATTTACTCCGGTCTTAGTATATTTTTCCGTAGTTGATATTACCTTGTTTCCCGATCAAAAATATTTTATATATATATATATATATATAAACAAAAATACACAAGCAAAAAACTGTACGAGTATAGCATTAATTCCGTTGTTATGCTAATATAATTACCTGTATATTCTTTTACTGTCCTGTATCCTAGTAAGGCTAGGGACACACAGTCCCGGTTACCGGGATGCCGGTGATCGGCATCCCGGCCGGGATTGATGAGAACATGTAGTTTGTTGAAGAGCGCACACACAATGCCGGTGCTGTGCGGCACAAAGCGTGCCGGTCCAGACCGGCAAGCATGCTACCGGCGACCGGGAGCCCTGCAGCCGGTGAAAATCGGGTTGGCAATACAAAACACTTGATATCTGTCGTGCGTGCTCACACAGTGCCGGCCGCCGGGTCCCGATTCCAGTCAAGTCTGTGTGTCAGTGGTGTAGCTGTTATGGTGTGCTGCTGGTTTGTGTATCGTGTTTTACTGTCGAGGGTAGTGTAAAGTTGCGATAATGTTTGATACAGACAAATTTATAGAATGTGTCCACGGTATTCCAGCGTTATGGAACATTTTTCAGCTTTAGCATCTACATTGAATGGATGAACCCAATGTACCCTATTTCGTTGTTTTGGTAATTCATTTAGAGCCTCTAAACAACAAACTAACTTCACTTTGGATAGCATGATTCGTTCCGAACAACACTCAAAGGTTAACTGAGAGACAATTTGGTGTTTATCGCCGGGACTGTGTGGCCAGCACACAACAAACCGTTTACCGGCAACCCGGTGGTCGGCATCCCGGTAACCGGGACTGTGTGTCCCTAGCCTAACAATTCCTCCGCGTTTTCTGAGTTTAAAGTAACAAGGAATCAACTGTTTAAAAACTATAACACGAAGCAAATAAATGTAAATTATTATTATTATTTTTAAACGCAAACTCTTGCATTGTGGCTGTGAACAAAACACGAAATGTCCTCTTAAAGAGATATTCATCAGCTGTGTATATTTTGAGGACTAATAATACTAAAAATTATTTTAGCAAAATGCTAGATTGAATAGAGAAAGGATAATATTGGGGACCAGAGTATTTGACTATTACATTTCAATATTTCCCCTTTCATTATAGTCAATTCAGAGGATTCACATATATCATAGACTTGGAAAAGTTACATTGAATTCTAATGACATATAGGTATTTCACGTATCTTCTCCAGATAAATTTTGTAAACCAGATAGCCTATTCTTTTCGTAATTTAACAATATGAGCTGATACTGAACTGCTTGTTTTCACTATAAAAACATCTTTGATAGAAACGATCATTTTCATCAATACTAATGGTGCCTAATAAAAATATAGTCTGATTGGACTTCAAAACTTCAAACCTTTTGGCACAAACAAACTACTTACAGAACAATGTATGAGCCTTTACTTTTTCATAGTGATGGGGTAATCGAACTAGTCGACTAGTTGTTTATTCGAATAGTGCCTAATGTAGTCGACTAGTCGGTTGATTTGTAAAGTAATACATCGACTAGTAGTAACGGTGGTTTTTGATGTATAATGCAAAGTTACTAGTTTACTCTGTAGTTTACAAACTACAAAGGTGACTATTACATTTAGTTTGGTAGACGACTAGTCCTTTTATTTATTCAAAATATCAAACTAGTAACTTGATTATTATTGTTAATATTATTTTAATTTACTTATCACAACCGTCATAGCAGACCATAATTTACCTCACTGTTTGCTATGTTAACCGACTAGTTTATGTTTCATTAACAAGTAATCTATTTTGCAATCTATTATACAGCTAATAATATGTTGTTATAGAGTAACTTAGGTAACAATTAAAACGAGACTAGTTTTATCAAAATGCCAAGGAACGTGTATTTGATGTAATATAAGTTAATTTTACAAAATTACTTTGAAGTTAGAAAAAATTACAGTGCACTACCCACTTTCGCTATTCCTCTAGTTTTAATTACTACATTTTACTTCATATTTGTATGTAAAAACAATATGTTATTAACATTTTTTGGGACAAGTCTGTTTCTCTTCTGTCATTTGTGACTTGTCTAGCAATAGAGAAAAGTATCTAAGAAGGAACAGAAGTTGCTGGCAAACATAAGTATTTTTTTTTTATAAATAATAAATTTCTGGAATTACAGATTTGTATTTTTCACAAAAAAGGAGAGGGCTTTTTGATCTCTCAGCTAAAGGTAGTTCCAAATAGTGCCGAACTATAAGAGCACTGCTTGCTACAACTGAAGATGTAGAAGACATTTTCTTTTCTTCCGACCTACAATCAACCCATTCCCACAATTTCTTTCGCGCCAAACCCTTTCTTATCAAGATTTTTAACATGAAGAGATTGATTTATTTCATCGTTATCTTCAATCACTGGAATTTCTGTATTCAATCTGTGGGATTTTTGTTCCAAATTCTATTTCCTCTGTAACAAATTTTTCTGCTTTTTCAGCATTTTCTTTGAGGCCAAATGAAGTTTTCATAAATCTGGGAATCCAAGAATGTTGCTTTTTGATGCAACTGTCGTAGTTTCCCATCCAGAAAACCTTCTTGATATAACTTCTACTAGTGAGGTTCTCAAAAACAAGCCTATACCTGTATCAGTTTGAATTGATTTTAATACATACTGGATGCTTCTTAGCAATGGGATAAACCATACACAGAGTTGGATAATTTTCTCCTGACAATTCCTCTGTCATGGTTGTGTGTAGAGCTTGAAGAACTTGTGCACAAGTCATTTAACGACTGCCACTCAGAAGCATCAAGTGGTTCGGGAGCTTTGGGCATACAAGACATTGCTGCTGATAATGGCTCTCTTATTTCCAACAAACGTTCAATCATGATGAAACTGGAATTCCATCTAATGCTAACATCTTGCTTGACTTTCAATAAGGGGTAGACTCATTTGCGATTGCAAATCTCTAAGTTTTTCTGCAGCCAAATTACTGGTCTTGAAATAAGTGAACTATGGATTTACATTTTTTTTAATTGACTTAAAAATACAATTTTGTTCACTTGCATCAGTTTTACACAAAAAGTTTAATGTGTGTTCAACACATGGAATGTGGGTCTTTTTTATATGCTCGGTAATAGCATTTTTAATGTTGGATCCATTGTCAGTAACAATGGCTGTTATCTTATCAGAAATATTCCAATTGGAAAATGTTTCACAAAGAAAGTCTGCTATTGCTGTTCCTGTGTGACTCCCTGGAATTTTATTTGTGTCGAGGACAAAATATTTCTGTTCGCAGCTATGTATAAAATGGCAAGTAATAGTTATGAAGGATTGATTGGAGTCAGAGGACCATATGTCCGTTGTTATTGCTACATGGTCAGTTTGATCTAGCATTGATCTCATTTTTGTAGAAATTTCGTTACATATTTCAGGTATCAGTTTTTTTGTCAGTGTTTTTCTTGATGGTAGTATGTACTACTGTGGCTGAAGAGCATGTGAATACTCCTTGATATCCTTCATTTTCCACTACGGACAGAGGGTTGTAAATCCCTACCTATCATTTTTAACAAGTGCCCTGTCAATAAACAGTGTGTCACGGTCAGTAAGGTCTGCGTTTTTCCCCAACCCCCCCCCCCCACCCCCCCCCCCCCCCACCCCCCCCCCCCCCCACCCCCCCCCCCCCCCACCCCCCCCCCCCCCCACCCCCCCCCCCCCCCACCCCCCCAACGGATAAATCCATCAAAAATGGATTGGGAAAGGTGGACATGTCAACTACCCACCCAGATCTCCGGTTTTAACATGCATAGACTTCAGTTCAGGGAAAAAACGGATTTCAACATCTGTAAATAAGGTTAGTTGAATAACATAATTACTGGACTGAAAAAGAACTAGATATTCTCAATCATCCAAGATAAAGCCTAACTTTAAAAAAAGAAAGATATTTTATTTTATTAAAGAGCTATTGATATGTGTACTGGAAGGAAGTCTTACACTCCTATTTAACTTTTTTAAGTTTTACGAATTTGAAATATCCTAAATTTAAACGTTAAAAAAATTGGAAATGTGCTGGAAAGTGACTACTGAAACACATTTTTAGAAAGAGTACTTCTTTCGTAATCAAAGATAAGAATTTAGATTTGCTAACATTTTTTACGAAATAACAGTAACAAAACTGTAACCCTAGAACTTACGACATTTTGGACCACCCTGTACAAGTGAATAGACAAAATTATTTCAAAATGGTTGGGGCAGAGACCTATAAATAAGGTACGCCTCGACCTGCTTTTTCATTTGAATTTTTTTTATAACCCCTATTTCCCCTACATCAAAAGGGCTATTTTGGGCTAAAGTTAGTCTCCCGAATTCATTGGGGTGAAAATATGAAGGTTTTCATTAAAACAAAGCAGATAGGTTTCTCGTTTCAGCCGCTATACATCGCAGATAGGGTCTGCATCACCTGTATATGAGACTGTGTCATATATGAGCATACTCATCTAATAAATAACTGTAAAAGCTGGTTGATAATAATCTGTCTTCCAAGGTTCTAAAATTGAATCCAGAACATTTATACTGTTCAAATTTCTACTTAACTGGTAATCCTATCAACATAACATTTACACTGAAATATTACACACACAATACCATTTAATTTACTTTAACGCCGTAATTCCAAATCTCTTACAAATGCTGAGTTTCTTTCTTACCTTGCGTTTTTTGGTAACATTCTCCTGCCCACTCCCTCTGGCGTTCCTTACATTCTTAGACAAACTGTGCTGGCTGAACATGTTTGACAACTTGTTCCTACCTGTAACAACGTGTTAGAACATTTTTATTTTGTACATTTAAAATACAACTTTGTTCATTTAATTCCAGTTACTTCATTAAAATTGAAAAGTAAAGTTGGTCTAAATACAATGCATACACATTAGTACCAAAGAAATTTAAGGAAATCCCAAAATTTGATATTTATTACAAGTTTTGTTTCTGAAATCAAAGATTTGACAAGGTAAAATGAAACATTTGTAATTGTTCCAAGTTACCAGTGATTAATACAAAGAAATACATCAAATCCACAGTAGAGTTTACTTCTAGCTCGTTTACACCTGGGAAAACCGCAATTACAAAAGTTTGGGAAAAGAAACAACTTGGTTACAAAGTACTTTGCAGAGTTAACGGGAGGCCAAGAAGGAACTATGACTGCAGGGCAACAACAGGGGGTGCTCACACAACTAAATGCAACGGCACGAGAATTGCACAGCCTCAATCCTTAGTTCTCTTCTTGTGTAACAAAGTACTTTGCAGAGTTAACGGGAGGCCAAGAAGGAACTATGTCTGCAGGGCAACAGCAGGAAAACTTAATGTCAGTTATAATACAGATTATATGAGCCTGAGATATCAGATGCCAAACTAAAGTTTAGTGAAGGTCAATTTGACTATATCCTTAGTTACAATTTCACAATTATGCTATACGAGGTATGGCTATTAAATAACGGGACTGATATTGTAAAAAAATGTATTGTCATTTTAAACATAATTACTTATTATCACCTTCAATATACACCCCTTCTCTATCCCTGCAACGCTCCATGCGAATTTTCCATTGTTGGAAACAATGCTGAAAGTCATCTTCTGTCAACTCTTTAACCCATTGCGGATCGTATTGATTTGGCGCGCGGGCACCAGCGGGCACGAATTAATTTACGGTCAGCGGCCGAACGAACGAACAGCAATTGTGCGCCACATCGTATCGCGCGCTATTGTATACTCACTTCATGTCTACGTTGAACTGGATTCCGGTTTATAAAATTATCTCCATCTATATTCTTAAAAACAAAATAAATAAATGCAATATATTGTTTATGAACTATTGTAATATATTTTTACAATAATTAAGAACAACTTACACTTTGCAGCTTGCCGTTGCGACCGTTGCTGGCTAAGTATATTCCAAACACTAATTGTTTATTCCAAATGTATCTAATAACTATTCACTAAAATAAGAATGGCAATACGTCTTATTTATTTACAAATATTTACACTTGAAGTTTTTTACTTTAGTATTTTACTTTCGTGTGGAAGATTTTGAAGCACTCTTTGTCAACATGTAATGGCACTTCACAACGGTCACATTGATATCTGGTCTCAGATCTGATTCCGCGTTCATAGCAAACTTTACACCTTTTTGTTGGGAATTGCTTTTTTGGTTTTGCTGGCAATTGGATAGGAAAGTGAGCCCAATTTTTTGCCTGTAAACGCAGTGGGTTGTATCCTATCGGCATACGTCCAGGGGATGTTCTTCCTGGGAGATTAGAGGTTTCAAGCAACTGTTCCGCTAAGTTTATTCTGTAGTCTGTGTAATGTCTCTTTTCTTTAGGTTTTGGTGGTTTCAATTTATTGTATATAACGAATGAATTGTATATGGCAAGATCAAACAAATAAAAAAATATTTTCTTGTATGCCTTGATTGATCTTCTCATGATAGGAAAACTAGAAAGTCGTTGATCCATTCGGTCAACTCCAAACATACCGTTATTATAGTCGGTAATAACCTGTGGTTTCTTTACTTCTTCTTCAACACCCCTTTTTCTCTTTCTCTTTTTTGTTTCTTCAAACTTCAAATCAAAGTGGAGTGTTGAAAGAACAATAACATCTTTATTGTCTTTCCACATAACGGCTAAGATTCCATTTGCAGATCTGAATATGGCTTCGTTTTTATCCAGATTAGCCTCTTTGAAGTCTGTAGGTATATCGAACCTAGTTTTCAGCGCAGTGCCGATAGCATGAGTGTCATTCTTGAGTAGTTCAACAAACAACATAGGTGAAACATACCAGTTATCTAAATAAACTGTGTATCCCAAGCCCATGAATGGTTGCATTAGGTCTAAGACGACTGATTCACTAGCCAAAAATTCCTCACATACTTTATCCTCCCCAATATAAATTTTAAATACGGAACAATATCCAGAACTAACTTCACAAACTTTGTACACTTTTATGCCAAATCTTGCTCGTTTTTTTGGATTGAATTGAATGTACGATAACCTTAACCTCATTTTCATCAAACTTTCATCGAGGGATAATTTTTGTTCTGGTTGATAAGTTTTTAAGAATTTTGTCTCAAAATACCTTATTACAGGCCTAATCTTTTTCAGTTTGTCATTGGAATCTTCCACCGATTCATCATAAAAATGGAGGAATCTAGATATTGCCATAAATCTTGCAACAGGCATAGTCTCAGAAAAAATAGGTGTCTCTAATATTTTTCTTTTAGACCAGTACATCCTAATATTTGGTTTTTTTACTTGCGACATCATTATGTATAAAGCCAAATAGCTTTTGAGCTCATCTCTCGTAATAGGTGTCCAATTTTCATCACATTTTAGGTTTTTTACTTTAGGATCATTTATAAGCTTTTCGGCATAATCGTTGGTTTCCTGTACAATCATGTCCAAAAACTCATCACCCCATACAACACTAAATATATCCCGCTCAGTAAAGTTATCCCCTAAATGTTCAGCAATATTTTTTTCTAAACCCGGAACTCCTGTAAATGGAATATTTTTTACTTCATTAGGTGTAGTTTTCCAAGAAAAATTTGATTTTCTTTTCATAGGCCTACGTTTACCTGTCACACTTTTATTATTTTTCAAGCTCCTAGATTTCGCTAGTTTTCCATTATCTAGGGTAACCTGTGATGTAGATGGAAAATTCAGCTGTGATGGTAGTCGTTCAAATGGAACATGGGCCTGCTGGCGTATCCGTGATGTAGGAATGACAACACGTGAGCAAGGTTCCGGGGTGGCAGGAATGATGTCTGATTCATAGTCTAAATGAAGCGGTTCGGGCGAAGCGAATACAACATCCGGGCCATTGTCTAGACTAAACCCGCCAATATCTTCGTCGTTTAGTTCTGTGTCACTAACCTCAAAGTCACTTGCTTCATTCGCACACCGGCGTGGACATAAACGCACTACATCTTCATTGTCACTGTCTAGGCCACTACTCTCACTAACACTCTCTAATAAATATCGATCGAGTTCAGACGATCGTAAGTTTTCCATTTCGATCAGCACATATTATGACACGGAAATTACACCATAAAATGCGATAATAGTTACTATTATAATAACAGCTGAGGAGAACAACAATCAGAAGCGCTACAAGCAGGGAGTAAACTCATATGAATGATTTTTCAACTTCGATATACAACTGCGATCTGTAGAATATTTATAAAACTTTTGAAAACTCTAAACGTAGACCGTTGTTAAACACTCTTCGTTGACAAGTGAAGACCATCGCCCAATCTATTAGACATCAAAAGAACTATTGAGAGGGAAACTTATAAGCAGACCGCTTTTGCGACCTGAGCTCGTCATCGTGCCGTTAGGCCCAGCCGCTGCGTGACGAGCCCAGCTCATCAGTGATCCGCAATGGGTTAAGGAGTCTTGCCGCTTTTTCTTGAACAGCTTCTACGGATTCAAATCTCGTACCTTTCAATGCAGATTTCACCTTAGGGAAAAGATAAAAGTCGCATGGTGCTAGGTCTGGCGAGTAAGGTGGATGTTCTAACACTGGGATGCTGTACTTGGTTAGGAACCGCTTGACAGATAACGCGGAATGAGCTGGCGCATTGTCTTGGTGCAAAATCCATGATTTGTCCTTCCACATTTCGGGTCGTTTTTTTCTTACTCTTTTACGTAGTTTATTAAGTACCTCAAGATAGTAATGTTGATTATTGTTTGACCTTCAGGAACCCAGTGAAGGTACACAATCCCACGAATGTCGAAAAAAACAATCATCATTGCTTTAAATTTTGACTTGCTCATTCTTGCTTTTTTGGCTCTCGGTGAAGTTGAGGTCTTCCAATGCATGGATTGGCACTTCGTTTCCGGATCATAAGTAAAAAACCACGATTCATCACATGTTATTATTCTTTCCAATAAATTTTAGGTCATTTTCAATGGCATTCAAAGTGTCAGTACAAACATTTTTACGAGCTGCTTGTTGATCAATCGTAAGAATTTTTGGTACCATTTTTGCACACACTTTTCGCATGTTCAAATTGTCATGTAAAATTTGCCGTACACATTCTTTATCAATGCCTACAGATTCAGCAACTGCACGAATGCTTAATCGTCGGTTAGACCGAATCAAATTAGCAACTTTTTCGACATTGTCTTCCATTTTTGATGTTGAAGGACGACCTGGCCGCGAATCATCTTCCATGTCTTGTCGACCACCTTGAAAACGCTTAAACCATTCAAAAACACGAGTCCGCGATAAACATTCACTGACATACACTTCTTTTAGTAAATTATAGGTTTCGGTAGCGGTTTTTTCCAAGTTCAACGTGAAATTTAATAACAATTCGTTGCTCTATTATTGCGCTAACCATTTTTCCGGCAAAACAAAATAACAACACTTACATAAACGAAGGTTATGACACAACGATGTTGTTTACAGAAACGATACCAACTGCATTCTGAAGAGGAAGTCTCAAACTACACAGCTGTTGGTCATTGTTGGTTGGCGCATGCGCACTCGTTCCACTGCAGCGTCAGTCCCGTTATTTAATAGCCATACCTTGTATGTCCAAACAGAGAAATAAACAAGATAAATTTTTAATTTAACTTCCACTATTTTATCCCTACTTAGTCAGTTTGTGGTTTAACTTCGTAACTCGGGGTATCTATACATTTTGATCCAAGGGTAATTTAGATGGGAGGCTTATTATTTTGTGTTATAATAGTAGGATTTTTCTGCTGAAGATACCAGATCCCTAACAATAACAGATGAAGATATCCTGTGATCATTAAGGTGAAAATACTAGCACATATTCTTCATCATTACAAAAAGATTTAGTAATTGTTACATTTGAAGTATTTTTCAAAGTTATGCTTACGTTCAGATATCACTTATCTGTTGCATCTTAACCCTTATAACGTCACAGACGCCGTATGGCGCATAGACAAACTATCTCCAAACGGCAAAGACGCGGTATGGCGCATCGACACAAAACTGCGTCTATAGCAAATTTAAGTTCCTTTTAAATCCGATCAATGTCACTAACGGTATGCGTCAACCATGTGTGTGGGTTATTGACCTATGTCAAGCATCAAAATATAGCTGTCGCGTTACATTGTTTGAAACAATAGACGCGGTGTCTAGACACTCTCCCCGCCACACGGCACAGACGCCGTACAGCGTGCGCGCTTTTGTTTGCAGTTTGGCTTCAGGTAGTGCGTGTCTAACCATCGCTGAGTCGGTTTCCTTCGTCGTGTTTTCTGTTTATATAAAAGAACACCAAGGTTAATTGTATATTTACAATCATGCATTTCTTTTTTATATTTATCACAAGTGTAATTTATATAATTGTCTGGTAATGTTTATAGTTTAGCTAATAAAATTTTGTGTGCCTTTTATTTTGACTTTATTTATATCTACAATTTAATGTCCCATAAATATATGTACGTACAAGATAATTTTAAAATTTTTACTTTTTTATACTTACCATAATTATAGAAAGTAAAAATAAAAATGAACTTTACACATTAAAATTTTTTTTTTTAATATTGTGCCGTTTGCTGGAAGTCGTGAAAAGATATACTGACGTTATAAGGGTTAATGTAAGAGGTTGCTATTTGATTGAATTTTGTGAACTCTCATTTTATCAGCTGACATAGTGTCTTAAAATAATATTTCAATATAATTCAAAATAAAATAAATTTAATTTGGATATAGATTTTCCATGCTTGTAAATCAAATATAAGTTTTTCAATCATAAAATAATTGATTTTTTTATTTATCTTCAAACAAAATTGTAGTATATATTCATTAACACATTTTGTTTCAAAACACCATATGCTCCCCGTCAATTAACTTAAAGAATAAATACCAAAAAAGAATTTGAGTGTTTACATTATAATACAGTACCTGACTTCACATCTTGCCTTATTCTGTCCAATTCTTGAAGATAGTAATTCTGAAAACAAACAAAAACAATTCGTTAGAATTGAGTTTTCAAGTTTAATTTTTAAAGTAATGGTAGTTAGATTTAGAAGAAAAAAAACTGTTTTCCTTTAATGACTTGAAAAGTCATAATTTTACACAAAAAAAGTATTTGTGTTACTTCATGATTTCATTAAACAGCAGTTACATACACACACACACACACACACATATGTGTATGTATATATATATATATATATATATATAATATATATATATATATATATTAATCTTCAATAAGAAATCTTCAAATGTATTAACAGTTTCTATATTTCGGCTTAAGCCGTCTTCATGAAATTACAAAAATATAAATAGGGCTATAAGAACATTATAAAAATAAAACATCAACACAGAAAATGAAAATTAAGAATATATATATTCTTTTATCACCGCTTCTTTTTAACTGTGCATTAGAGTACGTCATGAGGGAATGGGAAAGAAATAACCAAAAAAACATAAAGATTGGATATCAAAGGGACAACATTAATCTGAACTGTCTGGCGTTTGCTGATGACTTAGCTCTTTTGGCCAATGACATTCAGGAAACAAAACAGCAAATTAAATCTTTACAAGATATAGCTCAGAAAATTGGTTTAAAGATATCGTTTGAAAAAACAGAAGTTTTATTAACACAGCCTCCACTTGCAAATAAAATAAGGTTGGACAACCACAATATAAAAATTGTGCAGAAATTTAAATACTTAGGAGAAGTAATCACTTATAACCTGAATGAAAAACCATCTTGGCAAAATAAAATAGACAAACTAACTAAGATTAAACATGCTACTAAGAATACGTATAATAAAAAATGTCTTTCAATAAATACAAAATTAAGACACTACAAAACAGTTGCTCTGCCACAAATTACATACGCAAGTGAAACAATATTTAAAACAACAAATACTATTGCAATAGATAAGGTTCTTAAGATGGAGAGAAGAATAGTCAGAACTTGCTTAAACAAAAACTATCAAGTAGACGGAGTTTGGAGACTAGCTTCCAATGAAACAGTCTACAAAAATATAGAACCCATTACAAGTATAATTAAAAAGAAACGAATATCATTCCTGGGGCATTTGTTAAGAACACCTGAAAATAGAATTAGCAGGAAAATAGTAGAAAAACTGTGGTATAGTAAAAGTGACATTAAATGGATCACAGAATTAAAGGAAGATATGAGAGAGTTACAAATTACAGTAGAGGATTTAAAACACAAGACAAACACATTGAAGATATTGAATGACAAACACTCTACACTACAGCTGAAAAGAAACAAACAACGAATAGGAAGAGTGGTTCCGGAGGAGGAAAGGAAATTACACTCGGAAAGGATGAAGAAATATTGGGTGGATAAAAGAAGAAAGACTAGAAAATATAAAGTGACTAAAGTGGTCCAATGTAGGCCATAAAATTATAAATAAATAAAATATATATATATATATTCTTAATTTTCATTTTAAGATATATATGGGCTTCATGTACTTCTGTACCTGATAGTACTTATGATTTCAAACAAAACATGTTCTGTGAACATAGTTGAGAAATGTGTTGTTTGGCCACTACCCACAATAATGTATTTTTTTATAAAAAATTATTAGCTCTAGAACTAGTTAAGGTACAAATACAAAACTTTACACATAGGTAATAACTAATACGAGGAAAAAAAAACAAAAATAGATTTTCTTTTACATTAACCCTTTCAGTGCAAGGGATCTCGCTACAAGACAATGTAAAAAAACACGCTTGAGTGCCGAGAGTCTTGCTCCGAGATGATCTGCCTGATCTTAAACCAAAAGCCAATACATGAATTACAATAACATTTTCAACTATTATTTCTACTTTGTACTGCTGTTGTAAACAATGAACTAAAATACAATACTTTCCCAGTTGGATCACAATCACGGTATCGTGACGAATAGTAGAGCGTTTTTGTATATTTTGTAATTGAGCATTTTTATTAATTTAAAATACTTCTAAGTTATTTTAGATAATACAATTTTTTTAAAGTGACGTGTTACATAAGAAAACTTTTACAAGATGTTTGTGCGGTTATACATCCGAGTGTCCATGAAGACGGTGTTGTAGAGTTTGAAAATTGCCTTAGTAAGAATATGTTTATGTTTTGAGTTTCGTTTTAGTAATGTTACACATGATTTTGCATTGTTTTTAAACGGTTTTTATCATTAAAGTATTGAAATTTTGAAAAGAAATAAAAAGGAGCTATTTATGATAAAAAATAAATTTTAGATAAATGTTTTTAAACCTTGTGTTTTCATCCAAAACCCTCTGGCACTTTTCTCATAGTCACACACAAAAAATAACTAAGCACTATTCAACATGGATTTGTTTTTATCTCTGGCACTAAAAGGGTTAACTAAATGGCAGCTGATGAAATTTTTTTCAGTAAAAAATAAAAATCAGTATAATTATAATAAATTTTTCATTTTCATGAAAAATTCATTTTCATTTTTCATTTTTATAATAAAGTTGCAAGATACAGAATATTTTTAATTTTTAATACAAATCCAGTGGTATTTCTCGCAATCAAATGCAACAAACAGTATTGTCAGTTGAGAGGCATCAGCTGTTTTGTTCCATTTAAAGTGTTGAAAAAAATGTTTTACTTACTCGAGAATCTTTCCCCAAAACCTCATAGATGGGTAAAAACTTAATCCATGTAAACGCATTTACCACATACATTATTTGTTACATTGTCCAACTGTATATCAATTATTTCATATAGCTTAGATATATGGATGTGTACTGAATCTGTGAATGCCAGCAAAATGAGATACAATTAAACTAATTTACTTAATGCTTGATATGCACACTTACCACAGACGGAGACTCCTCCTGTGACACCACTTCTGAGTCACTGCTCTGACTGCTGGCAGTTACTCCATCCACAGTAAACGTCCCTGTAACAAGTCATGGGCATTAATCTTTTATTCTTAATTCTCTATCCTAGCTTCACATATCCTCTGAGTAACTCCATCCACAATAAACGTCCCTTTAACATGAAATAATTTTATTGTTCATTCTCTATGCCTAGCTTCACATATCCTCTGAGTAACTCCATCCACAGTAAACGTCCCTTTAACATGAAATAATTTTATTGTTCATTCTCTATGCCTAGCTTCACATATCCTCTGAGTAACCGTCCACAGTAAACGTCCCTTTAACCCGAAATACTTTTTTATTCCTAATTTTCTATGCCTAGCTTCACATATAATAAAGTGATAGAGAAGGTATGGTTGTCACCTAATTTTGATTATTACCTAAATTTAAAAAAATAATAGAATCAGTCCAGTTCTCTTAAGTGATGTTATTACCAACGAAAAGCATGTTTTGATTTTTTTTATTATTTTGTTGGATTATACACAATATTATCTTTGCAAGCCTAAATTTATAAACTTACCACAGTTAGACTTGACAAGAGAAGGCTTCTGCTTGGTTTCCTTCTTCCTTTGGGTCATCTGTATAACAATAGCATTGGATTAATGTACTCTACTTAAATTAGAGTAGAGTAGAAGTGCAAGCTGTACAAAAAAAGTGTTACTTTATTAAACTCCAGGCTATCACTTACCAAGGAACTTAGCTTTTCAGCTGACACCCATAGTTTGTCATGACTAACATCAAAATTTTATGTTTCAAAAAATGTATAATAAATTTGTTAGCACCATTAAAGTCTTGAGATATTTTGGCCTAGGATGGAGACTCTTAGTTTAACTCCAATCAATCAATGTTAAACAGAAACACATCAAGGCTGAAATATTTCTAGATTTACAAAGTTTTGATACTGTGTAAACCAGAAAATTTAAGATTTTCCTTTACTTTCAGAGGGCAATTTATTTTCTGAAACAATTACTTATCAGTAAAAAATATATACTGAAGACTTATGTGATGTAAGATCATCATGCATACCTCAGGACAGTAAATGTAACAGGAGTAAGATGGTAACAAGACATTTTTCAGACATTTGCAATTGTTTAGTGATACAAACATCAGTAACACTACATTTCAAAAAGTGCAATCTGATCTCTTCCTCAGGTGGATAACTAACCTAACACATACCTAGAATTTTTAAATACTAAATTATGGTTCAAAATAAAAATTGAAAATTTAGTATTAATGATTAGTATTTTTTTTTAAATCAAGTAAATTAGCTAGGAAACCAGATTAAACTAAAAAAAAAGACAGGAGCCGTTTACTTATTTCCAGATTTTTATTTCTAGAAAATCAGCTCCAATTCAAGATTCTTATATGATTCTTATGTGTTTTACAACAATAGACGTCTTATACAGCAAATAAGATAAAACAAAATTCATCATACATTTTCATACGACTTTTGAATCCTTAAATGTTGCTACTGAAAACTTGCTTTTGGTTGGGTGCATCTGTCTACCAACACTTTTCATATCTAATAAAATAACATTGTAAACAAATAGCAATGCATCACATAATTTAATTTAGTTGTAAGTTTACAAGTACAAGTGAATAATGTAATATGATATTTAATCTGTTTTTAGAATCAGAAACTTCCACAACAAAGTAGATACATAAATATAAAGAGGGGAGGAAATTTACTCTCACTACTTTTGTGCCTGTTTTCTTATATTAAAGGTACTTAGATGAAAGCATTGAAACCATTTAATCTATTACTTCATTTGATAGAACATAATTAAATAATGCTTACAAATTTATTAATCTGTATGAAATTTAAGAGCAATTAATTGTAAAACATTTTTGTACACTGCAATATTATTAAACACATCTAAACATGAAATCGTTTGTTTAAAACCCTCACAGGATACATGCTCCTTTCCTTTTTTCAAAAAATAGGAAAGCAGCGATCAATGCCCTTAAAAATCTTACTCTGCATCATTCTCTGCAACAGTCAGTAAATCTTAGTAACCATCCAACTGTGCAAACTATGCCCCGCTTACTTTGCTTTTTGTGACAAATTATAATGAACATAGCAAAAGAAAATTCTAACACTGAGGTGGGTGCATTTTGTGTTTCGGTTTTTTAAAAAGGAAAAAATTATAAATTATTTAAACTTTCATATTATTGTTTATGATAGGGACTGCAATGCAATGCAATACATTGTACCTGATTAATTACCAGTTTGATTCAACAACAAAATTTGTGAAAATAGTTGGTTTATATTTACGGGATTTCCGGATAATTTTCCACAAACTTTATAAAGTATGGTGCGTAAAGTGGTGGTGGAAAAGCTTGGTTACCAACGATGTTGTAATAAGTGGGTTCCGAAAACTCTTTTATTTCAAAAGATATTTTCTGAACAATCCTGCTAGATCAAACTATCAAAATGCTGGTGCAAGTGAAGGCTGTCTTTCCTAGCATAGCTCAATATATGCCATGAACTAAATTTAAAATCATTTAAAATAATTATAGCCAAATTTTTATTTGGATGTAGCAAATAAATGCTCACTATTTGTCTCGTTGTCTCATAAAAACAAATGATTCTACACTGAAAAAGCTGATAAAATTTTGCATTTAACTAATTATCATTTGTACATAGTCTTAAAGCACTATAAGATATCATACAAAATATGCGTAAAATATATAAGAATCAAGAGAAAAAGTATTCAAATACAAAAAAACAGACTAACACATCCATAATAAACGATTATAATAATTATATAGAGATCGAAAGCTTAAAGAAAGATTGTTTACTAGTTGGAACATTTTCATTTGTTCATAATGATTTGGTCCGACCAATATTGTTTTTCTATCTTTTCTTTCATTCTGAACAGTATTTAAGTGTGTGGCTAAAGGCCGGGACACACATACCCGCACCGCGCCCGACATGTGTTGGCCGTCATACAGTGAAAGAATTGCAGCGCAGTATTCAACCTGCAAGTTCGGACATAGAACACGTATCAAAGAAGTAAAGAAGTTTCCTGTTATTTATCTATTATTTATCCTATTATTTAAAGTTATGACCAATCAAGTGAAAAATATCGGAATGCAGAGTATAATTAGAATGTGTAGAAGATTATGGAAAATAAGGAGTTAAAAAGCATAAATTTGAATAGAGTTTTGAAATATAATTTTATGTTAGTTACTGTTGCATTCTTCTTTTTTAAACTATTTAAGTAGTCTAAACGTTCTATTTCATTGAATTATTTAGTATAGCCTACTAACTTTACACTCTGCGTACAAAATCATATTTATTGATAAAAGTATTAATATTTTTTACATTTAGAGTAAACTAGTCATATTTTTTTATTGTACTAAAATTACAACAAATTTAAAAACTATGTAGTACTATTGGTGTAGTGATTTTAAACAACTAAATTCAAATTATGTAAATCTATCAAAAGTTTTTATTAATTAAAAAATAAGCATATACTTATTTGTGCAAAATTTGAATTATCTTGGATGTATTGAAGTTACTTGATAAATTTATTCCGGTATTTTGTATGGATCACATTTAGAATGTTTCTACGACATTTTTATTTTTTATTGTTTTCACTGCAATAAAGTTAAAATAAAAATATTTTATTTGCAATAAGATTTTAATGCAAGAAAAAACTGTAGCATTGAAATGTTTCATTCACCACAGCGATTAATAAAAATTACAACAATAAAATTAACATTCATCTCACCCATACTTAATCTTCTGAATATTTGTTAAGTATCAAAAGAAATATGCTCTTGTCTAAACAGTAAGATTGTTGTGCTCGGACAGCGTACGGACATGTATGGCCTCACGGTAACCAAGCCGAGCCCACACAGACACTCGGCCGAGTCACGTGTCGGGCACGGTGCGGATATGTGTCCCGACCTTAACTCAGTGCTAGCTCACACATATTGAACAATTCGTACTCCTAGTACAGCTAGTACTCCTTAGAACTTTTTAGTTCCAAGGTTAAGCCATAAACTGTTAGAAGCATATTCCATATTTATTCACAGATACGATAGCTTGCATATATTGAAATCCCCAAAAAACTTGAATATCTATTAACTGATCCTCGATAATTCAACCATAACAATGTTAGTTCCATATTCCATGAGTTTCACGAATATTGGCATGCCAATATCACAACATTGGTGATAGTTGGTTTAAATTTGCATGCATGTGATTTTTGCAACATGGTTCCCTTCAATTTTTACAGTTCACATGAATAGGCTAATATCCGTTGGAACTTATTTATATAATTCTAGAAGTGACATGCCACCACATATGCAGCACATTAGGCCGTTGTCAAGTACCAGTGTTGTACGTATATGTGGCGTATTAACATACTTTCATATTACATAACTTTTTAAGAAGTAAATATTAATCAACAATGATACAATGTATATGGCAAAGAGGAAAAGCAAGCTTTTCAAATTTCAAGGTTAATAACACTCACAAGTCCAGATCCTGTAATTTAACGAAACACCAAAACTCACAAAGAATGCAGTCACATAGGTAATACTGCAGAATCGATGTTTTTAATTTTAGCGTATTATGCAATCACCAATTTTACATTGTAATCGCATATTACATAATTTAATGTCTATTGTGTTGTTTATACCCAGTTCTCAACTAGAACATGCGAACTTCCATTACATAAAATGTTTTACAAAGCAACAGCTGGCAACTTGTATGGTTTGTTTATTTTCATCCGTCAAGACTCGCAAATTTTAATAAAAATAAGTAGGCCTATATAAAATGTTTAAATAATTCCTTAACGAAAAAGTTTGGTTGTTGTTGATATTCTGTGGTTGAACTTAGGGTGTAAATGATTGTAAATAATCTGTAAAGAATAAATTTCTTGTAATATTTATTTGCTAAGTGCGTAACATTACAAAAATCATCGAAACGTAACAGATTATTATTTTTCAAGAGCCTTTGCCATTTAAACATTTTTACTGCTGCGAGTGTTAATAGGTGTTTAACTTATGCGGTAAACGCTTTGTGTATCGTAATTTTTATAGTTTTTTTGTAACACGAGAGTAATTTTTCTATTTAATGACATCATGTTCTATATTTTTTAGGATTATAATTTATTTTTCCTCTTGGTTCCAACAACTTTGGTTAAGCACTTTTTATACAAAATCAGATAACTGTTTGTTTTGGTAGAAAGCATTACACACAAGCTGTGTGTGGGCCATTAAATTTAATTTTCACAAAGTAGTTCTATTTGTGTCTTAATTTTATGCATTAGTTAGATTTTCTAATTCCATTTACATTTATATTATGTCCTAATTTTAAAAAATATGTCCATACATAAAAACACACATAAAAAACTTTCACATAACAAACAAAATTTCTGTGAAGTTTTGTAATCTTTAGTTTAATATCAGGAATACAATTTTTTAGTACATGGGGTGCTAGTAAATGTAATCACTATGGCAATATGCAGCCAACAGTGAAGATAAGCAATTTTTTATCATTTTTAAAAGGAGGTAAAAATACCACAAATGGTTTTAGAAATTAGTATTTTTCAAGCCATAATTCAAGAGTAAGTAGGCTACGAGATTTAAGGAATTTGGAAAAAATGTTATGCAATACATTTTTAAAATTTTTTGTTCATGACTCAAGATCCAAAGTATTCTTAAAAATACATTGTAATGAGCAATTTCTTAACAAAAATATGTGAAATTGTTGAACAAAAAATTACCTTACGTGATAGGCTTTTATGTTTCAATTGTTACTTTATATTTTTTTAGGGATAAACCTCCATTCATTCATTCAACTTGAAAATTGCATCTTAATTGCAAATACACCACACCTTAATGTAATAAAAATGTGACTTTAAATTCCCCAGTTTCTGCAATCCATTTACCAATGTTTACTACCACAAATTAATTACAGAACTAAAACTATTTATCTATATGCACAGCTTATTGCTGTGTACATTTATAATGTGGTATTTTGTATTTGTTTTTAGATCCAACAATGATTTCATTCAATACTAATGCCAATACAACTACAATAATTAATTATACTACATACTGAAATACTATTTCAAAAATATATTACCTTTCTCCCAGCTCCAACTTTAGTATCTGAAATAACCACAGGCTTATAAATATTTCTTTTGACTATTATTATAGGACTTGTTTCACTGGAGTTTTCGTTGCGCCTCCTCTTCTTTGGTCTACGCCTCAATTTTCTGTTAGCCTTTGGGAATGTTACTGATACACTTCCATCTTGTACATTAATCTTTCTATCCATAGATTCTGTTTTGTTAACTGTACTTTCACTTGAACTCGAGGAACTGTCTTTTACTTGTCTGGAGGTAAATTCGTAAACATCTTGGTCAGTGCTTGATGTTTCATCACTTGATTGTACATTACTAGGTCTCTTTAATCTTGTATCAGTGTATGTGGCTGAATCACTATCAATGATTTGTTTCACCAGAGATTTCTTTAAAGCTTTATCTGACTGAATTAGTAAACGTTTTTTATCCCTCCTCCTCCTTTTCTTTTTCTTGGCACACTTGTCTTTTCTCTGTTCCAGAGAAGATTTAATCGATACATTGGGCTTCATTGGTGATTTTTGAAAGACTGATTTTCTATCAATTCCTAATACTTCTTTCAACTGCTTTAACTTCTGTTTATCCAGCCCCAACAGATTCAAAATAGGTGTGCTGACACTTTTTTTACCAACGCTTTGAGGGATAGAACTTGGGGGAGATTTTTCCAAATTCTCTTCAGTCTCTGTCATGGTTGCTGCACATCGAACATTTTCGTTGTTTTCCACAAATTCCCTGGGGGTATTTATATCTAAACGGGAAACCTCCTCAATATATTTTCTATTCATTTCATCATAAGGTTGTAAATTATTCATCACATTAACACTTCTTACTTTTAGAGGTGGTGCATTTGGATAGCGCAGCTGTGTGTTAAGGCTTACATGCTGGTTGAACATCCCTGAGGAATAGTTGACTTCAGGAGCAACTTGGGGATTGAACATACGTGGTTCTGGCATAGGTTGATTAGGTGGTGGGAACTGATTGTACATGGCAGGACCTCGCATAGGCATACTTTGATTGTAATGTTGGTAGTTTGGATTTGGAACATTCATCCTTTGCATGGTTGGAAGGTGATGCCGAGGTGGAACCTGCTGATTATAAAAGTGTCCTGGTGGAGGCCCACTTTGATTTCCCATTGGGTTGGTGGGTCTCTGGATGGGTTTAGGATTTCCTTGTGCATTTCCCTGTTTTTTGTTAGGTTTGGTACTTGTTTCTTCAGGTTCCATTATGTACTCATCTACGATGGCAATATCTGAATCAGAAGCAGATTCTTCAGACACTCTGTTGAGTTCTTGAGTAAACATATCAAAAAATTCCTCATCATCAATTTTTTTCACTCTGTTTTTATTGAGAATGGCTAAAGCTTTATCATAAGTAATAGGATTATCATTATCAAAAAGTTTTTCTCCATCTTTAACATTTGGTGATGTACCGTCTTTCAGTTCACAATTTTCAGCTTTTTTATCAGGATTCAAATCCTCTTGGTTTTGTTCATTTTCATTATTTTCTTCTTCCTCTCCCACTTCTTCTTCTTCTTCTTCTTCTTCTTCAATAGAAGAAACATATTTCCCACTTCCAGACCTATGATCAGAAGAAGATTCATTACTATCATTAAACGGGTTAAACAGGCTTCCATCTTTATGTGCCATCTGATAACCATCTTCGTCAGAAAATTCAGACATACCTTTATATAATATGTCACTCCCAGATGCATAATCATAATTATCTTCATCTAAGTTATTATCTTCTTTACAAGGCTCATAATTTTTATCTTCTTCTTGATTTTTATCATCATTAAAATTTTGCTCTTCTTTATGTTTATCTTCAGAATGACTACCATTGCCTTCATAATCTTCATCTTCATCACAGTTTTTGCTTACATTATCACTGTCAAGTTGATAATCATTTTTTTTGGCTGATTTTATAGAACTCTCATGAATAGATGAATCATATTGTTCTTGTAATTTTAAGGCATTTACGTTTTCTTTATCCTCAGTTACATCTTCACTTTCAAATACTTCCATAATTTCATCAGCTACTTCATTTATTTCATCAAATTCGGACTGCTTGCTTTCCATAAGATTTTGAGTTTGTTGTTTCGGATTGTCAGACATAATAATTTCATTATTATCAATGTCATCAACTGTATCAGGATTTTTAATCTCAATATTGCATGATTCTGGTTCTATTTCCTCTACTTCAAAAACTTCCTGGTTTTCTTCTATAGGACTGTCTTCACTTTCTTCTATAATAACTGCATCAGCTAAATCACTATATTGCTCTAATTCAACTGCAGGCGTCTCAAATGTTTCTCCTTTATTGTGCTCCTTTTCACATTCTTCAGAAACTTCTGCAATTTCAACTGACTCTTCTTTGTCCAAATTCCCACTGCAAATAACGTCACCACCATTTTCTGTATCTTCATCCTTTTCTATTTCTTTCTTATCTTGCACAATACTGTCTAACTGACAAATAGTATAATCATTATCTTTGTGACAAGTGCTCATCGGAGTACTTTGATCTCTTACCTGCACATCTTTAACTGGTGTAGGTAACCGCGAAGATGTATTGACCTTTTGAGAATCTGACATCACTTCTTCATTTTGAATGTCCAAGCTGCTAGTTTCTGACTGATTAGTTGGAGGTATGTTATTGTTTTCAGATAAGGTGCAATTTTCATCCTGAGGGACCACTGAAGATTCAAGAGATCCAGAAATTGTAGATTTGTTGGGAGAACATTTTGTTTCTATGGAAGCATTGGGAGGTACTTCTTGAGAGTTACTATCAATTGCAATAATATCAATTTCAACACTATCAGAATCAAATTTCTCATCAGGAATATCGCTGGCCATTTTTTCTTTACAGACATCTTGATGCACATCTCCAGTTTTAAATGATTTTTCAGCCTTTTCAGGTTCAACAGAATCTTCAGAAAAACTGGCACTAATACTTAAAGTCTCTTCCATTGAGTTCTCCTCATCCTTATTGTCCCCTTTTACTTTAATGTTAGATGTCTCTAAAACTGTATGGTCTTGCACTATTTGTTCCTTTTGAACACTACTAACTGCTTTATCTAAACATTTTTCAGTATTTTGAGCAGTGGGTTCAACAGTGTCTTCTGAAAAACTAGCATTAACATTTGACTTTTCTTCTACTGAATTCTTCTCTTCTTCAATACCATCATTAACTTTGATCTGAGATGTGTCTAAAACTGTAGGTTTTTGAATTAGTTGTTCATCTGGGATAATGTCAACTGAATTTGAAGTAGTTTTGTGATACACATTTTGTTCTTTATTTTCCTCTTTCGCAACTATTTCTTTCTCTTCAGAAATACTATCCTGAAATTTAGTCTTATTGACTGTATTCTCACTGAGTGTTTCATTTATAACTTCTTTAGAGGAAATACTATCTTTCAATTCAAAATTTTGTATTATTTCTGAAACTTCCTCAAACGAATTATCTTTAACAGTACTCATTTTCTGAGATTTTGCACCTTCAATTAGATTTTTTAGGGGTTCATCATCGTGACTGCTATCTTCACCTTCATTTGCTTCTACAATTTTATCTATTACTCTCAATGTAGAATTTCTATGAACATATCTAGTACACGACCCAGATAAAGAATTTAGGTTATCACTTTCACTACTTTTCAGTTTAAAATCTTTACTTTCACTTCTAGCTCTAATGCCTCGTCTGTTTGTAGGAGTCGATAATGTCTCTAACTTTCCTTCACTAGTTGATCGTTTCATTTTTTTAGAAGCACTAGATTCCAGTTCTGGTCCTGGAGTAATACTTCGTCTAACCCTTAATGACTTTCTCGAAATTGTTGGTGATTGTGTATTGTGGTTGGTTGATTTAGGTGAGTTTCTTTGTTTTGCACCAACACTTGAATTTTCTGAATCATAACCATCTAGAGAATTGCCATCACTAATTTCATCATTACTTTTTAACATTTTATTTTCCACAGGAGTGGGTGAACTAACTGAAGCATCTCCATTGGTTTTCCGCTTAGTGTCAGTTTTACGTCTGGTTCTTCGCACATTTTGTTTCACGTCTTCATTTAAGTTTTGATCTTCATCCTGGTCTACAATCTTAGGTGTATTTACCTGTTTGGCCGCTGACCTGGTCAAACGGTTTCTAGGTGTACTTGCTTTTTCCATTTATTTATTGAAAGTCATCAATTGGAAATATCGAAAGTCATCAACTGTAACAAAGAAATGTTAATTAAAATTTATTTATATGTGCCAAAAACAATTTAGTACTGAATTTCCTACCTGAAATTCTTTTCTTGTAACCTTGTAGGCAATTATAACATTTACAACTTTGAAAAAGTGTAGAAATCAACAGTACAGTAAACTTCCTCTAGTCTGGCAATCTATGGCCCAGTCCACTTGATAAAATGGCATGACTTAATAAAAAAGGTTGGTACACAAAGAGATTTGTTGAGATCGTTATGTGCTTGGTTTCACACTTCTATCATTTTTGTTGTAATTGGGCGGCATTCTACAGACTCGTCATTCACTGACTCCGCCTACTTCTTTGTTTGTCTAGTCACTGCTCGCGTCCTACTCTCTTACACATCTTGATTAGTCTGCTTACTTTAGCCATCTACATTGACTGTGATTTTGAGAGTTTTAAATTTTAAATGGTTTACTAGTTGTTTAAGAATTGTTGTTTATTGTTGTCTTAGTGAGTTGCAGCAAGTTGTTTAGTAGATTATCAGAGACATGGAGCCTAATGTAAATGTTAATCTTCAAAAGAAAACTATGACTCTGGCACAAAAGCTTAAAATCATAAACAATACAGGCCAGGCAGGGCGTGTGCTGGGACGCAAATGAAGCAGCACACAGTAGGTAGGGAAGGAAATTGTGGCAGTAAAACTGGGACTAAGTGTTCTAATTCTAATGTGGAAGATCTTATAATGTTGTACTACATATCAAGGTGTAGTGTTATAAGTGTATGGAAAATTAAATATCTGAAGGAACAACTCACAGAGAGTATATTCTGACAGGCAATTTCAATGACAAAAGATTTACAATCCTAGTCTAAGTGAATTCTTCAATGTCTTCAACTGTAGTTGGGGTGGTTTAACCGCTTGACTGCCATGCCCGGGCAATCCAACTTTGAGATCAACTCTAACAATGCTGATGCTGTGTTATCACGTTCCAAACAGCTCCTTCACTACACGACACCTGACAGCTTTAAGATGATACATATTGGACTCTAGTAGTGATTATTTTTACTACTAAAACTACAGAGTAGTGCTGTTTAATTGCTACTACACTCTGACTAGATCAACTAAGGAACTATCATGAAAGCCCATGGTGAAATGTTATCTAGCCTTTAGAAAATAAAATTTTATCGTTTTCTAGTTTTTTCAGTTTAATTTTTTTAATTTTATATTTTGACTGTGGTTTAGTCAATATGGCAGGATTTAATTGTAAAAATGATAAGTATTTTTAAACAATTTTAACTTGTCCGGATGTATTGTTGTAAGGCATTCAGCAGTGTAACTATTCTGAAAATGTTGGTGATCGGGATGTGGACTCAATTTATTAACACAACCTGACGTGACATGACAGATCAGGAAATTCTCCTGAGATGTTGCTGAAGTTGATCATGGTGGGCGAGAAACGTTCTAAATTTGCGCTGACTGTGGAACAGCTCTGTATGCACCAAAATAATCCTGGCAACAGCATATAACACCATTAAAAACTCAGAACTTAACACATCGCATTCCGGTCACTCGCAACTGCCAAACACTATTACAATGGTGATCGCGCCACATGTGATGTGTTAAAGAGTTAAGCCTAATGGAATATTTTCCTCCTGAACAAGGTCTATTAGTCTCTCCTATGGTGGTATTTTGAGATCTATCTATCCGAACACACTGTTATATTATCTTTCAAAAGACTGACTGAGTGGCACAAATAGTGAAAATATGAGTCTCAATTACAAACAATAGAAGGTTTGCAACAAAGGTTTCACAAATTTCTGCCCTGCTCTACCTACATCCCAGCATATACTCTGCCAGAAAAAGGTCTAAGCAGACAAATAATTATGAAAGAATATCATATAGGTTCACCAAAAGTATAAAAGATACAAAAATCAAAGAAAAGTTGAGGCAGATATAGAATAAATAAAACACTATGCAAAATCTTAACATGAAATATTAACTTTAAAAATAACCATATTTAGATCAAATAGACTCAATTTTGTACTGTTATTTTTCAATTATTCAATCTGAGGGTAAACCTGTCACTGGCCCTATGATTATTGAAAAAAACAAAACAAGATTTTAACATTGAGGGTGAATATATGTTGAGTAATTAAGTGGTTTTAAGAATCTCTGCACGAAATAATCTAACTGCTTGTTAAATATATATTGCGGATAATTTTTTTTTTTTTTTTTTTTTTTGTAGTGTCTACCATATCTATTCTTGTTTGTGGAGATCAAAAAAATAGGATTCAAGAAAATCTGAGGGACAAAACATAAGAACCTTTGATAGAGAAGTCAAAAAATCCGAGTGTCCTGAAATATACGAAATCTTTACATGTTACCTATATTAGCCTAACAATAAGTGAATAGATCATGAGTTGTTCTTCAGGAGTAAATTATTCTCTGGTATCCAAATGTGACATCTATTCTTAAATCCATGGATAAGTGGTGATAGAGAACTTAAAATCACAATGTACAATGCTACTTGGTACAGAATTTATTGGCATCAGATATCTAAGTGAATAACTTCCATGGATAGTTTTCTATTAAAGTTACACTCTTTACTATCGCTTTGGCCTGGAGGAATTAAAGCAGAAACCCATGGCATAAGTTAAAACTTACGATAATGCACAAAGTGAGAAAAAGTAAACCTGGTGACAAACTAGAATAAGTTTAATGCGATTTGCCTCTGGATAACCCCATGGTTTTTTAACGCAGCAATTTATTTGAATGTAGAAAATATGAAATTACAAATAATAAGAAATTATTAATAATAATAATAAAACGAAGAGAGAGAGAGAGAGAGAGACCAAAAATCAAACTGATATTTGCAAGTTTAAGATACACTCTACTAACAAAAAACACAAAGGCTTGGGCCAATCCTCTCGTTCCACTTTACATTTTTTTAAAGATATCTATATACTATATATGTATGTTCAGTATATCGTATTTAAACATAAGTACAAAATGTAAATTATATGTACTTTGTAAGCTTTTAAAAGAATAACATTTTTTCAACATCCTTCCTGTAATAGAGAACATTTTGTAATTCGGCATGCTTATTACAAGTCCCAAAAGTGCCGAATTATATTAAATTTACTGTGTTCGAAATTATTTAATTTATAATATAACTTATATTAACATGTTCAAATGTAAATATTGTGCTGTAGTTTAAATATATTAAATGAAATGTTTTAATTAGTAATATTGGAATTTGAATATTAATACTTAAAATACTGGTTATTCTTTAATCTTTATCGTTGGTTTTTAGCAACACCAATATAAATAATTACTTTTAAGTGCAATCAATTACAGAATTTTACTGTGTAAAAAAGAAAACCCTATATGGCAGCTGCTGTAATTTAAAACCTAAGCTTTTTGTACCTACGAAAGGGAATCATAAAATAAAGTTTTCAAGTATTTAAAAAATAAGCATTTCTATTCATTTCCTGAACACAATACCTTGTTTTGATAGCATAAAACTTAACACTACTTTTCTACTTTATCGCCATTTCTATCCAAGCATTTTTGCAGACGGTGCCCAAATTTCTTTATTTCCATGTACAAAATACTTTCAGGAATCAACTAATCTCTTCTTTTACCATTGTCAGTCATGTACGACAACCAAGTGTTCCGTCAATTTAAGTATAAATAAGAAATCACAGGGCTATATCTAGACTTTACGCAGAGTGAGGTGTCAGTCCAGCCAAATTCTGTCAGCAGTTTCTGAGTTTGACATGAGATGTAGGGGCCATATGTAATCACAACGAAGTAACATCTACAATCAATCTTCGATCCTATATATCATCCCCCACTTGAGTTTAGACACTGTGTTTCAATAAGTATCAAAATTTAGTGTTCCAGGAGGCATAGTCAACCAACATACGGTTGACCTTTCCTGTCCCACAATAAGGTTGTCATGACATGCCAGTAGATGTGTTGTTTAACAGCTTCGGCAGAGTTGAGTTGTAACATTCACATGATTGTTGTTTATTTTGTGGAGTGAATTGAATCATTCACATATCGTTATCCATAACCATGATATCCAAATTGTCCTCCTTTTTATCTTCCATATTTTACAAGAAACTTCAGAAAAAATTCCAAAAATATATTTTTTAAATTTTATTTTTCTTTGTTTATATTTTAAACTTTAGAACTGGCAATGGTGAAACTATACTAACAAAACAATTTTAACATTTTTCTAGGGTATATTTCAAAGATAAGCTCTTAGAAATTGTTTCCTGATTTTGCAAATGGCCATTCTCTTTGAACCAGCTCACAGTTGGGACGTCCTGAAGATATTCTATGGACAGATTCGAATCGTTCTTCGTTCTTCAAAGCTGGCTGCCCCATTCCCTAAAGGTTCCGGCAGTGTTGCATAGAGTCCTTGCCTTTCGGAAAAGGTCCACGTATCTCGCGGTTTTATTTTAGGGCCTCGTAGTTCTTCCAAATTCAGTGATAACTTTAACGCACCATCCAGGAATTCTTGTATTATTACCATTTGTCCTTCTGAGGAAGTATGCTAAATCACATTTCTTCTCAGCAGCTTCTTTCTGTGCCAGACTGTCCATCGTGATGACATCAGAAAAGTTGGACGATCTGGGATGTGATCTGAAGTTGGGAAAGTAACGATCGGAAATCCCGCAACTACACTGTGCTGCTTAGGTGGCGGCACCAACCCACACTTCTGGCATAAAAATAAAAACATACCTAAAGATAGTACCTAAATTCAAGCTCAGATCATATGTGCGCTTGTAAATGTTAACACTGACTCTTTATTTTCATAATACGTAGGTATGTATGTATCTACCTAGACAGCCTAATAACATTAGTAAATATAGACAAAATGCCTCCACATAATACTTGTCCTATTTTTTTTTTTTTAAGAGGTACCTGGGTGAACCAAGTATTCTCACATACACGTAGGTGATTGAATTTTATTACAACATTTCTTTTTACATTTTGAACAGATATTTCTTATGACTAGAACCATCTTTTGAAGTCAGGTGAGCGGCATTGTTTTGTTGATAATTTGTGAAGAATATTTTAAGCGCTTCTGTTGGTATCAGAATCGATTCATCCCTAGTAAAAATTCCAGTGACATTATAATGTCTCGTAGGCTATAATCCAAATATTTTTTATTTTTCCAGAAATACTTATTTTTATCAAAAAGTTATCTGCTACATAATTTACCTTATATGCCTTAAGATAATGCAAGAATAGAATCACTCCATCATGGCAACAAATCTACAAAGTAAATAAACACACAAAAGGCTCTGGTTTAAGTCATAGTGTGTTTATTAGATTGTGGTCATGGACTACGAAACATGACGTCAGGCTCCACATACACATTGGACCATAGGTTTGAACAGTTGGAATTGTCCGACCAATCACATGCAGGTTAATCATTCAGAAAAAGTTTTATCGGGGAACTGATGGAATTTCCACCAGCTGTTATAAAGTTAATGCCGCTGACGACGAAAACTGATGTGCGTGGTGTGGGGGAAGGGGGATTCAACCGGCTGAGCGTCTGCAGATTTGCAACAATATTAAGGTGAGTTTACACTAGCAAGTAAAATTACAAGAGAATTTGTACAACTTCTGTCACATAATGTGAACAAAGATAAGCAATTTTACCCACGATACTGTCACAAGTATTTGCAACAGCTTTATCGTAGGTTGTTGAAGGAGTCAATATGATGTCTCAGCAATGTTTATAGTAGAATTCTTAATAATTGAAGTTTAAATAACCAACACTGCTCTCCAGTTCTTGCAATTATCTAACACTGGTTTAACCAAAATCTAGAACTTATTTATTAATATCTTATTTCTTATTCTTGAAAATTGTTTAATAGTGTAGTAGCATTTAATCTAAGCTTTTTATTGTATATAATACAAAATGAAAATTTCCTTCAGTATGATACTTAGAAATATAGGTATATTTTAGAGCCTTCTCGAAATTCTGCGGCTGATCCTAACTAGGCCTACCTTATAAGCTGGTGTTGCTGGCTATTACAGTAAGTGAACGTAAAGGATCCCAAACTCAGTTACTGGTCAGTAGGAGAACCAATATCACGTAATAGCAAATAGTACATTGAAGGACAGAAGATTACTTTTAGCTTCAATTCAAAATTTGTAATAGTTTTTTTGGGTTCAAATATTTGTTATCATCAAATTTCATCAAAAACGTTAACATTTCCATAATAAAAGGAATTTAGGTTGGTAGATCACAAATAGTAGACAGGTTAAGGACTGATGGATAATATTATTTTCTTACTTTTTGGTTATTTATCTTTCTGGCACCTCCTTTCATCTCAAATAATAAAATTAAAAAATAAAAAAAACATGCACTTTGTAATATATTTCTATATTAAAGAAATTGAAGTCTATACAGTTAGTATAGAGAATTAACGTTATCTACACAATGAAGAAGATCTATGTCTATTCATACACAATCAATGTATAATAAAAACAATTTTCAGCAATTTGGGATTTGCGAAACATTGACTAAGTGTCGTCAGCAAATAGAGACAACTGAATTTCAGAGATGCATATAGAAAATGTCAACTAAAAGCAAATATCATTATCTAAAAACATATTTTTTTAACAGGTTATGGTTTCTCAAACATAAAACACAACAAACACATGTTTTAGCAATTCCTAATTTGAATACAGTAAATGCCAAAAGGCTTTCCTCTCCATGGAAGTGTTACAATACACAAACACAGAATATACAAATTTGAAGACAAATAGGCTATTTCATATAAAATCACGATATTTCCTTAATATCGCTAACTAACCTCAATTTTTCCACCTAACAATACTAGTCAAACAACGATAGGCCTAACGTTCTTAGCTTGCAGCAAAAACTCGCCTACTTGGTATCTCTACTTCCGTTTTTCTTTGTAGGGAAAGTGGTCCGTGTTCAGGACTTTGCGGGATGTGAATTGAAGGAGAGTTAATAATGTTTTTATTCTTGAATGAGTTAAAAATGTAAGGATTATTCACTGGAACACGATCCTCATATCCTCAATACAAAACCATTGTTTAAACTAAAAACAATAGATTACTTTCTAGTAGCTTCTAATAAACTAAAGAATTCACCAATAAAATGATAGATAACTGTATAAGCCAAACTGAAATAGGCAACATTAAACAAAAAATTCCAAATTATTACCAGTGAAATCTACCAGAAAAATAAACAATATTTACATTCACAAACCAATCTGCAAAATATCACAAGAAGAACATCAGAACTTTGCTAGCGACTTTTCAAAATAACATTATATAGTACGCAATTTAATTTAGATGTGTAATAGATGGTGTTAAAAACTGAAAACTCACTAATCCATAAATAATAATAATAATCAACTATTTAGACGACAATAAAACAAATGTATAAGGTTAATGGAAATATCTGAAATATACTAATACAGATAGGCTATATATATCCAATAGCATTCTTGGCTGCAGTATGATAAGCAGCCACCATGACAGACAAATCATCAATATTTCTAATTATCTAAAATAGCGAACAATAACAAATCAAAATTATGAACCGAATTACTTTACAGGTACAAAAAAATTCCAATAATCCGGTATCCTGTAGTTCGGCACATGTGGTATCTCGACATGCCTTTTTGAAAAAGTGACATTTTCCTGCACATTGCAAAACATGAATCATTAAATACGTAACCATGTTTTCTTCCTTTTGTGGTGGACACAGCGTTTAGGAAGGTGTGGAGAAAAGGTTAGGCCTCATATTCGGCTTGATATCAATTAGACTCGAGTAACGTGACCGACAATGACCAAGAGCTGATATTTTGTCTGAGCTGATATGTTTCTAAATTTTCTTTACATTTTAATAAACATGAATATATATACATACTTGGCAGAGTCATAATTTGCAATTCTTTGAAAAGGGGCTTGCAAGAAGTTCTGTCAGGTAAACCTTTAATAACTCTTAGCGCCTTTTTTTGCCATATAAAAGCTTTTTGAGCAGCGCTACTATTTCCCCATAACAAAATTCCATACATTAAAAGTGAATTAAAGAAGGCATAATAGGCTGTCATGAGCATATCCATGCTAACACAGAATCTTAATTTTCTAAGTAAGTAGATGACTCTTGCCAATTTTTTACACATCATTTGCACATGTACATCCCAGCTTAGCTTACTATCCAAATATATTCCTAAAAGTTTTACAGGGTTAAAATTTAAATCATCATAATTATTATTATCAAGAGAGAAACATATATTCTCTGTTTTATCACGGTTTACAACTAGAGAATTAGATCTGAACCATTCATTTGCATCATCTAGCAGCCTCCTACGATTTATCAATAACTGGTCTATTTTTTCATTGCTACTCACTAGGGTGGTGTCATCAGCATATAGTACAGGAAAACATGGTATATTGTGTGCAAAGTCATTCACAGCCACTACAAACAGAAAAGGCCCTAACACTGAACCTTGTGGTACCCCTATTGTAACATTTTTAAGATCTGATTTGTCTCTACCTTATACTACCATTTGTTTTCTACCATTGAGATATGATGAAAAGAGCTTCAATTCCTCACCTTTTACACCGTAACCTTCTAGTTTTTTAAGAGTAATTTATGTGGAATACAATCAAAAGCTTTAGATAAATCTATCAAAGTAGCTGAACAAATCATTTTATTTTCAAAGCCATCTAAAACATTCAAAACCACTGACTCCACAGCTTGAATTGTATTACGGCTAGGTATAAAACCAAACTGTTCTTTACAAATGTACCCCTTGTTTAACATATAAAAATATAATTGATTCTTAATGCAGTACTCAAATACCTTGCTAAAAATTGGAACCAATGATATAGGACGATAACTAGCAGGATTAGACTTGTCACCCTTCTTATAGATCGGGGTGACTAACAACTTTCAAAACTCTTGGAAAAATACCTTGCTGAAGCATAATATTGTATAAGTATACTAAGGGTTTCAATATAAATAGAATTACTTCCTTTAAGATCTTATTGGAAAATCCATATATGTACAAGAAGAAGAACTCAACTCTTTTACACATTTTAAGACATCATATTCTGTAATGTTGCACCATCTAAAATTACAAGATATGTTATTATGACTAGATATAAGGTACTGATTTAAAAAATTTAAAGCTCTGGTCTCATCATTTATGACATTATTATTCAAAAGATAAGCAGCATTGGTAAAATACTCATTAAGTTGTTTTGATTCAATATTATTTGTTTCACCTCCTTTACCATTTTGACAAGTTTCAGCTTTAATAATGTTCCATGCTGCTTTACACTTGTTATTAGACTTTTCAATGTAGTTATTGTTTGCTGCTATTTTTGCCTGCTTTATTTTAAATCTATATGATCTTTTTGCCACCATTAGTCATTCTTAAACCTATTTTTCTCTAAATCACTATTGCATTTCTGAAACCTATCATACAACAACAACATCTCTCTTGATTTTTTAAGTTCAGGAGTAAACCATTTGACTTTTTGTTCTCTTTTTAAGGATGTAGACTTAATTTCTCTAACATTACAACAATAATTATAAGTATCTGATACTATTTTTATAAAATAACTAAACGCTTCATCTACATTACTAAAAGAACTTAGCTCTAACCAATCCAATAATTCAAGATGATTTTTAAATACAGCAATTGCACATGGTTTTACATTCCTAATACTACGATACATAACTTCTTTTTCTTTGGTTAACAAGGTTTTATTATTAAATGTAGCAATAACACTAGAATGGTCTGATAGATGAGCTTGAAAGACTTCACAATTAGTTCTATTTGGCAACTCATTAGTTATGATGTTATCTAAGCAGGCATTTTTTCTTGTGTTTTCTTTATTTAGGCAATACAGATTATATGATCGTAGAAGGTTTAGAAAAGTTTCACTTTTAGTTGTATTCTTTTTTATGTTTATGTTAAAATCCCCTGCTATGATTATTGTCCCAACATATTTATGTACTAAAAATTTAAGAAAAATATCAAAAAGGTAAATGAACATAGCAACATCTGAGTCTGGAGTTCGGTAAATGCTTACAATAACAGTTTGAACACTCTGCAAGTAGATAGCTGATACTTCAAACTCTTTTTCTACACAAAAGTTCTGTACATTAATAATCCTATAATCTAATCCATTTTTCACAAAGATACAACAGCCACCTTTGGTGAGTGGTGGTTTTCTACAATAAGTAACAATAAGCAGCTAAAGTGAACCCAGCCGGAATGTAGAGCAGGCTTTCATCTTGGCATAGCCAATGCTCATTAATACATAAAACATTACAGCTTAACTTATCTAACACTAAGTCTAAAGAAAATAATTTATTCCTAATTGATTGTAAATTAAGGTGAAATATACTTAAGACTTTGTTATTGAAGGCTGCAGCACCAATGGTGGGGGGTCCTCTTGTGTCGACTTGTCGTTTCCCAAATTGATAGTGGAGTCTACTGGTGTTCTGAGGTTAGAAGAAGGCAAGTGCTCGAGTTGAATGGAGCCAATCCCAGCTGCCTCACAAATCTTCTCTGCCAACCATGTCTTTCCTTTTGGATTCAGATGCATACCATGAGATGTATGTAAATGTCTCTCTGCCTTACTTGCTTCCACCATGGTTACATTATTGTATGCCTCACTTAGTCCTTTGAGCTCTTCGTTTATTTTTTTGGTCGCTAAATTCACACACGACCAGTCAACCAAATCATACCTAGTAGGTAAGTCTACTAAAATTATGCGTTGTCACTAAACTTGTCAAGTGTCTCTTTAATTTTTGCCAGTGCGTCTCCTCCTTCATTTCCAGCAATGTCATTTGTCCCGGACACAATCACTAGTAAATCTTCCTTGTTAGTAAATTCTTCTTTAACATTCCTTTCTTTCAAAACATCTGAAGTTCGACCACCTGGATTTACAAAACCTACTGACATAAATTTCTCATTGTTAACCATTTCCTTCTTGTTATGATTATTTATTTTTGCATTCACATGCCATGACAAGTCTCTTCCATGACTGTCAGCACAAATCAAGATTTTGTTTACTCTTCCATGAGTAAACATGAAGATGAAATATTGTTCTACGCTAATCTAGTAATCAGTAAAAGCAAAATGTCCAAGAACGATTCATGTCTGGGTGTAGTCAGTATAATCCGAAAGTACCACTTAATATATTCCATTTATTTCGTAGTCCTAACTTTAATGAAATATGGTATGTTCCGGAATGCGACAGTATACGCCCGCAAGTAGTCAGCCAATAGCTCTGGGCGTCTGGAACTTAAGGTATCGTTTGAAGTTGACGAGCCCGTCGGCGCTATCAGGCCAGGTTGCTGCCCCCCTCCACCACTATCTGATCCGCAGTACCAACCACTATGTACCATGCATGTAGTAATTTGCCAGTTGATAAATATTGACATCTCATTTTTATGGTAAAAACAATAACTGCAACTATAAGAAGCGTAAATTCAATGTTGACAATTCAACCTATTCTACTTGAGTTTTATTACAAGCTTAGCGTGGCCTCCTCGCTGCCACTGACGTCGCGCCAACCCACCGCGGTACCAAGGTAAGCCTACATGGTTGGTGGGGGGGGGGAGGGCAGCAAATTATGGATAACCCAGAGGAGGTAAATTGTGGATACCCCAAGACGACATATCTTCAAATCCACCTCTGACCAGAAGTGCTTAATTTGGTTTAAGTACTTATATTGAGAATCCTTTACTACTGAATATCAATGATTCAATATTATCGCTCATTCAAGTGTTGGGCGCTCAATGAACTGCAGCCCTATAATAAAAATGGTTATTTTTCAATAGCCTAGTTGGTATTTCTAATCGATAATTTGATTTATCGATTTGACTGTTGTGGTAGCAGCCTTCTAATATTTCCTTATAAAGACAGAATTAGTAACCGTAATGCTATTTAAAAATATATACCATTTTTACCAAACTATTGATAATATTCTCTACAAGGAGAACATTATCTGAAGAAAAGCGGACATTATCGATAGTCTTAACCCTCCAACTGTTAATCCACAAAATGTTGTCGGTCATTGCCGCTTCTGTAGTGTTAAGCCACAAAATTCTGTTGGTCAAACATTCCCTCGTATAATTACTTTTTACAATATACTCCGGCAACGTACCGATTTAATTCATGCACCACTAGATTCGGGAAGAAAAATGCTAAGTTTTAAGAGGAACAGATAAGTTTTATGGTATTAAAAGAAAGATAAGCTAATTTAGTAACACTGTGTATTTTATTGTAGATGTGCATTTTTCCTGAATGGTGCGCTTTATTACACTTTATTTTATAAACTTGGTATTTTTCATATATTTAGTTATATTTATGTTTTTCTAAAACTACATCATATTTCCCATTACTTGTAAACCATAAATTTATAAATTTTGATATAGTGCAAGCTTTCAAACCCATTATATATTTTGCTGAATGAAAATTTGGTACTTTGGGATTATACCGACCACACCCAGACATGAATCGTTATTTCACATTTCGTTTCTACTGATTACTAGATTAGCGTAGAACAATATTTCGTCAATATAAAACAGGAATTGTCTTATCGCAAACCCCTCCCCATCCTCAGACAGAGGTCAAAGTCGAGCGTCTAGTAGATAACGTGATTGCAGAGTCTCGCCGCCCGTTCAGCTGGTGCATCGCTTTGTTGTACTTCCGTGTTTTACCTCTACATTTCTCCAAACACAAAAATTCAACAAAAACAAACATTTACCAAACTAAACTCTTTATTTAAAAAACACTCAAAACTTGTTTTTATTCTTGATCACATTCCGCCACCCAAAATGCGAGTGCCTCCGGCCATCAGCGCGGGCTTCGGCAGCACCTTCGGTGCTGCCCCGCGCTGATGTCGACGAAAGAAAAACATCCCTCGAGATAGTACCTATCAGTAAAATATCAAATTCTAGAGGGGCTAATCAGAAATATAAATTGAATTGTAATGGAAAGGTAATTATGTACCGTGCAAATCACGTGATGCCGCGCGGCCTGCCGTAATCAGGATTCTCGAGAAAGATAAGATAACAGCGACAACAATACCGATCACAATACCTGGAAATGCTTGTAAGTTTGTAATTTTGTAATTGAAGAGTTGTTTTTTTCGTTCTATCATGTTTGTTTCTATAAATTTCTATTTTTGTGTTCTTCATACTGGTGTGGTCGGTATAATCCCAAAGTACCGAAAATTTTTTGCAAAAGTTTTGAATAATGGTAAAATGTAACTTTTTTACTTTACAAAAAAATAATTTATGGAAATTATTTAATTGGTGCTGTAGTTTATTTCATTCTGAGTAAGAAAATATGCAATATAACATGTATTCATGGACAATAATTGTATTAGCAAAACTTGTTTTACCAGTCTTACATATACACCCGATTTTCAGAATTTATGCGCATCACTGCATTTTGTTGTATAGCTTTATGAAGCTTTCATAAATGTGTATATACTGATTATGTTTTTCTGAAACCAGATAAAATTTGACACAGAAAGACTATCTCACTTTTAAATATTTCTCACTATAACTTCATTTGCTAGGTATGGTCCCCCCTAAATTTAAGAAATATGTTTCGTAAATTTTATATTTGATTTAACCCTCCAGGGTTCCAACTGGCGGTCATATTTCTCTCAATGGCGGAGTGTTTTTAGTACTTTGTACATTTTTTTTTTCCCCTTGGGGCGGCCTACTGCCATGCACTTAAGCCTCAAGGGCTTTTTGCGCACCCCGGAAACACCATGAGGCCCACCAGCCTTAGCCTATATTTATTTTATTATTACATGTTTACTATAAAGTAGCCTACCTATATCATATTATATATTTTTTTATTCAGCATTGTTCAAGGAACATTTTTCACGTAATATAATTAAAACAAAAAAAAATATCCTTGTCTAAATCGGAATCCTCATCGTTGCTTATTTTATGTTCAACTAGTTTTCGAATGTCACTTGAACGATCACGGAAATTACGATCCATTACGTAAACACGCACAAAAAACTTACTATTATTGTGTCATATACAAAACTATCATTACAACGAACTCAAACAAACAATAAACCAGACAGAACACTATGCAGCTGACGAAATAACAATAGCCGAATGAACCAGTTGACTCATCGCTGCGCAGGAGTATGCAAACAAACAATTCAGAGATTATAAAACGTATGGACGTGTAACGAAACAATAAAATTATTTATTAGTGTATTATTTATATAAATTGAACCTTCCTCTTTCGATTGGTATCAATACCGATACTCTTTGATCGTGTTTTAAGTACGCAATATTGAGAAATAAGACATATTAAAACGCCCACGCTGCCATCTAGGATGCAACTAATACGCCCAATATCGGGCGTTTGCCAGTTTCAGGTTTAAAAAAGTTTTTAGTAAAAATTGTTGTAGGTCTAGATGGTCAATTTTACAATATAGTGTAATTTTATTTTTCATCCTTAACACAAAAATATATACTTTTATATAGGCTATATTGCTTTTATTTTAAATAATTCTTTTTTAAAAACCTTGCGCGAAGCTCTAAAACAGCCCGACACTACAAGATGAAATGGCTGCCAGTTCTAGGTTTAAGTGAAACTGTTCTTCAAATTTAAGGGGCTTATTTTTAACTCATTCAATCTAACCTAGGCAGATAATGAGATTAATTTTGAAAATGACCTTATAACACATCCTATTGAGACTGAATTACCAACATCTAGTCTAACTCTTAGGGAAAAGTGAGAGTTTCCTTAAAAGCGAGTGATAATTGGGAAAAATTGACACTTGGTAACTATAGGCTAATGAGCGGTAAATTTTGTTTAGTATAGACTACACAATAAAATATATATTAGGGCATAAGAATGCACTTCCTAATAGCACACTTACCAATACATTGCTGATTCCAAGAAGAAAAGGAAAAAGCTAAGCCTAATGGATTTCTTCTGAAACAAAAGTAGGATTCTTTATATCGGCCTAGGGTATATATGAATTACCCTTGAAGTAACAAACCATAACTGAAGTTCTTCAATGTGGTCATTCCATGAGTCCATAGTCAACCCCAACATTCCACCTAAGCCTACCAAAAAGGCCTAAACAAGATATTTCAGACTGTAGTTGTCCTATTAGTTAAAACTTTTCATAAACAATGCATACATGCACTAAATATATTAAGCTTAAAAAATGTATCAGTTAATCTGTAATTTAACCTAGGGTACACAGACATCTCAAGATACATAGAAATCTGCAGTTTAACAGCTCATTAAGTTTTCATATAGAGCCTCAACTAATAATTCATACCTCATTTCAACGTTCATCATATTAAACGATCAATATAATCTAGTACTTAAAATTTACATACTGTCTTTTTATCTCCCAGTTTTATCCGGTATCATTACTCAGAAGTATTTTTGATCTTACTTAAGTAACCTGACTTTATGGATAATATATGTTCTCGTATCTAATTACCTTGGTTTTTGGGATATGTATCAATCTTGTGTAGTCTTATTTGTATATTGACAAAATTATTTTAAAAACTAAGCACACTAATTCCCTAAATCTGTAGCTATGACGGGTTTGACGCAAACACGCGGATTAGGTAAAGTATGATGATGAGAGTGGAGCAGTGGAGAAAAGATAAAGAAGAATATGCCGGAAAGCTTCTAAGTTGCAACTAATCTAGAAGGCAGTAATCCGTATTGGCTTATATGAATTTTTATAACATGTAACGTGATGGCGGAAGAACGTCGTGATTGGAGAGAGGAACGAAAAACATAGCAAGGGCGTTTTTAGGGGTACTAATTTCGAGTTCACTGGGAGAAAAAATAGCGGACTCCATGTGTGTATTAGATGTGCATGAATCTATGTGTCAGCGTCTTAAGTTACTACAATTATTCATCCACCAAAGAAAGCAGCTAAACATATATTAAGTGGAATATTATTTATTATTATAACTATTTCCTCGATAATATCTTACACTTCAATGTTTTAATAGCTTCCTTCATTTCAATATTCAAAATGGAATAAATGGGAAAAAAATCTTTCTAAGTTAATTGTGTAGTAAAAATGGAAAAGGTTGTAAGTGCCAAAAATAAAAAAAATGACTTTTTCGGTGAAAAGCGAAGTAAAAGCCAAGCGTAATAAGATAGACAAGGTAGTAAGTGCCAGAAAAATTGCCCCTAGTTTGTAGAGCAGTCGGAAGATGTCAGCACCGTGTAAGAGCCGTGCGGGGTTGAAGTGGAGAACGATGTAAGTCCACCCGCCATGATGTATGTTCCTTGTCTATTCCGTAGTTATTTGCTGTTGCCGGGCGGGCAGTGACGCTACGCATGCTCGCCGCTTTTACGTTTTGTGTTGTTTTACGTAGTGATTATTTTATTTAAGTGTGTTGCGTGTAACAGGCGTTGAAGTATTTATTAGTGCAGTGTTCTATCTTACTAAAAATGGAAGCACCTCCTGTTCGTAAGAAAGTTCTAGTGGAGAGAAGACGAAGGGCTCGGGAAAAAGGAGACAGTTATGTTACTTGTAAAGGAAAGACTATCCCCGCAAAAAATCCCCCACCTCCTGAACGAAGCTGTTCATGTAAGTACCAATGCAAAAACTTGAGTAACGAACAAAAACTGATATTGTTTATGGAATTCTACAAAGTTGACGAAAAAAGCCAGGGAACATATTTACTCAACCACATGCAGATGCTACCTATTGCCCGTAGAAGACACGGGAATTACGATGATCCCAGTGAGAGTAGACGCACCTGCTCGTTTGCATACAACATTCCTGATGGTTCTGGCAAAAACATACAAATTTGCAAAAAAAACTTTAAAGAAATTTTTGCTATTTCTGAAAGGAAGTTGATTGGTTTACAAACTAAAAAAAAAAAACAGGATGCTTGATTTTCGAAGACAAAAGAGGGAAAACCCCTGGATCAAATGAACACAAGGTGAAGTATACAGAAAATGACCGTAATCTGGTTAGGTGTCATATAAATTCTTTCCCAAGATACGAAAGCCATTATTGCCGAAAAGTATCAAGCAATGAGTTTTTGTCCCCAGACCTGAACAAACACAGAATGTTTATGGCATTTAAAACCCAATACCCTACAAGTCCAGTCAACTATAGTTTTTATACAGAAGTATTAAAAAAAAATTTCCCAAAACTCAAGTTCAAGGCTCTTGCAGCTGATACTTGCAAAAAATGTGATCTTTTTAAAGTGCAGATTTCATCAACGACCAATGAAAGGGCAAAACGGGAAGTTAAAACTAAACAAGAAATTCACCATCGAAAAGCTGAAAAGGCCCATGTCTGCATGAAAGAGGATATTACTTTGTCCCAACTTCCAACTGGTACCGCTACAACATTATGTATGGACTTGCAACAGGTGATGTTCGTGCCCATGCTTACCCATAGCACCATGTTTTACTGCAGACAACTTTCTTGCTATAATCTAGGAATACATGTGGGGGATAATGACTCAGCGTTTATGTGTATGTGGCATGAGGGCATCGGAGGTCGGGGAGCCAATGAAATAGCTTCTTGTCTGTTTAAAGTTGCTACTGTTCAAGGCCATTTTTCTCGGAGAAGACTTGTAATATGGTGCGACAACTGTGGTGCTCAAAATAAAAACAGGATGCTCTTAATGGCAATTATTTACCTAGTTCACAAAGGGTTTTATCGCTCTATTAACTTGAAGTATCTTGTAAGTGGGCACAGTTATATGAACTGTGACAGAGACTTTGGCATTATTGAAAAACGCCGCAAAAATGCAAAAGCAATGGTTCCTAAAGACCTGGAAGATGTAGTTGCAAGTGCAAAATTTAAATCCCCCTTCACAGTTGTTTCTATGAAGACAGAAGACTTTACAGATTTTAAAGGTCTTGCAAATCAGTTCATTAACACAAAAGATCTAGCTATCAGCAAAATTTCCCACTTCCGAGTTTCTCATAAGAATCCAAGCACAGTGAAGGTAGCGTCAGTTTTAGCACTTCAAGATGATGGTATGGTAACATGGAACAAAGTTGACGTCTTAAAGAAAAAGGCCGACCTTGGCAATCTTCCCGACTTAAAGGACTTGCCAAAAATCCAGTTTAAATCAAAAATCTCACAAGAAAAGAAGAACGATCTGATAGGAATGATAGACTACATAGAAAAGGCAGAAGACAAGCAGTTTTATAGAGATCTTCTGGCAGCAGACACCGTTCCTGATGGTGTCATGGAGGTGGATGCAGACATTGAAGACAAGGACTACTAGTTGTATTAAAAGTAAGGTATTTTAATGTACAAAGTCCTAGAGTTAATAATATTAATAATATTACGTATATTATGTAACTTTTTTCAGAAAGTCAAGACTATGACTAAAAGTGTTTTATCTTTTGTACGTATTATCATGTATCCTTGTAACATATTTTGATGTTATGGTGTACATTAAACGCTTCTAAACAATACTGGACTTACATCCTTTTTTTTAAACTAACCCTTCACTTACATCATTTATTAAATAAAGAAAGGCACATACATCCTTTTCCACAAAAAAACCGATTGCTCTTATATCTTTTTCCATATTTTTTTGGTTTCCGCTTATATATTTATAGCAGAAATTGTATTATATGTTATTCCTATTGATTTTATATTTTTATAAATATAAAAAATATTTTATTAGTAAATATTCAATGTTTTAGACATATTTTATTGAATACTGAAAATTTTAGTTTCTGGCACTTACAACCTTTTCCATTTTTACTACACAATTAGAATTGTTTTCATATGGATAATTGACTCAGACTACAGGCAAAAGAAATTTTAAATTTAATCGTACTTTAATGAATTTTAAAATATATATTGTTAACAAGCAGACGTGACCGTTAACCTCCACCCCTTATATCTTTTCACTTACTTTCTTGGTTTTGGTAAGTTTCAATTTACAAAATGCTCGCTCGCAAGAGGATTCACTCAATGAGATTCTTACAAGAAATTATACTTTTGCAAGGTCTTGGTGTTGTAAACAGTAAATGTTACCTTTTAATGCACTTTTATACGCACACTTGATATAACTTTTGCATGATGACGACGCTTTTGCACTGGATCTCGCGATCTTTATTACCATCTTCTCCACGATCATTATCATGACTGTGGTCAACGATTTTCTCGTCTGAGACCTCTTCATACTCATAGTTGGCCTCCATTCAGTAGTAGCCTAAAGTCGTAACACTCGCTGCGCGACAATATCGACGATAAACATTGTCTTAGAATGGTCCAGATTGAATTATAATAATTTAGATTATAGTTTTGTTCATTTAAGGCGGTGTTAATTATGCTGTTAATGACGCATAATTGAAGTCACGTTAACTGCTCAATGTTGTTATTCGGTCTGTGAAATTTGTCAGTTTCGAAACAGGAGGGCGCCACAAATTTCCAGGCTGGAGGGCGCACCGGGGTATGGCCCGGTGTCTCGACAGCCCAGCATGGGCCTTTCACCAGGTTACTTTGGATCTCCTCCTGTTAATTATAGAACGATATCAAATGAACCCACAATCTTAGAAGTCAGACTGTCAGCAGATTGGCCCAGCTGTACTATATTGAAAATTTGTTACCGGTTAGTACCATCGGACTCCAGTTGTACCCTTAGGGTTCCTTGTACGACACCCAGTCTGTTTCCTCGGATTCCTATGCTGAACTTTTACAAGTTCTAGGTCTTTGATTTTAAGGCAGATGTGAACACAATCAGAGAGGGAAGACTCGTCAGGCACATGTCCACCATGTATCCGAATAACCTTCCCTTCCGTCACCATGGTTATATCTATCATCTCCTTTAGCGTCCATGCCAGGTCCGTACTGGACCGCCGGGACACATCCCTGTGCTCCCTCCAGCCTGGAAATTTGTGGTGCTCTCCTATTCCGAAACCGACAAACTTTACAGTCAGTGTACTATCATATAACATAATTAATACCGTCTTGAGTAAACAAAACAATAATTTTAATTAATGTAATTAAATCTGGATCATTCTACGACGGAGCGTATGGTTAAAATTGCCAAATATTACAGGACATAAAGTAATATTTATATATAGCGATAATAATAATAATAGCGAGAGACTACTATTTCATTAAATTTGTGGTTTCTACTAGAAGGGAGGCATTATTTTACACTCTCTCTAGAAAATCTTGAAATACCTTTGAGTGATTGCGTCACAAATCCTTTTGATGGCGCATCTAACACGAGCGGCCAGTATAATGGTGTGACTGCACAAATGGATAGCAAACTCCCAATACGTAACAAAGTACCTGAATTTCAAAACAATTCTGGATTTCACCGCTTTATTTTGGTGTGTCTTAAAGTAAACGCAAAGATCAATGAAACTAATGACATATCAGAGAAAAAAGAAGGAAGTATATAAAATAGCAGGAGAACTGACAGAAGATTACAGTGTTAGGAATTCTCTCGAAGAATAAAAATAAAGATTTTCTTCGTAATTGTGAATAGAGCTGTTCAAACTATGGGAAGCCATTTTGTGCAGTACATACTGCGCTAATAAAATCCCTTCCTCCTAAAGCGTTGAAGAAAGTAGAAAAATTACTTTTGAACGTTGATGAAGAAAATCTGAAAGAAGAAATGGAACTTATATCGTTCATCAATATAAGACCGCAGATTTAAAATGCAAGTATAAACACCAACTGACTATAAGGATGTTTCTGACGAGAAAATCGATGACCATAATGATGATAACGTTGATCAAAAAGATATTATGGTGATGAAAATCACTAGATCCAGTGCAAAGCGTTGGCATCATGCAACAGTTGTATCAAGTGTGTATATACAATTATATTATAATATAACATGTACGGTTTACAAGAATGTTCAAAAGTACATACATTTCTTCTAACCACTCCATTAAGCCAAATCTCTTGCGAACGAGCATTTTATAAATTGAAACGTATCAAAATCAGACTGAGAAGGTCTTCTTTAACGAACGAAAGAGCTTTACCGTACAGTTAATGCACCTAGAAGCTGGTATTTTGAACTCCATGGATCTAGAAACCGTTATTGATTATCTTTGCCATTCCAGCTCCGAAGTAAAAAGACTTATTCAAGTTTAGCGTGTAAATTCATTTAAAGAACTTTACATTTGTAGATATATTTGTTTTGTTACTTTCCTTAAGAAATGAATTAGTAAATGCAGGCTGGTAACATGTTTTAAATGTATGCAATTTAAAGTTGTTTCGTCCTAATTTTTGTGGTCGCTAGTTGGCGTTCAAGTTAGATATACTACTGAACCGGAAATAGTCCTAAAAGTTATGATGGTAACACACGTTTCAGACTCTATCATTCATGACAAGGATCAACCACTTAGCTGTAGAGGGAGACGTATGGGGAGCGCCATTCACTGACAATGGAGTGTGCCGTTTCGTGTAATAACCTTCAGGAAGATTGAGTACAGAAAGTTGTACCGAGAGTACAAATTACCGCAAACCGAAAGTACCTGGTACACGTTACTGTTACATGTAGTTTTACGATATAGATACTTGACACGGCGCGGTTACCGCCGTTTCCTGTACAAGTACTCAGACTCGTTTAACTGTAACAGAAACTGGAACATGTACCTGTACCATTTTAGGAGTAATACTCTATAACGCATGATTCTTAATCAGTACGAATACATTTTGCATCGGTTGCTGAAAGTACCGGTTACAGATAGAAACCACCAGAAATAGCAAGAACTAACCTCACTTTTGTCGTTGTGTAATTTTAAAGTTAAAACACTTAAGAGTTTTGAACGAAATTAAATTATTATATGTGTAGTCCGGTGTATTTCGTAAATTACAATAGTTATAAAGTTTGAATTTATAGTTTTAATGACTGTAAGGCGTTAGATTATTTTGAAATAAAATGCTCTTTGGGGAAAAGTCCTGTTTTTCACCCGGTGCACCCCTGCAGTGTGCTTTTTTAGAAAATGGAGAACAGTATAAAAATTAGTTGTTACTTAGTAGTTAGTCCTTAGTTCCAACAGGAACTAACTACTAACGGCAATGAAACTACAAAACTACAAAATATAGGGAGTTGGCTATACTCTCTATATCTTTAGAAAAGTATAATAATCATTAAACAGCACTGATTTATATATGGAAGGTCTATATCAATGAACTTTGTGGTTTCAAGAGTTCATCCTTAGGACTTTAGAAAGGTGTCTTCAACTGGATGTTGTAAACTCTGATTTTTCCAAAGGCTTCAATAGACTAATTCATCAAATCTTGTTACCTAAGCTGAAAAGTTACGGATTTAATGGATTCCAGTTTGAGGTCCCAAAGTTACGCGTATAACAGGAATATGAGTGTCCAATTTTAAATGGTTGTGATCTGAGTTTATATCTTTGTCTGGCGTATCACAAGGACTGCACTTAGGGCCTTATATTTTTAACATTTACAAAAATAATTTTTCCCTTCAAATAGAGCCAACTTACTTCGTTTAGTGGAGGTTATGAAAACTTTTTAAGATAATATTAATGACGATCAGGACTGTTTATGTCTTCTGGAAGCATTAGCTGAAGTTTGTTAATGGTGTGAACTGAATGACATAATTATAAATAAAAAGTGATGTCCTTCAAATTTGAGGAACCCCATTCCCATTTTACATATTTAATAACCAACATACATCTTGCAAATTTATTGAAGCCCGTGGCTTGAGAATAATTTTCGTAAATCTGTCTTGTAATAATTATATGCATTCCATGATCAACAAGTATAGCTTCATTGTGTCAACAGGAATTAACAGCCTGCAGAATTTAAGTTATTCTTCAGGTCCTTTTTGAAACAACTCCTAAGAGATCTTGTGTTTTGTATGATCTCCTTATTCCAAAATTAGAATTAAAGCTACAGAAGCCTAGAGCAGATTTTTTCATCCGGTCAGAATTCGTTTGGGATTTCCTTATTGCAAAGTTAATGGGCTCTCCTAGGAAATGAAACAAACACAACTGAAAACTAAGCATAATTTCCTGATCGTTACGACACTCTTCAAGATCTTGAACAACTTTATTTTCTTGCTTCATTGAATTAGCACCAGAGTACCATAGGGACCAGTCTAGGTAGTTCTTTGGCAGGAGACACTACTCTATCTGTTTTCATGGAAACTTGATAATATATACAATGCCTGGGAAGTAGTATATGCAATAAAATGGACATGCATATTTTGTAAATTAAAGAAGTTATAAAGTTCAAATTAATACATTTGATGATGGTTGATATCAAAGTTCTAGCATAAATATTATTTTTAGTTGAAAATAGACGATTAGGCGATAGATTATTTAGAAATGAAATGTTCTTAGGGGACAGGGACAGCTCCCATTCGTCCCCCCCCTTGGTGCGCCCCTAATCAGTGTGACATACATAGAAAATTATTTCAGAGGGGTGATTCCTAAATCAGGAGATATAAAATGTCCTCTGAAAGTAGGGGCACAGGAATCTTCCCTAGGGAAATTTTTTTGTTTTAATATCTCATAAATATGTGTCCTAGCTTAAAACAAACTACTGGATACAATTTTAATGTTGGTCTTTCAAAAATCAAGGCGGGCTGGGGGCTCCCTTATGTACATCCATGACATATTATTCTTTTCTAATTGCATAGTGGATGAGTTGTTAAAACTATATATTTCTAATTACATATTTCTATTTAATATACAAATAATTTAAAAATTACAGAAATGGTTGAAGAGACGCAGTGGCCAAACAAATGTGATCCTTACCGGCCAGGCTTTTTGACTCCAATGCATTGTCCACACACACACTTTCACTTATCTCGCTCACACACTTTCACTTATCTCACACACACACTTTAATTTATCTCGCTCACTGCATTATTGGAATTCTATGAATAATATTTGGGTGCCCAACGAGTAACCAGTGTCTGTTTTGTATCATCATATCTGAGCGGTTCAAATAATCTTTAATTTGTTACACAATATATGTCTGTGCAAAATATCTTAGTAGCTGAAAATCGTATAGCACTCTGAGGGTCTTTGGGTTTGACCAATACAGTAAGTCAAAAGAAGTGTATGAGAATCGCAGCATAAAACAAGTAACTGGTTACTCATTACACACATAAATATAGTGTGATTCATCACTCAACATACATCTAACAATGTATTTTGATAGAATAACAAATGCATTCACATACAATGGAACTACAATACATACAAGTGCAAGTAGCAGTGGTTAATTGCTCCTGGTGGGGAAATGTTGAATGAGTACCCTATTACCACAGTTATTAAAGCAATGCGGTGCAAATAACCCTGTTATTTGTGATAAAATAAGATTTTAAAAAATTGGATTTCTAGAAATACAATACTCATTTTAATCAAACCATACATCAAAGAAGGATGAAAATGCACATACGATGGATGAATGGATGAATATGGATTACTCATATTTTACAACGCATATTGGCACAAGTAACCAGTTACTTGTGATACACTGAAGGGGTTAACTATCATTTTTGGAATCACAGCAATTAAAAGTATGGCAAATAGTAAAAAAGTAAAAAGTATGGTAAACTACTTAACATTCTGATTCCGATTCAGATTCATTATTGTAAATATTCATGAGATATAACAAAAATCAAAATATGTGTTTACGCATGTATTGAGTTCAGCTCCACTTCACCTTCCTCTTACATGCAGCATCTGAAATCTGATAATATTGCAGACTTGACTCTTGAAATCTGCTCGTGTTCTTCTGAAGGAATCCAAAAACAGTCGATGACGAAGACCAAAGAAGCTCAAAAGGAAACACCATACATTGTTTCACATCAGAGACACTCAGACTAGTCGTCTGAGATTTCAGATTCTACATGTAAGAGGAAGGTGATCTGGAGCTGAACTGGAGCGGAACTAAACATTCACATTGAATCAACCCTTTCCACCATAGCTGCATTATGTGTTTATGTTACAGTAAAAGTGTAATAATCAGTATTTGTAAATTATTCTTCATGTTTCCTTTAGTCAAGAGCTCCTTCAAAAATTCTTTAGCTCTGTAGAAAAGTCTGTCTTCAGGCTATGATGCCAGTTTTCTACTTAAGAGCTGTCCATTTTCTTTATGGGTGTAGTTGGGAAACATAATAATAAAACATAGCTCTTTTACAGCTGGGTTTTTTTCATAAGAACTTAAATAATGAGATGGCAGTAAAAAATTGGTTGCATACCTGGTGTTAGGTTGGTATAAATCCCTGTGCCTGCCTTATTTAGTCCTATTACATTTTTAGTTTTTAAATGTTCTTTACAAGACTGTGCAAGTAGTTCAGTCTTGCAAGGCACCTAATCGCTCTTTTCTGTTGGATAAAAACTCTCTCCAGCTTTGCTCCACCCTATATTGCCAACCCATATCTCAGATTGGATTAAAAAAATACGTAAATTTTTACTGTTGTAATCCCACTTGTTTCTTTTGTTAGTCTTTTGACATGAATTCATGAGCTTTTTACACAGCCGGTCAATATGATGTCGCCATATAAGGTTCTCATCTATCGTAACTCAAAGGTACTTGGTGTTTTCTTCTCTCTCCAGATCAGGTAGTCGAGTGTCAATTTCCTTTTCCTGGGTCCTTAAACCATCTACAGAGTTTCCACCTCATTGAACTTAAAGTCATTTTATTTAGCCATATTAAAGAAATATAGGCTTTGTTGTCAATCCGCTCATTTTATTTTTGTAATACTGTTATGAAAGTCTCATCTGCAAGTATGACAGTAGTACAGATATCTATAAGTTGAACTGGTAGGTAATTCCTTAGGAACAAGAATAGAACAGGACCCAACACTGATCCTTAGGGTACACCTCTCTGTACTGGCGTTAGAGTTGATTGTGCTTTCCTCAGAGTTTTATGAGACAATCATCCAACTTCCACTAACTGCTGTCTATTATTTAAATAGTTGTCGAACGAGACTAATGCAGTTCCAGTGATTCTTAGAGCATTTAAGTTTTGTGTAGGGAGTTATTATCTAAGCAATCAAAAGCTTTACTAAAATGCAGGCTTGTTACCATCCAGCCTTCTTTAAGTTTGTCTATTATATTTTTAATTAGTTGTATAATGGCTGTAGCTGTTGACCTGCCTTTCAAAAGCCATGTTGTTATTTTGCAGCTTGTTTTTCTAGGTGTATCTATTTAAGACCATCTCTTCTATAATTTTTGAAAATGTAGGTAGGAGAGAAATTGGGTGGTAGCTGCTTGTTTCTGTAGTAGATCCATTTTTAAACTTTGGGCAGGCTTTTGCAGTTTTAGTTTTGATGAAAAAATACCTTGTTGAAATGAGTTATAAATTATGGATGTTAATCTCCTTAATGTTATAACTGTAATCTCCTTTGAAGCTCTTTGCTTTGTCTGAAATTTCATGTCTAAGGTCTAAGGGAAACTATGGCTTTTAGGATTTCTTCAATAGTAGCAGTATACAGAGAGAGTTCATGCAATTCCTTTTATTCTTGGATATAAATACTTTGGCCAGTGTTATTTGGTTGGTTATTATTAGTCAATGCTCTTTTCACAGAACTGGCAAAATAGCTGTTGAAGCTAATTGCTATATCGTTTTCCATTCACTTGAATCATTTCAATTTCTTTTACACTTGTTTCCTTACTTGCTTGATCTATGACCTGTCACAATGCTTTTGATTTATTGTCAACCTCAGAATTTTTGCTGTACGAAGTTTTTTAAGTTTTAGGTCATATCTTTCTCTTATTTGCTGCTTCTACTTTGTCTTCCATCAACCCAGTGCACAAATACATCTAATTAGCTTATACGGATGTTATACTGAGTAGCTCGCTTTCGTCATCCCAGAAGTATAGTACTACAATTCTTTACATTTTTTGTTTCAAATGGTGTAGGGACAGGGAATATATATATATATATATGTGTGTGTGTGTGTGTGTGTGTGTGTGTGTGTGTGCGTGTGCGTGCGTGTGTGTGTGTGTGTGTGTGTGTGTGTGTGTGTGTGTTAAAAAGTGTTTTAAAAATATTGTGGAATGTATTATATGTTGAGTCAACAACTTAAATTGTCTGAATTCCTAAACAGTCTTTATTCCTAAGAAGTTGTTTAAGCTGTTGTATTGCGCTTATTAAAAATTCCTTTTTTACTTTCAGTTTTAGATTGTTAATGTTTAGGTATTTAACGCTATTATGACACTTTGTGACATATTAACTGAAAGGCCTATCTGGACTACATTTGTGGTAATTTTATTTTGCTGCAGATTAGAATATATCCAATCTATTAATTTGTCAGTTTAAGTCATTATTGTTGCTGAAAACCAGAATCTTGTAATATATGTATAAGTCTTGTATGTTAATAACTTATAATTTTTTTTTATCGTCATTATTTTCTTGTAGGATTTCTATATTTCTCCCATTATCACTATCAGTTTCTCCATACATAGCCCATCACTGAACATATTTCAGAGATAGTGCAGCATCAAGGTTTGGATTGGTTGGTCAGTAGACTCATAGTACAAGGAATGATTCTTTTTTTTTCTTTTATTTCATATAATGCGGACTCACATACAAGTTCAGCGTCTGAACTGCTGATTTTTACCAACCGGGTGTAATTTTTCATACTTTTTTTAGAAAACGTGGCTACATCTCTCTTTAGGTGTTGCTGTCTACAAAAACCCCCAACTAAGGAACAATTTACTATCCTAATGTTCTTTTAGATTTTCCTCGCAGAGGCCTGGTTCTTCAGCTATAAATAAATCAGAGTTTTCATTATTTAAATAATGTGCCATTTTTTCAAAATTATTTAATAACCAGTTAACATCCTGACAGGCAATGATTGTGGTTGTGATGTAGTTTTTATTTGGCTGTTTATTATTTTGGTGTTGTATAAGAAAATAATTAGACTGGTATTTTTCTGTCTGTATCAAGATGTACTGTCCAGGTTCAATTGTAGATGGTACGGGTGTAGATGATAGGTTTGGCTGGCTTTCCTGGTTGGCTCATGGTACAGGTTTTAGTGGGAGTTTGGCTGGCTCTCGCAGTCGACTTAGGGATGAGTTGGACTAATGGTTTAGTTTTATTTGAAAATAATTTTTCTTTTTATATGAACTGACAGTAGTTAGGATTGGCTTGGGTGCCTTTAAGAAAGTCTCTAGGTTCTATCGTGTGGTTTACAGCTCAGTGACATTTTGTTTATCACGTTTCATTATTTTTTTTTACTTTCATATCTTCAAGGGTTTTCATAATTCTTGTTAACATATAATATTGTCTCATTATAAAATCAAGGTTATTAGTTTGACACTTAGAACAGCACATTTCTCTCTTTTTTAAACTCATCTGAGGTATAGATTATTAGTATGGGCCAACTCTTCAGCAAGAAACATATTCTAGTCCTAAAAAAAGACAGTTAGTATACTACCAGGGCTGACTCCCTTAGTCTCATGCCGTTAAGCCTTTGGAGAACTTGGAATCTTGTGATTTGTTTCACTTTACATCTGCGAGGCCACCTGCTTCACAATACCTCAGAAACCTGACCGCTTAGGTGGCAATTACAGCTATTACACTAGAAACACTTATAACTATGCCTTGCCTATACACCACCTCTAGAAACCTACCTACATGAGAAATAAACTATACAATCAACTCCCAGAAGACCTGAAGATATGCAGAGAAGATAAGATGTCCAAGACATTACTTCAGACCTGGCTGCTACATCAGTCTTTTTATACACTAAAAGAATTTTTAGAAGACTTTAATGATACCATTACTGAACTCAGTATTCATGTTAATAAAGAATTTTATTTTATTTGAGGTACAAGATGGGAGATCATTTATTTGCTTCAAAAAATTAGTTTTTCAGATTCAATTTGCTCCATTATTGTATTTTTGACCACGTGATTACTGTCCTGTGTAAATTACCAGATGATCAGTTTCAAGTTAGAACTGTTTTCAGCTGCAATGTCCTTGAGCAGTTCTTTGTCACTGTTAGTTTATCTTCTAATTCAAGATGGTACTCAGAATTTTTACTTTTTCCTGATGAAAGTTTTCCTTAAGAAGTTTATGGTCACCCCAAAGAGCATTTCAAACTTTTGAACATGGAGTTAAGGAAATTTCATGATACAGAACAAATCAGCTTGTTTCATAAACAGGTAAGTATTGTGGTTTATATTTATATTAATTTTATATTGGAGTATACGCAACAGCTAACTTTGGGTTCATAGAAGTACCTAGACATGTTTGCGATATGAATTCAATTGTCACTGTTAGTTTATCTTCTAATTCATTTCAACTTTTGAAGGCAGAGTTAAGGAAGTGCATGATCCAGACAGTCAGTTTGTTTCAATAACAGGTAAGTATGATGGTTTATATTTATTTTAATTTTAGATTGGAATATACACAACAGCTAATTTTGGGTTCATAGAAGTAGCTAGTCTTGTTTGCGATATGAATCCAATAACAAATACAAAACATTAAACCATCAAGATTCTATTTTATTTAGTTTGATACATTGTAAACCTTCAAGGAATTAATATATTTCTTTTCATGAAATATTTTACTAAGTATATACATAGATGGGTTACACATCACTAAGAGAAATGGGTTTTGACACCTAATAAATGCGAGAGAATAACATTACAATTTTCTGACAGTATAATCTTCTCTGTCCTATTGTCTTGAATTAGGTGTCATGGTTGTTTTTGCATATCGGTCAGGATGTGCTGGATTTTTAACTGGATCACACAACACCTTTAGGTTCATAAATTTGCTCCTGTCACCTATGAACTACACCCAAAATCCTCCATAACCAAGTTTGTGGTAGTTTAATAGTTTCCGTTAACTAGTAGTTGCAGTTCAAAAAAAATCTGGCCTGAATCCAAGCCTCGGGAACAAAACTGTTTTAAGTTCACTTTCACACTAAATGTACAGGTTGTTACTGAACTAAACTTTAAGGGTCTTGATTTTGTGGTTAACAACCTTTCCTGCGATCGTTCAATCTTAGATAGTAACAAAACTACGACATATGATATCCACACTCATTCTATACACCTTTATCCAATACAAATGTGTGAGCATTCCCTTTCAGAAAATTATTAAAAAGTTTTACAAAAATGTTCAAAGAAAGGCATTACAACGTAAAAAATCTATTTTTGTCTCCATAATCTTACCTTATTGAGTCAATTTCCAGTTATAGCAGTTTTGCCACTCTGTGGTCAAAACTGGGTAGCTCTTCTACTCTAACCTTAAGCCAGCCTAGGATTTTTAACTCTTCACCTTGCTAGTGCATTACATTCTGTAAAATATGATAAGGTGTCTTTTGTCCAGAAAAGCACAGGAACCATCCTCCTTCAAACCCATCTTCCTAAGGCGTTAATTAAATTTGTGTTAAGTAAGAACTCTCTTAGCCTTTTCATATCAAGTGTTTCAGCTCACCACCAAGTAGTTCTTTGGTTTGTTTCAGCTCTGAGTTACTGTACCAAAGATTTTGCCTTTGGATGTTTTCCCCCCAAGTTTTACTTCAATGAAAGCAGTGCTCAGGCTACATCACAGATCAGATCCTGCGTAAAGACCACCTACTGACTCTTTGGTCAGCTCCTTTACTCTCTTCAACTCCTGTGTGTCCGAACCCAGAGGAGGCAGTTTACTATATGTTTCAATACCAAGTTAAAAGTATACCTACAATTCCATACCAAATCAGAGCTTATGCTAGGAGAATTCCACACTCTGATAGCAAATTTGGTATACGTATTTGACTATACTAAATTTCATATTAATAAATAGAATCTAGTAAGAACATAAACTATATTCAATTAGACAGTTTATTTATTGAGTTTTAAAAATTACAGAAATATATTTGATTACTCTAAAATAGAAGAGTAAACTACTAAAGGTTTTGTATATGAACAATTTTAAACGAATAAAGTTCAAAAACTGTCTTCTGAAGATGTTTGTTCATAGTCTGAACTTGAGAAATCCTCCTTTTCATTCTTCTCCTCATTTACCTCTTTATTTTCCTCTTTTTTATTTTCCTGTATCTCATCTTCTTCCTCTTCATTTTCATCTGCCTCGTCATTGCTGAATAATACCTCCACTTGGATGAGGACAAGTTGAAGCACCTCAGCAAGAATCCAAGCCCCTGGATCTGGCGGTTGAGATGACTTGTCCACACCATCCTTTGCTGCATTCACAGCTTCTGTCTGTACAGGGATCATTAAGACTCATTCTACAATTTCTCTTCAACTTAAAGAATTTAGTTGATTACTTAGTTTATAAATTATACTTTATTTAGTATGAGTTTGTTAGGGGAACAAATGTTTTTCATATAGTACATTTCAAAAATACTGTTGAAGACAACAATACGAAAGATGTTTACGGGAAATAAACTTCTGATAAAATAATGACAATAAAGAAAATGGTAGTATACAGAGTTTGTTATGAAAGTATACTGCTATAATATGTTTAAATATGGGTTATTATATTAATAGATTTTTAATTGTCTCTGTGTTACAAACCTTTGTTAGTTAAACAATTAAGACTTTGTTGTTATAGTTCTATAATTATTGTTTAATTAGGTAACATTAAATTTTAATGTAAGTTTTATTCCCTTTAAACTTTTGTTAATAATGTGTTTTTATTTTTGGTGTTAAGAATAATTGTAAAATATTTAGTGTATATAAGAGGTATGTACTAAATATATTTCAAAATACATCTTTCAATAATATTTAAATATAATGATTTATTTCTCCCTTTTTATACAAGCAAGGTACATGTAATAATGTCTTAGCAATTAAAGCTGCCACATTATCAAGTTATGTGGCGGCTATTAAGAAAAAAACCATATCAAAAATGCACAAAAACAAAATAGTCAATAGACTTGATGATAAACTGAGAGTAAAGTAACATATAACTAAAGTATTTTGCTCAGTGGTGTTAACTACAATTTTAACAAATATACAGGGTGTCAATTAAGTCTGGAACCTCTTTCTTAATTTTTAAACCACAATATAAAAAAATACCAAAGTTCACACGTGCTTACTGCTGATAGTAACGCATACATCTGCCCAATTACCGACCGGATAATCCCTTTGGAGGACGGTCCACAAGGAGTCAGACAAAATTCTTAAATAGCAGCATAGGTCAAGTTTGTATCAAATTAAAGGTCTTACTTAGCAGAGTACAATTCCGCAAACCAGACCTAAAAAGGTGGATTCATTCAGTAGTTATAGCTATTTGAATTTTAAAACAATTGAACAATGTAAATTATTAAGTATTACAAGTAAACACCAATTTTTAAGTACCTGTGATTAAAGTAAGTGTTCAAAATGTTCCCCTACCATCGTCTGACAATGTAATAATCGAAGCCAGGAATCAATAATTATTACCAATAACACAACTACTGTTTAGAATGTGAAAGTGGCAGATTGAGTCATACACAGCATCCACAGAAACTTAACTTTTGGGCAGGTATTATATGAAATCAAATTATGGGCCCATTATTTATCAATGGTTAATTTACAATGGTGACTCGTATCTAGCAATGCTCCAAAATGAGATAATTCTTGCACTACAAGCTGCTTTTGGTCGTCAATTTTCAGAGAATTTATTTCCAACAAGATGGCGCACCACCACACTTTGCTCTCCTTGTTAGAGAATACTTGGATACAATATTCCCTCACAGATATACCGCAAACAATGCCGCAAACCGGACTTCAAATGTGGATTCATTCAGTAGTTATAGCTATTTGAATTTTAAAAACAATTGAACAATGTAAATTATTAAGTATTACAAGTAAACACCAATTTTTAAGTACCTGTGATTAAAGTAAGTGTTCAAAATGTTCCCCTACCATCGTCTGACAATGTAAATAATCGAAGCCAGGAATCAATAATTATTACCATCCACTACATTTTGAAGGTGAAAGTGGCGAGGATTGAGTCATACACAAGCATCCACAGAAACTTAACTTTTGGGAGGTATTATATGAAATCAAAATTTATGGGCCATTATTTATCAATGGTAAAAATGGTGACTCGTATCTAGCACCAGTGCTTCCAAAATGAGATAATTCTTGCACTACTGTGAAGGAATATTTGGTCGACAATTTCCAGAGAATTATTTTCCAACAAGATGGGCACCAAAAGTGGTGGCGCGCCTTCCTTGTTAGAGAAATTGGATACAATTCTCTGAAATTGTCGACGCAAAAATGCCGCAAACCGGACTTGTAGTGTGGATTCATCTCAGTAGTTATAGCTATTTGAATTTTAAAACAATTGAACAATGTAAATTATTAAGTATTACAAGTAAACACCAATTTTTAAGTACCATGTGATTAAAGTAAGTGTTCAATATGTTCCCCTACAATCGTCTGGCAATTTCATATAATACCTGCCACTACATTCTGAAGGTAGTCAACGAGGTTTCTGTGGATGCTGGACTATGAGTTTTCTTAGGTGCGCCATCTCGACTTGTCGATAAACTTTATCTTGTTCCCCAAAGAAAAAATTGGTAATAATCTATTGATTCCACGTCTTCCTCCATCTGTGAAGGAATATTGTATCCAAGTATTCTCTAACAAGGGGAGAGTGGTAGGGGAACATCTTGTTGAAATACATTCTCTGAAATTGTCGACCAAAAGCAGTTGTAGTGCAGGAATTATCTCATTTTACATTGCTAGATACGAGTCACCATTTAAATTACATTGATTCATAATTTGTTTCATATAATACCTGCCCAAATAGCTATAAGTTTCTGGATGCTGTGTATGAATCTGCCACTTTCACATTTTTAGTCTGGTTTGCGGAATAATTATTGATTCCTGGCTTCGATTATTACATTGTAAGTACATTTTGATCACTTTAAAATTGGTGTTTACTTGATACTTAATAATTTACATTGTTCAATTGTTTTAAAATTCAAATAGCTATAACCTATGCTGCTACTTTAAGTAAGACCTTTAATTTGATACAAACTGACCTATGCTGCTATTTAAGAATTTTGTCTGACTCCTTGTGGACCGTCCTCCAAAGGGATTATCCGGTCGGTAATTGGGCAGATGTATGCGTTACTATCAGCAGTAAGCACGTGTGTGAACTTTGGTATTTCTTTCTATTATGGTTCAAAAATTAAAAAAAAGAGGTTCCAGACTTAATTGACACCCTGTATACTAGTATTAAGAAGGATAAATGATCAATACAAATACAGATAGTAAAATAAAGAGTAGTAAAATAAATTTAACTTATGTTTTAACTCATGTTTATAATAATAACTAGGTAAATTAAAAAGAAACACAATGACACGAACAAAACATATCTAGGACGATCCCAGCAAAAGTTTAGACAAACAATCCCTTATATCTAAGGATGTAAATTAAGTCCTGATATGCCTGGATATATTCCAAACGGATTGAGTTATCAATGTACAACCTTCACTGGACTTATTAAATTACTTTTTTGAGGGAAAATATTAATTTCACCCCCCTTTCCATAGAATAGACCTTTAAAATGACATATTACAAGATAGGGGTTGCAATTTGGAAATTTAAAGTTATCCCCTTCTAACATGCTTTGAAAAAGGGGGTGAAATATGGATTACCTTATAAAAAAATCCCAAAAGTCATCAGGACTTAATTTACACACTTAGATGTCAGGGGTTGTTTACCCACAACCTTTGCTAGGATCCTCGTAGAAATGTTTTGTTCTTGTACTAGTGTTTATTTTGAATTTACCTTTTAAATGACATTTCACACATAGTGGTTGCAATTTGTAAATTTAAAGTGACCCCCCCTCTAACCCCATTTGAAAAGGAGGGGAAATATTTTTATCCTTCAAATAGCCCAAACAAGTATTTTATTAGGTACCAGTATGGTGAAGATTGTACACCAATATTTCAATCCTTTTGGAATATATCCAAGCGTATCAGGACTTAAATTACATCCTGTATATATTGGGATAAACGTGTAGAATACATATCTAATATGTGCAAAGTGCAGTTTTTATTTTTTAATATTTTTATTAAATACTTGTGCAAAAATGTTTTTGTACTTCATCATTTAACTGTTCAAATAGTTACAATAAAATTGTAAAACTTTGGGACTTCTATTAGGCATATCTTTCAAATGAAACATCTTCCATAAGTTTTAGACCAAAATTAAGGGCTTGACGTTGTTTCATTTTTACCATTGCCCTTATGAGGTAAAACTCCGTCATTTTACTACAGCTGAGTCTTAACTCAGATTTAGCAGTAATCAAAGAAAAGTTACATGTTTGTTAAAAGTTGTTTGTCATTGGCTGACCATTTAGTGAAGCCGCTCCTGGCCAGTTGCTAATGAATGAAAATTAATTTATGTCTGTCTTTGTGGATGATAGGTATCAAATGTGATCACCTAGAGAGTTTAAATTTCGTGTGTAACCGTAAATCGCTATTTAAAATGGTTATCATTGGTCCATGGCCAGTCTTGATTTCTATCTCTCAAACACTTGGGGTGATGGGTGATGGGCAACGAGAAAAACAAAACAAATTTGTAAACAGAGTTATTGACCAAGTTAATCAAATCAAATTTTTCAATAACTTATCAACACTGAAGTTACTTTTGGCATCGTTCAGTGACACAAAAAATCAGTAATACTACGTTTTGAAATAAGATTTCTCGAAACGTAGTGTGTTACTGATTTTTTGTATCACAGAACAATGGAAAATGTCGGGAAGATCCTGTTTCCTTCACAATCCTTCCATTGTCAAAAACAAATTTCAAACTAAGAAGTTACTTTGTTGCATTATTTAGTTTCAAACAACTTTAACATGTTAACTTAACCTGAAATGTCATTTTTATAACATGGATTTTTTACTATGTATGTTTACTTGGGTTACAGATGAAAATTAATGTACATAGCATGGCTCTCATATATGATAGTTCAAAATCTATTAAGTACAAATGAAAAAAGAAATTAGCTATGCAAAGACTTAGAATTAAAAAAAATAAAACATAGCTCAGAAATTACTAACGTTGCTATAATATGCAATATACTACTTTACATAATGACACTTGTATGTATGTACTCATATGAGTGCCTCATGATGCCGAAGATAGCGTCCATGAAACAGAGGGATGTTTGTCATTGCATCATGCAGTTTATGTCAATCTGCATGGTTCTGCAGAAACAAGTTGTCAATAGTCAAGTATTAACTGCGGAGACAAAAATACATTTGTATAGCAAATGTCAAGAAACACACATACCACACTAAACTCTTAGATATAGATTTCGACATTCACTTTGCTCCATTTATCACCACTTTTTTTCCCACCTCAATTCGGCAGTAAGTCTTCTGATTGTGCATTTTCACTCTTGAATGTCATAAACTCATTTATGCTATAAAACACATTCAATACTAAACAGCTTTTTAAATGAATACTAAACGCTTTAATTGTAGGTAAGTTTTTATTTCATTTGGCACACTGTTGATGAAATTAACTCCTGTCTGTAAAGGAAAATTACATGAGCTACCATGTCTCCCAGATCTATAGTTTTCTCTACCTCTTATCTCGTATAAGTGAATATCTTGTCCGTTGGTAAAGGTAAGTTTAAAATTCCTAAAATGTAGAGGCTTGGCAGAATCAAGAATCAAGAATCAAGAATCTTTATTGTTGTCCCACTTAAAAGTATTAACAATGTCAGAGCTGGTATGAGTTAGGCCAAATCAATTGTCACATTTCTTATAACTAATTTAAATTCCTTAAAACCAGTTTAAAATTCAACATTTACAACTAATTAAAATTCCTTAAAACTAGTTTAAAATTCAACATTCAATGTTATTAAAATCACTTAAATAAACTTCCTCAACTGAATAAAAGGCTTTCACTTTTAGCCACTTAATTAACATATTCTTAAAGTTCTTAGTGCTCATTGTTTTGGCGTTGAGAGGTAACTTATTAAATAGTTTTGTACCAATGTAGATATAGCTATGTTGGGATTTGCTCAGCCTAGTATATTTCACATCAATTAAGTTTACAGATCTGGTATTATAAGAATGTACAGAGTTTCTTAGGCTAAACGAAGTCAGATTTTCCTTGATAAAAACCAGGCTTTGCAAAATGTAAATACTTGGCAGCGTTAGTATGCCTAGCTCTATAAAAAAAGGTTTACAAGAATCTGTTTCACTTATGTTCACAAGGCATCGAATAGCTTTTTTTTGACATTTAAATACTTCCTTTGCACCAGCAGAGTTGCCCCAAAGAATAGTGCCATACAAAAGGTGAGAGTGAAAAAGTGAAAAGTAGGCATTGATAAGTATACCAGGACTTGTACATAACTTGAGTTTCTTTAAACAAAAGATAACTCTAGAAAGGCGAGAGCAGAGTGAGTTGGTATGAACACCCCAAGTAAGGCTAGAATCTAGATTAATTCCTAGAAGTTTCACAGATTTATTTTCAGAGCCTTTAGGTCTACTACTTAAACTAAATACAATGTTTTCTGTTTTTTCTTGGTTAACCTTTAATTTGTTTGCATGAAACCATATGTGGGATCTTTCTTTCATGTAATTCAAAATTACATTATTCAGGTTACGATCTTTACCTGATGTTAACAGAGTTGTGTCGTCTGCATAGAGTATGGTTTTGTTAGGCACAAAGGTAGGCAAGTCATTTACAAAAACAGTAAACAAGAAGGAGCCCAGGACGGAGCCCTGAGGCACTCCACAAGTAACATGTTTAAGACTAGACAGGTCTGCGCCCACCCTCACATACTGCAAACGATCAGTCAGGTAAGAAATGAACAGAGACAGTTCCTTGTGCTCAACACCATAGTAACTTAGCTTTTCTATGAGTTCATTATGAGGTACCATATCATAATCAGCAGTTGCAATCCTTTGAAAGCTGGCCTGCATGACTAAATTTTAGTATTGAGATGGTGAAAATGACTCGTTTTTGAAGTTTGAATGCTCTCAAAAATTGTTTGCTAGCACATACACCCCACAAAAATAGTCCGTAGGTGAGATAAGAATAAATCGTCATTATTACATAAGCCATCATTAGAACCTGAATGGGCCAGTATATATGGCTAAAGAGACCTCAAAATATAAAAGCTTAAAGCAAACATAATCAATAATGCAATTCATGTCAAACCTTGATCAAGGTAAATTCCAAGGAATATTGATGAGCAGACCTTGGTGAAATCAATCGGTTTTGTCTACGTGTGTACGGAAGATGTACCAAAAATATTGCAATACATTTATTGATTGTAAAAGCATATGTTGATAATCCAGACTCAAGAAGGTGTGATGAGATTTGCACTATCAAGCAGGTTCTGAACAGGAAAATATTCAACACCCATGTTTTGGAGTTCTGTGTTTGCACATTTTGTCGATTGCCTGTTCCTGAATGTGGTCCACATTATTATGGATTTTAAATAGACCTTACATCAACTTAAATTGTCAATTCTCTGTTCTAACTTCTGGAAAATACTGCTTGATTTAATTTTTAAGTTATACCAAATGCCGTGATACATGGTCTTTAAATTCATTGATAAATTGCAGTAGTATATGTATCTTCAACAACTTTCTCATTCCCATTCAAAACCTTCCAGTACAATATATTTTCAAACATCTAGGCCAAATGGCATCATTACTCACAACAGCACTGAAAAGAATGCACTGAGGTAAATAAAAACAGTTTTTGTTAATGAAAATAAATCCATATTTAATGTAATCATAACTATACAATCTTTTCTTTTGAAATATTTTCAAATTTAAATGATCTTCTATTTCAGTGTTATCAGAAAAATAGGTCTAAAGGAAGGATCTACTTCTCTGTTTAAACCTGTACCATCCTTGTTGTCCCCGGAACTTAGATGGTTGTGGATATTTATTTTAGCACAACATTTTTACAAACTTACAAATTACCATCTAAGCCTGAAGTACAATAGTGTGATGACTGGTTTTATGTCAAGCTGGTCATCAACAGAAAAAATTACCTTTGCCATCCAATCTGATATGATCTGGTGTACCGCTGAAAGTAGAACCCAACTTAACTCTTCAAGGGTTTGAATTTTGTTTCTATAGGATTTTGCTATCCTTTTGAATCTTGCATGATTAGAAAATCCAGTATGTTAGGCTACTATATGAAAAGTAATATGAAAAATCCATACTTGATTGAGCTGAGCATAAATTCCATCGTTCTAAATCAATGATAGAATCCAATACCTATATAGTTACTTGTTTATGTATTCAAAATCATTTAGTTGGTATTTTTGGACATGCAGTGATCTTACACTCACCAGACATTCCAAGGTGGGATCTGTGAATGCTTCGACGAAGTTATGAAGTGTATCTAAAATCGTTCTGTCACCAGGCCTCACATGGGTGAAGGAAATAAGTCCCTCCTTAGCCATTCTACAGGCACTGATCCACTTCTCACATTCCAACGGTGTCTGCGTGGAGCTTGACAGGAATGCCTGAGTAAAAAACATATGACGAAAAGGTTTAATACAATAAGTATAAGAATATGTTTGTAAAAAAGACACTATGAAATTGACTAGAGTCAATCATCTATGTTGTCAATCGCTTATTTTCTTTATGGTAAGGTATATTTAGATTGAATTACATTAAATTGAAATTGATTTCATTCCTTGAGTTCTGGATTTAGAGGTTGTCAGTAAAAACATACTCAGAAGATGGAAATATCAAGAATCAAGAATCTTTATTACCAAAGTACATTAAAATCATTTGAAAAAGTAGATAAAGTACAATGGATAGGTACCTCTGAGCTAATAGCTGAGTTGAGGTTGCCATCACTAATTAATTAAAGGCAGATGGGCCTGGCAGCTCCTCTTTCAAAGTAAATAGGTACCTCTGAGCTAATAGCTGAGTTGAGGTAGCCATCACCAATTAATTAAAGGCAGATGGGCCTGGCAGCTCCTCTTTCAGAGTTAAATAGGTACCTCTGAGCTAATAGCTGAGTTGAGGTTGCCATCACTAATTAATTAAAGGCAGATGGGCCTGGCAGCTCCTCTTTCAGAGTTAAATAGGTACCTCTGAGCTAATAGCTGAGTTGAGGTAGCCATCACCAATTAATTAAAGGCAGATGGGCCTGGCAGCTCCTCTTTCAGAGTTAAATAGGTACCTCTGAATTCACTTTTTTATCATTGCAATAATTTCCGCTGTAATATGTTTAGAAAGGAAATTACTATAATAATGATGATGCTGATGTAACCTATATTTACCTGAGCAGCAGAAGCGAAGATAACACTGAAGACAGCTCCTGAAATACCTCCCATGGAGACTGCTGCTATTTCCGCAAGGTCATTAAGTAATCCATAAGGTGTCACTATGTTCAACACTCTCATCTCCATTTCACTCTTTATATTTAGGATGAACTTTTTTAGAGTAGTTCCATAATCATGGTCGGAGTCCAGTTCGTTCAGGTGGTCTTCTGCATTAATAACACAGTCTATAATGTTTAAAATCGCTTTCACCACTACAGCAGCTTGGTAAGGTGTAAACTTTGAACCCATATTTTTGTCTTTGTAAGGATCCTCAAGAGTAGTTATCGTTGCATTTGTTATGTATAAACTGTTGTAGTACGAGAACCAATCTTGGGCAGGAGAAATTCCTGCGACTGTGTTGCCCCTATTGGACCAACTCGTCACGCCTACTGGAAAATCCAACCACTTCAGTAATTTCTCATCCAGTTTAAGAACGCTGATTGAAAACCCTTGTGTGACAGGTGCAGACAAAAATCTTCCAATGTATACTCTTACGACATTAACAGACACGCTATATATTATATTCAAAATCGTTCTTACTATGAGACTAAAGTGGAAATCAGATAGTTTGCCGAAATTGTTGATAATGATGGCAATACTTTCTTCCTTCTCGACAAAAATAGAAGCAGGGGCATCAGGAGAAAGCAAGAGCATGAGTGCTTCTTTTGTGGCTTCGGTTAAAGAATTAGCCTTTACACAGTATGACCCAGGTTCACCTCCAAGCCCAGTACCAACATTCAAAACACCCGAATCTAATGCGATGTTCACAGTACGCAGAGAACCCCCGTTAAGGCTATTCACGAGCCAATATATTTCGTACAGCGATTTTTCTTCTTCTGCCATTGCACCGGCTATTTTCAAGAGAAAGGCAATTCCGCAAAACCCTCGCTTTCCAGCGTGACCATTTTCGAGACCCGCACAATCGTCACCAACCGTCAAGCACAAGCAGTGAATTCCCTCCTGCGCCACCTTCTGACAGGCCAGCCCAAAGTTGAGTCGGTCCGCTAAGTTATTCGTGACGATGACGAGGACACCTCGAGTGTGGTCTCTCCCGAGGAGTCTGAGGGCCACCACGATGTTCATGTACGGTGGGCTGGACGTCACGTCGCCGAACACCGCGCCTGTTGACATCCCGTGCCCGACGAGACCGGAGTGTAACGGCTCCAACCCAGTCGCACCTCCCGTCAGAATCTTCACTTTCTCAGTCATCACCTCATGATCTTTGCGGAGCACGATGTTGAACTCTTTCACCACCACCAGTCCCCTATTCTGTAAAGCAACACTCTCCAAGTATTGTTCCACAACACTGGTTTCCTCGGAGACGTCGGTAAATAGGGGAACTCTTTTGTAAAAATACACCTGCTTGGGCAGTTTTCCACTTGTACTTTCTGTAGCGTCTGGTGACTCATATTGATCTGAAATGTTGGATATCCGTACCACGTTGGAACTCCCTGCAGTCACATTAAGATGTCTGAAAATAGCATTAAATTTTATTTTCCGCCATTTTTTCTAAAGCTAATGTAATTGATCAAACATTTAAATAATTGTGAGTATAGTTGCAAAATAAGCAAATAATATTATTTAACTAACATATATGAAACATTAATAAATAGTTTAAATCTATTAATTTTAGGTTAGCCTCAGACATGTTAGGTCATGTGATAAACCGTGGCAGACGCGAAGAGGCTAATGTCCACACTAGACAATCGAGTAGAGAAGTTCCCGTGGAGCTTTGAGCAGTATTAGCTTACTCGCTAGCGGACTGCTTAACTTGTTATAAAATTCTCCCGTTATCTTATCTTATCCACGCACGCACAATCACCAACAACCTTATCACTGTTGCTCGTCCACTCCTGCTTACTCAACAAACTATTCTGTTTACTTTTGAGTAGCTAGTAAAATGTTAATAGCTTGCAATTTAGAAAATTAATGAAATAGCTGTAATTATAATTTTAACGCGTGGGAAATAAATTTTTAACAGATACATTGTTACGCGGATTGTAAGACATAAAAATAACAAACAATATTTTAACCAAATATTTATTATTATTTCCCACCAACGTTTTAATTAAATTAAATAACTTTCCGCTGGCTACATACAAACATTTGTCACTGTCTGGCGCTTGAAATTTGGCTATAAGCGCACTGATTTGCGCTTCTGCAAATTAATTAGAATATTATTTATAACATTTACTACTGTACATATAAACCAGAAACAACAACATGTCCGTTAACCTTTCACCTAGCTTTTTTAGTTTGAATTTTATTACATTAATCAAGACATTGGTTAATCTACAAGTGTTAAGTTTTAAATCTTCAAGTGTTAAGTTTTAAAAACCTAACTGATTCCAGAAATACTATGACCAGTTTCACATGTGGTGTTATTGGTATCTAGTACTATATTTTCGGACGTTTCCAATTAGTCTAGACTAGATAAATATTTCATAACAGACTTCATATTAAATAGAGGAACATGTTTTTATTCAATTAGCCCTATTAAATATAAACGCTGAAAATCAAGCGAAAGGTTTGCTGTCTCTGATATGAAATAAGAGCAGCATAACAATAAAGGTTGAAGAAAAAGCAAAGTTTTTACTACTTATCCTAGAGTTTCTCTGTTTAAGTGCAAACTTCAAATAACTACAGACAGACCTTTTTTAACTCTTATCGAAATTGTATTTGCAACAAAATTCAAGAGAAGATAGCTTAATAATATATAGTAAAGGCTAATGTAAGAAAAATATATAGTCTTCATTCAAGATCATATATGTAGAAGAAATATTATTTTAATTTGATTCAGAATGTTTTTTTAAGGTTAAGACCTTAAATTTGTCATTTTAAAGCTAAACCATTTGAGAAGAAACACTAAATACTGTTTATCAAAATTTAAAATTAATAAAATGCAAAGTGCAATGTACAATAGTTTGGATTGAAGCATAAGTGGAACAGAATTAGAAACACCACAAACGTATAGAAAAGCAAGAAAAAGTATATTGTGATATGCTGAGAAATTCTCTTTCATAAGAAAATTTTAAAAACAAAACACATCTGATCTGCAAGAAAAAGATAATTCACAACCGAAAACTGAATAAAACACACTCACTCAGTTTCAATAAAATACATAACAGTAATCGGTTTAGACTTGTTAAAATTGAAAATTACACGATAAATCACAGATTTGAAGATGAATTTTCGCTAAAAATCTGCCACTGTACACATTGCTTGGCATGGCTGCTTTCCAAAAGTGGACTTATTACTGATTTTTTGAGGGAAAGAGGTACTTTGGTTTAGCTTTACCATTAATTTTAATGTAACCGATAATTTTGCAATTTCGATACAACAAAACATACGATGTTTGGAAAGGAATGCACACTTACTCAAAGTGACGTTCATGAGTGAATTAAATTTTTTGTTTGTTCAAATATGAGATTGATTGAGTTTATCCATAAAACAGAGTTTATAAATCTAAGGTTGGGGCGTATGGCCTCCATAGCCCCTTCACGGACCTGCCACTGCGGCTATTAAACCGATGGTAAATCCAAGTGGTTCATCTCGGTCTTTGGGCTGGACGGAAGCATGTCCTGTGATTAAAAATTTCTTGGTACTCTGGAATTGTCCTGAAGCCACGTTTAAAGTTTGTTATTGACGATGGAAGGTTTGAAAGGATAACAGGATTTCGGACATTTGCCATCGTTACAGGTTATAAAAGTTATAACACAACGTTTCGAGGATACGAATCGTCACCTCTTCGTCAGGTGGGAGAGGTATTAATACATACAAAAATAAAGAACAGAAAGAAGTAAAGAAGTAGACAGTAGACAACTCTTTATTCACATATTCATCAAGAACAGTAATGCGTCAAAAATACATAGGTTATAGTTGGTTATTTAAAAATTCTGCCTCTGAGTAGAAGGGTCGTTCCAGGAGCCAGGTCGTCAGCTGAAACTTGAAACGTTTTGGTTGTTCTCTCTTGAGGTGTTTATCAGGTTGTTGAAGTATAAGGCACCTTTATAGCTGGGTTTTTGTTCAAACAGTCTCAGATGATGTTGCGGGATTGTGAAATCGGTTGCATGTCTGGTGTCGTACTGGTGTTGATCCCTGTGTCTAGGTTGTGCTGTTGTGAAGGTGTGAAGGATTACTTCTCGGATGTAAAGTGAGATGGCTGTAAGAATTTTCAGTTCCTTGAAAGACTCTCGACAACTGTCCCTGTAGTTTAGGTTAGCCAGGCATCTAATTGCTCTTTTTTGTTTAATGAGTACTTTGTCTAGGTTGTTTTTAGAAGCTCCTCCCCAGGTTGCAATGCCATACCTAAGGTGGGACTCAAACAGATCAAAGTAGGCCACTCTGGCTGCCTCTGAGCTGCACACTTGCTTGGTTCTGCGTATGACCCAGAGCATAGTTTCTTGCAGAGCTGGTCTATATGAGGTTTCCATGACAGCTTAGAATCAATTAGAACAGAAAGAAGTAAAGAAGGGAAAGAAAAGGGTTCAAACATACCCAAAAGCAGCTTGGAGTGTCCAGGCGTAGTCACTGCAAAGGATGCAGTGACAGTCCCGAGCACAAATCACAAGTACGAGGATCACAATCGCACACCACACTAGCACAGACTATAGCGGGATGTACCCAGACTTTTGAGTATGTTTAAACCCTTTTATTTCCCTTCTTTATTTCTTTTTGTTCTTTATTTTTGAATGTATTAATACCTCCCCTACCTGACGAACAGCATAGATTCCAATCCTAGAAACGTTGTGTAAAAGGTTATTATTTGTAATAATATGTAATGAAGTTAAATGTCCGAAATCCGGTTATCCTTCCTATCAACTACCTGTTATAATGCGAGTAGGTTTAGATTAAGTTACCAAAAGTATGTTACTAGTAGTACCAAAGTTAAAGTTAACCTTTACGAGTGCTCACGTAATCTGAGCTTGAACTCTGGCACTATCTCGAGTAATATTTTTCTTTTTCGCCAAGTGTGGGTTCGACATAGAACCTAAATTGAAACTTTGGTACTATTAGTAACTTATTTATGGTAACCAAATCTAAACCTGTTTATATACTATTTCGAGTGATTGTTTCTTTCAGTTCACGTCTCAGATCGTCAAGTTAGCCGACGTCAGATCATGTTTGGACGATCTGGAACGTAATCTGAGGTGAGGAAAGGACCGATCGAAAATGCCTCTGTATATAAATGCGTATATAGGGACAGAATTACCACAGAGTAATAGAAAAATGTAACTACATTCTTCTTTAAAGGTATATTTTAATTTACTACTGGAGTATTTGTAAAGAGATATTCTTATCCGGAGCGGAAAATTTTTATATTTTTTCTTAAACAGTTAGGGGGGGGGATCTGCTTTCCGGACCCCACAAAATATTCGTTATTTGACATTGTGTTTCTACTGATTACTAAATTAGCGTAGAACAATATTTCGTCAATATAAAACAGGTATTGTTTTATCACTAACCCCACCCCATCCTCAGACAGAGGTCAAAGTCAAGCGGTCTAGTAGATAACGTGATTGCAGAGTCTCGCCGCCCGTTCAGCTGGTGCGTCGCTTTGTTGTACTTCCGTGTTTTACCCCTACATTTCTCCAAACACAAAAATTCAACAAAAACAAACATTACCAAACAAAAACTAAACTCTTTATTGAAAAAACTCACAAAACTTGTTTTTATTCTTGATCACACTCCGCCACCCAAAATGCGAGTGCCTCCGGCCATCAGCGCGGGCTTCGGCTGCCCCGCACTGATGTCAACGACAGAAAAACATCCCTCGAAATAGTAAATATCAGTAAAATATCAAATTCTAGAGGGGCTGATCAGAAATATAAATTGAATTGTAATGGAAAGGCAATTATGTACCGTGTAAAAACTTAAATAATCAGGTGATGCCGCGCGGCCTGCCGTAATCGGGATTCTCGAGAAAGATAAGATAACAGCGACAACAATACCAATCACAATACCTGGAAATGCTTGTTGATTGATGGAATGTTAGTTCTGTTACTCAACTACATCGTTTTATAACGTTGTAAGTTCATTGAAAAAAGTTTAAGCGTTGGGGGTATATAACGGAATCTGACCCCATTAACAATTGATAATCGTTGTAAGTTTGTAATTTTGTAATTAAAGAGTTGATTTTTCGTTCTATCATGTCTGTTTCTATAAATTTATATTTTTGTCTTCTTCATACTGGTGTGGTCGGTATAATCCCAAAGTACCAAATATTCTCCCCCCTTCCCCAATGTTGTTGTCTGGGGGGTTACTGCGTCTAAAACCATCGTGTTGAAATTTGTTGATTATTTAAAAAGTAATACGTTACGTCTACTGTCGCACTTGAGTTGATAAAAAACAACGTCCTTATTTTAAAAATCTATGAAAAGCGAAACGAGGAATATCAGTACTTACTTATTGGTTTGCGGTTGCATCATCAGTTTTTGGACGAAATAATTTTGATCTCATCAACCCAAATAGACACAGAACGCAGTCGATTGTGAGAAATAAAATAAAAATTTTCCCAAACATTCTGAGTTACAAGCGTTCAAAACAATAATAATGAATATTACAAGTTACATTTTGTCATCCCTTAAATAAACAGTGTCAAAATAACATATGGCACAGATGTGGCCAATACAGAAAACTATGTATTTTTGTGTATAGCACAAATAAACCACATGTTTACTTGTTTGGGATTAATATTTTGTGCTGTGTCAACTGGTTTATTTTCGTGAAGATATATTACCTCTTGTTATTTTATGTTTTTTTGTTTTATGCCTCTAGCTTTTAACGCCAGGTACAATGTGACTAATTGCACTAAATGTGTACAGGGAAAACACATTACACCCAATCGAAAATTGCTATTTATCTCACAGGTCATGTGACCTTTCGACTTCTCCAGTTAGCAATTTAGTGAAAAGACCTTGAGATATACCCCAGAAGAACAAAATTAGATTTCAAACACAGTTACGCCCTTACCTTTAGTCGTAAACGAGTTTAAAGATATAGTTAATAGGCATGGAACGCCTTAAAGATCTTATAAAGTTTATACTTTTTGAATATTTAAACGAAGAAGTACAAAAATGTTGGGAAGGCTTGATTTAATATGAATGTTGAGTTTAGCTCTAATTCAGACGAAGTTAAGTTATCTCGTCAGACGAACATGCCTCCTGATTCCTGGAGTCAAGTCTGTAACAGCATCTAATTCCAGACACTGCATTAAGAGGAAGGTGAACTGGAGCTAAAGTGGCTACGTATTGTGTAGAAAACTCGGTTGCTCCACCATGCTCAGAGATCGTGTCAGTAACATCGTTGTGCACTCAATTGTACACCTGATGAGGTAATGAGATTGCCAGTTAATCTGGATTAAACTATATTTGATGTTTTGTAGTCTAGGCCTCTCTGATGTCGATACGACGTAAATTGCTAGTTTTCAGCTTCTTCGTCGTTCGATTTTTTTTCGTTCTATTCAGACGAAAAGGGCTCCAGATTCCAATTTCAGGAGTCAAGTCTGCAACAGCATCAGATTCCAGACGCTGTATTAGGAAGGTGAACTGGACCTAAACTCAACATTCATATTAAATCACCATTATTTGGCCACTTGTTTAACGATCAAGGTGGCCGGGAGTACAGTCGGCTCTTAGAAGTAAGTAATTCTTAGGCCTTGGCTACGGAATATCAAAGAATACAGAGTAATAAATTAGTTATGCGTTAGATTTCTTAGTATTAAACACTATTAATGAATTGCTAAGGGCCTGAATTTCATGTAATGTATATCGACGTTAGTTAATGTTGAGTTAATGAGACTAAAATTATTAATTCAGACAAAAGTTTATACTTTGATATTTTTAACCCTTTCGATTCCAACATCAAAGTTGGCTCAACTCAAATCTGAACAATTTCTTAGGAACAGATCTTCTATTATTTCACGATAAACTAGGTTATGTATAGTACAATGCCTTAGATGATTTTGTTGAGCCGAAATGTTATTTGTACCTTTGATTTCTCCTTCTTTTTATTTGTTGGTTTGACTATGACAATTCACATGTTTATTTTAGCTTTGCTAAAGAATATTTCTATTGAATATATTTATTGAATAGACGAAACAATGCAAACTGGCTTTCGCCTTTAGAACTATATTATTACAATTCTGGTTTTATGAAAAACTAATGCCCTTTTAAATTTAGCACGTCAACCATGATGGTACGTAAGATAGTAACGATAAACGTGCGATAAAGTCTTCCTGTGAGCAGGTTCAATCAGAGAGACAATCAAAACAAGAGGCGGAAGTTGAAGTATCACGTACAAAACGTAGCCCAACCGTTGCTCTGATTAAAGTCCGTACTTATGTGACCTCTAAGTGAATTGTGCCGATACCGATTCTGGATCTGTCCCGCTTTGGAAGAAACAGTTGTCTTTTCAGAATAAAAATAACACTGTTAAGCTATACTTTTGAAACCAATCGTATACACGTTGAATTGAATAAAAGTGATAATTTTCCATAGAGATAGTTTTAATTATTAAGTCTAATTTTCAGGAAAATGTCACAAATACAAGAGTAAAGTGATATATTTAAAGTTTGTAAATAACGAAGAAATTTGCGTATCAGATGTAGAAAAACGTTTAAATAAAACTAATTACCTTATTTAAAAAAAAAAACTGAAATTGTCATTCGCTTCGAAAAGTCGTATCGCAGAAAATATTATAAGTTATTATGAAAAAGGTTGTGTAATTTTAATTACAAACCAAAAACAAATTTCCAGTGTAACTTACAATATTTCTTTTAGCTATCGTCTACAATTTTTATTTAAAGAAGCGGTAGTAGCTACAACAATTCCTTAAGAGGTATTTGAGTAATAAAATAGAATTTAAATATAAGAGAATATTCGAATAAGCGAGTACTCTTCAAATCGATTACTCCCAGTCGATTGTTTGAATTAGTTATCTTAGCGATAACGCTGTTTTCACAGATAACGTTTTCTGTTGTCATCGCCAGGAGAACTATACGGGAGAGTAAGGCCTCTTTCACACACATCGAATTTGGACGTCCGATATTTTATCGACCGTCCAAATTCCAATAGTGGCGCATAGCAGTAAACGGGAGCTTTCAGACTAGACGATCTCTGAACGGCAACGATAAAATGCCGTTTAGCAGCCGTCCACTGCCACTGCAAACCAACGGCACCGTGCCGTTGCCGTCCTTACAGTGGCGTACGTGTCCATTCGTGCGCTTCCAGACATATCGATATTTTACCGTCCATTCTCACTCCTCACTTCTCACTGCGCAATAAATAGATTATACAATTTTTCTTATTATGTGTTGACTTTTCATGCGCTTCAATTTATTTGTTTGGTCTTTCTTTAAATGCAATAAATAAATATAATTTTTATTATATACCATGTTAGTTTATATTCCCCCTAATCCTTGCGTTACATAGGTTTTACAGGTTGTATAATACTTTTGTTAAACTTTACAGCTAGCAGCTATACAAATTAAAGTTGCTTTTGCGATACAAACTGTGTCATGTACATTAATTGCTAACGTTTCTTAATTTTGCAGTGCACATCTTTAGGACTAATCAAGTTAATTTATAAATTGTACACATGAATTAAATTAACTCTGAAGTAACTCTGAACCATTGTAATATCGATGAAACTTCAGCCCTTGACGTACAGTATAAACAGCTTGTAGCTCATAACCAAAGTTTTTTTTAATATCAGATTTTAAATTAATTGAGTTTGACGCATCACATCAAATAAGATTGTTTCATGTCGAAAGCCTTTCTCTTTTCAACTAAATAAATTTAAACAAACATTTGTATTATCATTATTAATTAAAGTTTAGCTCTAAAACGTGTTAGTTAGAATTTTTAATAATTTTTTACTTACCTTAACGTAATAGCAAGCCTTTCCTGTGTGGGAATACAATTCCTCATTTTAGTGTTTTCGTGTTTGATGACATCTTTTAACTTGTCGTGAAGTTCATCAAACGAAACCGTAGACATTCTAAAGAAATTAAAAAAACTTATTTCCATCACGTCGAAGTTCTTCAAAAAGGGTGTGAAAGGTTCCCACCTGTTCCCTTGTTTTATTAATCGGATGTATCCAGCACTTCCGCTTAATCCTACGACGCTTTATACGACGGTATAGGAACCACATAGCCACAACACGTTTTTCATTCATTAGAGAGAAGCAATACAACACTCACTACAGCACACCATACACTCGAATAACTTTCTGAACGGTAAAAAATCGATGTGTGTGCAAGCGGCTCCCAAACGATAAAATATCGCCCGTTATTTTATCGGACGTCCAAATTCGATGTGTGTGAAAGAGGCCTAAAGGCGGTGGAAATGTCTGAACTTTCTTCAGGGACGGTCAAATTTGTCTAGCAAAAGTTACTGGAGCTTCCAACTTCTTTCACCGAATACCCATAGACGCAATCTACTCATGCAATGTAAAGTAAGGAAGATCTTTTCTGTAATAAAAAAAAACAACATTAGCTACATCTGTTTATACCCACTAGAATTTGTTGACAAAACCGATGTGAATAACAGCCAAATATGCGATGAAGTACGTTGTTTTTTCAATTTTTATTCCAGTCACACAGAATGAAGTTACTATCTAAGGAAGGAACTGAGTAGTTGAGTTGAGTTGACGTGTACAGAGGAATCGCACGTCAACGAGGATAAAAATACCAAGGCGGAGTGCATTGGCATTGCAAGGCTAGTACATCGGCGACTTGCGGAGTGAGATGGCGGCATTGTCTCTTAACAACGGGCAACATATCCCTACAGTCGGGCTAGGCACTTGGCAGGTACTTTAGCTTCTTTATCTATCGAAAACATACACTTAATTGCATTACGTCTTTACCAAATTTAAGTTGTCTAGTTTAAAAATATATCTATGTACTAGCATTAATTTTTATAAACATCATGGTTAATAGCAGGCTGTATTAGCTCACGTTGGATTTATTTAGCCTCAGATAAGAATGTTAAACTTCGAACACTCTTATTTGTTTGATCTCTGATCGAAAGTTTATGGAATATGTCATTGACTGAGCATCAACGAAGTCTATCACTCGAGGGACTGACAAAATTCATTTACGACTCTCTGTCTGTAAGATATGTCGAGAACAAACTGATCTATAGTCTTAATTTCTAAATAAAAAAACATCCTGTTGAATGATGGCGCATGCTACACTGCATGGGTTTTGGCTGTGCTTTAACGAACATTTCTACGTTGGTCTTTACAGAATTACAGTACAAATACGTTTGTAAACAAACAATACAATCATGTGACATTGTAACTTGCCATAATAACACATGCAGCCTAAAAAGTCAGCCATAGATTTTAAATTTTGCATGCAACCTTATCAAAGCCTAGTGACACATTTTATGAAAAAAAAAACTAAAAAAAATCGTTTGGATATTGATTTTCTGAGGTTTATCGATGCCTATACCTCATGGGATGTAAAAATTTCGTTTCTGTCTGTCTGTCAGGCTGTCTGGCTATATGTCTGTATGTTCGCCAGATATCTAAAAAACGAAGGGACCTATAGACCTGGAGCTTTTCACAAAGCTTCATTTATAGATTAGTAACACTGAGTTCGATGATGGCGAATGTCACTCCATTGTATTTGGCTGAGCGTTAGCGAATATTCTTACATTGTTATTATGGGTAACTGTGATAGCAACGAGAAAATAGCTGAATAAATAAAATTTGTAAACAAAATTAATCCAATCATTTGAGATTTCAGTATGTGTCTTTTGCTGATAGAGTAAAAAATATAAAAAAATGTGGAGAGTCAATGTTCAAACTCGGTGATAAGATTTGATATCAGCGAACTCTTCTGTTTTAGTACTCTTCCTAGCTCACCGGAACACCATTTATTTTAGCCTAATTTGTAATTATGTGTTAGGTTAGTTATTTACCTGAAGAAGAGATCAGATTGAAGATCTCGAAACGTAGTGTTCCTGATTTTTATGTTTCAGTGAACGATGGCAAATGTCCGGAAAAAAAAATCCTATTTCCTTCACCATTTATTATTTGAACACTGCTAGGAAACCTAATTTACCACAATGACTGCAGTGGACGCACACCACCACTCCCTAATGTCGGTATATGACTCTTGACGCAGTTAAGGTGTTAATGAACAAAAATGGGAGTGCATTATGTGGCAAGACATCTCGAGAAAAATTTCATCCGCTAACTTTAAATTTAGCGCAAAACTGAATTTCTAGGTAGACAAGAACGAGTTCTATGATGGTGCAGGTGCAACAATGGAATTTGGCTGAGCGTCATTGAAGGTTATGGACTCAGTAGGCTGACACAGTATCTTTTTTGTCTGCCGGAGGGGATTTAAAAAGTGCTTCATGATGGCCTATCCTTATATCTGTCCGTGGGATCTCTATAGAATGAAATGAGTTATAGATTTGAAAATTTGCATCCAATCTCAGCGAATCTTGCTATGCGACATGCGGTGTGGCATCTTGCCTTATCTTTAAAATGAGATATCTCATAACTCAAAATCAATAAATGAGAGAACAAACGTATTAAAATTTAATAAGTGTTCTTATAGGTAAAACACAAGGTTGTCTCAATACAGACGACTTTTATGATTTCTAAGCAACTTTAAATAGAAAATAAAGAAGCTTGGTAAAATTTAATATTAAAATTCAGCCTAAAATGCAACATAAATAGTTACCCTTTATATATCAGAATCAAGTCACGGTTATCGTTGAAAATTTCTGATAATCTGTGTAACTTATACTGATTAATTCTTTTATGGCGTAAACCATTGAGTGTTTTGGGACCGAAAGGCGAAATCTGTTCAGGTAGGGGGGAGGGGAGGGAATCAGCCTGCCTATAAAAATTCCTTTCTGACTGACTCACGGTCTGTTTATTTGGCCGCAGGATATCTTTGAATGAAACGAGATATAGATTTTGAAATTTGGCAGGCAAAATCGTCGAAGCCTGTTACTCGTGATGTTGTCTGGCATAATCCTATCTCGCAATTTAATGGGTTTACTATAGACTATAGAGCTTAAGAATTATCTTAGTTTAACAACCTAAGTTACAGCTGAAGAATTTTTTTCTCTTTTTTTAAGACTGAGCTCTTAAGCTATGCTGGCTTGTTTAAATCACAGTAGCTATTATTCTTATCATGAAGGAAACAAGATTTTTCCGGACATGTGCCATCGTTCACTGAAACAAAAAATTTTATAGTTCTGTTTTAATGATTAGTGTTGTGTATAGTTTTTTATTAAGTGCATGCTTTAGAGTTAGTGAATTAGATACACAACATGGTGGTTATGATTCCTGACTTAGGCGTGTCACAGCGCTTTGGTATGATTTGTTTATTTAAACCTAGTTTTTTATTTATGTATTAGGTTAGTTATTTACCTGAAGAAGAGATCATATTACAGATCTCGAAACGTATTGTTACTGATTTTTTGTTTCACTAAACGATGGCAAATGTCCGGAAAAAATCCTGTTTCCTTCACAATTCTTTCATCGTCAAAAAAATTCAAACAAAGAATTCCTATCATGATTGGACCTCTCCGACATTTGAACCCGTGATCTCTCAGTTATAGAGCCGTGAATGTATCGACTAGTCTACGAAAGAGGACCAGCTGAAGAATTATCGTGACAATATATTTAGATTGTAGGCAACAACCAGTGTGACTTTAATTTACCTTGTTAAATAAATCGGATTCTGTTACAGGCTCCTTTAGACGAAGTGGTTGCCACTGTTAAGTTTGCCATAGATGCCGGCTACAGGCACATAGACACGGCCCTTGTATACGGCACTGAGCCTGGAGTGGGGCAAGCTGTCAGGGAGAAGGTGCAAGAAGGAGCAGTCCACAGAGAGGATATTTTCATAACCACAAAGGTATATAAGATCTTGCTTGATAATACTGGTAGTCGTTAGGTAAGATAAGTTAGGCTTAATCATCTATATATATAAAAATGAATGTTTGTATGTTTGTCCTTTATGGAATCGTGAACTATTGGACCGATCATGATGAAAATTTGTACGTATATGTATTTTTCCACGGAGAAGGTTTATAAGCTATGCCCATCCCTTTCCCGATTCAGGATTCCGCCCCACTGGTTACAGAAATACCCATAAGAAATGCATTGCAGCAAACATATGTTAACGTCTTTTCAAATTTTTAATCAGCTGTTCTTTGTAAACATATATTACACTTATAGTTTTAAAGCATAGAGTAAGCTTAAGAGAAACGACAAATTTTGTTTAAACTGTTTTTGCAATCACTGTTAAACATAGACTTTACTATCCAGATAATACAATTCAAATTTGACGTAAAAATTCACCTTTAACTGCAATATTTATTTAATATAAACCATGCTCATGCTTGATCAGAAGAGTAATGCAGATATCATAATTACTATCTTACGTTGGCTACAAATATAAAGAATGTTATAAAATCAACCTTAGTTGTTTTTTTTTTGACAGAAGTATGGTTCTCAAAACTCCGTGTGTACATATTCTCTCGATCGAGACAACAAAGCAAGCTCAATCGTGGCATCGGAGATATAACTAATTTAATCTAAAATTTATTATAGTAAAAAAAAAAAATGTACTAAGTAATATAAGGACTTCGGTTCTTAAGATTTGCGTGCGAAGCCGTGGGTAACAGCTGGATAGAGGCAGGAATATGGTACATACCTTCATAATACGCCCAAGAGGCTCACGATGGAAACGACTATCAATTATCTCAGCAATGTTTAGAATGTGATAGAAAAAGAATAAGTGAATATAGTGTACTGTTTTCAACGGGAAATTGCGTGCGAAGCCGCGGGCAACTTTTGCAAAAAATTATTGAAATGCGCAGCAAAGCGCGCCGGGCCCGCTAGTAATATATAAGATACAACCAGAGTTGCTTAAACAATGGTTTTACTTTATATTTGTTTTTTAAACCTTTTATGTAAAGCAATTTCTGAATTTTGTATGTATATCTCGATATCGACGAGTAAAAGAAGAACCTAATTTAATCTTAATATAATACAATATTGTTTGCTTTCAAGACGATAATTTTGGTTATCGAATTTCATTATGGTCAACGAGCAAATAATAGAACGGAAAAGAACAAAAAGCTTAGCATTAAAAACTATGTGAAATCCACAAATAGATGGAAAAAGATCATATCCGTTGTGAACCCTGCATCTGCCAAGCAACCAATTAATATTAATCCACGATTAATGCGGAATCTGCCAAGCGACCAATTAATATTAATCCATGATTCAAGCGGATCTGCCAAAGGACCAATTAATTTTGATCCAGGATTCATATGGAATCTGCTAAGCGACCAATTAATATTAATCCACGATTAATGCGGATCTGCCAAGCGACCAATTAATATTAATATGATTCAAGCGGATCTGCCAAAGTGACCAATTCATTTCGATCCAGGATTCATGGGAATCTGCCAAGCGACCAATTAATATTAATCCACGATTAATGCGGATCTGCCAAGCGACCAATTAATGTCCATCCAAGATTTATATGGATCTTCTAAGTTACCAATTAACGTTGATCCAGGATTCATGGGGGTCTGGCAAGCTACCTCTTATTATTGGTAGCTGAAAATACTTTTCCACATAATAATTATTTGAATCGAAAAGAAGCAGGTTACTGTAAAGCTGAGATTCGGGAGTTCATTTAATTTTCATATTTTATTATTCACGACTGCACAAAATTGAGCAATATTATGTAATGAACACTTAGAGAATGTTAAAACAGTTGTGGAAACGAAACGCCCGAATCTAGAGCAGCTTACGACAGTTATTTTGCATAAGTATTTTGATATTTTCGTTGCGTGAATTTGCCATTATTAGTAATGCATATACATTTCTTATAATTCCATTCTTTCATTCTAATCTTCATTTAGTGTGTTATTTAATTTGTTCTGTGGCACACAGTTTTTATTATTATAAATTTTAATTTGTAAACGTTTAAGCTATTGCTAATTTTTACTGTGGTTTTTAACGATTTGAAAGGGTTTATCAAAAATCTAAATAAACATTCCACTAAATCTGGCAGTATTACTGTAAAATATAAAATCCTTTGCTACCTGGCTGTGAAAATTGGAATGAAACTGAAGCAAAATTACACATGACGTGTCACCACGCTGTTTGTTTACATTTCATCCAGTCGCTTCTATTAATTACCACACAACATTTACTAAATATTTTATACAAGTTATACAACTAATAAGAATACACCTTTGAACACCTACATATTTTTTTATTGGTACAATGTACGTGTTGGATTCGAAGAATCCATCTTCAGGTACTTAAGGTAAATAAATTAAGTAAATAAATAATTAGACCAAATTAACTACCTTCAACTTTAATTGATTTAATTTAATTTTTATATTAGAATTTAACTACCTTGGCGTCAAAATTTTGTATTTAATTTATACGTGATCAATTTACATAGTTTAAAAGTCTATCAATTAATATTTTTTTGTTACGAAATCTTTGTCATTTACGTAATACATACATTAGGATTAATTTTGACACTTTTGTAAATTTTAAATTGTTCTGAAGTTGACAATAGGTGACTTCTTTTTTTAAGAAAGAATATTTATTAATTTCTTAACATTAAAAGTATTCACTCTAATAATTTATGTAAGTCCAACTTAGTTTTTATGGCATTTAGACCAAAATATCCTAATTAATGGCACTCTTACTCCTTACTAGGTCTAGTATAAATAACACTGTTCTTTTTATACAATGCAAAATACATATTGATATGTATTGCATTTTTAACTACTCCTAAGTGATCAGAGTTGACAATATTATCCATCCACATTGAATAGAATAAAAAATGTCCCTTCCATAAGAATAAAGATGACTTTAAATATCAAACAGAAATCTTTTTTTAAATCTATTTTTCTGCTTCTTTAAAAGAGAATCTTACATGATTGACAGAATTAAATACATATTGTGTGTGTTCAGTGTAAAAGCTAAAGACGTAATGATTCTGTTTCGTTACAGCTGTGGAACACTCACCATTCTGTGGAAGATGTTGTACCAGCTTGCAAAACTTCACTTGAGAATTTAGGGCTTGAATACATTGATCTGTATCTTGTCCACTGGCCATTCGGCTTCAAGGTGAGAATTGATTCAATACTTTAAGGGAAGGACTTCAAGCGGCCCGGCTTTCAACCGGTCGAGCCCTTCCATTTCTAACTGACATCATCAAGGGCGTAACGGGGAGGTTGGTCACTGTTAGAGATGGGCTAAACCAGTACGAACCTGTAACCGTTACTTCTGATACCGTTACTCTGCGATACTGAGTACAAATACTGGTTACAAATACTGGATACTTTAAATCAGTATTTCCGTACTGGTAACGTCTTAAATAATATATAATCTAAATCAGTATTTCTGTATTTGTAACGCTTTAAATACTAGATACTTGAAATCAGTATTTCTGTATTTTTAACGCTTTACATACTGGATACTTGAAATCAGTATCGAACATATAGGTTTGTAAGTGCTTTGATGTAATTAATAGTATCCAAAAGTACAACGCAATTATGTAAAACATGTATAAACATAATTTATTATTATTAAAAAGTGTATACTTTTTGAGATGAAATTAATGAACTTCTGCTTTTTTGAATAAATTCAAATGGGCTGTTATACTGGGCATTCTTTAAGGTTATGAACATCAATTTCTATTTTACAAGTAATTTAAATTTCTGTGGTGTATGTTTGGTTCATTAACGCAGTTTCTTATTACACATAATTTGAATTAAAAGCGTAAAATATCTAATCATAGTTTACATAATTAAACACTTTTAACTCAATGTATTATATAAACTGTTTAGTTTTCTTTTCTTAAAAGAAATTACTTAATAACTAATTCAAGAATATCACACTGACACCGGGTTGATAAGTGATTTAGATTATGAAGTAGCAATACTTTGCAGTTAGAGCGTTATGATCGCGGTATTTATTTTGTATTTGTCAGCCTCAAATCAATATTTCAGTACTTTGGTATCAATGAGGATATGAGTACTTCAGGACCAGTAAAGTAATCAGTACGAGAAAATATCTGTATCTTGTAACCATATCTAGTACTAGATACAAAGTATCTGTCATAAGTATTTTTGGTTCTCAGTAACCGTTACAGATAGTGGAGAAAAGTAACCGTTAAAAAGTACTGATTACTGAAATACCGTCTCACCTCTAGTCACCGTTACTCAGGTAAGGTGTCTCCACAGTAACTGACACGCCTTCGCCAATAGTGAGTGAATTATATGTTACTATTGTTATCTTCTATTCTTCTTCTGAAATATAAGTTATAACTTCTGAAAACACCTGTTTACCGTTTTACTTCAGGTAATACTGCTGATTCACTCGCAGATATTGGCAGAGGCGTTTCTCAGGGTAACAGGGCTAGATCTAGCTTTATTTACCGTGCCTTTTCTGAGATAATATGGGTTATATCGTCAAGACTGGATGTTCCTGCAACATTCTCGTAATGTCAAAGGATTGTTTTATATTCTTTTAAATACTCATGGAGGTGAAAGTTCTATAGATGCAGTGTTTGAGGTGGCTAAAGAACCTATAAGTTAGCCCAGGAGTTAACTAAAGAATCTACGGGACAATCTTAATAATTCGATGTGAGGTAATGAGCAAAATCTCGTAGCCAATATATATTTGATCATAATCAAGCCTAATGGTGAATACATACCCTAGATGTATGGAACCTAATGGTGATACATAGCCTAGATAGAGATTTGTTCAAACAAAATGCAATAGATAAATTAGATATTTTCCAAAAAGTTAATTTTTGGGAAGTTTATAGAATTCAGATAACCCTGTGATTTCCAACAATTGTGCTTTAGATTGAGATGATATTAAATCACTGAAATAGATTTGGAAGCTGGCTTTGATTACATGCCAGAACTGAATATTACTTCTTTTTATACCTTCCATGAGATCGGAGACTTAATATAAACACTATTTTGTAAATTCCTGTAGACAAAGGAACCTCTACGAGTGCCGCAGCAGTTCGACTCTTTCGACCAGACCAGTATAGAGGATACTTGGCGCCAAATGGAGAAATGTGTGGAGTTAGGGCTAGTCAAGAGCATAGGACTGTCGAATTTCAACAAAGCACAAATCCAGAGGGTTCTGGACATTGCTACGGTCAAGCCCGTGGTTAACCAGGTAGGTATAGACTTCGCAATCTGTTCTTTTTTTAAGGATGGCGATTTTACAGCCACTAGTTTTGTTTTTCATAGCTTTTGGCCCTTTTAAATCTTTGTTATTAATAGTTTCAAGACTAAGATTATAATTTGCAATTCGAAGTGAAATACAACAATTAAATGAACAGTTCTTCCTCACATTTTTTGAAAAATGCAAATATTAAATAGATAAGTTTTTGAATAGTTACCACGCAGAACGTATAGTTTGGCTCTCAGTTGTTAAAAAGGTTAGGTGATGAAGACCTTTTCAGTATCCTTTATACTATAGTGAGTTTTGCTTTATTACAGATTGAATGCCACATGATGTTGAACCAAAAGCCTCTGATAGAGTTCTGCAAAAGCGTAGACATTGTGGTGGAGGCCTATTCTCCCTTTGGGTCACCCTCGCGCCCCAATGCACCCTCGGACGCCACCAATATCTTTCAAGACGGTAGACTTCTGCAAATAGCTGCCAAATACTCAAAGACCAGTGCCCAGATTATTTTACGCTACCTGGTAGGTATTTCCTATTTATGTTATTGAGCATTTTTGGAATCCTTTCTAAAAATATATTGAGCTACTAGTTATAACATAAAGAAAACTAGATGTTTAGGTACTTTTTATGTTCCTAATGTCTACATAAGACTTGTACAATACTTTCCGACTTTGCAGATTCAGCTCGGCGTGGTGGTTCTGCCCAAATCAGTGACCCCTGAACGCATCAAGCAGAACCTGCAAGTGTTTGACTTTCAGCTCTCATCTGAGGACATGAGTGTCCTTGCCTCCCTGGACTGTGGGATGAGACTATTCACCTATCTCGTGTAAGCTAAAAATCATCTCAATTTCATATCGGATGATTCTACTGGTCTGGGAATAGATAAACAGATCATAGTACTCATTTTTTGTTGTTCTCTTAGGACAAGAAGCTTATACATTGCACTTAGTCCTATAAGGATCTTGGAGCTGCTTCCGGAGTACAGGATATTCAGGATGGGTAAGGTTAGGGAGTAGGGGCCGCATCCTGTCGAAATCCATGAGGAAAAATTAGGGAACTAATCTCAAAGTCATGTCTCCCCGGAAGAAGGGGAGGTCAGCTCTGAACCAGCCTCTCCAGTCAAAGCAAGGGTGGCACACCCTTATTGAGGCTAAACAACCTCTGATACTTAGGCAACGAACCCCCCCCCAACTCCAACAGTCATCTCCCGCAGTAGACTAGACCAATCGAATTATCCTTTCACCCCAGATACTCAACATTTGCGGTTAGTGGTGCCGATTCTGGAATTTGGTTAAAGATTTAGGCACATTTACATACATTTGCACATTATTTACATACGGCTATTACATTTTTAAGACGGCTTACTCGTATATAAAATTTTTAAACGATAGCAAACATAAAAAGAAAATTTGAAAATATGGTGAGATCAGTGAAACGTATATTTTATGTATTCGAAATTGTTAAAGAGTGTTTGTGAGAGGAAGAGGGGAAACCTTCAAGTATACTTTTTCAAATCAAACTCTTTCAAGTGTTATTAATTTAAAAAGGGAATCTATACAATTTTGGTACAATACGCTTTGTATTCAATCGATTTCTTGATATTCAATATTAAAATTTAATTGGATGAATTAGGTAGAATTCATACATTTTATTTACATATTCAAAAAGTTTTGAGTGATGAAAGAAATACACATAATTCCAAGAAACCTAAAAAACCGTAATTCCTTCAACGGTGATATCAAAAGTGACTCGCAAATCTCGGTTGAGAATTAATATTTCTTAGTGGGAATTTTTCATTGTATTGTAACTGTCTTAGCAACTTTACACGTTTAAAAACAATATTTTATTAACAGTATTTTAATTTTTCCAAACATTTAAGCACTATTCTCCCCAAAATTCTTCGTATTGTTCCATTTTCAATAATATATCACAGAGTGTGGATTTATATTTAAAAATCATTAACTTTTTAGACACTCCTCCTTTGAAGGTTGTCATCTAAAATTGAGAGATGCTGCAAAGTAAGTTTCATTGACATTATTTATAATGATTCTTTTTCTATTAGCAATGGTTTACAAGTATCACGAGAGTGGATAGTGATATTTCTTCATAAGTCTACCTGTGATGCAGGCATGAAATGGAACAGATGGACCTCCTTGTTAAGATACAGGATGTCCATAAGTATACATCTTATTCGGTGTAACAATACTTAATAAATAAGATTAATCAAGCACAAATCAATATATGGCGATTAACTCATCAAAATCAAGAAAATTGACAACCGAGGAGTTGTACATCACAAATTCTAAACGAAAGCATGCTTCCCTTTCAAACTTTTAAACCAACCATCGTCAATTTTAAACAAGGAATGGTAATCCCGTTCAGCTGCTGGAAAAGATGAATTAAATTTCCAAAAGATGTTGAATTTTTAGTAAAAGATAGCTTACGAGATTCCTGTTTTGTGCCTTAATAACAGTCAGGCCAATCGAGGAGTTAATAACAGTTATTATCCACAAATGATGATAGCAGCTTAGAAATTAAATGGAATTCTTTCTATTAGAAATAATCTCGTCAAAATTGCTTTGCTGTTATCGACGGTCTTACTGTAAATGACTAAGACTGACGTGATTAATTTGCACATTATTGTAAATCAAAGAGTAAATTAATCTACTGTAGATCCCGTCTCTGAATACTTGCACTGGGGTTATCTAACCGGTTATTTACATAGCATGATGAAATATAAAACGGAATACAGGGATACCAACATATTGTGGCTAACCACTAAAATGAAGAAAGATTTCTATAAGTATGGGTCTTACTCCGCTCTGTTTTCACTCAAATATTTTATTCGATAATTGAATATAAATTAGCTAAGATTTACCTTTTTTATTGGTTTCTTGTGTTCTGTAGAGTGTTCACAAATATTAAATCTTTGTATTGTGCCATTTTCAAGTACTTTTTTAATGAACACATTAACTTGGCTCATAAGATCAATAAACAGGTTGAACTACGACAACTATAACTTAAAAAATCAATTAGCAACAGATTTAGAAGTAAAATAACATTACACAATGATACTAAACAAAGGGAGATGTAACACGTTTTAGTAGGAACCTATTAAAATTATTGTTTTGCCACAACATTGCTGGGTGTAGAAAGTAGATTGTAGAGTTATTCTTGCAGAAGGTGTGATAGTGCCGTGGAAGTGATATGTTATGTACAGAGTATTCCCAAACCCATGGGACCAATTCTTATGATTCAATCCAGAGATAAAAAAAGAACGGAACACTAAAAATATTTGTTAAATAATTGCTGGTTCATTGGATGAGTGTTGTTTATTATGGGCGTTACCTTCAAGAAGGAGCCCCAACTATTCTTAATTTTCTCATAAATTTTCCATATGGAAAATTATAGAGGTTATTTCCTGCTGGGGAACTTACAAGTAGAGCAACGGAACTTTAAACTCAATTTTCTTGAAAATGTTAAATTTTAACCAACGGTTATACATTTTTTTGCATCGTCAGAACTTCCACGAATTTCGTACAATTTGTGGTAAAACGTAGCAGGTATGAAAATATTATTTATTTTATCACACTTTAAACTTGAACTGCAATGAGTTGCGTAGTTGAAAGATGTTTTACAGAACTGAACAATCCTATTTTAACTTTACGTCTAAAACATAAGCTAAAAGTTAGTATTATGGGTTCATACCTGTATACAATCTGTAAAATGATCACCAACAAAAACTGTTTTCACAGGGCAAAGGATCATCCTGACTACCCTTTTGTGGGAGAATCGGTGGAAAATATGAAGTTTGACTCGGACCCTTGCAGTGCAGGTCTTCTAGACACCATAAAGAAGTGAAGATTTTCCACAGTAGATCAAATACATTAGAAGAGTTACATTATCTTCACAAGTCTGAGAAGAACACACGAAACTGTATTGTTTATAACTATTAAATTGGATAATTTATGTTGGTGACTACTAACTTAAAATGTAAAATATAGGTCTAATTGGACTTATCTTGTATATATACATACATAATCATCATATTAGTCTAGTTTACTATTATTGTACTCGAAGAATTTCACAAATAACCTATGCTTTGTTCAATATTAAGTGTTTCTAATGCAACTACAGTAAGCAGTAAATAAATTAAAATTACTAAAAAAGCAACCAATTTTTGGAAAACAAAAAAATTTAATATAGAGATATAACCAAAAAGTGTGAAAAAACTTTACTTTTAATAATACATTTTTGCATCTTTATAATTCATTTTAGACAAGTTTGTCAAAAACCAATTCATAGTACTTTATTGATGGATTGACTAATCAGTACAATCCGCCCAATCAAAACATCAAATTTTAGCCCGAAAGTACATTGAACAATTTGGAACATCTGATACGAAGACGTTAAGAAATACATTTTTTAAGAGATGATATAATCTAGAAATAAAATTAAAATATAAAACTTTAACAACTAGTAGACAATTTAAAATTTAAATGCTAAACAAATTTACACCATTTTGAATGTGTCTATTTGATAATAATCTTTAATAGTAATTTATTTAAAGTTTATTAACCATTGTAGAAACCTTTACTACAGTGTATTAGTATGACTATGTTAAAAATATTGAGTTCTAATCCTGTATAACTTGATATTAATAATTATTGTGAATGATCGTATTGTAATACTATTTCATTTAGAATCAAATATTTAAGCATTGAAATATTGAGTTCTGGAATTTTGATTTTCTGAACATATGAAAAGGAGTGAAATAAAACTAAAAATATGTAACCAAAGTGGATAAATTAATAAATAACACAATGAGTCAGCCTTTAATAATATATACAGGTTGGTATACTTTCAGTGCCGCTTATGAATTAAAAACATTGAAGCTCTGTATTTTACCTTGCCCTTGGAAACAAAATGTTTCTTAATTAACCAGACTTTTATTATGAGCCCTCTTAACCTCTATTATAAGACGTAATTAAATGTAAATGATAAGGGCACACGTTTTTTAATAGGATTGTAAAACTAATCACATAGATTTTTCTATCTTAGGGATACCTTCCGAAACTTCACGGAAGCAAATTGAATTCTATTGAGAACGTAAATGAATGATTTTTACATAGCCAGCAACGTAAAAGATAACGCTAAATATTTATTGTTATTAATTTGTTATATCAGCCCTAAGTAGTTAGTTCAAAATCTCTTTATATTGTTACAATTTGTTTACATACTCGTACATTTTTGCCTTTTATATAGATTCTATTATAATTGATTCGTTTCTTGTTATTGTTTATATCTGTTTATATCGATTCTTCTTTGTAAAAGTGTTATCATATATCATAATATCGTTATCATCTGGTTGGTTTCTGTTTATATACATATAAATACATGTATGTACATTTAATGTATTTGTATACATTACATTTAACTTAAACCACTTTTCTACACTATCAGATGCTATATTTCAAGCTTTTACTGTGCCATTATTGTTCCACAAACATTTTATATATTTCAAATGTTTGTTTTAGCATGTTGTACGATTTTTGAACATTGGCTGTACCGTTGGGATACATAAGTAAATAACAATTCGTAATAAATCTTTATAATGTAAATATATTGTGTTCTTAGTTTTAAATAATTTGTCTTCCCTGTAGATGAATACCTACATATTTCCTATTAGTAAAACTTACACATAAATACATGTACAAATACACCAAAATATTCTTTTAGAAACATTATAGCAGATACAACATAGAAAACCACATCTTAGACAAATTACTAGCAACAATTTCGTTGAAAAGCTCCCCACTGTATATTTTCCAAAATTTTACAGGCTCCGCAAAGGTTGAAAGATAAATTAGAATGAAGAATGTGTAACGTAAATATAACATTTTAGGTAACGAAAACATTTTCGCAGAGAGCGAGTACAGAGTAAAAGCAATAATGGACCAATCGGCGTGATTACCAGTTTATTGTTCTCTGACTCACTCCGCCACTTAATAAACAGATTACCATTCACGTTATTGTGAGCGCTTGACCTTTCCATTGTGTTTATATTGTGCTATCGGATTAGTTTTATAACGAAAATCTTAATTTTTAACCTTTTTCAGTTAACCTATCAGTTCATGTTATATTTCCACACGCCGAAACGAAATATTATGGAAAGCATAGTTTGGAAACAGGGGTTTTCCGGACATTTGCCATTGTTCAGTGTTAGGTTTGTTATTTACCTGAAGAAGATATGAGATTGCAGATCTCGAAACGTAGTGTTATTGATTTTGTGTTTCACTGAACGATGGCAAATTTTCGGAAAATCTTGTTTCCTTCACAATCCTTCCATCGTCAAAAAAAAACTTCTAACGAAAAGCATTGTTTTATTGTCACTAGAGGTTTAATCGTACCTTGAAAGCTAATTTTCAAAATACGAATTCAATGTGATACTTCTTACAAAAAACTTTTGACATTGTTTTAAACTGCTCAGTAAAAAATAATTAAATAAATACTAATAATTACAGTATGGAAGTTCGGATTATAATACACGACTAGTTTAGTTATCACCTTACCCTCTTGAAAATGTTTCCCCAATAAGAACTTATTAATAACAGTGGTTTTATTATCGACCTCCCATGAAAACAGCTGAGTCCAATCACAAAACCAATCACGGTCCAGAACGGTTTATATCAACAGGTTGTTCGCTCTTGCGCCTCTCACATTTTTCTAATCAGTTTTTCATTTCTCAAAATTAATAAAATCTACAAGAAAAGAAATGACAGTAGGATTAAATAGACTCGGGACTGTTCTGTGTAGTTCTTGATAAGGTCTTTTAAGAAATAAAACTATTGCTCGACTAAGGTAAAATGTGACTAGTTCTTTAAAGTTACATTTAGAAAATGAAAATTCAGGTCAGCCAAAATTCTCATTTTGTAATCGGTCAAAAATACAGAAACTACTTGCAACACAGTTTTGGTTTTCTCTTAATTATTTACTTTTAGCAGGTCCTTGACTTGATTATCATCATTATAATCTTCGGGGCACGCCTTGTCGAAACATTTTGAATACAGTTAACCGGAACTTTCGGTATAACATATTTTCAGTGAGTATGGTTCCCCACAACGAGGATAAAATATTTCAAGAATTTAATTGTGATAATAAATAAGTAAAATAAAGGCAAAACCAAAACCAAAAGTTTTTAGCTTTGTGGCATCTTGTATTTGTTCTGCAGTGTATATATAAATTATCACCAAAGACACTAAGGTATGTAAAAAAATAATTTACTTTCTTTCAACTTTTTAACATCATTTACATGTAGCGTACTCATTGTGTTTAATTTGTAAGAAAACAAGAATATAATTTTAACGACAGTCTCTTAAACGTCGAAGGTGTAAATGTCACAGATAACCTCCTACGAATATCTGTGGTGTGTGAGGTCGTAAAGAGGGGTTCTATACGACTGCAGAGTGCTTATCACTAGAGTTGTCATGTCACGGCCGCAAGGTTTATCGTCCTTTCTCATATCGTTCCTCTGTGACCTTACCAGCTGAGGACTGATCATCGGTAATACTCACCTTGAAAGCTCATTTTCTGTAGAAAAGGAAGAGTTCGATACTGAAAGAGGAATCTGATTTTCCACAAGTCAGATATCATCTGTAAAATTATGAGTTTTGTAACAGACAATCATGTGTTTTGGCATTCATGCGATTATTCGATTTTAACTGTGGAAAAATTTATTTTCAAATTAAGTTTTCTCAAAGTTTCATTGTGGTTTTCACATTTTACAAAACCACTGGCGAGGGATATGTCGCTACCTAGCACGGAGGCGTTGGCAAGTTCAAACTTAATATTTTGTTTTCTTAAGGTAGGCTTAATTGTAAGTTTTGCTGAGTTATTCATATAGCCACCTGAGTTATTCATAATGTGGCCATCAGAGCTGCACAGGATCTTATTACATTAAGATCCCATAACATTAGGATCCTAATAGTTCCTGGTGGCTGAGTGGTCAGCGTCTGAGCTTGTCGCTCTACGGATCCAAGTTCGAATCCAGCTGCTGCAAATAGCATTTTTGCACACTAACAAATAATTTGAGCCTTATTAAAGTGAAAACGATTCTGGAGTCAACCTCAAGATCTCCGTACACACTCCCAAACGGAATACGCAAAAATTTGAAGTCTGTTTCACGCGTTAATATATTCCAACTCAATTTTCACGCCTTCTATTGTAGTTGCTCCACTTCAATGTATACGAAATAATACTATGTATCTTGATGTATGTAGAAGCTTATGTGGTCCAACTACTATACAGGAGTCTGAGTGCCAATTTATAGTGTGTAATGGAGAATAAAACCCAGTTAGTAAAGTGACAGAATAAAGGGTTTTAATCATCTCAAAACTAACCATAGAAAATTAATACAATTATTGAACAATACATAATATTATAAAATAAGTTTTGACAAAACACACGTGATGTAAACATATGATACTTTGTATTAATTAATTATTCAACACACATTATACAACCGCATAGCTTAGTTTATTGTGAAATCAATAGAAGATTTTATTCTAGCAAATAATTGATTACAAAACTTTTGTGAGGGTCAAAATGGAACGGTAGAGAAAGGGTTAAAATATCAAAATGTGTTGTTTCCACAATTCATATACTTTTTGTACTTTAATTTCTTAAGACCACCAGTCAGAAATGGGAATAAAAGGTAGGTATCAATAAACCATATGAAGACTGGCTCTCTAGCTCAAAATGGCAACTCCTAGTCTTTTTATCATGTTGGTCTGACATTAGTTTTACGTGTGTCAAGCTAAAAAATATAGCCTGAAAAGAAGTTATTTGAAGAAGTTAAAGAAGTATTTGATATTTTAATCTGTCGATACCTTCTCACTCAACCTCTAAATAAACTACCGCTCTGCCTTAAGAGGAATTCTTCTATAAATTTGACGAAAATCTATTGTGCTTATACAATAAAAATTGACTCTTGACACTGTACATACTGTACATTTGCCATACATTTTTAAAACCCAAAAAAAAAAATACTTAAGGATGTATTGATTTGAGTACATTTTGATAAAAGAACTCAAAAGGTAATAAACAGGATTGCTGGTCGCTAGGAAAAATTATTTAGTTATAATAAATCATTTATGAGAAATTTGAAACTTTTTAACAAACTTTGCCATATGTTAATATTTAATCAAAATTAAACGTTTTATTAAGAAACTTACTGTATTCCCACCCTAATTTAGGAGTAATATTAAATTGAACCTCATTAAGGTGTATGATATTTTCTTTTCTGATTGTTTCTCAGTGATGTAATACTTACTAACTTGTAGCCCGATTCTATCTAATCCTCTTAAAGTTGCATTTACTTTAATGCAGATTTCAATAATTTTCAGAAATGTCACAGTAGAGGGCGTAAAACCTATTGTATGTAAACCGTGATTGGTTTTGTGATTGGACTCAGCCGTTTTCATCGGAGGTTGATAATAAAAACGCTGTATTTAATAAGTTCTTCTTGGCGTAAAATTTTCAAGGAGGTTAGGCATTAATTGCAGAAACCGTGCATTGTAATTCAATCTCCGAAAATATTTGTAAAGAGACAGCCTACTAAATATGTCAAAATTATTTTTGAGAGAAATATTTGTATTTCTATTATACAGCAGTAGATATTATGGTAATATTGGATGTAAACATGGTTTCTGTACAATTCTGTAATGTATGTTGAGAAAATAAATCATTATTATTATTATATGAAATATCACACTGAATATAAATTTTGAAAATTAGCTTTGAGGAGTTTAAAGCACCGAATAACAATACATGACTATTTTATGTATACATTTTTGTATTTAAATAATATTTCGTTTGAGCGCAAAGAAACTTTAAAACACGTACACGAGTACCAAATTAAATGTCTCGTTACAGAACTAATCCAGTAACACAATATAAACTCGGTGGAAAGGTCAAACGGACACAATAAAGTGGACGATAATCTGGTTATTAAGTGGCGGAGTGAGTCACAGACCTCTACAGAACAATAAACTGGCAATCACGCTGATTGGAACCGTGATTGCTTTTACTCTATACTCGCTCTCTGCGGAAATGTTAGTAAATTAGCTAGAGATTTGTTGTTTGTTGTTGAACTAATCCAGTAACAAAATATAAACTCGGTGGAAAGGTCAAACGGACACAATAAAGTGGACGATAATCTGGTTATTAAGTGGCGGAGTGAGTCACAGACCTCTACAGAACAATAAACTGGCAATCACGCTGATTGGAACCGTGATTGCTTTTACTCTATACTCGCTCTCTGCGGAAATGTTAGTAAATTAGCTAGAGATTTGTTGTTCTGTCGTAATTATTTTTGTACACCAAAATGACTTTGAAACTCACAGAAAGATTCTACATAAACTTCGAAAATGACCCTCAGAGCACAAACCAACACCATTATATTTATGGAAATGTGTACTAAGCTTGCAACGAACATAGCCGAGGTATTTATTTATTAGACAATTTATTGTTTTCATTGTTTAGGGTTTTTTAGGACACTTCATTACGCGTTACATTGCACACAAATATAAAAGTAGATTAGGGTTCGAGGTTCCTACGACTTTTTTGAAGCTATTAAAAATTCAAATGTAAATGCTGGATAAAATTCCATAAACTGATCTATAAAATCATGTACTAAGACATTACATGTACTAAGATTTTCAGAGGCATCAAAAATAAATCTCTTTCTCTTATTAATGTTTTCTTAAAATCAAAGAATGAACAATTACATAGTACAATTTTAAAGTATATTATGAAAAATGGTTCAAATTGTTTGAAAAAAATCTTGAAAATTTAAATTGAATGAAAAACAGTTTTTAATAAGAAAATTTACTAAATTAATAGTAAAATTTGTTAGTAACAAATAGAGCGTAAATTTTTCATTGTCCTTGCTGCAATCAAATAGGAATTATAATCGACATTACAACTCTAAGAAACACTTCAATAAAAGACAATGCATTTTATTACATTCAAAACTGATGAAAACCCAAAAATATAACTATGAAACTAACAACGAAAAATAATTAAAGGAATATTGAAAGAAAATAAGCGTGATATAAGTTTCCTTAATATTGAAAAATTGAAAAGATATTGTTGAAAAATTCTCTTAAAAATTGATGTTTCATCGTAAGAACCTTTGATAGAACATATTATGTTCATAAACACCCAAAGCGTTTAAGTTAAACAAATACTAGATGTATTCATGATTTATCACTTGGGAATAGTCTAATGGTTTCTAAAATGTCTCGAAAGAATTTATTAATAAAAATAAGTTAACATTTTCAAAAATATTACATTTCAAATAATCAAAAGTATTTTACAAATTCAAAAGAAAATATTATTGAAATATTTGAAAAATCTTATTCAGATTAAAGATTTGTTGATATTTCTCCTTATGTATTTATGTAGAACCTCAAAGAGATTAAATTTAAAAACTTGAAAACATGTTAGTAGATAATAAACAAAATTATAGGTAAAATATGTTTAGAATGTGAATATGAAAGACAATTAGTAAATAATGAACCTCAAACTGGGGATATGAGCTTCAAATAGTTTTGCTTCCTTTATTAGACTATTCTTAGTGGTCTATATTCAATCTTCAACAGCTAAGGCAAATACAACACCAAGAAAAAGTATCAAGGATCGCTAATGATTTTATGCTAATTGACAAGATAAACTGCCTCCTCTCATTTAATTTTTAATTCCTTAGTTAATAAAATTGCTATAATATAAATTTTAAAAGTATAACTTAATGGGTGAACCTTTTGTTCTTGAAGAGATATCCTAAATAAATAAGGTGCTTTTATTATCATTCTGGGATTAAAGCATCTGAGTCCAATCACAAAACCAATCGCGTTCTGACACAGTTTACAGTCAACAGGGTGTACGCCCTTCCTTCATTTATATCAGTGTTTTATTTTCACAAACCAAAGAGTCTTACAGAAAAGAGCAATTTGAATACTACCTCAAAGCAGATTTTTGAGCTAATTTTGCCATAATTTGTTTAAATACATTTCGGCATGAATGTATATGAATAACCAAGTTGTGATTTTTCCTTTTCTCAAATTGGGCGTTTTACGAGGCTTGTTCAACAACGATTTTTAAGTAAAAATAAAAATATAAAAGGATATTTAATGGTTATGATCTGAGTTTTACTACTCTAAGCCATTAGACACATAGTTGTTCTTAGTTTTGGAAAAAAATATCAAAGTTATTTGATGTTTTTTAAAGGTAAATTAAATTGCGCACTCAAGGTGGTCCGAGTTGAATCATCCCTAATAAAAATGTAAAATGCAATATTTTGTTTTAATTTAAATATAGAATACAATTTTTTCAGCCAGAAAAGTAACATTTAAAACTTTGTTTTAATCTATATACCACGGTTCCTGTGAACTGTTGTAGTTGCGTAAACCTCGTTTTTTATTATTTAAACGTATCAAATGCTTATAAAGTATAGAATAAAATAGAAATTTAGTTTCTCAAAAAATTATATTGTATACGTTGAAACGGTAAAATAATATTAACAGCTAATTTCCCAGTTCACACGACGTCGAAACATTATTGACACAATTATATTCTTGAACTATTTCCGTCCAGCTCTGACACCTTGAAAGAAGATGTGTTAATTCGAAACTGCCAATAATATATATCCGCCTGTTTAGGTGATTTGAGTGGGGGGGGGATCAGCGTCTTGATTGGATTAACTTTAACCAACCAACGATCGTAGTTTAACGACTCGATTGAATTAGTTTTTACTCACTAGAAAACTATAACTCAAAATATAATGTACACTGGAAAGAAAGAGAAGAATGTGCCAGTGTTTTCTTTCATACCAAATATAAACGTAATTCCAAGAACCTCACCTATCTGAAATGATTCTTACCTAGAATAGTACCTGCAGCAGACGTTATCTATGACGTTAGTACCACACAAGAATATTGACGGAATATTTAAAAGAACTTCGCAGTTTAGATTTTATAAAAAATTATTACACCTTCGAAAGTAACATTATGCATAATATTGATTAATTTCTACGGCAGACAATGTCAATTCATAGCTAACACGCTATTTACATGAATATCATCATCGCTTATTTTGTTTTCGTAAAATGTTTAGTATGATAATTTAACCACAGTTTCAAGGAATAAACAGTGAAAGTAGCCCCTAACAAATATATCTGTGGTGTGTGAGGCCATAAAGAGGATCTCTTACGACTGCAATGGCGCTTATCACAGGGGCAGCGCTTAGTTGTAACATCACGGACTCGAGAGTTTATTGTTGTTTCTGGTATCGCTTATACCGACCCCTGTGCCCTTCACCTGTTCCACTAACAGTCATCCACACCTTAACAACTGCATCAAACATGCCTTCTAAATGGTTAGAAGACTCAGTTCCACTTCGTAAGCATACGTTATTAATTTTTATTCATTATACTCAGCTTCTCCGAATAAACCCTCTACATTATTTATTTTTAATCATTAAACTCAGCTCCACCGAATAAACCCTCAACATTATTTATTTATTTTTATTCATCGTTAGACTCAGCTCCACCGAATAAACCTTCTACATTATTTATTTTTAATCGTTAGACTCAGCTCCACCGAATACGCCTTCTACATTATTTATTTTTATCGTTAGACTCAGCTCCACCGAATAAACCTTCTACATTATTTATTTTTAATCGTTAGACTCAGCTCCACCGAATCCACCTTCTACATTATTTTTATTTATTAGACTCAGCTCCACCGAATAAACCTTCTACATTATTTATTCTTAATCGTTAGACTCAGCTCCACCGAATAAACCTTCTACATTATTTAATTTTAATCGTTAGACTCAGCTGCACCGAATACGCCTTCTACATTATTTATTTTTAATCGTTAGACTCAGCTCCACCGAATAAGCCTTCTACATTATTTATTTTTAATCGTTAGACTCAGCTCCACCGAATACGCCTTCTACATTATTTATTTTTATTATTAGACTCAGCTCCAAAGAATAAACCCTTTACATTATTTATTTTTAATCGTTAGACTCAGCTCCAACCGAATAAACCTTCTACATTATTTATTTTTATCGTTAGACTCAGCTAGATACGCCTTCTACATTATCATCGTTAATCACCGAATAAACCTTCTACATTATTTATTTTTAATCGTTAGACTCAGCTCCACCGAATCTGCCTTCTACATTATTTTTATTTGTTAGACTCAGCTCCACCGAATAAACCTTCTACATTATTTATTTTTAATCGTTAGACTCAGCTCCACCGAATAAACCTTCTACATTATTTATTTTTATTTATTAGACTCAGCTCCACCGAATAAACCTTCTACATTATTTATTCTTAATCGTTAGACTCAGGTCCACCGAATATTTCTACATTATTTATTTTTACTCGTTAGAACCACAGAACAGAATAAGTCATTTACGTTAATAATGTTTATTCATTATGTTAAGCTTTCTTTATTAGACAAGCCATAAACATGATTCATTTTTATTCATTACACTCAGGTTTATTGTGTAAGCCTTTGTACAATTAATTTTTATTCATTTAACTTAGATTTATCTGTTAAGCCTTCTACGTTATTAATTATTATTCATCAAACTCAGATTTATTGGATAAGCCTTCTCCAATATTAATTGTTATTCACTAAACTCATATGTATTTTATAAGCCTACACTATTATTGTTTATATTCACTAAACTCAGCTTTATTATAGAAGTCTTTTACATTATTAATTTTTATTCATTATACTCAGATTTATTGAATAGGCTTTAAAAATTATTATTTCTATTCACTAGACTCACCTTCATTGAATAAATCTGTTACATAATATTAGAAGATTGCTACAGCCTTCTTCGTTATTAATGTATATTCATTAGAACCAGCTTCATTGATTAAACCTTCTACATTATTAACTGCTATTCATTGGGAGACTAGAATTATGTAAAAAACAACAATAACCAATGGAAACACGAATATATTTCTAATTTTATGCAATGGTTACTAGGAAAATAATCCTTCCTTCAGAAACTGCACCTCTTACTGTACCTACCCCGCAGCAGTATTGTAGTTTGCATTTGTATTGAATGCTCAATTGAATGTCAATATTATCTTTGCTTTCTAATGGAATTTTAAAATAATTATACAGAAGACATTTTAATCAGATTATTGTGTAATAGTCCACTGTTTTTATAACGGAAAGCAAAAAAGTTAGTACAACAATAACGTAAGTAAATTTCGAAAATCGTCCATAGGCCAACACGATTTCTGCAGCTTGAAACAACGCTTTCACTGTTTTTAAAACTGTAGCGCCCACGTGATCTGCTTACTATGTACTACAAGTACTTTAAGTTATGGCAAAGGAATGGAAAGATTATGTGGACGTGGATACTTTTAGTTCAGGAGCATGAGAGCGTGCAGTTCCAAGGAATGCTGACTAATTGCAAGTCTCTTATCTTTTTAGCGATAAGACGCATGACTCGGATACTTCACTGATAACCATTAGGCGTACTTAGTAGTCTTTGTACAACAATATAAGAAACTTCTTTTGTGATCATGTATTAGTCTTTAGTCTCAAAAATTAACCTACTGTAGCTACATCATATACGATTAAAGTTTTTTTATTGCCGATGGTGGGATTGATAGGACAACAGGATTTCTGACATTTGTCATCGTTATGGTTACAAAAGGTATAGCACAACGTTTCGAGGATTGGAATCTATCCTCTTCGTCAGGTGGGGGAGGTATTAGTACATACAAATGTACGAGAAAATGTGTTACTGTGTTTCCTTGAATTGTGCTCGGGACTTCTCTGCAGTGACAACGCCTGAACTAGACTCCAAGCAGCTTTTGGTTATGTTTGAACCTTTTTCTTTCCCTCCTTTTCTTCTTTGTGTTTTCTATATATTCTGTACATAATTTACATGTAAATGTCAAAGTAGAAAAACATTGTCAACCGGAAACCTCAGTTTCATGAGATAAAACCAGCAATTTCAGTACTTTTAGAAGCGCTAAAATTTTTGGCGCCTTCGGTTCTTGATGGTACTATTTTTTGTACATTGTTGCACTATGGTATCAAAAACTTACAGGCATCAACCATAAATTTATTTATTTAATTTTTCAAGACGAAGGTACCTTGTTCTCTTGTGAAAAGGCAACATCGTAATTGACTGATCTGTACACATACTTGAGTATTAGCTTGGGAGGTTTGCACATTTAAAGACCTACATGTCACCAAGCTGACGAGAGACTTAATTCTTAATTAATAAGTTAATTAAAACTCGTACAGTCAGGACGCTTACTGGCAACATGCAAGCTCTGTGATGACGGTCTTTAATATAATTTAATTCGTATTTAATCTAACCAACAATACCTGTAAAAGTATTTCAGTTATTTAAAGTGAATTTAGTATGAAGTTGAGTTTTTTACAAGTATGTTCAATAACGAATGGGTAAATAAATAAATGACATTCTTCTAGTTTGTTCTGTTCAAAACATGAATGTTATAATGGGAATTTAACAAATAAGTGGTTTATTTATAACCAGGCATAAATTTGAAATTTTCAACGGTGTTGATATAATTTTCCGTTTGATTAATCTATAAAAGTTCGATTAATCTATGATTTTTGCTGCACCTAAATTGTCCAGTATAGTAAAATAATTGATTTGGCAGTTTATTTCCAGTGATCTATTATTATCATTCTGATAGCTTCGTATTTTGGTAATAATATTATCAAAATTCAATCAATTGTAAAAGTAAACCTCGAAAATCATTAAATGATATACGAAGTAGGAATACGTCACAAACATATTTTTTTTAGCAATGAATGAAATAATATAGATAGAATGTTTTTTACTTTTATATAATATTTTTTATATGTTAAACATAAATTTTAAAGTAAAATGGATGAAACGTGTATACTGAAACACATTTTGGTTTTATAAGTTTCAATTCGCAATACTACACAATGCACCTCATTACCGATATTGTTGGGGTTGGTCATTGTAAGTCTTAAGTTGAAAATTTCTGGGGAATAAGACATTATACACACTTTTTTGAATATAATATAGTGGAATTTCCAATAAAAATGTTTTATCTTCGCACATTAAAGTACTGAAAATCCATAGTAAGACAAAACTTCTTATAATTCGTAAAATTCCCATACAGACCAAAATTTGCAAAATTTAATTAAATTCTTACCACTATTCAACATTCAATTACCTCTAATACACACCTACAGTTTTGGATACACTTTGTGTTCTAAACAGAACGAAACGAATTTACAAGGCTGAATAAAAACAAACAAAAACAATGATAAGATTGATCTATATTTATAGCATTGGGTGAGTTATCTCTTAAGTAACAAATAGTCAAAGGTAATACAGATCGCTGTAAAACCGCACGAAATAAAGCAACAGTAAGTTATACATATTACCGCTTATTACAGCTTATCTTTTATTTTAATTGTATTTTGCACCTGCATATTTCTTTACTCAAAATTTTTAAAAAACTGCAAAACGGGTAGAAAAAAAACTAAAGTAAGCAGTTTATATGTTTTATTTTACACACTTTCAACACTTTTTGTGTTCAGAGGTTTGTGATTTTATTACCAAAATACGAAGGTAAAAGAATCGCGAATTGCCTGGAAAAATTAATTAATTATTCAATTGTCAAATATTAGATAATTTAAAGGCTTCGTGAATATGTCTTACTTAACAAGTATACCAATGTTGGTTAATTTTCTATTTTAATTTGTCTCTTATTGTTGCATGTATAACAAGGGTTAAGACAGAACTGAGCGGAATTAAAATTTTTGGGTTTATAATAACATGAATAAAGTATTAATACCACTTTAAAAAAACCACAAGGAAAATTGGAAGAAATAATTTTAATTCATTACCAATCCACAAATGAGATAGATTAACTTAAAATATTCACATCTATAATTAACTGTTATTTCAAAATAACTGGGCATAGTTGTTAGTTATCTCTGATAAAATTAAGTCGCAATGAAATTAAATTACAAGATATCAACATACAGACTGTGTTGGGTAAGCCTTCCGCGTCCGAGGTTTAATTAAGATCAAACAAGCCTCATAGCAACTAGGTACGCTGTAAGTCTTTATTTAATTAATGTCATATATCTCTATTTGAGTTACACATATACGCATGTTATCGACGTAAATTTGTATAACGTATTATGCGTACAACTTAATCAATGATGCTGCCTTTTTCCAGGAAATCAATGTTTTCTGTTGTGTTTGTTGCACTGAATCAGTCATATGGACAATCTATGTTGAGGTTAGGTTAAGGGGATTGCTAAGTTAGTTCTAAATTCCGACGCCAGAGCAGCACCACTTACCTTTGATTGTTACTGTTCAAATAGTTACTACCTGAGCCTCTCAACTTTTCCTTGCCTCTATTTATTATTGGGCGAGTTATCTTTTATGTACCAAATACAGTCAAAGATAATACTTATTTTCATTGAAAACAGCATGAAATAAACCAACTTCCCGCCACTTGGTTGATGCCTTCAAGTTTTCGATACTTCGTTGTAATCATTTCGTAGACAATTTTAAATTGTAGGCGTTAAGAAAATTCAGCCTGTTAAAATTAAGTTGTGGTTCTTAGTATTATTAATTATGTGTTGTTTTCATTTCATAAAATTTCATTCAGAACTTAAATTTGAATAAATAAAATTGATAAGAGAACATGCAATTTTATATAAGAAGACTTTAATATAACCAAATTATATTATGTTCCAATGGTATTTCAGATTAAATATAATTTGGTACTTCATGATTGAGTTTCAACTAAAATTCTAAGTAATGGATGCATATTTACGATTGTTGCTGTTGTAACAGTATTATTGAGTTACTAAACTAAATCAATCCTCTAGATTTGTTCTTCAAAAATGTATAAGATATGAAACATCTTAATCTAAATGAGTATGCAGTGCAAATGCAAGTGAAACGATGCAAAATCAATTTGCTCAATAAACGTTGTGTAAAATGTTGCCAGAAAATCGAACTACTCTATTGGGTATTGTTGTTATTCACTTGATTGTAGTCTTTTACAAAGTAAAATGTAATGTCCCACTTCATATTTTTTACATTATAAAATGTGTAAACTATAACTGGAAAGAAGAAATTAATTTAAGTTCTATATTTTATAAGTAAATAATTATTTTTAGACCTAAAGTTAATTGTGATACACCAATAACAAAAGACAATTGACTATACCTTTTAAAACAACAGTAAATCACAAAATCTATAACTGTCTTCTAAGAAATGGTCATAAATTTAAGTTGTTAGTGTTTCAGAGTTATATATTCACATATATCTTTATTTAAGTATATATTAGGCAACACTGTACAAATAATGGAAGTTTTGCAATTTGTACGAGTCACATAAAAAGAAATTGACGATACATATTTTAAATTTACACTTTATGTGACACTGGCCTTATGCTATGTATTTATATATAGACACTTTCTTTATGTCAAAATATTTTATAATAAATATTGCATATTTCAAATAATAAGAGTAAATTACCTTCGAAATAGCGGAAGGGTAAGGCTGTGGTTCTTTAGACGAGAGGTCGCGGGTTCGATTCCCGGAAAGGTTAATTAGTCAAAGACAAAGTCAGATTCTAAAAGGGTGACCAAAAGGCTCTACGAACTTTCGGATCCCAAAAGGGTCAAAGACAAAGTCAGATTTGCAATGCGGTACTTTGGCAAGGTAATGTTACTGTTTAATTTTTACGAACCACATCCTGTCCTAAGGAGATCGGTTACCCTTTTGGGATCCAAAAGCTCGTAGAGCCCAGTTACCACTTTGGGATCCGTTACTCCTAGACGGCCAAAACGCTTATGAATTGCGTGTCAATGCAAACTTTTTCTTTGAGCTAACGCTCGTGACATTTTTACGATGACTTTCTGTTTCGACTTCGATTCGTCTCTTCAGCTAATTTAAGGAGTTCGTGCGTAGAAGCAACAGATGTTAGAAGCTGCAACACACACACTTAAGGACAGGATGTGGATGGTAAAAAGTAAACAATAACATTACCAGGTCAGTTAAATTTTGCAAGTGGGTTTGGATCAGTTTATCTTAGAAACGTCAAAGAACATTAAAACAGCATGGTAGTATAGAAACAAATGAGATGACAGACTGTTCAATAGCCATTTACACTGAATAAACTATTACTCGACATATAGGGAATTTTGTTTATTGTAATCAATAAGATATTTTTAACGAATGAAATTTCACAGATTAAGTTGTGTGAATCGTCCGACATTGAATTTTGGTAGAAGAATCTCGGTGGATGATTGTGATGAAATTTATTGAAGAAGGTTGGAATAAAGTATTTAACAATCGTTATAAATATTTTTCACTATTCCAACCGATTAATACGAAAATGCTTAGACAAAATTTATAATTTCTGAATTGCATACAGATAAAAAAGATCTTAATGTGTTGTTATCTTGTAATCAATTACATTTATTTTTTCACACGGTAACTTATAATAGTTAGAGCTTGCGAGTATAAGAGTGGAGGTTTTAATAGATCTTACAGGCGAAACATTTAAATTATTATTAATATTATGAAATGACTATGACTATGATTTCACGCTCAACGTCTAACAAGGTAGAAGTGCTACACTATATGTCTCGTAACGGGCTACTGTGAGGTTAAATGCAAAATTTCAAATATATAGCTTATTTCATTACTGATAGATAGAACGAATATTTACATATCCCGATAAACAAAAGAGAAACTGTATCAGCCTACTAAGTGATAGCTTCAACAACGCTCAGCAAAATTCAATGGTTGGACATGTAACGACGTAATATACTTCTTATCTATGTAGAAATTACGTTTCATGCTAAATATGAAGTCTACAGATTAAATCTTTCTCGAAATATCTAGCCAAATAAAACAATTCTATGTAAAGTATGTGTTAATATTCCATGTGTTACAATCTATGATGAATGTGCATAGTTTTTTTATAAATTTATTCTGTTATGTTCTCTTTGCAAAGATGGTTCCTAATAATACCAATGATAAGAAATTCGCAAACGCTCAGCCAAATCCCATAACATCACATTAACCATCATCGAGGTCAGTATTCTACATATAGAAATGTAACTTCGTGAAAAATTTCAAGTTTTTAAGTCAATTCTTATTCTAAATATCCCATAGAGAAAAAGTAATTTCACCTCCACGAATGATAAGGCTTCGCTAAAGCTCAGCCAATAAGTGGTTCTGTTCGACAAAATTACTTTTAAACATAATACATTACGCATGAAACGGGGGAAATTCATTAATAAAATTACTATTTAACTTAAGGGGAGTCCGACTCCCATAAGAACGCAATGTTAACTATATGTTGCATAACTTGAAAACTATTTAAGATAGCTTACTGCTTTTGGTTTTATTTTGAAGATCATGTATTTTTCTAGAGCTCTAGGAGAGGTTTTTAGTTTTTTCTTTTAATAAATAAATTATGAATTTTTAAAAGTTTTGTGTTTAAAATTTAAAATTTAAATATATAAATATTAAATATATAAATATCAAATTAGGATAATTATATCCCAAAACCCTCTCCTAGGGAACTAGTATTTTAGCCAAGGAATGTGTGTTAGAAATTTCATTAAGATATCTTAATCGGTGTAGGTTTTATAACGTACAGTTAAAAAAAATTTAAGTTTCGGTAAACAGCAAAAAACAAAAAAGTATATGTAATAAATAAATTTTCTTACTTTTAATAATGTCCAGCACAGTAACTAGGATTGTCTGGATCATCTTCTGCCTCATACAAGTCCTCTAACTTCCTTCCAAAGAAAAATAAAGTGTTACAAACTAAAAATCACACACACAAAAAATTTCTTCGGTCAGATTGCCCTTAAATTTGTATGTTTTCTTATCTAAAAGCATTATAAGGATTACAAGACGAAATCATCAAAAACAGTTATTTCAGTTGCGAAAATCTTCTCGATATTTAATTAAGTTGTTAAATGCGATAGGAATTTCGAATTGGAAATCGGGAATTTTTAATATGTGACAACAATATTTTCCTAGTATATTCAATATAGCATTTAGTATATTATTTTTAGGCTTTGCAGATTGTCCTTGATTTAAGGCTAAATCTACACACTCTGTATATGTGGCAGTGTTGCAGTAAGAAGAAACGTCCGGCTTTGTAAAATAAATTACTGGTGAACCTTAAGGTTACAGCCTAATGAAAGGAACAAATGTAACAATTACTGCACTGCCACTGACTGATAGGCCATTACCCTTATCGGTGGGAAGTGGTGATACGGAAGGTGAGAGGGGTTGTTGGAGTTGGCGTTGGTGGGAGGGGGAGGGGTGAGTTGTTATTAACCACGTTTATCGTTTATCAGACCCGTAATCTGCTGTTGGATAATTTGTTTACTCTCTCTTCCTGGAAAAGTCGATTGCTGCTCACTTTTCCTAGCAGTACTTGAGTATTTTACGTTATAAAATACCAAACTTGGTACTGAATCATATTTAGACTTAAACTTAACTTTTAGATTTAGACTTAAACTAAGACACCACTAGGTAGAAGCTGAGGCATTCTTCCAAAACGTTTTTCTAGATCTATTAATTAACTAGTTACAAAAAAGATCTAATTTTATTACAAAATTCGTTACAATATTTTATATTTGAATGTTGCATTTGGCTGCAGTTCACCTTCTTTTTATTGCAGCGTCTGGTAACTGACGTTGCCTCAGCTTGACTCCTGGAATCTGGAGTCATGTTCGCCTAAAGAGATCCAAAGAAAGTCGGCGACGAAGAACTGAAAACGAACCTTTACATTGTTTCGACAACAAAGAAACCCATAAATAGGTGAAGTGGCAGTCTCATTATCTCATTAGGGGCACGATTGAGTGCACCATGATGTTTCTGACACGATCTCTAAGCACGATGGAGCAACCGAGTTTTCTACACATAACGTAGCTATGGTAGGAAGGGTTTATTCAATTTTATATGTTGAATAAAAGGAAGGTGAATTGGAGCCAAATTCAACATTCAAATAGAATCAATTATTTCTGGCATAGCTACGAATATTTTATTAATGTTATAAAGGCATTTTAGAGTGATTCTATACAGCATAGTTTACCAAGTAAACTGAAGGTAAAACGAGTCGTTTCCTCTTGATTAATGTATGTGTAAATACTCGGAGTAAATAAACTGAGTCACCGAGACTGCGCAGTGCTTTTGCTGCACTGCGCGTTTAAAGTTCGCTGTAAAACAAACAACTGCGCACGCCCCGTTCGCAACCAAACCTTGCAACACTGCTTCATTGCGGTTTCGGCACCGGCTTCTAAACGTAAAACTCAGCTTCGTAAATCGTGGATGTTCCTATATAAGAAACGGCCGTGTCAGAACTGATGCTGGGTATGAAGTCTTAAGGATAGTTCAAGAACTTCACACCAATATCGGCTTCTGATTCCGAATTCTTCAAGAAAAATTGGCCCAAAAATAACCAAAAGGGAAATAATGCTCTGAACGACAGTTATCGTTGAAGACGGATAAGTTTTTTGAGCTAACGATTTAATCACAATAAAAATAAGTTTTCTGTTTTTTTTGGAAACTACCATAATAACTGAACTTCAAATAAAATTTGTAAATGGGTTTGATTTTTCACGAACACGGAAAAACTGCAACAAGGAATTTCTTTTTGAGTGGGCTAAAACAGACTCGAAATGGATCGAGCGCTGCTCTGGCGCCGGTTTTAATAATACTATTTTTACTGTATTCTCTGTCCCAATGTAACGTTGTATTGTTAAATCATATCAACATTAAAAATCACCAAATCTGAGTTCCAACTCACACACAGTCAAACTTATCCATCATCTCCGGACACAGTCACACTGTCTCAAGTTCAAGCATTTCTTTACTACGTCTCCATATTTCTGTGAACCTTAAGAGGAAGCGAATTTTCGGCAGGCGTGATTTTTGACCAAATAGAACGAAATAAGAGATAACAATACTAATATGGATATTATAGTGAGAATTTTGCAGCTAATATTTAATGTGCCTATAATATTACTTGTACATACTATTGAAGTGTAATGGAATAGTAAATAGATATGACATTTTGTGAACAATTCAACTGTGATGTTCCTATACAAAAATATATTACGATGACAGATTCTTATTTTTGTTACTAATTATGGCTATTTCAATGTAAAAACTATTAAATAAAAGAAAAATATAAGATTTCAAACTGTTTTTTTTGAGTTTTTTTTATTTGCTAAACAATCTAAACACAATGTAAGCTATTACTGTATTGTTTTTGCAAACAATAATCGAATCAAACCAACTACTTCTTCCAAGTTTTAATCTTTTCACAACTAACCATTTTGTTTACTTGTCTTTTTGAATCAAACAATTTTTAATCCTGTAAAAATGCGCCAATGAAAGTAACAGATCAAATATATGAAAAATAATTTCTGACAACTTCTCGAATGAATATATACACTTTTGACGTGACAACGTCTTAAATTAGGTTGCGGCTCGGAGTCACTCATGAAAAAGTGTAACGCCCGGTAACGTTACGATGCCCGTCCAGTGGGTCCGCCGCACGGGATAAAGCAGATAACTATGTTTATTCGTGAAAATGTGGAGTGCTTAGATTCGTCATTTACAACAACTACAACAATAAAGGTAAATAATTTTACACTGATATTTCATTATCGTAAAACTATGATTGGTTGATTAATTGTTAGATTGACACAAAAGTTGAGAAACTGAGTTTATAGGTTATGTCATACTATTGACAAATGTTGATATTGTTAAGTAAATTATTAGTTTAAATCACTCTGCAATCAATCGTAATTCAGTCGATTGAGAAGAAACAGCGCGTATTGCTAGTCAAACATTTAAAATAACAAATTATAACCTCTAACCTGTCATAACAGTGCGACCAAACAAACGAACTAAACCGACCAATCACCACGCGCGGAGTTAGAATTTAACTGTGTTTAGCAAGAATTTCAAATTCCAATTTTTAGTAAATGTTTTATTTAACTTTACCATTTACAATAACAAATTTTTTAAATTTGAAAATAATAGGATTACAGAATTTTGATTTAAAAATAAGCCAAATAAAAAAAAATTCAACCCCCATTTTTATAATGAAACACCTCCTTAATTTCCCTTTTAGTGTGTTTATGCTAAAGTTTGAAATGATTATTTTCAAGGCAACGGATGGAATATCTTATCTCGTAGTTGTAGCAGTCACAATAAAGAATACTGTTTTGCATGATGTATGACTCTCGTAACTGGGAAATACGAACCTAATCGTAAACACTCGTATCTCATTCTAGAATGTGACTTCATCCCCTCTCATAGTTCATTGTGTCGCAGTCAAAATTAATATTTATCTTAAGATTGTGAGTTTTCCAGGGAAGACGTGCGTCAGTGGTTTGAGAGCATGACAGACGTTTTGAGTTGTAAGATTTCATCAGAAATATAACACCTTTTACAGATCCAACACACGATTGTAGGACTGTAGGTCCACGCCTAGTTTTGATGAGGGTGGCTGACGTCACTTTTCTGCAGGGTAGGACAGTTAGTCCACCCCAACACCCGTGGACTAACTGTCCTACTTTTCAGTTTTAGTTTTTCTACCTGGACTTATTCTTCATTCTGGTCAGTGATGCCTCCACTACATTCGCACAGCGTACTGTTAAAGCAGTAAATATTAACAGTTACTCAAACTATCACATATGATGCATTACTAATTGGGATTATATCGAAACGAATTCCACATAGTATTATATTACTATCTCATTAATTCGGCATTATCCAAATGGCCGAATAAGTAAGTTTGTATTAGTTATTCCTTATCTTGGTCCATCGTTAGTATAATACTGCATATGCCAGTAGACATTGGCCAGTAGGCATTACTGTTTTATTAACACTGTTAATAATCAAAATAACCATTAATTCAAATCTAATTTATCACATTTATAGTTTTATCAAATTATGTTAAATAGATACCTTACGAAGACAAAACATTTTATTGCCTTAAATAGTGGCTCTTGGCATATAAAACAAACAGTAAACGAAACTTATCTGCCTACAGAGACATACTAACTTACATAATACCGACGGTATGCCGGTAACGATAGGTTGTAAATATCACTCAAACAGCAATTCGATGAAGAACGGATAAAGAATTTGTCTAGTTTCATTCAAACTTCCAATTGCTACTCATCGCTATATCCAGCTGCGATAAAGTGGAACGTTAATTCAAATAATGATCCAGGAAGGACAGAAGATATATGTTTAATTACTAGCAGTTACCAGTGACTTCAAACTCAACAAATTCTTAAATATATACTTAAACTCTATTAGTTTTATTCCCCTTTTAAATAAACCGTAAACCGTTAAACTTTTTAAAATATGGAGTTTAGTAAATAAAAAAACACAAATGATGTAAGGGTTTTGAAAGATACACGATTACAATATTCATGTTAGAACTAGTAGTTCCCTACGGTTTTGCATGCAATTTCGTAAGAGCACTTCCGGTTCGACCGAATTATACATCCAACGCCAATGTTGAGATTTCCTTATTTCTACAATCAAGTAAATATGTCTTAAAATGTATACTTACGGCAATCGTAATTTATTCCAAACTTAATATATTGTGTGCCCTAGTTAATTTTGCTTTGTTTCCTCGATCAAGGTACATACAAAGGTCTGAGAAGTCTACGTGTGTCAAAAGTCAAATAAACTGTGCGTTTTATAACAGTCTTTAAATTTATACTAAAAGTTATACAGTAAATTCCTTTGATATCTGTATTACAGTACTCACCAAGCATTGCATACTCAATATTTAATACAGTGTACAGTTAAAAGTAGAGTTTTACTAAAACTTTTAGTTTTCTTATCTAAATATTTTTCTTACTTCTGCTCAACTTCAGTGGTTACAGAAAAGTTTGAAATGAGAAGTGTTGGTATTATCAAGCTTACTCTATGCTTTCACGGCCAAACGAATTAAAAATAGCGGTTAAATTAATTTCACATATGATTGTGCTACCATAAAACAATGTTTACACAGAACAGTTGACTAAAATTAACAGGCTCTTATACTATTATATAAAAGTCCTGTTCTCTTTACTTGATTTTTGCCGTGCACTCTTAGGATACTCGTTGTTCTGCTAGTCGGGGCGAAAACGTATCCAATAAAGCAAAAACCATTATAATCGTTACAGCCATTCTTAAGTTAGAAATGGTGTAACTAATCTGACTTTGTTTTATGTATATAATTTTGTTTAATTCTTTCTGTAGATGTCTTCTTCTGTAGTGTACTGAAAAGTATTTAGCAGATAGAGAGTTTAGATCTCGAAAAATCCGTTCAAGTGCTGCAGTGTGAGTACGGCGATCCCTTTTCAACCCCTCGTCAAAAGAAACCCGTGAGTCGGACAGTGGGTCCCAGGCCGGGACCGTGGACCCACTGTCCGCCCCTTAAAAAGTAGGTAAGAAATGCTCCCGACAGTTTTACGACGTGGACCTACAGTCCGTTTACCCCAACACACACGTATTTTGTTTTTACAATTTTCTTGTCTCATCAAACCTTTAAAACCTTAAAAAACGAGAATTTGCATTTTTAAATTTTAAGTTCCCCTCCCCATCCCTCATTTTGAGTTTGCAGGTGGGGAGTCAAAATTGTCTAGGACACCGAAAGTAATGATTGTATCGTAAAAGTTTACGGAATTAAATGTTAGTATAAATGCTCACCTTCAAGCTAAGTGGAGATTAAAGATTAAACCGATTAAATATTTAACTGATTAAAGATTAAACAGATTAAAGATTAACCATTAAAGATTACAGATGAGAGTAAAATATTAACGAACACCCAGAATTTATTGGCTGAGCTGTAGCGAAGCAAATCACTAAAGCTGGGAATAATTCATTTTTGTGTGTCTGTGATATCTCGAAAACGAATTAACCTAAAGAATTAATTTTTTTGGATGAAGCTTCATTTTTATATAGGCTACATGGATTTTGATGATAGGATTAGGCTGTCCGCAAATAAATATTTTTACATTTGTCCTACGGGTAACCATGATGGCAACGAGAAAATCGTAGAATAAATAAATGTGCAAATAAGCTGAGTACAATAATATGACATTTATAATGTGACATAGTAACACAATATTGTGCTCTTAGAATAAAATGAGCTGTATACTTGAAATTATGCATGCAACAGCGAAGCCATCTACGCGATAATTGATTTGGTGCACTCCTATCTTTTACCTATACACAGAGACACTTAAAACTACAGGAATATCTGAATGTTCAAACTTTAAAGAAATGTAAATCAAATTGTGAATATTGATTTTTGCTTTGAAAAGAATACATTTTAAGCCATTGGCGATCTTCCATCTCCCCAGGGCGGGCTGTGAGTCGTTGGTGGAAAGTCGTGAATATTTACATCGGTTTACAAGTTATGGGTCGAAAATGAAAACACCGTTTAGCTGAATATGAATTCCGAGTGCTTAATAAAATATATTATTTATCAACGAGAAAACACTTGAAATGTAAGCTGAAGAGCCACTGAAAATTATTTACTCCAAGAAAATCCATCCGGTTGCATCCATGGAAACCCTCCTAAAATGGATTTTGGGTATAAAATGGTGCTGCTTATTCAGTTTTCCACAGTAAAATTTTAATAATGGACGCAATTTCCAAGGAGCACCGCATCCAAATTTTGTTTCGTAGCTTTTATCTCACTTACCTGGTACTCACCTTGACTTCTGCTTATATTCAAAGATTTCCCATCAATTCCTCAAGGACTTTAGCTCAGGAAGTGGTGTATATATAGTGACATAATTATTCAGTTTGAGCCCCACAATTTACGAGCAGACTTTCATTTTTATATACGCATAACCATTAAAATATATAACAACTAACGTTAGTGTTTTCAACACATCTGTTACGTTCACGTCCAGACATTCACAACAATCTGACCATTACAGAACCTGCCTGTTCGTAATTAAGCAAACCAATTATTGGTCTCAGCCTCACAAAGGATCATGGAACCTGAAGTTGACACCAATGGACGTTCGCAGAACCACACAGTTTGCTGGTTATGTAACTATCGATGAAATCTTATCAGAACTAGTGATGAGACGGCATTTCAGTTATCAGCGCTTTGTAACGGTTACTTTTCTCCAGTATCTGTAACGGATACTTCAGTAATCTGTACTTTGTAACGTTACTTTTCTCCAGTATCTGAAACGGACACTTCAGTAAACAGTACTTTGTACCGTTACTTTTGTCCAGTATCTGTAAACGGATACTTCAGTAATCGGTACTTTGTAACGGTTACTTTTATCCAGTATCTGTAACGGATACTTCAGTAATCAGTACTTTGTAACGGTTACTTTTCTCCAGTATCTGTAACGGATACTTAAGTAATCAGTACTTTGTAACGTTACTTTTCTCCAGTATCTGTAACGGATACTCCAGTAATAAGTACTTTGTAACTTTACTTCTCTCCAGTATCTGAAACGGATACTTCAGTAATTAGTACTTTGTAACGGTTACTTTTCTTCAGTATCTGTAACGGACCCTTTAGTAATCAGTACTTAATACCGTTACTTTTTCTGCAGTATCTGTAACGGATACTTCAGTAATCAGTACTATGTAACGGTTACTTTTCTCCAGTATCTATTACGGTTACTGAGAACCGAAACTACTGATGACAGATATTTTGTATCTAGTATTAAATATGGTTACAAGAAACAGATATTTTCCCGTACTGATTACTTTACTAGTTCCTGAAGTACTCATATCCTCACTGATACCGAATACTGAAATACTGCACTGATTGGAGGCTAACAGATACTAAATAAATACGGCGATCGTAACGCTTCAAACTGGAAAACATTGCTACTTCACGATGTAAAATCATTTATCAACCAGTGTTAGTCTTGAATGAGTTACTGAGTAATATATATATATATATATATATATATATATATATATATGTGTGTGTGTGTGTGTGTGTGTGTTGAAAACACTAACGTTAGTTGTTATATAATTTTAATGGTTTTTATATATATATATATATATATATATATATATATATATATTGTTTTGAAGAAAACTATACAATTTATATAATACATTGTGTTTAAAAGTGTTTAAATTTGTAAACTATAATTTAATTAGATATTTATGTGTTTACTTCAAATGAGAGCTTATTTAATTTTTTCCCAATACAAAACTTTGTTGATGTACCAAACATACACCAAAGAAAAATTAAAATTACTTATAAAAATTATGGTTGCCTGTAAAGTCGGTTTTACGGGCGAAGATTTTACGTGACAACGTCTTTTTCTCGGTAGAATATTTATTGATATGAATATTATTAAATTGCACAATAGGAACAAGGAATTGAATGAAAATAAGAATTGCACAAATTTTAAACTATAGAAATATATTTTTGTTTACTAAAACCATTGTACATAATTTGAAATTAATTAAAATTTGTTATTGTAAATGGTAAAGTTGAATAAAACATTTACTAAAATTGGAATTTGAAATTCTTGCTAAACACAGTTTAAATTTTAACTCCGCGCGTGGTGATTGGTCGGTTTAGTTCGTTTGTTTGGTCGCACTGTTATGACAGGTTAGAGGTTATAATTTGTTATTTTAAATGTTTGACTAGCAATACGCGCTGTTTCTTCTCAATCGACTGAATTACGATTGATTGCAGAGTGATTTAAACTAATAATTTACTTAACACTATCGACCACTTGTCAATAGTATGACATAACCTATAAACTCAGTTTCTCAACTTTTGTGTCAATCTAACTAATCAATCTAATTAATCAATCAATCATAGTTTACGATAATGAAATATCAGTGTACAATTATTTACCTTTATTGTTTGTAGTTGTTGTAAATGACGAATCTAAGCACTCCACATTTTCACGAATAAACATAGTTATCTGCTTTATCCCGTGCGGCGGACCCACAGTTACCTGCTTTAATCCCGTGCGGATCCCGTGCGGCGGACCCACTGGACGGGCATCGTAACGTTACCGGGCGTTACACTTTTTCATGAGTGACTCCGAGCCGCAACCTAATTTAAGACGTTGTCACGTCAAAATAGAACTTTATTTTCATAACATTAGAGAATACCCATTGTAACAGTAAATTTAAATCTGTTTAAAGAAGCAGAAGTTCAATTTATCGTACAATTCATTAACTAATTTTTAAATAGTTTTTTACATAAATGCGTTGTAATTTTGAATAATAACAATTACGTCAGAGCATTTACAAAACTGTGTGTTTACTAATAAAATACTCAGTATTTTAAGCATTTACGAATACAGAAACAATTTAAAGTCACTAGTATTTAAAACATTTAAAATACTGAAATACTGATTCATTGTGTCTAGTATAAAAAAAACCCCCCCCCCCCCCCCACCCCCCCCCCCCCCCACCCCCCCCCCCCCCCACCCCCCCCCCCCCCCACCCCCCCCCCCCCCCACCCCCCCCCCCCCCCACCCACAAATTGGGTCAAAACACGGGTTTTCCTACAAAAATATTTAAAATTAGTTTGCATTAAGAGTAATCCACACTACGGATAAAATATAAAATACATTTTGTACACTTTCGTCCTAATAAAAACATAAACATTTAAAAAGAAATTTAAATATTTTTAACACATAACATATTTTGTATTAACTCTATTTTTCTGGACATTACAGAGAGTTGTTTGACTTTTCAATTATTTTAAAAAGACTGTCTGTTGATTGGATGCGGTTTGTCTGCAGACTGTTTCCAAACATCACCGGATACAAAAAGATACAGTCTTGCTTACAGTGTACCCGCATACAAATCTGCCAGTGTGGACTACGCTTAAGACATGAAAACGTGCCTTACAGTAGTTACCGTACCCATATACTCGCAAGAAGTGAAGAAGTGCTACCTTTCATCTTCTGTTTTATATAGCCATAGGATAAATTACAACAACTGCAAAGGATGGATATTTTTTAATTACCTGAACAATAAATTAAGCATTTCATAATTTATACTGCAAATTGTTTGCTGTGTGCTGCAATAATTAATGTTTACGAAATAATTTTAAATATATTTTGTAACTGTATGTTTTGCCATTTTGTCTTTAAAATGTAATATATTAATATCTATATTTTTATTTTTGGTAACAATCTTTTTTGACTTATTTCTTTAGTTTTAATTCTTTATATTGAAAGCGTATACATTAGTATGGATTATGTTTGTTTGTTTTCTTTTATGTTTATTTTGTTTAAGATTATAAACATTGGACCCCTGCCATATTTTACAAATTTATTTTGAAATGAAAATAAAACATTCATTTATTTCAATGTTAATGCCAAAATGTTTAACAATATTTTATAAATTTATAGCTTATACTTTTTATATTTTAAGAAACAGTTTTTTACGTTATATATCGATTAAGGTAAAAAAATGTTATCTTTTTTTACTATATTAGATTTGTTTCTTATAATTGGTAGCATGTATCATAATAATGCAGTAAATTTTCAAAAAAATATTTAAAATTAAACAAATAAAGCGGGTAATTTTGAACACTTTTCATCATTATTGTCCTTTTTACTAAAAAATTGGATATTTTAAAACAAGTATGATTGATAACATTAATATAGTGGGATCATATTCCTACAATTATATGTTTAAACTGTATATCATCAAATTCCATTAATGTATGGATTCTTTTGTATAAATTTATTATAGTTACAGTACGATACGAATTCATTAATTTGTCCCTTAGTTGTATATGTTTATAATGAAAATCATACTGTGTTTAGTTAATATTATGAAATATTCATTAAAATCTTGTGTTGGATGCAAAAAATAACTCATGGTACTTTATGATCGTTGTCGTTGTAATGATATGATTCATTATTTTGTAATTTTTCATTGTTTTGTTTCATTGTTTTTTCAAATCTTACAGTGTATAGTAATGTTAATTAAATATTCTAAATAAAATTATGTTGGATTAAAAAAACGTTTAAATTAATTATTCCTTATATCTTAACGGTAATGGCGTTAAAGTTTATTGTTGTCAACCAAACACTATACACAAAACGAAATGCGAGGCTAAACACACAAAAGGTGACGATTAGTTTTTTTTTACAGATTTTTAGAATAGGTAACCGCAAGTAATGTTGTAGAACCACGTAACTGTAACTGGTGCGAAGCTACGCGCGCAACTACACAATTTCGGAAATTATTGTCGAACAAAAGCTAAAAATATCTAAACAAGCCTGAAACAAACTCTAAAACAAACGATAACACTAGTTTTTGGCGTAATGGGCGTATTTCTTTAATGGATGCCACTAGCGATCAAGCAGAGCCTACTTTGTTTTTTTGCATATTTCGCGCTATATAGGGGCGGCACGGTCTTCTGACACGGCGACGGCAAGCCAAGGAACGTATCCATTAGTTTTTTGAATATTTCACACATTAATGCCAAACAAAACGCTGAAAATAGCTAAACAAAACCTAAACAAACGTCAAACAAAACGATTCCACTAGTTTTTTGCGTATTTTCGTTAATGGGTGCCTGCTGGTGTGAAGCTAAGCGGCACACCACCCCTCTTTGTTTTTTGCATATTTCGCACATTTAATGCCAAACAAACGCTAAAAAATATTGATTGCTAAACAAACCTAAAACAAACGCTAAAACAAACGATTCCACTAGTTTTGGGTGTATATTTGGTTTTAATTGGGTGCCGCCAGCTTCAACACAGCTCGTTATTGTGAGCGCTTGACCTTTCCATTGTGTTTATATTGTGCTATCCGGATTAGTTTTGTAAGAAAAATCTTAATTTTTAACATTTTTTGTCAGTTCATGTTATATTTCCACACGCCGAAACGAAATATTATGGAGAGCATTGTATGGAACACAGGATTTTCCGGACATTTGCCATCGTTTCAGTCTTAGGTTTGTTATTTACCTGAAGAAGAGATCAGATTGCAGATCTCGAAACGTAGTAGTGTTACTGATTTTTGTTTCACTGAACAATGGCAAATGTTTCCGGAAAAACCCTTGTTTCCTTTCACAATCCTTCCATCGCCAAAAACAAACTTCTAACGAAAAGCATTGTTTTATTGTCACTAGAGGTTTAATCGTCCCAAAAGCTAATTTTCAACCTATGAATTCAATGTGATACTTCTTACAAAAAAAAACTTTTGACAATTGTTGTAAAAACTGCTCAGTAAAAAAATAATTAAATAAATAATAATAATTACAGTATGGAAGTTCGGATTATAATACACGACTAAGTTTAGTCTTCTCATCCCTCTTGAAAATGTTTCCCCAATAAGAACTTATTAATACAGTGTGGTTTTATTATCGACCTCCCATGAAAAACAGCTGAGTCCAATCACAAAACCAATCACGGTTCCAGAACGGTTTTATATCAACAGGTTGTTCGCTCTTGCTCCTCTCACATTTTTCTAATCAGTTTTTCATTTCTAAAAAATTAATTATAAAAATCTACAAGAAAAGAAATGACAGTAGGGATTTAAATAGACTCGGGACTGTTCTGTGTGGTTCTTGATAAGATCTTTTCAGAAATAAAACTATTGCTCGACTAAGGTAAAAATGTGACTAGTTCTTTAAAGTTACCATTTAGGAAAATGAAAATTCAGGTCAGCCAAAAATTCTCATTTTGTAATCGGTCAAAAATACATAAACTACTTGCAACCATCGTTTTGGTTTTCTCTTAAATTATTTACTTTTAGCAGATCCTTGACTTGATTATCATCATCATAATCTTCGGGGCACGCATTGTCGAAACATTTTGAATACAGCTAACCGGAACTTTCGGTATAACATATTTTCACTGAGTATGGTTCCCCACAGCGAGGATAAAATATTTCAAGAATTTAATTGTGATAATAAATAAGTAAAATAAAGGCAAAAACCAAAAGTTTTTAGCTTTGCGGCATCTCGTATTTGTTCTGCAGTGTATATTATTAGCAAAGACACTAAGGTATGTAAAAGAAATAATTTTTCTTTCACCTTTTTACATCATTTATCTGTAGCGTACTCATTGTGTTTAATTTGTAACAAAAACAAGAATATAATTTTAACGACAGTCTCTTAAACGTCGAAGGTGTAAATGTCACAGATAACCTCCTACGAATATCTGTGGTGTGTGAGGTCGTAAAGAGGGGTTCTATACGACTGCAGAGTGCTTATCACTAGAGTTGTCATGTCACACGGCCGCAAGGTTTTATCGTTCTTTCTCATATCGTTCCTCTGTGACCTTACCAAGCTGAGGACTGATCATCGGTAATACTCACCTTGGCCATTATTGTAGAAAAGGAAAGAGTTCGATACTGAAAGAGGAATCTGATTTTCCACAAGACAGATAACATCTGTAAAAATTATGAGTTTTTTTAACAGACAATCATGAGTTTTGGCATTCATTACGATTATTCGATTTTTACTGTGAGAAAATTGACTTTCAAATTAAGTTTTCTCAAAGTTTCATTGTGGTTTTCACATTTTACAAAACCACTGGCGAGGGATATGTCGCTACCTAGCACGGAGGCGTTGGCAAGTTCAAACTTAATATTTTGTTTTCTTAAGGTAGGCTTAATTGTAAGTTTTGCTGAGTTATTCATATAGCCACCTGAGTTAATTCATAATGTGGCCATCAGAGCTGCACAGGATCTTATTACATTAAGATCCCATAACATTAGGATCCTAATAGTTCTTGGTGGCTGAGTGGTCAGCGTCTGAGCTTGTCGCTCTACGGATCCAAGTTCGAATCCAGCTGCTGCAAATAGCATTTTTGCACACTAACAAATAATTTGAAGCCTTATTAAATGAAAACGATTCTGGAGTCAATCTCAGGATCGCCGTACACAACTCCCAAACAGAATACGCAAAAATTTGAAGTCTGTTTCACGCGTTAATATATTCCAACTCAATTTTCACGCCTTCTATTGTAGTTGCTCCACTTCAATGTATACGAAAATAATACTATGTATCTTGATGTATGTAGAAGCTTATGTGGTCCAACTACTATACAGGAGGGCCCATTTGCAGTGTGTAATGGCCCAGTTAGTAAAGTGACAGAATAAAGGGTTTTAATCATCTCAAAACTAACCATAGAAAAATTAATACAATTGAAAAATACATAATTATAAAATAAGTTTTGACAAAACACACGTGATGTAAACATATGATAGTTAGTATTAGTTAATTATTCAACACACATTATACAACCGCATAGCTTAGTTTATTGTGAAATAAATAGAAGATTTTATTCTAGCAAATAATTGAATACACAACTTTTGTGAGGGTCAAAATTTAACGGTAAAGAAAGGGTTAAAATATAAAAATGTGTTGTTTCCACAATTCATATACTTTTTGTACTTTAATTTCTTAAGACCACCAGTCAGAAATGGGAATAAAAGGTAGGTATCAATAAACCATATGAAGACTGGCTCTCTAGCTCAAAATGGCAACTCCTAGTCTTTTTTATCATGTTGGTCTGACATTAGTTTTACGTGTGTCAAGCTACAAAATATAGCCTGAAAAGAAGTTATTTGAAGAAGTTAAAGAAGTATTTGATATTTTAATCTGTCGATACCTTCTCACTCAACCTCTAAATAAAATACCGCTCTGCCTTAAGAGGAATTCTATAAATTTGACGAAAATCTATTGTGCTTATACAATAAAAATTGACTCTTGACACTGTACATATTGTACATGTGCCATACATTTTTAAAACCCAACAAAAAAAAATACTTAAGGATGTATTGATTTGAGTACATTTTGATAAAAGAACTCAAAAGGTAATAAACAGGATTGCTGGTCGCTAGGAAAAATTATTTAGTTATAATAAATCATTTATGAGAAATTTGAAACTTTTTAACAAACTTTGCCATATGTTAATATTTAATCAAAATTAAACGTTTTATTAAGAAACTTACTGTATTCCCACCCTAATTTAGGAGTAATATTAAATTGAACCTCATTAAGGTGTATGATTTTTCTTTTCTGATTGTTTCTCAGTGATGTAATACTTACTAACTTGTAGCCCGATTCTATCTAATCCTCTTAAAGTTGTATTTACTTTAATGCAGATTTCAATAATTTTCAGAAATGTCAGAGTAGAGGGCGTAAAACCTATTGTATGTGAACCGTGATTGGTTTTGTGATTGGGATCAGCTGTTTTCATCCGAGGTTCATAGTAAAAATGCTGTATTTAATAAGTCCTTATTGGTAAAAAAGTTCTAGGAGGTATGACATTAATTGCAGAAACCGTGCATTGTAATTCAATCTCCGAAAATATTTGTAAAGAGACAGCCTACTAAATATGTCAAAATTATTTTTGAGAGATATATGAAATATCACACTGAATATAAATTTTGAAAATTAGCTTTGAGGAGTTTAAAGCACCGAATATACATGACTATTTTATGTATACATTTTTGTATTTAAATAATATTTCGTTTGAGCGCAAAGAAACTTGAAAACACGTACACGAGTACCAAATTAAATGTCTAGTTACAGAACTAATCCAGTAACACAATATAAACTCGGTGGAAAGGTCAAACGGACAAAATAAAGTGGACGATAATCTGGTTATTAAGTGGCGGAGTGAGTCACAGACCTCTACAGAACAATAAACTGGCAATCACGCTGATTGGAACCGTGATTGCTTTTTACTCTATACTCGCTCTCTGCGGAAATGTTAGTAAATTAGCTAGAGATTTGTTGTTTGTTGTTGAACTAATCCAGTAAACACAATATAAAACTCGGTGGAAAGGTCAAACGGACACAATAAAGTGGACGATAATCTGGTTATTAAGTGGCGGAGTGAGTCACAGACCTCTACAGAACAATAAACTGGCAATCACGCTGATTGGAACCGTGATTGCTTTTACTCTATACTCGCTCTCTGCGGAAATGTTAGTAAATTAGCTAGAGATTTGTTGTTTGTTGTTGAACTAATCCAGTAACACAATATAAACTCGGTGGAAAGGTCAAACGGACACAATAAAGTGGACGATAATCTGGTTTATTAAGTGGCGGAGTGAGTCACAGACCTCTACAGAACAATAAACTGGCAATCACGCTGATTGGAAGACCGTGATTGCTTTTACTCTATACTCGCTCTCTGCGGAAATGTTAGTAAATTAGCTAGAGATTTTGTTGTTCTTGTAGTCGTAATTATTTTTGTACACCAAAATGACTTAAACTCACAGAAAGATTCTACATAAACTTCGAAAATGTCCCTCAGAGCCCAAACCAAGACCATTATATTTATGGAAATGTGTACTAAGCTTGCAACGAACATAGCCGAGGTATTTATTTATTAGACAATTTATTGTTTTCATTGTTTAGGGTTTTTTAGGACACTTCATTACGCGTTACATTGCACACAAATATAAAAGTAGATTAGGGTTCGAGGTTCCTACGACTTTTTTGAAGCTATTAAAAATTCAAATGTAAATGCAGGATAAAATTCCATAAAACTGATCTATAAAATTATGTACTAAGACATTAAATGTACTAAGATTTTCAGAGGCATCAAAAATAAATCTCTTTCTCTTATTAATGTTTTCTTAAAATCAAAGAAATGAACAATTACATAGTACAATTTTAAAGTATATTATGAAAAATGGTTCAAATTGTTTGAAAAAAATCTTGAAAATTTAAATTGAATGAAAAAACAGTTTTTAATAAGAAAATTTACTAAATAGTAAAATTTGTTAGTAACAAATAGAGCGTAAATTTTTCATTGTCCTTGCTGCAATCAAATAGGAATTATAATCGACATTACAACTCTAAGAAACACTTCAATAAAAGACAATGCATTTTATTACACTCAAAACTGATGAAAACCCAAAAAAAATATAACTATGAAACTAACAACGAAAACTAATTAAAGGAATATTGAAAGAAAATAAGCGTGATATAAGTTTCCTTAATATTGAAAAATTGAAAAGATATTGTTGAAAAATTCTCTTAAAAATTGATGTTTCATCGTAAGAACCTTTGATAGAACATATTATGTTCATAAACACCCAAAGCGTTTAAGTTAAACAAATACTAGATGTATTCATGATTTATCACTTGGGAATAGTCTAATGGTTTCTAAAATGTCTCGAAAGAATTTATTAATAAAAATAAGTTAACATTTTCAAAAATATTACATTTCAAATAATCAAAAGTATTTTACAAATTCAAAAGAAAATATTATTGAAATATTTGAAAAATCTTATTCAGATTAAAAGATTTTGTTGATATTTCTCCTTATTTATTTATGTAGAACCTCAAAGAGATTAAATTTAAAAACTTGAAAACATGTTAGTAGATAATAAACAAAATTATAGGTAAAATATGTTTAGAATGTGAATATGAAAGACAATTAGTAAATAATGAACCTCAAAACTGGGGATATGAGCTCAAAATAGTTTTGCTTCCTTTATTAGACTTAGTGGTCTATATTCAATCTTCAACAGCTAAGGCAAATACAACACCAAGAAAAAGTATCAAGGATCGCTAATGATTTTATGCTAATTGACAAGATAAACTGCCTCCTCTCATTTAATTTTTAATTCCTTAGTTAATAAAATTGCTATAATATAAATTTTAAAAGTATAACTTAATGGGTGGTGAACCTTTTGTTCTTGAAGAGATGTCCTAAATAAATAAGGTGCTTTTATTATCATTCTGGGATTAAAGCATCTGAGTCCAATCACAAAACCAATCGCGTTCTGACCACAGTTTACAGTCAACAGGGTGTACGCCCTTCCTTCATTTATATCAGTGTTTTATTTTCACAAACCAAAGAGTCTTACAGAAAAGAGCAATTTGAAATACTACCTCAAAGCAGATTTTTGAGCTAATTTTGCCATAATTTGTTAAATACATTTCGGCATGAATGTATAAGAATAACCCAGTTGTGTTTTCCTTTTCTCAAATTGGCCGTTAAAACGAGGCTAGTTCAACATCGATTTTTAAATAAAAATAAAAATATAAAAGGATATTTAATGGTTATGATCTGAGTTTTACTACTCTAAGCCATTAGACACAATAGTTATTCTTAGTTTTAGAAAATAATATCAAAGTTATGTGATGTTTTTTAAAGGTTAAATTAAATTGCGTACGCAAGGTGGTCCGAGTTGAATCATCCCTAATAAAAATGTAAAATGCAATATTTTGTTTTTTTAATTTAAATATAGAATACAATTTTTTCAGCCAGAAAAGTAACGTTTAAAACTTTGTTTTAATCTATATACCACGGTTCCTGTGAACTGTTGTAGTTGCGTAAACCTCGTTTTTTATTATTTAAACGTATCAAATGCTTATAAAGTATAGAATAAAATAGAAATTTAGTTTTCTCAAAAAAAATTATATTGTATACGTTGAAACGGTAAAATAATATTAACAGCTAATTTCCCAGTTCACACGACGTCGAAACATTATTGACACAATTATATTCTTGAACTATTTCCGTCCAGCTCTGACACCTTGAAAGAAGATGTGTTAATTCGAAACTGCCAATAATATATATCCGCCTGTTTAGGTGATTTTTGTGGGGGGGGGGATCAGCGTCTTGATTGGATTAACTTTAACCAACCAACGATCGTAGTTTAACGACTCGTTTGAATTAGTTTTTACTCACTAGAAAACTATAACTCAAAATATAATGTACACTGGAAAGAAAGAGAAGAATGTGCTAGTGTTTTTCTTTCATACCAAATATAAACGTAATTCCAAGAACCTCACCTATCTGAAATGATTCTTACCTAGAATAGTACCTGCAGAAGACTAAAGGTTATCTTTGACGTTCGTACCACACAAGAATATTGACGGAAGATTTAAAAGATCTTCGCAATTTAGATTTTATTAAAAATTATTACACATTCGAAAGTAAAAATTATTCATAAGATTGATTAATTTCTACGGCAGACAATGTCAATTCATACAACGCTATTTTATCATCATCGCTTATTTTGTTTTCGTAAAATGTTTAGTATGATAATTTAACCACAGTTTTCAAAGAATAAACAGTGAAAGCAGCCCCTAACAAATATATCTGTGGTGTGTGAGGCCATAAAGAGGATCTCTTACGACTGCAATGGCGCTTATCACAGGAGCAGCGCTTAGTTGTAACATCACGGACTCGAGAGTTTATTGTTGTTTCTGGTATCGCTTATACCGACCACTGTGCCCTTCACCTGTTCCACTAACAGTCATCCACACCTTAACAACTGCATCAAACATGCCTTCTAAACGGTTAGAAGACTCAGCTCCACTTTGTAAGCCTTTTACGTTATTAATATTCATTATACTCAGCTTCTCCGAATAAACCCTCTACATTATTTATTTTTATTCATTAAACTCAGCTCCACCGAATAAACCCTCAACATTATTTATTTTTATTCATTAAACTCAGCTCCACCGAATAAACCCTCTACATTATTTATTTTTATTCATTAAACTCAGCTCCACCGAATAAACTTTCTACATTATTTATTTTTATTCATTAAACTCAGCTCCACAGAATAAACCCTCTACATTATTTATTTTTATTCATTAAACTCAGCTCCACCGAATAAACCCTCAACATTATTTATTTTTATTCATTAAACTCAGCTCCACCGAATAAACTTTCTACATTATTTATTTTTATTCATTAAACTCAGCTCCACCGAATAAACCCTCTACATTATTTATTTTTATTCATTAAACTCAGCTCCACCGAATAAACCCTCTACATTATTTATTTTTATTCATTGAACTCAGCTCCACAGAATAAACTTTCTACATTATTTATTTTTTATTCATTGAACTAAGCTCCACAGAATAAACTTTCTACATTATTTATTTTTATTCATTAAACTCAGCTCCAAAGAATAAACTTTCTACATTATTATTTTTATTCATTAAACTCAGCTCCAACGAATAAACCTTCTACATTATTTATTTTTATTCATTGAACTCAACTCCACAGAATAAACCCTCTACATTATTTATTTTTATTCATTGAACTCAGCTCCACAGAATAAACTTTCTATATTATTTATTTTTATTCATTAGACTCAGCTCCACAGAATAAACCCTCTACATTATTTATTTATATTCATTGAACTCAGCTCCACAGAATAAACCCTCTACATTATTTATTTTTATTCATTGAACTCAGCTCCACAGAATAAACTTTCTACATTATTTATTTTTATTCATTGAACTAAGCTCCACAGAATAAACTTTCTACATTATTTATTTTTATTCATTAGACTCAGCTCCACCGAATAAACTTTCTACATTATTTATTTTTACTCATTAGAACCACAGAACATAATAAATCATTTACGTTAATAATGTTTATTCATTATGTTAAGCTTTATTAGACAAGCCATAAAAATAATTCATTTTTATTCATTACACTCAGGTTTATTGTGTAAGCCTTTACACTATTATTTTTTATTCATTAAACTTAGATTTATCTGATAAGCCTTATACGTTATTAATTATTTTTCATCAAACTCAGACTTATTGGATAAGCCTTCTCCAATATTAATTTGTTATTCACTAAACTCATATGTATTTTATATGCCTACACTATTATTGTTTATTCACTAAACTCAGCTTCAATGAAGTAGTCTTTTACATTATTAATGTTTATTCATTATACTCAGATTTATTGAATAGGCTTTAAAAATTTTTATTTCTATTCACTAGACTCACCTTCATTGAATAAATCTGTTACATAATATTAGAAGATTGCTACAGCCTTCTTCGTTGTTAATGTATATTCATTAGAACCAGCTTCATTGATTAAACCTTCTACATTATTAATTGCTATTCATTGGGAGACTAGAATTATGTAAAAAACAACAATAACCAATGGAAACACAAATATATTTCTAATTTTATGCAATGGTTACTAGGAAAATAATCCTTCCTTCAGAAACTGCACCTCTTACTGTACCTACCCCGCAGCAGTATTTTAGTTTGCATTTGTATCGAATGCTCAATTGAATGTCAATATTATCTTTGCTTTCTAATGGAATTTTAAAATAATTATACAGAAGACATTTTAATCAGATTATTGTGTAATTGTCCACTGTTTTTATAACGGAAAGCAAAAAAGTTAGTACAACAATAACGTAAGTAAATTTCGAAAATCGTCCATAGGTCAACACGATTTCTGCAGCTTGAAACAACGTTTTCACAGTTTTTAAAACTGTAGCGCCTACGTGATCTGCTTACTATGTACTACAAGTACTTTAAGTTATGGCAAAGGAATGGAAAGATTATGTGGACGTGGATACTTTTAGTTCAGGAGCATGAGAGCGTGCAGTTCCAAGGAATGCTGACTAATTGCAAGTCTCTTATCTTTTTAGCGATAAGACGCATGACTCGGATACTTCACTGATAACCATTAGGCGTACTAGTAGTCTTTGTACAACAATATACGAAACTTCTTTTGTGATCATGTATTAGTCTTTAGTTTCAAACGTTAACCTACTGTAGCTACATCATATACGATTAAAGTTTTTTTATTGCCGATGGTGGGATTGATAGGACAACAGGATTTCTGACATTTGTCATCGTTATGGTTACAAAAGGTATTATAGCACAACGTTTCGAGGATTGTAATCTATCCTCTTCGTCAGGTGGGGAAGTTATTAGTACATACAAATGTACGAGAAAATGTGTTACTGTGTTTCCTTGAATTGTGCTTGAACTAGACTCCAAGCAGCTTTTGGTTATGTTTGAACCTTTTTCTTTCCCTCCTTTTCTTCTTTGTGTTTTCTATATATTCTGTACATAATTTACATGTAAATGTCAAAGTAGAAAAACATTGTCAACCGGAAACCTCAGTTTCATGAGATAAAACCAGCAATTTCAGTACTTTTAGAAGCGCTAAAATTTTTGGCGCCTTCGGTTCGTGATGGTACTATTTTTTGTACATTGTTGCACTATGGTATCAAAAACTTACAGGCATCAACCATAAATTTATTTATTTAATTTTTCAAGACGAAGGTACTTTGTTCTCTTGTGAAAAGGCAACATCGTAATTGACTGATCTGTACACATACTTGAGTATTAGCTTGGGAGGTTTGCACATTTAAAGACCTACATGTCACCAAGCTGACGAGAGACTTAATTCTTAATTAATAAGTTAATTAAAACTCGTACGGTCAGGACGCTTACTGGCAACATGCAAGCTCTGTGATGACGGTCTTTAATATAATTTAATTCGTATTTAATCTAACCAACAATACCTGTAAAATGTATTTCAGTTATTTAAAGTGAATTTAGTATGAAGGTGAGTTTTTTACAAGTATGTTCAATAACGAATGGGTAAATAAACAAATTACATTCTTCTAGTTTGTTCCGTTCAAAACATGAATGTTATAATGGGAATTTAACAAATAAGTGGTTTATTTATAACCAGGCATAAATTTGAAATTTTCAACGGTGTTGATATAATTATTATTATTCTGATAGCTTCGTATTTTGGTAATAATATTATCAAAATTCAATCAATTGTAAAAGTAAACCTCGAAAATCATTAAATGATATACGAAGTAGGAATACGCCACAAACATATTTTTTTTAGCAATGAATGAAATAATATAGATAGAATGTTTTTTTCTTTAATATAATATGTTTTATATGTTAAACATAAATTTTAAAGTAAAATGGATGAAACGTGTATACTGAAACACATTTTGGTTTTATAAGTTTCAATTCGCAATACTATACAATGCAACTCATCACCGATATTGTTGGGGTTGGTCATTGTAAGTCTTAAGTTGAAAATTTCTGGGGAATAAGACATTATACACACTTTTTTGAATATAATATAGTGGAATTTCCAATAAAAATGTTTTATCTTCGCACATTAAAGTACTGAAAATCCATAGTAAGACAAAACTTCTTATAATTCGTAAAATTCCCATACAGACCAAATTTTAATTAAATTCTTACCACTATTCAACATTCAATTACCTCTAATACACACCTACAGTTTTGGATACACTTTGTGTTCTAAACAGAACGAAACGAATTTACAAGACTGAATGAAAAAAAACAAAAACAATGATAAGATTGATCTATATTTATAGCATTGGGGGAGTTATCTCTTAAGTAACAAATAGTCAAAGGCAATACAGATCGCTGTAAAAACGCACGAAATAAAGCAACAGTAAGTTATACATATTACCGCTTATACAGCTTATCTTTTATTTTAATTGTATTTTGCACCTGCATATTTACTCAAAATTTAAAAAAAACTGCAAAACGGGTAGAAAAAAAGCTAAAGTAAGCAGTTAATATGTTTTATTTTACACACTTTCAACACTTTTTGTGTTCAGAGCTTTGTGATTTTATTACCAAAATACGAAGGTAAAAGAATCGCGAATTGCCTGGAAAAATTAATTAATTATTCAATTGTCAAATATTAGATAATTTAAAGGCTTCGTGAATATGTCTTACTTAACAAGTATACCAACGTTGGTTAATTTTCTATTTTAATTTGTCTCTTATTGTTGCATGTGTAACAAGGGTTAAGAGAGAACTGAGCGGAATTAAAATTTTTGGGTTTATAATAACATGAATAAAGTATTAATACCACTTTAAAAAACCACAAGGAAAATTGGAAGAAATAATTTTAATTCATTACCAATCCACAAATGAGATAAATTAACTTAAAATATTCACATCTATAATTAATATTATTCCAAAATAACTGGGCATAGTTGTTAGGTACCTCTGATAAAATTAAGTCGCAATGAAATTACATTACAAGATATCAACATACAGACTGTGTTGGGTAAGCCTTCCGCGTCCGAGGTTTAATTAAGATCAAACAAGCTTCATAGCAACTAGGTACGCTGTAAGTCTTTATGTAATTAATGTCATATATCTCTATTTGAGTTACACATATACGCATGTTATCGACGTACATTTGTATAACGTATTATGCGTACAACTTAAGTCAATGATGCTGCCTATTTCCAGGAAATCAATGTTTTCTTATTGTATTTGTTGCACTGAATCAGTCATATGGACAATCTGTGTTGAGGTTAGGTTAGGTTAGTTCTAAATTCCGACGCTAGAGCAGCACCACTTACCTTTGATTGTTAGTGTTCAAATAGTTACTACCTGAGCCTATCAACTTTTCCTTGCCTCTATTTATTATTGGGCGAGTTATCTTTTATGTGCCAAATACAGTCAAAGATAATACTTATTTTCATTGAAAACAGCATGAAATAAACCAACTTCCCGCCACTTGGTTGATGCCTTCAAGTTTTCGATACTTCGTTGTAATCATTTCGTAGACAATTTTAAATTGTAGGCGTTAAGAAAATTCAGCCTGTTAAAATTAAGTTGTGGTTCTTAGTATTATTAATTATTTTTTGTTTTCATTTCATAAAATTTCATTCTGAACTTAAATTTTAATAAATAAAAATGATAAGAGAACATGCAATTTTATATAAGAAGACTTTAATATAACCAAATTATATTATGTTCCAATGGTATTTAAGATTAAATATAACTTGGTACTTCATGATTGAGTTTCAACTAAAATTCTAAGTAATGGATGCATATTTACGATTGTTGCTGTTGTAACAGTATTATTCAGTTACTAAACTAAATCAATCCTGTAGATTTGTTCTTCAAAAATGTATAAGATATGAAACATCTTAATCTAAATGAGTATGCAGTGCAAATGCAAGTGAAACGATGCAAAATCAATTTGCTCAATAAACGTAGTGTAAAATGTTGCCAGAAAATCGAACTACTCTATTGGGTATTGTTGTTATTCACTTGATTGTAGTCTTTTACAAAGTAAAATGTAATGTCCCACTTCATATTTGTTACATTATAAAATGTGTAAACTATAACTGGAAAGAAGAAATTAATTTAAGTTCTATATTTTATAAGTAAATAATTATTTCTAGACCTAAAGTTAATTGTGATACACCAATAACAAAAGACAATTGACTATACCTTTTAAAACAACAGTAAATCACAAAATCTATAACTGTCTTCTAAGAAATGGTCATAAATTTAAGTTGTTAGTGTTTCAGAGTTATATATTCACATATATCTTTATTTAAGTATATATTAGGCAACACTGTACAAATAATGGAAGTTTTGCAATTTGTACGAGTCACATAAAAAGAAATTGACGATACATATTTTAAATTTACACTTTATTTGACACTGGCCTTATGCTATATATATAAACATTGAATCACAAAAAGTACTTGCTCTGCCGGGACTCGAACCCGGATCTCTCACTTGCCGGGTGAATGTGCTACCATTACACCTCAGAGCGCTTACTTTTTCCGATTCAATTATTTTGTATTTGGCCGTATCTGTCACATATGCGTTTAAATAAGCAAACTAACGGATTGCGTGTCAATGCAAACTTTTTCTTTGAGCTAACGCTCGTGACATTTTTGCGATGACTCTTCGACTTCGATTCGTCTCTTCAGCTAAGGAGTTCGTGCGTAGAAGCAACAGATGCTAGAAGCTGCAACACACACACCTTAGGACAGGATGTGGATGGTAAAAAGTAAACAATAACATTACCAGGTCAGTTAAATTTTGCAAGTGGGTTTGGATCAGTTTATCTTAGAAACGTCAAAGAACATTAAAACAGCATGGTAGTATAGAAACAAATGAGATGACAGACTGTTCAATAGCCATTAACACTGAATAAACTATTACTCGACATATAGGGAATTTTGTTTATTGTAATCAATAAGATATTTTTAACGAATGAAATTTCACAGATTAATTTGTGTACGAATCGTACGACATTGAATTTTGGTAGAAGAATCTCGGTGGATGATTGTGATGAAATGTATTGAAGAAGGTTGGAATAAATTATTTAACAATCGTTATAAATATTTTTCACTATTCCAACTGATTAATGCAAAATTGGTTTATACCAAACTAGATTAATTCGGAATCGCCTACAGATAGAAATATATCTTATGTTTTTACCTTGTTATAAATTATTTTATTTTATACGAACAGTTATAATAGTTAGAGCTTGCGATTATAAGAGTGGAGATTTTAATAGACACTGCTACTTACAGGTAATAGATACGGCTACACATTTTAATTATTATTAATATTATGAAATTAGTATGATTTCACGCTCAACCTTTAACAAGGTAGAAGTACGCTACACTATATGTCACGTAACAGGCTCTGCTGAGGTTATATGCAAAATTTCAAATATTTAGCTTATTTAATTACTGATAGATACAACGAATATTTACATATCGCGGCAAACAAAAGAGAAACTGCATCAGCCTACTAAGTGACAGCTTTAACAACGCTCAGCAAAATTTAATGGTTGGACATGTAACGACGTAATATACTTCTTATCTATGTAGAAATTACGTTTCATGCTAAATATGAAGTCTACAGATTAAATCCTTCTCGAAATATCTAGCCAAATAAAACAATTCTATGTAAAGTATGTGTTAATATTCCATGTGCTACAATATCTGATGAATGTGCATAGTTTTTTTATAAATTTATTCTGTTATGTTCTCTTTGCAAAGATGGTTCCTAATAATACCAATGATAAGAAATTCGCAAACGCTCAGCCAAATCGCATAACATCAAATGCACCATCATCGAGGTCAGTGTTCTACATATAGAAATAAAGCTTCGTGAACAATTTCAAGTTTTTAAGTCAATTCTTATTCTAAACATCCCATAGGGAAAAAGTAATTTCTCATCCACGAATGATAAGTCTTCACTAAAGCTCAGCCAATGAGTGGTTCTGTTCGACAAAATTACTTTTAAACATAATACATTACGCATGAAACGGGGGAAATTCATTAATAAAACTACTATTTAACTTAAGGGGAGTCCGACTCCCATAAGAACGCAATGTTAACTATACGTTGCATAACTTGAAAACTATTTAAGATAGCTTACTGCTTTTGATTTTATTTTGAAGATCATGTATTTTTCTAGAGCTCTAGGAGAGGTTTTTAGTTTTTTTCTTTTAATAAATAAATTATGAATTTTTAAAAGTTTTGTGTTTAAAATTTAAAATTTAAATATATAAATATTTTTAAATCGAATTAGGATAATTATATCCCAAAACCCTCTCCTAGGGAACTAGTACTGTAGCCAAGGAATGTGTGTTAGAAATTTCATTAAGATATCTCAATCAGTGTGTTAAAAAAAAATTTAAGTTTCGGTAAACAGCAAAAAACAAAAAAGTATATGTAATAAATAAATTTTCTTACTTTTAATAATGTCCAGCACAGTAACTAGGATTGTCTGGATCATCTTCTGCCTCATAAAAGTACTCAAACTTCCTTCCAAAGAAAAATAAAGTGTTATAAACTATAAATCACACAAAAAAAAATTTTCTTCGGTCAGATTGCCCTTAAATTTGTATGTTTTCTTATCTAAAAGCATTATAAGGATTAGCCTACAAGACGAAATCATCAAAAACAGTAATTTCAGTTGCGAAAATCTTCTCGATATTTAATTAAGTTGTTAAATGCGATAGGAATTTCGAATTGGAAATAGGGAATCTTTAATATGTGACAACAATATTTTCGTAGTAAATTCAATGTAGCATTTAGTATGTTATTTTTAGGCTTAGCAGATTATCCTTGATTTGAGGCTAAATCTACACACTCTGTATATGCGGCAGTGTTGCAGTAAGAAGAAACGTCCGGCTTTGTAAAATAAATTACTGGTGAACCTTAAGGTTACAGCCTAATGAAAGGAACAAATGTAACAATTACTGCACTGCCACTGACTGATAGGCCATTACCCTTATCGGTGGGAAGTGGTGATAAGGAAGGTGAGAGGGGTTGTTGGAGTTGGCGTTGTGGGGAGGGGGAGGGGTGAGTTGTTATTAACCACGTTTATCGTTTATCAGACCCGTAATCTGCTGTTGGATAATTTGTTTACTCTCTCTTCCTGGAAAAGTCGATTGCTGCTCACTTTTCCTAGCAGTACTTGAGTATTTTACGTTATAAAATACCAAACTTAGTACTGAATCATATTTAGACAAACTTAACTTTTAGATTTAGACTTAAACTAAGACACCACTAGGTAGAAGCTGAGACATTCTTCCAAAACGTTTTTCTAGATCTATTAATTAACTAGTTACAAAAAAGATCTAATTTTATTACAAAATTCGATAAATTTATTTCAAATTTATATTTGAATGTTGCATTTGGCTGCAGTTCACCTTCGTTTTATTGCAGCGTCTGGTAACTGACGTTGCCTCAGCTTGACTCCTGGAATCTGGAGTCATGTTCGCCTAAAGAGATCCAAAGAAAGTCGGCGACGAAGAACTGAAAACGAACCTTTACATCGTTTCGACAACAAAGAAACCCATAAATAGGTGAAGTGGCAGTCTCATTATCTCATTAGGTGCACGATTGAGTGCACTATGATGTTTCTGACACGATCTCTAAGCACGGTGGAGCAACCGAGTTTTCTACACATAACGTAGCTATGGTAGGAAGGGTTTATTCAATTTTATATGTTGAATAAAAGGAAGGCGAATTGGACCCAAATTCAACATTCAAATAGAATCAATTCTTTCTGGCATACGAATATTTTATTAATGTTATAAAGGCATTTTAGAGTGATTCTATACAGCATAGTTTACCTAGTAAACTGAAGGTAAAACCAGTCGTTTCCTCTTGATTAATGTATGTGTAAATACTCGGAGTAAATAAACTGAGTCACCGAGACTGCGCAGTGCCTTTGCTGCATTGCGCGTTTAAAGTTCGCTGTAAAACAAACAACTGCGCACGCCCCGTTCGCAACCAAACCTTGCAACACTGCTTCATTGCTGTTTCGGCACCGGCTTCTACACGTAAAACTAAGCCTCGTAAATAGTGGATATTCCTATATAAGAAACGGCCGTGTCAGAACTGATGCTGGGTATGAAGTCTCAAGGAATTAGTGCATAATACAAGAAACTTCACACCAATATCTGCTACTGATTTCGAATTCTTTAAGAAAAATTAGCCCAAAAATAACCAAAAAGGAAAGAATGCTCAGAACGACAGTTATTATCGTTGAAGACGGATAAGTTTTTTGTACTACCGATTTAATCACGATAAAAATCAGTTTTCTGATTTTTTGGAAACTACCATAATAACTGAACTTCAAATAAAATTTGTAAATGGGTTTGAGTTTTCACGAACACGGAAAAACTGCAACAAAGAATTTCTTTTTGAGTGGGCTAAAACAGACTCGAAATGGATCGAGCGCTGCTCTGGCGCCGGATTTAATAATACTATTTTTACTGCATTTTCTGTCTCAATGTAACGTTTTATTGTTAAATCATATCAACATTAAAAATCACCAAATCTGAGTTCCAACTCACACACAGTCAAACTTATCCATCATCTCCGGACACAGTCACACTGTCTCAAGTTCAAGCATTTCTTTACTACGTCTCCATATTTCTATGAACCTTAAGAGGAAGCGAATTTTCGGCAGGCGTGATTTTTGACCAAATAGAACGAAATAAGAGATAACAATACTAATATGGATATTATAGTGAGAATGTTGCAGCTAATATTTAATGTGCCTATAATATTACTTGTACATACCATTGAAGTGTAATGGAATAGTAAATAGATATGCAATTTTGTGAACAATTCAACTGTGATGTTCCTACAAAAAAATATATTACGATGACAGGTTCTTATTTTTGTTACTAATATGGCTATTTCAATGTAAAAACTATTAAATAAAAGAAAAATATAAGATTTCAAACTGTTTTTTTGAGGTTTTTTTATTTGCTAAACGCTAAACACAATGTAAGCTATTACGTATTGTTTTTGCAAACAATAATCGAATCGAACCAACTACTTCTTCCAAATTTTAATCTTTTCACAACTAACCATTTTGTTTACTTGTCTTTTTGAATCAAACAATTTTTAATCCTGCAAAAATGCGCCAATAAAAGTAACAGATCAAATATATGAAAAATAATTTCTGACAACTTCTCGAATAAATATATACACTTTTTTAAAATTTGAAAATAATAGGGATACAGAATTTTGATTTAAAAATAAGCCAAATAAAACATTCAACCCTTCGTTTTTATAATGAAACACCTCCTTTTATTTTTAGTGTGTTCATGCTAAGTTTGAAATGATTATTTTCAAGGCAACGGATGGAATATCTTATCTCGTAGTTGTAGCAGTCACAATAAAGAATACTGTTTGCATGATGTATGACTCTCGTAACTGGGAAATACGAACCTAATCGTAAACACTCGTATCTCATTCTAGAATGTGACTTCATCCCCTCTCATAGTTCATTGTGTCGCAGTCAAAATTAATATTTATCTTAAGATTATGAGTTTTCCAGGGAAGACGTGCGTCAGTGGTTTGAGAGCATGACAGACGTTTTGAGTTGTAAGATTTCATCAGAAATATAACACCTTTTACAGATCCAACACACGATTGCAGGACTGTAGGTCCACGCCTAGTTTTGATGAGGGTGGCTGACGTCACTTTTCTGCAGGGTAGGACAGTTAGTCCACGCCGACACCTATGGACTAACTGTCCTACTTTTCAAAACTGACCTGGCCGTGCATTAGTTTTTCTACCTGGACTTATTCTTCATTCTGGTCAGTGATGCCTCCACTACATTCCCACAGCGTACTGTTAAAGTAGTAAATATTAACAGTTACTCAAACTATCACATATGATGCATTATTAATTGGGATTATATCGAAACGAATTCCACATAGTATTATATTACTATCTCATTAATTCGGCATTATCCAAATGGCCGAATAAGTAAGTTTGTATTAGTTATTCCTTATCTTGGTCCATCGTTAGTATAATACTGCATATGCCAGTAGACATTGGCCAGTAGGCATTACTGTTTTATTAACACTATTAATAATCAAAATAACCATTAATTCAAATCTAATATATCACATTTATAGTTTTATCAAATTATGTTAAATAGATACCTTACGAAGACAAAACATTTTATTGCCTTAAATAGTGGCTCTTGGCATATAAAACAAACAGTAAACGAAACTTATCTGCCTACAGAGACATACTAACTTACATAATACCGACGGTATGCCGGTAACGATAGGTTGTAAATATCATTCAAACAGCAATTCGATGAAGAACGGATAAATAATTTGTCTAGTTTCGTTCAAACTTCCAATTGCTACTCATCGCTATATCCCGCTGCGATAAAGTGGAAACGTTTAATTCAAATAATGATCCAGGAAGGACAGAAGATATATGTTTAATTACTAGCAATTACCAGTGACTTCAAACTCAACAAATTCTTAAATATATACGTAAACTCTATTAGTTTTATTCCCCTTTTAAATAAACCGTAAACCGTTAAACTTTTTAAAATATGGAGTTTAGTAAATAAAAAAACACAAATGATGTAAGGGTTTTGAAAGATACACGATTACAATATTCATGTTAGAACTAGTAGTTCCCTACGGTTTTGCATGCAATTTCGTATGAGCACTTCTGGTTCGAGTGAATTATACATCGGACGCCAATGTTGAGATTTCCTTATTTCTACAATCAAGTAAATATGTCTTAAAATGTATACTTACTGCAATCGTAATTTATTCCAAACTTAATATATTGTGTGCCCTTGTTAATTTTGCTTTGTTTCCTCGATCAAGGTACATACAAAGGTCTGAGAAGTCTACGTGTGTCAAAAGTCAAATAAACTGTGCGTTTTATAACAGTCTTTAAATTTCTACTAAAAGTTATACAGTAAATTCCTTTGATATCTGTATTACAGTAGGCCTACTCACCAAGCATTGCATAATCAATATTTACTACAGTGTACAGTTAAAAGTTGAGCTTTACTAAAACTTTTAGTTTTCTTATCTAAATATTTCTCTTACTTCTGTTCAACTTCAGTGGTTACAGAAAAGTTTGAAATGAGAAGTGTTGGTATTATCAAGCTTACTCTATGCTTTCACGACCAAATGTGAACGAATTAAAAATAGCAGTTAAATTAATTTCACATATGATTGTGCTACCATAAAACAATGTTTACACAGAACAGTTGACTAAAATTAACAGGCTCTTATACTATTATATAAAAGTCTTGTTCTCTTTACTTGATTTTTCCCGTGGACTCTTAGGATACTCGTTGTTTTGCTAGTCGGGGCGAAAACGTATCCAATAAAGCAAAAACCATTATAATCGTTACAACCATTCTTAAGTTAGAAATGGTGTGTAACTAATCTGACTTTGTTTTATGTATATAATTTTGTTTAATTCTTTCTGTAGATGTCTTCTTCTGAAGTGTACTGAAAAGTATTTAGCAGATAGAGAGTTTAGATCTCGAAAAATCCGTTCAAGTGCTGCAGTGTGAGTACGGCGATCCCTTGTCAACCCCTCGTCAAAAGAAACCCGTGAGTCGGACAGTGGGTCCCAGGCCGGGACCGTGGAAGTAGGTAAGAAATGCTCCCGACAGTTTTACGACGTGGACCTACAGTCCGTTTACCCCAACACACACGTATTTTGTTTTTACAATTTTCTTGTCTCATCAAACCTTTAAAACCTTAAAAAGCGAGAGTTTACATTTTTAAATTTTAAGTTCCCCTCCCCATCTCTCATTTTGAGTTTGCAGGTGGGGAGTAAAAATTGTCTAGCACACCGAAAGTAATGATTGTATCGTAAACGTTTACGGAATTAAATGTTTACCTTCAAGCTAAGTGGAGATAAAGATTAAACACATTACAGATTAAAAATATTAAAGATTAAACATATTAAAGATTAAACAGATTAAAGATTACAGATTAGAGATGAGAGTAAAATATTAATGAACACCCAGAATTTATTGGCTGAGCTGTAGCGAAGCCAATCACTAAAGCTGGGAATAATTCATTTTTGTGTGTCTGTGATATCTCGAAAACGAATTAACCTAAAGAATTAATTTGTTTGGATGAAGCTTTATTTCTATATAGGTTACATCGATTTTGATGATAGGATTAGGCTGTCCGCAAATAAATATTTTTACATTTGTCCTACGGGTAACCATGATGGCAACGAGAAAATCGTAGAATAAATAAATGTGCAAACAAGATGAGTACAATAATATGACATTTATAATGTGACATAGTAACACAATATTGTGCTCTTAGAATAAAATGAGCTGTATACTTGAAATTATGCATGCAACAGCGAAGCCATCTACGCGATAATTGATTTGGTGCACTCCTATCTTTTACCTATACACAGAGACACTTAAAACTACAGGAATATCTTAATGCTCAAACTTTAAAGAAATGTAAATACAATTGTTAATATTAATTTAGGTTTGAAAGGAATACATTTCAAGCCATTGGCGATCTTCCATCTCCCCAGGGCGGCCTGTGAGTCGTTGGTGGAAAGTCGTGAATATTTACATCGGTTTACAAGTTGTGGGTCGAAAATGAAAACACCGTTTAGCTGAATATGAATTCCGAGCGCTTAATAAAATATATTATTTATCAACGAGAAAGAGCCACTGAAAATTATTTACTCCAAGAAAATCCATCCGGTTGCATCCATGGAAACCCTCCTAAAATGGATTTTGGGTATAAAATGGTGCTGCTTATTCAGTTTTCTACAGTAAAATTTTAATAATGGACGCAATTTCCAAGGAGCACCGCATCCAAATTTTGTTTCGTAGCTTTTGTCTCACTTACCTGGTACTCACCTTGACTTCTGCTTATATTCAGAGATTTCCCATCAATTCCTCAAGGACTTTAGCTCAGGAAGTGGTGTATATGTAGTGACATAATTATTCAGTTGAGCCCACAATTTACGAGCAGACTTTCATTTTTATATACGCATAACCATTAAAATATATAACAACTAACGTTAGTGTTTTCAACACATCTGTTACGTCCACGTCCAGACATTCACAACAATCTGACCATTACAGAACCTGCCTGTTCGTAATTAAGCAAACCAATTATTGGTCTCAGCCTCACAAAGGATCATGGAACCTGAAGTTGACACCAATGGACGTTCGCAGAACCACACAGTTTGCTGGTTATGTAACTATCGATGAAATCTTATCAGAACTAGTGATGAGACGGCATTTCAGTTATCAGCGCTTTGTAACGGTTACTTTTCTCCAGTATCTGTAACGGATACTTCAGTAATCAGTACTTTGTAACGTTACTTTTCTCCAGTATCTGTAACGGACACTTCAATAATCAGTACTTTGTAACTTTACTTTTCTCCAGTATCTGTAACGGATACTTCAGTAATCAGTACTTTGTAACGTTACTTTTCTCCAGTATCTGTAACGGATACTTCAGTAATCAGTACTTTGTAACGTTACTTTTCTCCAGTATCTGTAACGGATACTCCAGTAATCAGTACTTTGTACCGTTACTTTTCTCCAGTATCTGTAACGGATACTTCAGTAATCAGTACTTTGTACGGTTACTTTTCTCCAGTATCTGTAACGGATACTTCAGTAATCAGTACTTTATACCGTTACTTTTCTCCAGTATCTGTAACGGATACTTCAGTAATCAGTACTTTGTAACGTTACTTTTTTCCAGTATCTGTAACGGTTACTGAGAACCGAAACTACTGATGACAGATATTTTGTATCTAGTACTAGATATGGTTGCAATATACAGTACAGGTATTTTATTGTACTGATTACTTTACTAGTCCTGAAGTACTCATATCACAACTGATACCGAATACTGAAACACTGATTTAAGGCTAACAGATACTAAATAAATAGGCCCTACCACGATCGTAACGCTCCAACTGGAAAATATAGCTACTTCACGATATAAATCATTTATCAAACCCCAGTGTCAGTGTCAGTCTTAAATTAGTTATTGAGCAATAAATCTATATATATTGCCTATTTAATTTTTTCGCAATACAAAACTGTGTTGATGTACATAGAAGATTAAAGTTACTTATAAAATAGAATTTTATTTTCATAACTTAAGAGAATACCTATTATAACAGTAAATTTTAAATCTGTTTAAAGAAGCAGAAGTTCAATTTATTGTACAATTCATTCACAACATCTCAAATAGTATAAACGTGTTTAATAATAATAAATTATGTTTATAGAGTTTTTACATAAATGCGTTGTAATTTTGAATAATAGACTAATAATTACGTCAAAGCATTTACAAAACTGTGTGTTTACTAGTAAAATACTCAGTATTTTAAGCATTACGAATACAGAAATAGAAATGCTGATTTAAAGTCACTAGTATTTAAAACATTTAAAATACTGAAATACTGATTCATTGTATCTAGTATATAAAAAACGTTACAAATAGTGAAATACTCATTTAGAGTCTAGTACTGAAAAATTGTAAATACTAATTTATAGTCTCTAGTATTTAAAACGTTATAAATAGTGAAATACTGATTTAGAGTCTCTGGTATTTAAAACGTTACAAATAGTGAAATACTCATTTAGAGTCTAGTACTGAAAAATTGTAAATACTAAAATACTGATTAAGAGTATCTGGTATTTAAAACGTTACAAATAGCGAAATACTGATTTAGAGTATCTGGTATTTAAAATAGCGAAATACTGATTTAGAGTCTCTGGTATTTAAAACGTTACGAATAGTGAAATACTGATTTAGAGTCTCTGGTATTTAAAACGTTACAAATAGTGAAATACTGATTTAGAGTCTCTGGTATTTAAAACGTTACGAATAGCGAAATACTCATTTAGAGTCTCTGGTATTAAAACGTTACAAATAGTGAAATACTGATTTAGAGTATCTGGTATTTAAAACGTTACGAATAGCGAAATACTGATTTAGAGTCTCTGGTATTTAAAACGTTACGAATAGCGAAATACTGATTTAGAGTCTCTGGTATTTAAAACGTTACAAATAGCGAAATACTGATTTAGAGTCTCTGGTATTTAAAACGTTACAAATAGCGAAATACTGATTTAGAGTCTCTGGTATTAAAACGTTACAAATAGTGAAATACTGATTTAGAGTCTCTGGTATTAAAACGTTACAAATAGTGAAATACTGATTTAAAATCTCCTACTTATCAGAGTACGGGTATTCGGTAAATGAGTATCTAAACCAGTATTTATACTCAGCACCGCCGGGTAACGGTATCAGAAGTAACGATTACAGGTATGTACTGATTTAGCCTATCTCTAATCAGAACTGGCCAGTGCTGTACTGTTGGGCCAGAAACACTAGTTATCTCAGTGTTAGGAGTAACAATTCCAATGAAGGCCAAGTTACAAATTGACTGACAAAGTGAATGTTATTGTAAGTTCAACAACATAGAGAATTAATGTTTAACTAAAGTAAAAGTAAAGATGTCTTATTTTACCAGGTGAAGTTAGGGCTAAAAAGCCATCTCTAACACTTAACCTGGAGACCAACGGCTTAAAGGTGACTTCCGAACCACCACCAATGGCACGGCTCTTGCAAGGACAGGATCGCTCAGCGGTCACCCATCCAAGCAGCAGCCACGCTCGACGTTGCTTGATCTGGTTATCGCAAGATAACCGTTGTACCCGCTTCACAAACCGTAACTACACCGTAGCATAGTGGTAACGCTGCAGCTCGCCAGCCAAGAGGACACGGGTTCGATTCTCAGGGAGGTCAGTAAAAATTTACAAATGTTTTTGGACCGTATAAACGTATGGTATAGTTCGTAAAAACGCCACTGGCGTAGTAAACCCCACCCCCATACTAAAAAGTAAAAAATCCATTTTAGGAGCTTCAATGTCCCTGGCGATGTGTAAGCTACAACAAACTTGGAATTTAGTTGTAAGAAAGTCCAGATAAATGTGCGGTTCAGAGCTAAATGCTGCCTCCACGACACAAGATTGATTGAACTTTGGGGAACTCAGTTTGCCTTAGTGGTTGTTGGTAATTTTGGAGAGCTAGTTTCTTTGTTGATGAATACAATATTTTAAAGGCACTTTGACTTTGTTGATTTAAATTTCAAAATTATACTGACGAAACATATCCAGATATATTCCATAAATTAAAAAGCTCCATATACTAAAACGTTTGATAACATTACGGGATTTTAATCAGGCTTCCATTGTATTTTATAAGGAACTAGCCTTTCTCAAATCGGTAGGAAAAGGTAAGTTATATAAATCTTCTTGAAATAATCTCAAACTCATCCTTTATCAAAGACTCGCCATGGCCTTCTTAAAATAGTGTCGTTGTATGTCCGTCTGTCTGTCCGACCGTACAATAACTCTTAATAGAAAGGTCCTGGAGATTTAACACTAGGTATATAGTTTTCTCGCTCTAAGGAAGAACTATGTTAAACTTGTAGCCAAAGGGATAAAAGTAAAGGGGAAAATAAAAGTGTAAAAGTTTTAAATCAGTATTAAGGATAACCATGATGATGACGAAAGAATTGCAAAATAAACAAATTTGGAAATGAACTGAGTATAATCATATGACACTTTATCGAGTGATGCATGTGACGAAGTGTATTTATTTCAACGGTTTCCCATTACACAGTCTAGATACAATATTGTGAGGTAAATAAATGTAATATAGTAGTTAACGTCAATAAATATTGTAGGGTTCATTTAATTAAAACTACTTGATGGAAAAATGTTAAAATGAGTATAATAAATTAAATTACTTAAAGCACAGCAAAAGTATTTTAAGAACAAAAAACGGGAAAAAGTAAATACAAATCGGGTAAGAACAACAAACTTAAAAATAAAAACAGGTAAAGAGTTAGTGTTTAATACGTTTCTCACTCTAAGAAAAGAGGACAGTTTAGCGACTAAACGAAGGAAAGAGAAAAAAAAGAAAGTTAGGGCTTCAGATGGCGTTTGAGACACTTCATGTAGGCTCCCATCGACTGGCCGAAGATGTCAGCACTCCTCCCCAGCTCGTTGGCGTCGTTGAGAAGACTAGGAATACATCCGTGTTGGCCATAAAGAGTGGGCTGGAATTGTTCCAGCAAAGAGACTCATGAAGCGAGTTCCTCTTGGCACTAAAATCAAATGAGTTAGAATCTCCAGACAATCAATAAGTCCGTTTAGCAATTTGTAGAAGAACATCTGGTCAAGAATTAATCCTCGTTGATTACTTTGCTGGTAATACTGTCATTAAGTTCTGTCGGTCCTTCAATATTCAAAAAATTAAGTTACTGTAGATAAACCGCTCGCAAAGAAACCTGCGCAGACGCAAATATTTGAGCAGCCACTCGCAGGAGGGGCCCCTCTCCAGTGGTGGGGAGTGGGACCAGCATCTCGTCTCTGTTTTGTCAGCTGTGTGGGTCGTGTTTCGCTCGCGCCATTTTGTTTACACCGCAGCTACTTACCTATTCTGTAAGTATATTGTATACTTTAGTGTAGGCCTATAGAAGCGTAAAACATTAATTGAACAGACAAACGTAGCCATAGACATTTCCAGGGAGCTTGCATTTTGGTATGAGGTTAGCCGCTAAGTGGCAGTGGCGAGGTCAGGGGGTTTAGAGCAAGCGGGCGAGTGCCGAGCAGTGGTGGGGGAGACTGGGGGATGCATTACAGCGGTGGAGGGGCATTTACCCCACCCTGCGTGAACTAAAATCGCCTAATGTCTTTTTTTAAGCGGTTTAGTTATGACAATAATAAGAGCTATCAAAATATGAGCAATAAACTTATGGGGATCATCATCCGAGGAGAATATAAAAACTACGTAACAGTTTTAATATTTTATTAGAAAGAATATAAACGAAAATCCTATTTACATTGAGTATTTATTTTTATTACAGTATGTTGAGTAAATGGACACATCTTGGTAATTCTTAAATAGTCAGTAAAAGCCAAGTGTTGAATGTAAAGTGGGAAACTTGCGTTTTGTTGTCATCAGCTATTTTTGTTATCTCCAGATGAGTTAGATGAGAGTTAAAGAAACAACATTTTTCATCTTAAGGTAGACTTATGATTAGGGTCAGGAACTGATGTGGGTTACCGGCATTGTGATCCTTAAGGCTTTTCGAATATTAATTTTTTGTCAGAACATTGTGCTCCAATACCTCATCAATACCTTCCAATTAAGCCAAATTACTCTCTTAAGTTGCAAAGTCTGTATACTGCAAGTGTAACTTTTTGAACCGACCATTTAAAAAGTACCAAGCTGACTCCGTACATTATAAATACACCTTATAAATTCCATATATCACATATGCAAGGTATTTTTAACTTGTAGTCCCTCAACCCGCTTCTTGGACTCTGGCAGGAGTTGACCGACTTGTAGAGGACCGGAGTGGTTCAGACTCCTGACTGTCACTCTCCAGACTGGTCGGTTGTTTCCTCCACTCCCTCACCGATGGGTAGCAAGGACCGTCCGCGATCTTCCGGTACTCTGCAAATTTGAAACTATATAGAGGAGGCCAAAGTACTAAGCTAGACTTAGAACTATTTTTGGAAAACTCAATGTGCAATCGTTCAGACACACTTAGCATTAAAAAGATCCTCCTCTACTGCTCTTTAAAGAATTCCAGAAACAGTGAGCAGAGGCTACTTTTTGGATAGGCATTAAAAGGGTCCTCATCTAGTACTCTGTAACGAATTTCAGAACAATTTTAGAAACAGTAAGCAGAGGATATTTTTTGAATAATGAAAATGTGGTTGAGTGGACAACACCTACTTATGATATTCAAATTGTAACCCTTCCCTGTTCTGATTCAAACTTTTAATAGATACAACAATCAAGCAAATCTTGGTACAAATCAAAGGTTTTTTTTGTTTAAAGTTTGTTATTGACGATGGAAAATTCCAAAGGACAACAGGATTTCGGACATTTATTTGCCATGGTTATAGGTTATAAAAGGTATAACACAACGTTTCGAGGATTGGAATCTATCCTCTTCGTCAGGTGGGGGAGGTATTAATAAATACAAAAATAAAGAATAGAGAGAGAAGAAGAGAAGGGAAACAACAGCCCAAAAGCTGCTTGGAGTCCAGTCGAGGCGATGTCACTGCACAGGATGCAAGTCCCGAGCACAAATCACACAACATACTAGCACAGGCTACAGTGGGATACTAACAAGGATGTCGATGTCAGCTGTTTCATGGTTGGTTTCTGTTCTTTATTTTGGTATGCATTAATACCTCTCCCACCTGACGAAGATGATAGATTCCAAACCTTGAAACGTTGTGTTATAATTTCATAACCTATAACGATAACAAATGTCCGAAATCCTGTTAACCTTTCAAATCAAAGGTATTTATTTTTAATATTGTTTGTGCTTACTGGAAGCCAAAATTACCGATTGATGCATTATACTTCGGAAAATCGAAAGTAAAGATGAAAAGTGTTCAGAATTGAAAGGAATTTCGGGATTAAAAATGCAAGAAAACTTATTGTTAAGAATTGTTAACTACCATCATAAATATGAAAATAAAATTTTATATATCTGCTAGGAGTTAACTAGACGATGCATGTTTCTGTTCTTTACCTTATAAATCCTTATTTCCCTGAACTTTTAAACTCAAACCTATTTTTTTCCTTACATATATGCCTCGATGAGTTCTGAAAGCAGGTTCTTGAGTTGGCCACAAGTGTAGGGACTTGAAGTATTTCATTCACTTATCTCGCTTTTTTATTGAATTTAGATACAATAACTAATGTGGGTTCCCTCCCTATGATTTATGTCCTTTTCTGTTTAAATCCATTTATCGTTCTTTCCATGAATGTTGTTGGAAAAGAAGTAGTTGAAGTACATTGAGTGAGCTAACCACAAGTATTGACTTTTTTAAGAATTGAGAGGTTGGAAAAACTGCTTTTAAAAGTAAGTTTAATTTAAGAGTATATTTAACAACCTTATAAGAGAAATAAGCAATGTAAGGTATCTAACCTAACCTTACTTTGTCTTTCACAAGAATAAATAAATTACCCACTAAAATGTAGTAAAAAATGAAGGTACGATTAAAACGCCTCTCGGTAGTAGAAGAACGAATCAGAAGCTGATAAGATAATCAAACACAAAACATAATCAATAATAATAACAATATACCCAATTATCTGTAACGTAATAACAATATACCCAGATAGACAGATTGGAAATTACAATCTTATCTGCGCATTTTAAAACTGTTCTTACATCATCTAGAGGTAGATTTAAAATTCACAATGAAAAGCATAAAATTCACGGTTACTCACTGTAGCCTCTGTCTGTATTGCACTGTTCCATGACATCCATGCTGCAGAACGTGGAGTAGCCGAGTCTTCTGTCATGGCCACAGACGGGGGTGTACACGTCATTGCACTTGGTTCCACACTTTTTGATACCCTCCACAACGCTCACCATGGCGACTGGACACACAAGTGAAAAATGTGTTAAAGGGAACACACAAAAATTAGAATAAAACTAGCAGTTACCCACAGTTTTGCACTTAATTTCTTAGGTTTTGCACCTGTATGAGCACTTCTGGTTTTCCTTTATCCCAGTATCAAGAAAATGTATTAAAAAGTGTATATTTTTAGTAATTTTCATTTACTCCGTTTCGAGTATTTTTTGTTTTAAACACTGATTTTGCTTATCCCCCGATCAGGAAAATACACATTTCTGAAAAGCCTACTTTTGTTAAAAGACAACTTAGATATTTTTCATACAGTCTTTAAATTTAAACTAAAAGTTACACCATATTATTGTCTCATGTATCTACACTGCTAGCAGTTACCCGCTTCTTTGCACTCAGTTTAGTAGGCGTTGCACGTTTATAACCACATCGAGTGAATTATATTGTAATGTTGAGTTCGTTCTTAGAACGTTTGTCTTCCATATTTGATTTTAATTATTTCTTGATCAAGAAAATATATACTTTAGTTCAAAAAATCCAGCAAAATTTCTTCATGCATAGTTCTTTTTAAATGCTTCAAATAGAGTCTTAGCAGTAAAATTCTGACCTTCTCATGTTTCAACGATCAGTGGATAGGCTAATAATACAAGATTGTAGCACAAAACTTCTCGTTTGGTACACACACTTTGTTTTTATACAAAAGTGAATTAAAAAATTTTGGGTTAAAACTCTTGAGTCCGAATGGATTCAATTATATTTTTATTCGTAAAAATGTTAAATTGACGTCTTTTTTAATTTAAAATGTATCTATCATGTGTTGGATAGTGTTCGTGATAAATGAATCAGTGTTATAAAAAAACCATCACTTGTCAAATAATTTAGTACGATATCCTAATTTAGTTTGTTGCAAAATTTTCACTGCAAAGTACTTTAATGTGTAAACCTCTTCTACTAAACACGTATCATACCGCTTCGAACGGCAATGAAATGAGTGTCACTGTGTTGATTTTTGAATTGAAAACAGAGTTTGTTGAATAGCTTTGCCTTCTTGATTGAAAGATTGTTGTCGATAAGTTATGCAAAACAAATTGCAAAATACTTTGCTGTTACTTTTGATTTTAATATTTAGCTTAAACGTTCACAAGTTATAAGAGTAATTTAAAAACATTGAAATCTTTTAAATGAAACTCAAGTAATAAAGCATTAAAAAAGTCTAACTGATATATAGAATTTGTAAACAATCACATTATTTAAATAATCCCAGTACTTACTGTAATGTTTAAACCGTATACTATATTAAACATGTTCATTATATGTATTTATTTTATTGTTTATTCTTTTCACTTTCTCGTTATAAAAGCAAAGTATGTTCATTCATCGTCATCGATAAATATATTTATTCCCATAATATTACGCGTTGTTTCATACATTAATTCTTATATTTCACATCCATATTCAAGAACCTTATATTTTTATGTGTATATAAAAAACATTGTGAGTTTTTGTGCAAAAGAGAGACATTTCTCCAGTAACTGTGGGCTGTGTGTCGTTAATAAACACTGTGTAGAAAAGGAAAATATATCGAAATCCATTTGTAAATCTCATTAGATCACTAGATGTAAACGAATAAAAAACGTATTCCTATCGAAATGTATATTAAAAACAATCTGCGAATGGATATATCTAGGTCATGGGTTCATCTCTAATAAAAATATGTTCAAATATACTATAAACACAAAATATTAATTTTAAAAATCGTAAGGAAGTAAGTACTTTTAAGTTGCTAAAGCTGAAAATATGCATCTCAGTTTGATCGAACGATTGAAAGCACTCTGGCAATGTTCCAAGGATGTCAACACAGTTATATGCGATAAATGAAAATGTTATCATTGAAGAATTGAAGTTAGGAGACAAACAGTCTAAATATGAATGTTAGCGATAACGTTATCTGCGAAATGATAACCTCTTCGAGGAACGAACACAACCACTGAGCTAGCGCTTGTGTATGGACGAATCTGCAAGTCTAGCCAGAGATAAGAAACAGTAGATAACGCAGGTCTTTGCAACAACGATTCAGCATTACATCGTTGCTTTGACATCGTGAGTCTTTTTAAAAGTTACCTGAAAAAACTATTGTTAAATGTAAATAGCGTAGGAGAATGAAGTGATAGTAACAAATAGTGTTTTGTTTTCAGTACAACCTATGTTTTGAGACTTTAGAATTAAAGAAAGTATTCCTAAAATTGTGAGCATAACTGCACTAAAAATTACAAACGCTAATTACTACAATTTTAGATAATTTTAGATTATTTCAATTCAATTAATTTTGTGGTTACGTAAGATAAAAAGCATTGCCTAAAAGTTGTCACAGTAGTATAACTAGAAGAAAGTTTAAAAATATCAACCTAACCTAGTTATATTAAAAACTCCAAACTCCTTTATAACATTTGAATACATTTTTATTTTTACAAGCAAATAATGTTTATCCAAAAAAAGGGCTTAATGTTTATCAGCAAGAGTTATTGTTAAAAAACATTATACGGCTCCAAGTGAATCAATTCACAAGAAATATTGACAATATTATAACTAGAAAAAATATAATTTATTGTGAGTCAGTTCACTCATTGGTGAACAAAATTAACTCAGGTATAGCTTATTTTGTAAACCGTATCAAGTTTTAAATCAGTTTCATAATTTGAAGGATAAAATACCATTGCCTTGGTAACAGAAGATAGCGCAACTCTGTTTAAAGTTCAAGTGTAAGCTGCCAGTCGTAAACGGAAAGGAATAATAAAAAATCTATAAATCAATCACATATAATATTTTAGAGTTTACAGCTACACAACTGGCGTGTAACTGATTAGACCCTCAGTTATTATGTTGATTACAGTATTTAACACCTTTATCTTTACTTACAACAAATAAGGAACATTAACGAGGAGATATAATAAAAAAGGCTAGTAGCTTAATATGTGGTATTCTTAACTAAACGTTGTTCCAGTAAAAAATTCTTTTGACAAAATAAATAATAATACTGAAAACTCTTCAGCTTAAAACAAACCATAACAAATAACAATTTAAATACAGGTACACATTCGTTTTCATTCAACAAAAAATTAATGGTTTTGGCTGACATTGTCATTCAGAAAGTTTGTGGCCAAATTTGAAGGATAATGGTTAATAATGCAGCCCTTATGCGCCCATATACGTAAAAAAAATCATACATATAGCCTACACACAACGTTAGAAACACCAAGTGTTCTATATGATTGGATCGATAATAATCTGCCTCTTTTAGAAATAAGTTAACCAGCCATGTTGACTACTAAATAAATTGTATAGATTATGTTAAGAAAAATTATTGAGTATACTACTTTTATTTTGGTTAATTCAAATTATAAGCCAACGAATAGTAGCTTACGCAGATCGTATGAACTGTATATACAGGGTGTAAAATAAGTCCTGCACGGGCTTGATAATTCCTGAACGATTATATAAAAAGCAATAAAACTTCCTACATAATTAATGTACCTATAAATATTCTTTTTGAAGTAATTACCATTTTTTTGTAATGTCGGGAGATGGCCCGCAAGGAGTCAGAAGGAAACCTTAGATTAGAGCATAAGTTGAGTAGTACGTTAAATTAAATGCTTCTATTAGTAGAGTATAATGTCGTAAATCCTACTTAAATAATTGCACTCTTTAAAAAGTTACGCTAGTTTAAAGTTTGAAACACTTACAATGTAGGTCCTGTTCTAGGTGATGTAATATTCTTGTCTTGACTCAACTAGTGAAAGTTTAAAGTAAATGAATAATGGACTTAAGAAAAAGTTTACAATAAAGTTATTGACTTTTCACATTAAATATGGGTAGTTTCAAATAATATACATCTACTTTAAAATGTTTTGCTGAACTCCTTGTAGACCATACTCCACTGGATGTGAAGAGTCCATAACTACTTTAAAAAATATTTGCTAAATCCAGTATTCATTTATTAAGTTAAACTTTCACTACTTGGGTCAAGAGAAGAATATTAAACCACCTAGGACCTACATTGTAAATATTTCAAACTCAACAGAGTGAACCTTTTCAGGCCGGATTTAACGGATAGGTATTAAACTCTATTAATAGAGACCTTTAATTTTATGTACTACTCGACCTAAGCTCTAATTTAAGATTTAATTCTGACTCCTTTCTGGCCATCCCCTACTATTATAAAAAAATTGTAGTTACTTTTAAATTTGAATTTTATGAAGTATTAAAATCTTATTCTACAACAAGCCGTCCAACAACAAATTATCTAGTAATTAATACACTGTATTTCCTCATAGATTAACTAACTGACAAGTCTTTTAATCAATGTGACCATGGAATATAATTATAGCAAGTACACGGAGAGCTAGTAATTGCTTCTTTACCTGTCATTTGTAGCTATGGATGATTGGAATGGACTTCAACACCAACGAGAATATTTTATTTGGTTTTTAAAACATTATAAAATCTCCATTCAACGATGTCATTAGAATCTCAAGACTTTTTGTCTATCTAAAATACAACCTTAAAAATTATGTATTTGAAATAGACAAAAAGTTTTATTCTCTTTAGAAAATGGAGAGGTAATGTGGAGTTATTCAAAAGTTGCAAAAGGTTTTTTCGTCTTGTATGTGACCATGTTTCATGATAATTAAAAAAAATGGAACAACCCAAAACACTGAGGCGCACATTATTTAGAGAACTTCATCCTTATTGGCTGAGCTTTAGCGAAGCCTATCACTCTGGGACTGGAAAAATTTAATTTCTGTCTATCTGTCTGTCTGTACGCACTATGTCTCGAAAACGAACTGACTGAACTTAAATTGTGCATGAAACTTCATTTCTTAATGAGGAACTCTGAGTTCGATTATGGCGCATGTGATTCGATGGGATTTTTCAAAGCATTAGGAAAACATTTTTACATTTGTCTTATTAGTAACCATGATGGCAGCGATAAAACAGCAGAATAAATACATTTGTAACCAATCATTTGAGATTTCAACATGCGATTCATAGAGTAAAAAAGATAGTTGAAAGTCAATGTGTCAGCACTCTTGTGTTGTAGTACCCTCCCTAGGTCACCGGAACTTTTTTAATTTGTGCTATTTTATGAAAAATAATTTAATGAACAGAAATAGAAATACATTACGTGTAAGATAATTTTCTCGAGAAGGATTTCATCTTTTGACTTTTAGCGTGAAACTTTAGTTTTCCACAGATAAGAATGAGTTCTATGGTGGTGTATATCCGACCATGGAATTTGGCTGAGCGCGATTGAAGGCTTTGACTCAGTAGGCTGACACAGTTTCTCTTTTGCCTGCCGGAGGGGGTGTAAACATTCTTTATGATTGCCCGGCTTTCTATCCGTCGGCAGGACCTCTAGAGAATGAAATGAGTTACACATTTGAAAGTTTGCATGCAATCTCAGAGAAGCATGTTATGCGATACGTTATGTGGCCTACTCCTGTCTTGTAAATAAAATTATAGTCGTTTAAACATTTTTAATTTTTATTTTGGTTGAATAATTAAAATTCCCCAAAATTCAATTACTCTTTCAGTTAGTACTGAAGTTCAGAAGATATTTTGATTTTATAATAACGAAACCAGTAAAATACATTTTTTGTTTAAAGTTTGTTTTTGACGATGGAAGGATTGTGGAGTAAAACAGGAATTATTTCCGGAAATCGTTTGCCATAGAAAAAATCAGTTCAGTTTCGAGATCTGCAATCTGATTTCTTCTTCAGGTAATAACTAACCTAACATATAATTACGACTTAGGTTAAATTTGTCAGTCGTAGGTGGTTGGTCGACGAATGGAGACCTATTGTGACCTGTATTCTGTAGTTCAGTTTTAATAATTAGTGTTGTGTTTAGTTTTTTATTAAGTGCGTGTTTTAGAGTTAGCTGAAGTTGACACACAACATAATGGTTGCGATTCCTGACTTACGCGTATCACAACGCTCTGGTATGATTTGTTTATTTTAATATACTGTAGTTTGTAATTATGTGTTAGGTTAGTTATTTACCTGAAGAAGAGATCAGATTGCAGATCTCGAAACGTAGTGTTACTAATTTTTGTACAGTGAACGATGGTAAATATCCGGAATAACTGTTTTCTCCACTAAAATGCGTTTAAAATCAGTTCTAGCTTCCCGAAACTTATACCGTTAAAGTTTGTTAGTTTTAAGTTTGTTAGTTTCATAATGTTTTTTAATGAACACTGTTTTAGCGACATAGGGGCACTTTATTGCAGGTTGTGGTTCATCAATTTCATGCGAAGTGCGGATTTCTTAAAAGACAATTTTTGCACAAATATTCTCAGAATTGTGTAATAAGAGTATTATTAGTTAAACCAATTATCAGCTGTACCATTTAAGTTTGGGAATTTCCAATTCAGTTGTGTGGTTTCAAGCTCATATTGAATTGTTATCGGAAAGAAATATAATACTGTTGCAAGTTGATTCCAAATATTCCAAATACTTTAGTTTCAGAACCCTACTGGAAAAAGGAGAAGATCAAATAACTCATCTAACTGTAAACAGTATAAATTACATTTAAAGGTATTTAATTTATTTTAGTTATCAAAAGTTTAGATATGGGTTCTACTTAATTCCTTGCCTTGTATGTTCAATATTGTATATTTTTATATTATAACATTATTTGCTATCGCCAAAACACTCAACATCACCTGAACTTTCGGAAACAGTGCGTATCATTAAATTTATTAACATTCATTTGTTAAAAGATGACAATTTATTAACAAATTGACTCATATACCTCATCCGGATATTTACGCAAGCTTTACATTGTGGATCAGACAACTTTTTTAATTTGAGAACTTTATGGGAAGAAAACTTCGTAAATTATTAAATTCCAGAAGTATAATTTTTAAAATGTATTTGAAGTAGTAGTATAGATAAATAAGTTGTCGACCCTGGTAGCTAAGCAGTTAGCGTCATACTTTACTACTCCGGAGACCCAGGTTCTAATCCTGGTATAGGCATGACATTTTTGTGAACGCTAAAAAATAATACGATTATAGCATGGAATAATGTGAAAACGTTTCAGGCCTTACCATGAGATCATATAAAAATATGTCTCCAAAACAGAATCCACATTAGTCCATTTCACACTTTAAAGGATATGAAAAAATAATTATGATTTACATTTGATCATATTAATGATGTGCGCACAATAATTAAGTACTACCTCATTCATTATAGTTAAACGACTATTTTTATCTGGCTCTATAACTACTAGCGTATAAGACGAGAATCAATCTGCAAATCTTTTTGTAAACCGCAATAAATAAATTCAATAAATTGTAAAGAAAGAAACAAAATGTATTTGTTAGGTTTATCTTTCCACTTTGCATTACCTTTAGCTGTCACAGTGCTGGTGGTTTATTCCATCGACATACTCAAATAATAAATATTGTATTCTAAATCATATGGTAATAGAAGTCGTCTCCTTCAACGCTAGTATAATTGGTTCTTACTGGTAACTTCCAATTTAACTAACGTGTTCACTCTGTAATTGTTTGAGGAAACCGGAAGTATGATTAGAACAGCTATCGGATAGTCGGTTATTATCGACTCCTATATTTGCATGTGACCAGCTAAATAAATTACCCCAAACTGCTGTAAGTAGAAATAAGTTGGGTAGAAAAGTACAGTTCGTATTCTGTTCATTTTGCTCTATACTGTCCCAATACCATTAGCTATTGAATTGTTCCAGATTGATTAGGCTTAATATATTCCGGAACGATGAAGTGTAGTGTTTTAATTTCAGTATCAATTTTGTTTTTAGTAAACCATAAAATTAAAATTACATTACTTTGTTTAAAATTTACTATTGAAGATAATTAATATGACTGCGGACACTTGCCACCATTGTCTGTTACAAAAGAAACACGAAGTTTCGAGAACTAGTCACTGGTCTCTTCTTCAGATTGTTCAGAAATACTATGAAATAAAGTTAAGTTAAGCATGGAACAATTTAACCAATTAAAACAATGGAAGTGAACACTCCATATTAAAATATGGAGCAGATAGACAATCAGGCAGAAATGAAACTTTCGAGTGATGCTTCGCTAACGCTCAGCCAATAATGCCGGTTCTAATACAATTTCATCTTATTCCTCTCAGTACTTTTGAGCTGCCGTTCGTCAAAACTGGTTATCTTATCCGAATCTCAACAGATATAATAGCTTTTCCCTAGATACTTGTCAAAAAATATTCGTTTAAAAATAAAGATATAGCCTAGTTCATGTCTGGCTGTTATCCAAAAATATCAAAATTGTAAATTTATTAAATTGAGTTTGTTTTGTACAATACTGATAACTTTCACGATTATTTTTCGTAGCATATTAATAATCTACAACACTTTAAAATTTAGAAAAAAACCTTATATCTTGAAACCTCACAATTTTAATAAGAGCAGTTACAACCATATCATGTGATTCTTAAAGATGGTTGCTTTTAATTAAAGATTATGTTCTTAAACATATTCACTTGTAATGATTTGATGTTTTCGTATACTATTCCAACTTTTGTACTGGTGTCATTATAAAACCTTACGCGATATTAAACCTCTATGGAGCCAACAGAATTCGTCTCTGACACAGAGATTTTCAATTTGCAAGAACGCCATAGGCGATTCTTTGAAGCAAAAAGATTGTCTACTATAACTAACTAAAGACACCTTGAATCTTTTTATTACAGTTGAGACAAGTTAACAAAATTATGCGAGATGTGTTTACACATTTTTTTGTACCAACTTTTTAAATACATTTGAATAATATTTTGCTTTTTAGTATTACAGTTGAACGCAATGGTATATGCTTTATTTGTGCAGTCATTACCTAATTGTCAAAGCAGGAATAACGTGTAAGATAACATGTTATTTAACCCCTGAAAGCCAATTGTGTGGACCTTGGTGCAGACACCTTGAAAATAATTAAACTATCTTTAGCAATTTACAGAGTACCAATTATACCAGTAGGCACACGACTTGTTTCTTTATAAATAGAGTTATTATCGATAAAGTCGATCTTCAGCCGTACTATTTTTAGCGAAGGTCACAACGGGATAGTACTGAAAGGGTTACCAATGTCAAATGATAATGCTTTTCTCAGATCATGTTTTTTTTTATTTCGACACACTTTTGGTGTAAACATTTAAAGCAGAAAATTTAGGCAATTTTACATCCCGCTAAAGTAAAAACTGCTCAAGGTAAAATTATGTATTTTTCCAGATTTGTTTATTTAATAAATTGTGACAAGAAAATTACGTTTTAATGAAATCATATATGAAAATTATATGCTTTTTAGTAAAAAGGTTTTTCCAAAGCAAAATGTTAAAAATATAACATTTCTGTAGCGATCTTTGTAGGTTCTGGATATGATTATTAGTTTTTTCTAAATTCTGTTTCAAATGCTTATAACCCTCGTAAAATAATAAAAAAATTTTTTTTATATTTTTCATGTATTCAGAATAAAACCGAAATTTATTGCGAAATTTAAAAAATATCCTAACTGAAAACCAATTCCACCACCAAGGTGATAACCGTTCAAAATTTCGAAACGGAAAGGTGTATCTCAACTAATATAGGCACTTTGAAACATTCTCAGCTCATTTAGACACTTTTTCATGTCTCGTAAGGTTTCAAGATATTGACCATAGATATTTAAAACGTAAAACTTAACAAAGCGCCAATATGAGTGAACATCATAACGTCTTTAATTTACAATTGGGTCAAATTAAACTTGGTAAGATATTGTACTTACAAATGTCTTGGCTTTGATGTTTCG